>NC_085842.1:316265046-316925552 GCF_035594765.1 Anolis carolinensis
GTGCTTTGCAAAGACATATATTCCCTTATGAATGCAGTTGTACTTTTTTCGCCATCATATAGGATCCATATTTAATTCATTTTTCTGTAAGGGGAGTACTGTTGCACATTCTTGGATGGTGCGCAACTATACATCAGTGCTTCCAGTGTTGCCAGTGAAAATGACTAGGCATATGTACAGGTAAGGCAAATGGTTGTTTATTTATGATATTCACAGGAAAGGCATACAAAACAACAACCATGTACATGATGCAAACATGAAGTAGGAACTTGAATATTCCCAACCAGCTGCGTGTTCGCAATGGACAATCATCTTCTTTTTCCTAGACAAGTTGCTGATGCTTGTATGATGAATAGCTCCTGAAATAGGGACATCCCTGCTAGAAAGGGGAACAAAATGATTGCAACAGTGCTGAGACCTCAATAAATCTTAATGAAGGAAATATAACCAGTTGCTTATTCGATCCTGCATGCTTTTTATTAAACTTAGAATGATTGTGTGTAGGGGCTTCTGGTGCTGCTATATGGCTTAGACTTGTATAGGCCCAACACATATAATTACTAGACTATCTATATTGAGCCATACAGAAATGCATCTAGGATTTGTACTTCTTCACTCTGGAACTGTTTTTTTTTTTTTTAATATCTCCAAGTATTTGTGTATGTGCATATTAAAGTTACATGTCAATTCATGGAGATTCAATTAATTTCATTCCTTTCAGGCAAGGAATATTAGGCAAGGTGGTTTTTCCCTGTCCACTCCTCTATCTAAGTGCTAAACAAACTGACATTGCTTGGTTTCAAATAGGATCTGGTAATCTTGGGGTATTTCACAGTCACCATCTTATCTTGGTTGTTGGAATAATTAATTCCAGCTCCCGGGCCCAGCCTTATTTCTTTTGACACTTAGTAGTTGATTCTGTTTGTGTTTCAATGCATCTCTCTTTCTGGATTATTTCCCCAGCCTGTGGACTCATAGCCTCTGGACTTTGGATTTCTAATGATCAATGCTAGTGGCTTGCTACTCCTTATAATAATTTACAGTACTGCTCTGGGTTTTACCTGAAGTTTAAAGAAGCTATTAAAGGTGACTTATGCTGGGGAAATGGTTCCCTGACTTTATATAGGTAAAGGCAAAGGTTTCCCCTGACGTTAAGTCCAGTCATGTCTGACTCTGGAGGTTGGTGCTCATCTCCATTTCTAAGCTGAAGAGCCAGTGTTGTCCGTAGACACCCCCAAGGTCATGTGACCCAGTGGCATTACTGCATGGAGCGCTGTTACCTTCCCGCTGGAGCGGTACCTATTGATCTACTCACATTGGCATGTCTTCGAACTGCTAGGTTGGCAGAAGCTGGAGCTAACAGCGGCCACTCACGCCGCTCCCGGGGTTTGAACCTTGGACCTTTCAGTCTGCAAGTTCAGCAGCTCAGTGCTTTAACACACTTCGCCACCGTGGTTCCATGACTTTATATAGCTTGTTTAAAACAGGACTAAAGTTCTGGAGCAAATTCATCATGCCACTGATAGGAAGGCCACCAGCTGCCCCATCTTCATGCTGTTGAACCATTGAGTTAGGTAATTGATAGGCATGTTTGAAATTAGATGTTTTAAGATCCATTGAAGGGACAAGGTTGTCCATTACTAGTCTGTGATTTTGAATAAAATAGTAAAACTAACAACCATGAGTAGACCCTCAGAATGGCTATGATCCTTCATTGAGCAGTCACATGTGCTGTTGACTTGCTAGTGAACTGCAAGACTCCACAACTAAGTTCACATTGTATACTAGCACATGTATGTGATTTCTTCTTTCCCTTTTATTTGTTTTACATCTACCCTTTCTTTCAACAGGTAGCTTACAACAAGGGTAAAACTTGGCACCAAAAAAAATGATACAAAAATGACGAACTTGCATGCATTTTGATACATAACCATGAACAATGTGCATTGATCCATGATGCAGATTCATGTGTTGCATGCAGGAATCAGTTATCATAAACTTGAACAAAGTGGGCAAACCTGCATCAAAGATGCCCCACCACTTCCATAGAGGATGGGATCCATGCATAAGACACCAACAGGATTCCAGATTCTCTTTTGAGCTGAATTCAACTTCAGATGTGCCAATTTGACCTATGAGTTAAATCCTATGCACAAAACCATTCAAAGATAAGGAATGTCTCTTTGACTCCCTTAAACCGATGGGTTTCAGGCTGTTGATAGGTTCTATTCACATCCAGATGAGATTGAGACATTATCTTTTCTCACACCATCATATCTAGCTCAAGACAACCAGTGTACTGGTTTATGATATACAGAAATATACATACCTCTGGCCAATTAAGGGATTACATTTGCTGCCCAAGTCCTGTCGACTTGATGGGGCAAAATGTTTGATGCTCTGTTAGTATGTGATAAGGCATGTGGAGGAGATGTCAAATGAAAGAACATTGTTATTCGGGAGATGTAGATGAACTGGGAATAAATTCATAGGAAAGTGGCAAAAATGATTATGGAGCTAGAGGCATGGATTTGCAAAAGAAATTGGGGACTTACGTGTTCACATAAAAATAGGCAAAAAAGTAATTGTACATTGAAAGCAATAGGAAATGTTGTTATTTGTTCCTGTATCAATTGTGACTTATACTGAAAGTAGGAATGGGAGAACTACATGGGTCCTGCTCATCTTCTGAAGTTTTGTAAACTTACGGTCAAACTGGACTAACTGGACTAAAGTCTTCCACTATCTGTAATGTGGACTTCTTTTTCCCCAGTACTACTTCTACTTTACCAAATGTTACCATTTTTTCCCAGTGAGTCATGCCATATCATGATGCATCCAAAGTACAACAGCCTCCGTTCAGTCATTTTTGCTTCTAGCGGGTATTCTGGCTTGAATAGTTGCAGAACCCATTTCCTTGTCTTTTTATTGGTCTGTGATATTTTCAGAGTTTTTTCCCCACATCACATTTCAAATGAGTTGATTTTCTGTGTATTGCTTTTCCCCTGAACTGTCCATCTTTCACAAGATGAGATATGATGTCATGATTGAACTTGACTTAAGTAATATAATACAGTGGGCTTTTGGTATCTGCTAGAGTTTGGTTCCAGGACATCCATTAGAAACCAAAATCTGTGGATGCTCAACTCCCATTATATACAATGCCATAGTAAAATGGTGTCCCTTATATAAAATAACAATGGTTTGCTTTTAGCATTCTTAAAATATGTTCAAGCTGTGGATGGTTGAATCCATGGATGCAGACTCTTTAGATGCAGAGGGGTGAATGCTCTTGTTAACATTTGCATTATTGATTTTAGAAAGTATGTATTGACTCTAAAACTTCCTGATGAAGAAAGTGACACCAGCCATAAGAGTCTTGTACAATTTGTGAAAATCCTACACACATTTCAAAAACAGATGGATTCCTATGCAGGAAAAGAAAACATGTATAGTTGTTTTCATGTATACATTTTCTGTGAAAAACTTAGTATTTTTGAAAGGTGCAGGTGGAGTAGAACTTAAGGGATTTTATGCCAAATGCATGTTTTCTGTCCCAAAATATGTTAGTTTAGCTATGTGTATTTTTGTACTAAGGAATGTTCTTCAGAGTTGTGCAAAACTATGCATAGTGTTTGATAATTGCATAAAACGTCTTATAGTTGAATAGAGATGGGAGAATAATGCTGAAATGAATTAGTGTGGTTGTTGTTGCTGCTGCTGCTGTATTTGTTTCCCATATTTATCTCTGGATATATTATCCTGCATGGGACTGAACTTTGTGAAAATTCACACTCCTATAAGATGGGTCTTGTATGTGCAAAGGGCCACTTTCATGGGGAACATATAAACATTTGATGTATTTGTTGGGAATCTATTGAGCGGTTAGACTCAAAAATAACCATCTCTTGGGGTGATTCCTCAAAAATAGAGCAGAGTGGCAGAAGCACACTTCATAAACAGCAGAAACTTACGTGTGGTGAGCTGGGAGCGGCCTTCCTTCCTTAGGATGGCAAAGGATTGCAAAAGTCTCAATAAAAGTTCAAAAATCATTTATTGAGGTAAAAAAGAAATCCATTGTAGATAGAAAAGGTTCTTGGAGCTAACTAGCTCTCTAGGCTAGCCACTAAGGAAGGTAAGAAGGTAAAAATAACAAAATATCTAAATAGCTACATTTTGCCAGGAGAGAGGGCAAAATGTGGCCTTCTCAGGTTGAAGACAAAAGAGGAAGAGGGGACAAAATGGTCGAAGCCTTGGGGAAATTAACATTCCAATAGATAGAGGAAGTTGCCTCATCCCTAAAGGGTCATTACTACAACAACAAGGTAGGAAATAAATGTAAACACAGGAAAACAAGAGAGGAAAAACAGCAAAGGCCTATCTAGGCATGCATGGGAATACAGAGGCGGTTCTCTCAGTCTAATCCTATCCTCTACCTAACTACTTGAGACTTGTGCAGTCCAGAATGACATCCAACAGTATTATAGTGGTGTATGGAGACTCAGCATGGTCTAGCAGTTTGAGCACTGTATGACTATGGAGACGAGGATTTAGTTCCCTACTTAGCCATGAAAACTCACTGAGTGAGTCACACACACTCCGCTGCAGAAAATTCAGTGATAGGTTACTATAGGGTCTCCATAAGTTGGAAACAATTTGAAGGCACACAACAAAAATGGCCAGGTATGCCAGCTTAAGGCATTATTTTTGTGGCACGGTTATAATAATGTCTTTATTGCTTTACAGCTTTGTGACTGTGACCTCACTAATAATCTCATGACATTCAAAGGCCTAAGTGGCTTGTAACTGCAATATTTGAAGGAGTGTCTCACCCTATATCTCAGTATCTGAATTAGCATTTATTCCTAGATAGACTTATCTGAAGACTGAGGTCTCTTAGAGAAGTCATCTTTTATGCATACTGGTTGGAGTAGTACAGTAAAACTCCTGTATTTGTGGAGGATACCTCTCTAAGAATTTCTACATCTTCTAACTCAGCTCTGAGGTATTCTGGAGTTGGAAGCCAGATGATTTAATGGAGTTCAGCCATATCTGCAGTTTCAGCCCAGTCGTGAATGTATCTCCCATGAATACAGGGGTCTTACTATAAACTCTGTGAAAACACGAGAGAGAACCTTCTGAATGGGAAGCCTCATGGAAGATATTGTCATGGGGATCTAGCTTCTCCCAAGTTCTGAGTGTCCAAATTGACATGGCAAATAAAAGGTAAAGGTTTCCCCTGACGTTAAGTCCAGTTATGTCTGACTCTGGGGGTTGGTGCTCATCTCCATTTCTAAGCTGAAGAGCCAGCGTTGTCTGTAGACACCTCCAAGGTCATGTGGCTGGCATGACTGCCTGGAGCACTGTCACCTTCCCGCCGGAGTGGTACCTATCGATCTACTCACATTGGCATGTTTTTGAACTGCTAGGTTGGCAGAAGCTGGAGCTAACAGCGGGCGCTCACTCCGCTCCCGGGATTTGAACCTGCGACCTTTCAGTCTGCAAGTTCAGCAGCTCAGTGCTTTAACACACTGAGCTACCGGGGCTCCCCAACATGGCAAATAGAGCTTGGTTAATTTAGAAGAGATTCAGTTACTCTCTAAGCATTTATTTTTTAAAAAAATCTTAATTCTTAAAAGCATTAACGGAATATTAGATATTCTTTTTCCTGAATGTTGGCTTCTAGATTCTGGTTCCTTGGTGTTTCTGGTTTTACACCAGGTTAGTTAAATAGCATTTATACAAATAATAATTCTTTTAATGTAGGCCTACAATAAGGTTTCCAACTTGTCCTATGGAAGTGGAAATGTGGAGACTGCATTTTCCTTAAGAGGGCATTACAGAAATCATTCAGGGCACTCAAATGTGACACAAAAAGGACATCAGGGTGTGAGGAAAATGAACAGACAAATTAGTATGAAATTTCTAACAAGAGGTCACATATGAGGCAGTGTAAATTCTCCTGAGAGATACCTCTAGCTCCCTATTCAATGTATATTTCAGTCCATAGCTAGACCTATATTGTATGCCAACAATTTCCCATCAATAAGAAAACGCTGCAAGGAAATCTGAACTTTCTGTCCATATTACATAGAGGTCTTGCTCAAAGTAACCATTTTTAAGGCCATTGCAAGTTTATGGTTGTTTCACTTTGGCATGGCATTGCAGTAATTTACAGGAGTGCTCTTTGAGTTCATGCACTTCTGAGCCCTCTGCCCAATAAAACAGTGATGTTCTTTTTCTTGATTGAAAGGAGAGGTATATTTCATGGTGTGTGCTGCAGGCTTGATATAATTTCCTAAAAAAAAAAAAGAGGAAAAAAATCTGTGGAACTCTGTTGGTTGCTCAAGGAAAGGAGAACAAAAAAAAACATGCCAAGAAGAACACAGCACGGTGGTCCTATGAAAGGGTATTTGGCATTTCACTGGCAGTGGAAGCAATGTGCATACACAGGAATACAAAATTTAAAACTTTCTTTCAATCACAGCTGTCTCTGATAGAAATAAAGTATACATGGAGGTCAGAAGAAGCTGCATAGAATCATCAAAGAAGGACATCTCATGGTCTTTGGTGTTCTCTTCATTACCAGTGTGATGCAATGGTTTGAGAATTGGAGTATGACTCTGGAGACCAGGGTTTAATTCCCAGATCAGTTATGGAAATCCAGTGGATGAATCTGGGTGATTCACATACTCAGAAGCCACCAAAAACCAATGATAAGTTCACCATAAGTTGGAAATTATTTGAAGGCTGAATTACAACCTTTTCACTGCTGGATACAGAGATACAGGGCTCTTCCAAATAGCCATAGAACAATGATGGGCAAGCTTTTGCGCTTGGTGTGTCAAAATTCACCAAAAAACCTAGCATGACTTGGGTGGTGTGTCACTTCGAGAAAAAACCCATAATTTCACAATATATATAGTTTAAATAACAAAAATATACAATTGTAATATATAACTGTATTTAATAAATCAAAAACCATTCACTACCATTATTTCCATGTACAACAATCTATGGTAGCTCTTGCAGTTTCCACGCTGATTTCTCTCTATTGTAGTTTCAATGTAGTCATGAATAATGAATAATATAATAATAATATAATAGTAATAATATAATAATATACTACAATAATAATAGAATAATAATAGAATGATTGTGTGTGTGTGTGTGTGTGTGTGTGTGTGTGTGTGTGTGTGTGTGTGTGTGTGATGTGCATAATTCCCATGGAGTAAACAACAAAACCACTGGACCAAATCACACCAAAATTTGGCCACAAAGACATAGTCATCCAATCAATCTGCATGCGGCAGCGTGTCAGCAAAAATGGCTAGGTGTGTCAGTGCTGACACGCATGTCATAGGTTAACCATCACTGCCATAGAATGTGACTGAAACCAGCATTAAAATGCCAGTTCTGAACCACATGGAGGTTACATCAAACTGCTATATGCTGCCATGGCAGGAGATCGGACACAGAGCCCAGCAGTGCTGAAACCAGTTCAGAAGGGCTGGGCATAGGCAGTGTCTTCCTACCCTACTTGAACTTCAATTCCTTCCCCCAAATGAAGGAAAACCATTTTTACCATTGCTACAGGGTCTGTACTTTCTGGATCTGCATCATTCAGGATGCAACAAAGCTTTTGAGTGGTATACCCTCTCCCTTCCTCAACATTCTGCTGCATCCTGACTGAGTACAGACTCTGCAGTGATGGTAAAGAGGCATTTCAGTCACTTTAGGAGGAAGTCATGATGGAGAGACAATAGGAAGTCACTTCCATCCCAGCTTCTTGGGCCACTTAATGCTGAGTAGTGTGGGATGGATGAGGAGATACAACCTGAGATCATGTCTGGTAATTTGAGATGTCAGCCCACACTCCCAAAACACTGGTAAAGGTCCACATCTTCCTGGATAATTACTGTATATACTCGAGTATAAGCCTAATTTTTCAGCCCTTTTTTTAAGACTGAAAAAGCCCCCCTCGGCTTATACCCGGGTGAGGATCCTGGTTGGCTTATATTTGGGTCAGCTTATACTCAAGAATATATGGTACATTTATTATTTTTCTCTATTATTATTGGTATTACTACATTGATTATTTTTCTGTATTATTGTTGCTACTATTACATTTATTTTACTCTATTATTATTATTATTATTATTATTATTATTATTATTATTATTATTATTATTACATTTATTATTTTACTCTATTTATTATTACATGTATTATTTTCCTGTAATAATAATAATAATAATAATAATAATTACATGTATTATTTTATTCTATTATTATTGAAAGGATACATAAGCACATTTACATTGAAGAAGATGAGAATAATGTTTTGATCAGATCTTATTATTATTATTATTATTATTATTGCATTTATTATTTTACTTATTTATTATTACTTGTATTATTTTCTTGTATTTATTATTATTATTACATGTATTATTTTACTCTATTATTATTAAAATAATACATAAGCACATTTACATTGAAGAAGATGAGAATAATGATTTGATCAGATCTTATTATTATTATTATTATTGCATTTATTATTTTACTTATTTATTATTACTTGTATTATTTTCTTGTATTTATTATTATTATTACATGTATTATTTTACTCTATTATTATTAAAATAATACATAAGCACATTTACATTGAAGAAGATGAGAATAATGATTTGATCAGAGCTGGACAGTCTTATCTTAAATTTGAGCTTTATGTAAATATTCAAAAATATTTAATCTACTGATGCCTCTATTAAGGTAATTTTATTGGTATCTATTTTTATTGCTGAAATTTATCACCCTCGGCTTATACTGGAGTCAATTTTTTCCAGTTTTTTGGGGGCAAAATTAGGTGCCTCGGCTTATATTCGGGTCGGCTTATACTCGGGTATATACGGTAAGTTCTTTGCTAGTCTGTTCAAAAGCTGGGGTCAAGTTGGATCAAATGGATTACATGCATTAGTCTCTGTGCATCATTTGAATGCACCAGAGTAATGAGTTTCCTACACTGGATTTTATTGCAGTGTAGATGAAGCCATAGCTAGTTGCTTCTCTGACCTTCTGAAATGTTTTTGAATACTTTTAAAAAAAATACATTCTTGGATGGCATGCCCGCATTTATCGGTTCCTTCTAAATACCACTTTATTTGCTAGCTTTGTGATTGTTCATTCTTCATTGCACAGTGAGACAACCAACAGCAATGTTGTAAGATATACAATCAGTTGCAGAGTTCACTATTTGGTAGGAGGCTGATGTAATGCAACAAGCATATAATATTAGACAAGCATGAGTTCGGAGCTTAGCCATTGCAGTTTACTGTTCCATAAGCTCTTTGTTGACAGATTGTGGACATACTTGTCACTCTGAACTCTTTGGTAGAAAAATGAAATTAAAAGATATCAAGCAATTTCAAAACAAAACAAAAGAGCAAACAACAACACATAACAACTAAATAAGTCATTGCAAGCTCTTGCTCTTTTTCCCTATAATGTGGAGTTTTGTTTTTCTTCCATGATTTATAGAACTCCATATTTTGGGCAAAATCACATAAGACAGTTACCTCCTGGAGAGTAAAAAAAAACACAGGTTTTTCTTTTGAAAAATATCATTTTGTGCTTTGATTTCAATTGGTCTCAATATCTTTCCAGAAATGGGCATCCAGAATGATTTACACAGAGACTGATGTATCAAAAAGACTGGCCCAAACCCCTCTGAAGTCCATGTGAGTATTTTTCTCCAAGTTCAATGAACAATGAGTTTGGCTCCCAAAGGCACCTCAAGGTCCAGACCTGCAGTGTGTTTCTGAGCTCTTTCTTCTATCAAGTCATCATTTGATCTTTGACTAACTGAAGGATGCCCCAGTCTAGTAATATAAGGTGAAGTGTGCTGAAGGGGATTAGAAGCTATATGAGCATTGTCTTAGAACCAAAGCTACAAGAATAAAGGCACAGCCAGTGGTTTTTTCCCACTCAGACAAAGCTTGTGTAAGATATTTTTTCCCTGGAATAGAGTCAAATTAAAATAATTCTCTTAAGAGAACTTCTCAGGTGCTTTTCCTGCAGCAATCATTTGGTTTATTTATTTATTTTGTGACAGTGCAGAAATTGCCTGAAGAGAAAGGGCCAGATACAGACAAAAAGCTGTATGGAGAAAGTGTAGCCTTGGCTAACTGCAGATGTGTGAGAACTTCTACAAATGGTATGCTACCTCCTGTTGTATACAAAGACGTTCAAGCTAGTGGGCAAGATCACAACTGACTCTTCAGGAATGGGATATGCATTACATAACATCAGGCTTACAAGAACCAGATAATTTCCAAGTTGGTTCTGAGCCCAATTCAAAGTGCTGATCTTGACCTTAAAACCTCTGTATGACTTGGGGCCAAGGTATCTGCTGAGTTCCTACATCAGAAATATAGTTACAAATGCATAGCTATGGACCTCTCTTCAAGGACTAAAATAATCATATTCATATTGTAGCTGCTATATTCTGGACACACAATGTTCTTGATTATTTGTTTAGAATGTGGTTCTTTGAGCTTTAACCTGGTTCAGAAATAGTTGCCTTTTGCCCCACAGTTATCTAGAAAATTTGGATTTTAGGTGTGTGGCCAGCTGTTAGGGATTCCTCTTCTTCAGAAGAGGAAGGGGAGCAGGAAAGTGTTCATGAATCTGAGGGTGAGTTGGAGTCTGAGGAGGAGACTTTGCTAGTACCCTCATTCTAGGAGAGGCAAAAGGAAACAGAGCAGAGATGTCGTTCAGCTAGATTAGCTGCCAGAAATGCAGCCGAGTAATTAGGAACTGCCCTAGCAGCTGTGAGGGGACTCAGGGCTATAAAGCAGAAGCAGGTGCAGCCAGCTCTTGCTGGTTACAAACAGACTTTTCGCTCCCCTTGCGCCTGCTTCAAGTCTGCATCTGGGAAACTGCTCCTAAGGATTGGTTGCTGTTTCTTTGTCTGAAGTAAGACTGCTATTTTATTTGGGAATTTATCAGGAACTAAGAACTGTGCTTGCCCTAAGACCTCCTTGCTTTCTTTTGCATTATTCCACTGAGTGTGCTGTATTTTATGTTTTACTGAAGTTAAGCAGTTTTCATTTACTTATCACTGTGTTTTAAGGCTGTTCTTGAAAGACAAAGCAGAACACCAGCACTCTTAAGATGCCATCTCATCATTGTTGAGTTAAGGGGAGAAGTTAGTGCAAGGTGGAATAGGTTAGTGAGAGGCAACCTTGGCCAAGCAATAACCTGAGTTATTTTTTTTGGCATTCATGTGTTTGTCTAGATAATTATGTTATTTAATTATTAATTTTATTTTCTGGTTTAGTACTCATTTATTATGATGTGATTTTGTACTGTTTGACATGTGTATGTTTTTTTTTAACTAAAGCATTAAATGTTTGCTTTTCTTTTCTTTTTTTGTCTGGAAGCCACCCTGAGTGATAAGGTGGCCTATAATTGTTGTTACTGTGCCTTCGGGGATTATGGTTGATGGTGATGGGATTCAAAGAGGAAGAAAAAACCCTCGTGATGAGGGTTCACTGGAGGAGTTGCGCAGGAAGCGACTTAGAGAGCTATATGGGGGATCTCCTGAGGAAGATTCAGATGGGGAGTATGGGGAAATGGATGTTGAGGAACAGGTGGTGGCTGGGGAAGTGGGCACTGAATGGGCACAGCCACCGGAGATGTCTGGGGATTTGGGGCCTATGGATACTACTGAACCTGGGGTTTCTGCAGGAGCTGATCCCACTTGGGATGCTTGGAGAAGGGAGGATGGTTCATGGGGCTAAGTGTGGGCAGGATGATTGGGACTCTGACGAATTGCTAGGTACTCCGGATCCATGAGCTCTAGCTGTGTGGAGTTCGGACTCTGAGTAGATTTGGGACACCTGGTGTTTGGGTGTGAGTGTTTGGTCACCCAGGAGGAAGAGGAATAAAATGGGAATATTTGGCCACTGCACTTTGCGTGTGGCAAGGTGTTGCTGAGGCGCCATTGGGATCTCTGTGTTTCCGTGAAGACTGGACTTGAACTATGATTCGGATGTAAGTTATCTGGGACTGCTCTGCAGCAGAGGGATGGAACTGTGTGGGTTTCCCTGGACTGCATTCTGATTACTATTTCTAGCCGCTGATACCATCTGGCTTGGCTCTCGCTGTGTCTTATCGTGGACCTGGTTTGGATGACTGCACCCTCTTCGGACTTTGGATTGAATTTGACCTGGCTTCTGTCTACGCCCTCTGACTGACGACTACTCCCGGCTTCTGACTACTGGTTTGCCTTTTGGAATTTGCTGCTGCCTCCTGACCTGACCTTGGATTCTCCTGACGATGGCTATTCATCATCCCTTTGAAGCTTTCAGCTTTATCTGCACCGTGGAAGCAGTTTATTGCTCTTCTAGTTTGTTTGTTTTCAAGTCAGTTTGCTGTTTTTCTTTTGGGAACTGTCCCTTTAAATCCACAGAGCCGGCTGTCTGTTTTCAGAAACGGTTTGGAGCCAAAAGAGGCTTTTGCACTTTCAGTTATACTCTGCAGCTTCTGGAAGGTTTCAAGCCTTCGTTTATTTTGCATATTTTCTTGCAGTCAACTCTATTTGTTCTCCAAAGCTGAATTGAAGCGTATTTTAGTTTTTATTGAATGCCAGCATGGGAAAATAGCGTGGCTTGTTTTTGAGTTATTTTTATCCAAACTACTCTTGAAACACTGATAAGTGAAGTGTTTCAAGGATACTTTCTGTGTTTATGTTATTTTTGGCTTATCTTCGGAATAAACTCTGTTTTGTTTGTTAACTGGCGTCTGACTCTTGACAATAATTATATTATTATTATTATTATTATTATTATTATTATTATTATTATTACAATAATAATAATAATAATAATTCCAAGTGTGGATTTTATTTTGTTTATAAAGGTGTGTGTACTTGCATATCAACAGAGTGGCCATGGCCATGTGGCCAAAAAATAATGCAAAGTATTAGAGATTGCTGCCTACCACCTTCCCATTTGCTAAGGGAAGATGTGTGGCTGGTTATGATGATGTGTGTGGTGTTATTGGGGCTTCTGAGGCATCATTGCAATTGGAGAAATGTGTGAAACACATTTTTTCCACCAGCGTAGACAAGCCCTATTTTTTCTGTGTCAGTAGCAACTTGAGAAACTGCAAGTTGCTTCTGGTGTGAGATAATTGGCCATCTGCAAGGATGTTGCCCAGGGGACGCCCGGATGCTTGATGTTTTATCATCCTATGGGAGACTTCTCTCATGTTCCTGCATGGGGAGCTAGAGCTGACAGACAGGAGCTTACCCCACTCCCCTGATTCGATCCACTGACCTTTCAGTTAGCAATCCTGCCAGAAGAAGGGTTCAAACCCTTGCACCACTGGGGGCTCTGACAAGCCCTATGTCTGATTTTTTACTTGACTCCTCAAACTTTAAAAGTCCAGCATCTTCTTCAAGAGATGGGGGTCTGTTTTATGGTTGATTGGGATGTAGGAGTATGATCTTTCCATCGCCTTTCCACCAAGTATATATGGTGAAAAGTTGCAAGAAAGGTCCTGCTTTGTATTGTCCCATCAGAGATCACTGGTGAGAAGGGGCTGGAAACATCATACTGCTGTGTCTTAATTGCCAGAAGAACAGACCTCCATTTCTTGATGCACCTGCTGCCCATTAAGGTAGATTTGAGAGGAGCTGTTTGCAGTCATGGTGAATGGTGCAACCCTGGTGAATCATGTTCAGCAAATTCTAGCTACAGCCTGATTTTAGAGACTTTACAATCATCTCACCCACTGGAATCATAGAAGTACAGCATGTCCTCTCTAGGGACAAAAGTTATTTATTTTACTGGAGTCCAATTTGTGTTTTTTTGTATCTACACAAAGTCCAGGAACATATCCCTCACAGATATGGGGGCTGCACTGTATACATTCATCTTGACCAAGTGGCACTAACCGAGATGACAATAATATCACAATCATAAACACAGAACATGCTTGCATATGGAGCAGTTTAGAATCTTTAATTGCAATGTAACCAGCTTCTTATACATCTAGACTATCCCAGATCTAAGATCATAAGCAGGATTTTATTTTATATCTTACCATCCTGTGAATTTGGCTGTCTCGAGCAGCAGCCTGACTGTGGGACTCCCTCCCAATTGAGGTTAGCTTGGCTCCATCACTTTTGACCTTCAAGATAGCACTGTTTCATGTAGCTTTTGATTCTTAAAGTTAGGGATACCTGCTATGGCATTTTTTTTAAAAAAGAAAAAGCTGCTTGTCACCTTGTAGACTGTTTTAAAGGAAGAGTTTGGATTGCTGTAAACTGTTCATAAGTTATTTATGGGATGCTTTTCAAAAGTTTTTTAACTCATTGTTCATCACCTTGGGGACCCTGCAGGGATGAGAGGTGATAAATCCTTCAAATAAATAAATAGAATATGACAGTACAGTATATAGTGTGCATTAATATACTTGTTTCTACTTTCCTCTATAAAGCAGAAGGGACAGTTGCCTCATTCCATCTTGCAAAGTTGTCTTCTTACTAGTCCCTGATCTAAGAGAGTTGAAAGAAAAGTAATGCCTCCACCTTCATTATTTCAGTTTGAATAGGAATATTTTAATAAATCAAATGCAGAAATAATCCTTAGAATGTGTTCTTTAACTACCACTATTTACTTTTCCACATAACCACCAGACAATTGGATACATTTCTGCCAATGATGAACAAGTTTTCTGAAGCCGTCACGAAAGAAATCGACACTCTGTTTCCGCAACCAGCGTCTCACAGTACCCATTGTGCACAGATCTTACGATAGCCGATTATGCTTGAAATTTCTCTCCGAGTGATACGACGATTGTCCTGAATCAATCTGTCAAACTTTTGCTTGTGAAACTCGGTGGTTGCTGTCACAGGACGTCCAACTCTTTGTTTGTCACGCAAGTCAGGTGTTTCCACCTCAACATCTTTAAACTTATTCTCCCAACAATGCACAGGACTCACATCAACACAATCACCATAAACAGATTGCATTCTCTGATTAATCTCCTTTGGGGTGACACCTTCTGCTGTCAAGAATTTGACAACTTCCCGTTGCTTAAGTCGCATTGACTGACCATCTGCGCAGGGTTCCATACTTTGCACTTTAACAACACAACTGTTCAATGCTAAGGCTTCCCGCCAAATAGAACTGTAGAGGAGAGTCTACTGTACAAGCCAGGACCTGCCACAGACCAGGACTGCCATCTGTTGAAGAGCTACGAAGGTGGAGGCATTACTTTTCATTCAACCCTCGTAGCACTACCAAAGCTGGATTTGTACTGCATGCACATTCACAAAATGTTCTTTTACATTTTTTCTCAGAACAAAGGTGTTTATGTTTTCACCTTAGATTTGCTGAGGTTGCTGCTTCAGCAACAACATCGGTTTGCCCAGTTTGTATTTGTCCAGCAGATGGTCAGTACTGTCAAGCTGAACAGTAGAGATTTATTTCATTTCTTTTTTTCTGGGGAAGAGATCAAGTCTGGAATCCTCTCTACCCAACAACCTTTCAGAAATGATCAGCTCCTTTGAAGATAATGGCAGATGGATGAAAATTGTCAGAGCTCACTCTGAGAAATTGGGCACAAAGGAATCTGAGTTAGAAAGGCCTCTGGCTTCAAATGACAGTTTTCTTCCTGAATCTGGGCATCTAGTAACAAAAACAGATGATGCGCACCTTGGGCAAGAACCCCTCGCTCAGACCAGAATTGAGGGACACTATTATCTGTAGTGTGCTGAAAAGAAAAACAGCAGTGTCAAAACAGTCAGCACCTCTTGCAGAAGATTAAATGAGAAACAGAAAGCAACTAATCCTCTCCATTCTTTTTTTTACCCACAAAATCTTTCTCCCTATTGAAGAATCTTCGAAAACTTTCCAAGATGTTTGACCACTGGGAGAAGACTGCATTAAATCCCATAGCTCTAATATTCTATGGTGCCCTTTCTACACTGCCATATAATCCAGATTATCAAAGCAGATAATCCACATTATCTGCTTTGATTACACTGCCATTTACTCCAGTTCAAAGCAGATAATATGGATTTTATATGGCAGTGCTGAAGTGGGCTTGGTCTTCTCAAACACTTTCAACCAGTAAACAAATAATAGAGAACATTCTTTTCATCCTTAGTTCAGTGTCTTTAATTGTAGAAGGGTGAACGATAGTTGCATTATTGTTAATAATGGATACATTCAATCAATATTGCAGTTGTGCTAATTCACTAAATCCATGGCACTACATTTGTACTTTCACAAGTTTTCATATCCCTGTCTTCTTGTACTACCACTGTTCCTTTTTAAAATCACAATTGTGCAACTCCAGCACTTAAAAATGAGAAAAAGGACAAATATCAATATAAAGAAAGAGGAAAACTACCAGCTTGCGAATAGCGAGGAGAGATGGGAGAAGAAGAAAAAGAGGATAATCTCATTACCTGATGTCTTTTTTTCTGGCACAGAAGTAGAAAGGACCGAATGTGGAAGAATTACAGAATCAACAGAGTTGGAAGAGACCCCAAGGGCTATCTGGTCCAACCCCATTCTCCCAGGCAGGAACTTCAGACAAATAGCCACCCAGTCTTTGCTCAAGATCCTCCAGAGAAGGAGACTCCAACACATTCCACTGCTGAACAGCTCTTACCATAAGGAAGTTCTTCCTAATGTTTAGATGGAATATATTTTCTAATAGTTTCAATCCATTGCTCCATTAGACTCTAGGTAAAGGTAAAGGTTTCCCTCTGACATCAAGTCTAGTCATATCTGACTTGGGGGGTTGGTGCTCATCTCCATTTCTAAGCCGAAGAGCCGGCCTTGTCTGTAGACACCTCCAAGGTAATATGGCCAACATGACTGCATGGAGCACTAATACCTTACTGCTGGAGCAGTACCTATTGATCTACTCATATGTGCATGTTTTTGAATTGATAGGTTGGCAGAAGCTGGGGCTAACAGCGGGAGCTCACCCTGCTGCCTGGATTCAAACCACTTTCGGTCAGCAAGTTCAGCAACTCAGCAGTCTAACCTGCTGCGCCACTGGGGACTCCTCCATTAGACTCTAGAGCAGTGATTCCCAAAGTGGGCGCTACCGCCCCCTGGTGGGCGCTGCAGTGATCCAGGGGGGCGGTGATGGCCACAGGTGCATTTGGATGCGATGAATAACTGTATTACCTTTCTATTCGAGTTCAAAAATAGTTTCATAATTTCAAACTTCAATGTTTCTAATTTTCACCTTTCTTTACTATATTTTACAAAAAAGTAGAAACATTAATACATATATCTTTCTGTTTAATTGCTATTAAAAATTAAAAAATAATAATTTCCAGGGGGCACTGAGTAATATTTTTTCTGGAAAGGGGGTGGTAGGCCAAATACTGTATATACTCAAGTATAAGCCTAGCTCCCCTCGGCTTATACTCGAGTGAGGGTCCTGGCCAGCTTCTATTCAGGTCGGCTTATACTTGAGTATATAGGTATCCAGAGTTGGACGGTCTTATCTTATTAAAGTCTTGTTATTATCTTAAATTACAGTTTTATATAAATATTCAAAAACATTTAACCTACTGATGCCTCAAATAATGCAATTTTATTAATATCTATTTTATTTTTGAATTTGACCCCTAGATGCTGCATTTCCCACCCTCGTCTTATATTTTAGTCAATAAATTTTCCCAGTTTTTGTGGTAAAATTAGGTGCCTTGGCTTATATTCGAGTATATACGGTAAGTTTGGGAACCACTGGTCTACTGCATGGTTAGATAATAGGCCAGAAAGCAAACTTTTCTCCTCCTCAATGTGACAACCTTTCAAATACTGAAACATGACTATCATGTTTCCCCTCAGTCCTCTTATCAAAAAGTTAAACATCCCTAGTTCCCGAAGCCACTCCCCATAGGACTTGGTTCCCATACCTTTGATCATTTTGATCGCCCTTCCCTGGACACGTTCCAGCTTGTCAATATCCTCCTTTAATTGTGGTGTGCAAAACTGGCCACAGTATTCCATATAAACTTTGACCAAAGCAGAATAGAGTGGGACTCCACATGAGGAAGGTAATGGGAATTCTGCAGGATTTAGAGATATTGGTGGATTTTGCCCGTTAATAGCTAGGGATGAGGAATCAGATTAGCATCAAAATACTGCAAATACCAATTAATTGCAATGTCCAAAGTCTCCTTGTTCAGTCCTCTTCCAGCATCCTATGACCTCATCATATGGAAGTTTTCCTCTGTTCCACATACATCAAAGATGGATTCCCATGGAGCACATCAAAAGACTACTTCTGGTGGCTGCTCATGGGACTCCATCTCTGAAGTGTATAGCAATGGAAGGATTTCATAGATGGGCAGAAATAGACTCCATTCCTTTCTCTGCAGATATAAATGCTTAAAATTGATATTTTTCCTTACGATAGGAAGTGGTGGATTTGTCCGATTACTTTGTGATGTTTCAGTGTGGGTGTTCATGTGGGTGGTCTGCTAATGCTCCTTCTGTTTCCACCACTGGTTTAAAGATGGTGTAAGTACTACTGAAAGAAGTGTTTAAAAAAGTGTAGGGACTTAAGGAAAGTGGCATTTCCAAAAAGATGCCTGTTTTTAAAAATGTGCTTGAAGTGGTTAAGCTAGAAAGGAGGAAGAGGTGATCCTGAGTGATGTGGTTGAGCAAATTCTCCATCTTCTTTAAGGACGGAAGCCCATGAAACAACACCCAAAGAAGATGATTCCACCCACTTTCCCATCCTTGTGGAATGAGGCTCCCAGTCAGTGCTGAAGCTCTTTAAATTCTTCTAGCTAGATAGAGGAACAGAGAATAAAGTAGTGCTGGACAGTTGCAAAAATACTTTTTTAAAAGGAGCTTCCCTTCTCAGAATCTTTGTAAAGGGAGAAAAACGCTTCTGAAAGAAAAGAAAGCATGTGTTGTCGAAGGCTTTCATGGCTGGAAAACTGGGTTGCTGTGAGTTTTCCTGGCTATAGTAAGAAGCATTTTCTCCTGATGCTTCTGCCACATCTATGGCAGGCATCCTCGGAGGTTGTGAGGTCTGTTGGAAACTAAACAAGTGGAGTTTATATATCTGTGCAAAGTCCAGGGTGGGAGAAAGAACTCTTATTTGTTTGAGGCAAGTGTGAATGTTGCAGTTGGCCAGCTTGGTTAGCATTGAATAGCCTTGCAGCTTCAAAGCCTGGCTGTTTCCTGCCTGGGGGAATCCTTTGTTGGGAGGTGTGTTATTTGAGAACACAGAAATGCTGGACCACTCTAACAAACACCATATCAGAATACACAGAGAGGCCATTGAAATCCACAAGCATGTGGACAATTTCAACAGAACCATGAAAATGAATGAAATCTGGCTACCAATATTTAAAAAACTCTAAATTCAGGACAGTAAATAAAGAACAACAGGGGATTTCCAGGCACGAAACAATCAGAGCCAGCTAACACCACCAAACAAAGGATTCCCCCAGGCAGGAAACAGCCAAGCTTTGAAGCTGCAAGATGATTCAATGCTAACCAAGCTGGCCAATTGCAACATTCACACTGGCCTCCCACAGACAAGAGTTCTTTCTCCCACCCTGGGCCTTCCAGAGATATATAAACCCCACTTGTCTAGTTTCCAACAGACCTCACAACCTCTGAGGATGCCTGGGTGAAAAATCAGGAGAGAATGCTTCTGGAATATGACCATACAGCCCAGAAAACTCACAGCCACCCTAAAGAAAGCATGTTTTTTCTCATCCTGTCCTTTCTTGACTCTAATACTAATGGGACCGGACACAGACAGGCAAACACCAGACCACGTTTGCTAGAAGAGCTCCATTAATTTATGCCCTAGCCATGATGACTCTAAGACTGGAACACGGTACGTATTAATTCCTTTTCTCCATGTTACATTACTAAGTTAAGACATTTAGGGGTGTTAACTGGCCTCCTGCTGAGAAAGCAAATGAAGCCTTTTTCAGAACAAGAGAAATGGCATCTTTGGGCCACGAGATGGCAGCTAATGCTTAGGGATGTTGCGAAAATATTTGGAATAAAAGAAGATTCCTCCTTTTTTCTTTCTCCCCCCATACCATGCATTTCTTCACTCTCTTTTTATTGGGAGGATACAAAAGGAAGTAGGATGGTTTTAGTGTGCGCTCTTCACCAGTTTTTGTTCATAAGAATAACACGCCTCATAGAATACTATAAACATGGAGCTGGGAAAAAAACCCCAAGGGCCATCTAGTCCAACTCCTTGTAAGTGCAGGGAATACACAGCTAAACTATTATCCTGGAACAGAATAGTAAAAAGAGCTATTTGATAGCAGAATAGACTGCTTTCTCAGAAGATAGCAGCTTCTCCTTCATTGGAAGTTGCTAAAATAAACCTTTAACCATTTTATTTTCGCAAGCACAGTCCTGCTGAACTCTCCCTTGTCCCACTTTTTCAATTGTTTCCTATATGTTCCACTTACTCTTTTCCTGCATCCACATTGTTCTCAATTGATGAAAATAGAGCTCACAGGGCAAGAAAAATATTTTTTCACTCAATTATCAGCAAAAAGAGGAGAAAGTGTGATAGGCTCTCACTTTTTCCCATTAGATTCCAGCAAAAGCAAACTGCCACAGCCTCACCCGCTCTTTTCCATCAAGAAGTTTATCATCTTCATTACAGTTTAATGACACTTGGCTACACATATCCCTATTTTCATTGGTAAAGTTTTGAAGGGTATGAAGGATATTAGAGGCAAAGTTGAAGTATTTTGGCCACATCATGAGAAGACAGGAAAGCTTGGAGAAGATCACAATGCTGGAGAAAATGGAAGGAAAAGGGAAGAGAGGTCGACCAAGGGCGAGATGGATGGACGGTATCTTTGAAGTGACTGGCTTGACCTTGAAGGAACTGGGGGCAATGATGGCCAACAGGGAGCTCTGGTGTGGACTGGTCCATGAGGTCATGAAGAGTTGAAAACGACTGAACGAGTGAGACGACAATGACGAACATGATTCCTATTTTCTGGAGCTTCCAAAATTTGCAGAATCTGAAATCCTCAAAAAACTGTAGAACACTATTATGTGATTTTTCACACATTACATCACATTAAAACTGGGTATATCACAAAACCATGTATGGCCATGTTCCTGAAGTATTCTCTCCTGACGTTTTGCCCACATCTACCGAAAGCATCCTCAGAGGTTGTGAGGTATATTGGAAAAAACGAAGCAAGGAAGGTTTATATATCTGTGGACGTTCCTGGGTGGGGGGAAGAACTCTTGTCGGTTGGAGGCCAGTGTGAATGTTGTAATTAATCACCTTCATTAGCATTAAATGGCCTTCTAAGCTTCACCTCCTGTTTTGGGGGAAATCCTTTGTTCAGAGTCATTAGCTGCCCCTGATTGATTCCTGTATGGAATTATTCTGTTTTCAAAGTGTTGCTTCTTATTTACTGTTCCGATTTTTGAGTTTTTTAATACTGGTAGCCAGATTTTGTTAATTTTCATGGTTTCTTCCTTTCTGTTGAAGTTGTCCATGTGCTTGTGGATTTCAATGGCTTCTCTGTGTAATCTGACATGATAGTTGTTGGAGTGGTCAAGCATTTCTGTGTTCTCAAATAATATACGGTGTCCAGGTTGGTTCATCAAGTGCTCTGCTATGGTTGATTTCTCTGGTTGAATTAGTCTGCAGTGCCTTTTATGTTCTTTGACTCGTGTTTGGACAATGCTGCGTTTGGTGGTCCCTGTGTAGACTTGTCCACAGCTGCATGGTATACGGTAGACTCCTGCAGAAGAGAGAGGATCCCTCTTGTCTTTCGCTGACCGTAGCATTTGTTGGATTTTCTTTGTGGGTCTGTAGATATCACAAAACCTATACTCAGCAGGAACCTGTAGTTACTCGTGGCCCATGAAGAGGTTACTTTGATGATACAAACATGATCAAAAATAAGTTGGACACATTTACAGGTTATATTTGTTAGGAGCCAAACATACGAATGGGGTTCTTCTTCCCCACACCCAAATTGTTAATATAAAACAGCAAAAGATGATAGAAACTAAAAATAAGAGTATACTTGGATTTGTAGCTTAGGAGAGATTTGATTATTTTATTTTTAAAATGACTTCTTAAGTTGTTTATTTCTGCACGGCATGGAGTAGATGGTCTTTGTGGCCCCTTTCTACTCTAAGACTGTTAAATACGTAAATTCATCTGAAATACTTGCCCATCTTGCAAATGTTCAGGACGCGGAAAGAAAAGAAGGAAGTTGAATCCAAATCAAGCATGCTGACAATTATGAAGGCAACAGAAAGGAAAGAATTCAGAATGCCACAAGTGAACAATATTTATTTATGTATCGTGTCAGAAGTGAGAATACAGTTATAATGTATAGAAAAACCACAAACCAAGTTAAAAACTTATACCAAATTTCCTTTGACCAGAAACTGGCCACTTGAAGTGCCTCTAGTGTCTCTGTGAGATAGTCCTCCGTTGTGCATGTGGCAGGGCTCAGGCTGCATTGTGGTAAGTGGTCTGTCGTTTGCTCTTCTCCACACTCGCATGTTATGGACTCCACTTTGTGGCCCCATTTCTTAAGGTTGGCTCTGTATCTCTTGGTGCCAGAGTGCAGTCTGTTCAGCACCTTCCAAGTCGCCCAGTCTTCTGTGTGCCCAGGAGGTAGTTTCTCATCTGGTATTAGCCACTGATTGAGGTTCTGGGTTTTGACCTGCCACTTTTGGACTCTCATTTGCTGGTGTTTTCTTGTGAATATCTCTATTGATCTTAGGAAACTATTTCTTGGTTTAAGGCCTTGGTCCTTTCATTACAGGCTGCTACTTCCCATCAGATATCAAGTGTTGCCATATCAGCTGAACAGTACAATTTCTTCAGTGTTGTAGGGTGTAGACATCCTGTGGTAAAGCAGCATGTTTCATTAAGAGCCACATCCACTGTTTTAATGTGGTGAGATGTATTCCACACTGGGCATATGTATTCAGCAGAGTCACAAAGTGCAAGGGCAGAAGTCTTCCCTGTGTCTGGTTGTGATCCTCAGGTTGTGCCAGTCTGCTTTCGTATGATATTATTTCTAGTGCCCACTTTTGGCTTGATATTCAATGAACAATAAAGGTTTATCAGAAGCTTTGATAAAGAGTGGGGAGAGTTGCAGCTCAGCAGCAGAGCACATGCTTTGCATGCAGAAGGTCATGGGTTCAATCTTTGGTATTTCCAGGTAAAGTTAGAAAAGGATCCTGATTAAAACCCAGAAAACTATTGTCAGTTACCTTTAAAATAATAGGGCTAGAACTTAGCTTCTAGATAGTTTTAAAGAATGGACAATGCTTTCCATGTCAGTTCCGTGTTGAATCTAATCCGTGCTTTAGTCCAAACTTAAAATGAGCTATCCAAAGTGCTGAATCTGTTTAGGGGTTAGGACTCAGTATTTGTCTCAGAAGATAGCTCCTTTATTGTCCATGCTAAAGTTGGATAAGAAACATTATAATCATTTGTTAGAGCTTGATTTTCTCTGCATTAGCTTGGCTGTTGTTGCAAACTCTCTCCTTAAGGGAACATTAAACCGACCCTTGCTCTTATGCATTCATGGGCCTACATCAGATTCTGTGATTTGAAGTTTTATTGTTTGTTTTCCAACAGAAATTTCTTACACCAGGCTTAAAAAAGTAGGTTCTGTCCAAGCCAGGCATCTGTTTATTTATATTACAGGAAATACAGCTTGAAATTTTATACAATATTTTTCATTCATAATTTTGGATGTGAAATAAAGGTTGTGTAGTGTACATCAAATTGTCAGAAAGCAAAGGTGTCACTATCTCAGTCACTCATGGAGGTAATTTTGGATTTTGGAGTATTTTGGATTCTCAGATTCTGAGTAAGAGATGCTGGCTCAGAATAACTAACTATTACCTTAATACCATCAGGATAACTATTACCTTACTCTCTCAATTGATGCATCATTGAGGGATTTGGGATTTGCTGTTCTCCCCTTCCCTTCCCTTCCTAAAATTAAAAATGAAAGGTTGCCTTTCTGCTGCTTGAACTTTTCTTAAAGCTTACTGCCTTTTATGAGCAAAGTATACATAATTTCAAGGAAGCACTATGAAATTTCTCAGAGTGAACACTCTAGTAACAATGCCTAGTACCAGTGCAGTTGTGGCCTGTAAATGTGCTGGTGAGATTTGTATTATTAATGGTGTGTTTGTTTTGAACGTCTTTGTACAAGCGAGTTTTTAACCAGAGTATATGCCTGTTTGGAGTATAAATAATAGAAAGGCAGGATATAAATATAGATATTCTGCTGGCATGACGAAGGATATTCCAGGATGGTGTGTGCGCATCTGTGTGTGTGCTGTCAAGAGGGACTGTCATGTCATGGAAGCTGTGCACATCACAATGTACCACAACACAACTGTCCTCTCAACATCTCTCATTGGGAAGGATGTCCTGGATTTAGCCCTCATTCAGTCTGCTCTCAAAAATGAGAAAGAGAGAAATGAGAATTCAGAACTAATCATGAGCTGGTTAGCAGCAGGGGATGGAGAAAGACAATGAGAGCAAAACTGGATCATGTCAATACATGTTTATTGTATACAACAGAAGTACAAATTTTGCAGCTCACCTAGGGCCCTGTTTGGGTTTCCTATTCTTCAGAAGAGGAAGGGGAGTATGAAAGTGTTCATGAATCAGATGAGCAGTTGGAATCTGAGGAGGAGATTTTGCAAGTACCCACTTTTCAGGTGAAAGGAAACGGAGCAGAGACATTGTTCAGATAGAATAGCTACCAGAAATGCAGCTGAGTAATTAGGAACTGCCCTAGCAGCTGTGAGGGGACTCAGGGCTATAAAACAGAAGCAGGTGCAGCCAGCTCTTGCTTGTAACAAACTGACTCTTTGCTCCCCTTGTGCCTGCTTCAAGTCTGCATCTGGGAAACTGCTCCTAAGGATGTATTACTCTGTCTGAAGTAAGACTGCTATTTGATTTGGGAATTTATCAGAGAATAAGAAGACTTCCTTACTTCATTTTGCATTATTCCACTGAGTGGGCTGTACTTTATGTTTTGCTGAAGTAAAGCAGTTTTCATTTACTTACCACAGTGTTTTAAGGCTGTTCTTGAAAGACAAAACAGGACAGGCCCATCTACATGGGCCTCTTAATGCAGGGCTGGTCTGAAATGGCAATACTTCAGACTGCTTCAGGGTGTAGGTGTCCATCACAGTGAACACAGTGTGGTCTGTGTAAGTCATGACATCTCAGACCCCAGTCTCCAGGAAAACCTTGAGGACGCCCCGGGAAGTAGAGGGCTGCTGTGGAGCTTTAGGAAAATTCTGGAGCATTCTCCGAGTTTTCCTAACTTGGGGCAAAACCACACTCTCCCATTTTATCCACATTGGGGGCTGGCAGTGACTAAATGTCATGTGGATGCCCAGGAGTAAATTCAGCCCCACTTCAGGATTTGAGGGCCATGTAGATGAGCCACAAAGGGCATCAACATCTCTCTTCCCAGACTAATCTTCTAAATGCATAGTTCTGGAATAAGAAACTTCAAGGATAATTATTCTTGATTACCATTTTAAATATAAAATAACTTTTGAAAAAGGGAGTGATCTTGCAGTCAGTCATGGTTTGGAATGTAGGTATCCAGTGAGTGGAAAATAGGGGAGATGAAACTATAGACTTTCCACATAATTCTTTTTTGAGATTTTTTGGGGAGTGGGGTACAGCTAACATATGCCCCTCTGCTGATGTTACAGTTACTCCCCTCAAGAATTAATTTCTTGGAATTGTTGTTCTGTATCTCCTGAAATTGATCTTGACCTGGAGATGATTTTGCATAGGAATGGGAGATAATTTATTTGGTTTGGATTGTTGTTGATTGTGTGTCCTTTCTAGTCATTTCTGATGTATAGCAACCCAAAGGCAAATCAGATATGGGATCTTCTTGGCAAGTTTTGTTCAGAGCAGGTTTTGTCTTTATATTCATCTGAGGCTCAGAAAGTATAATTTGTCTATGGTCACCCAGTGGGTTTCCATGTCTGTTTGGGGATTTGAATCCTGGTTTCTATAGTCCTAGTCCAAAACGCAAACCACTATATTACAATGGGTCTTCTTCGACCTGAAAAGCATACATTTTCATATTTCCTGATACCAAGGATATAAATATTTTGAAATAATTTTGTTTTTCAGTTTGGTGGTTTGCTTGTTTGACAGATGAAGATGCTGGTAAACTCTCTCTGGAATTTAGCCCAGATTTTAAAGAAGCCAAGCAAGACTATGGCTTCTAGGCCTTTGACTATTTTAGTTGTCCTCTTCTGGACACTTAACAACTTGTCAATATTCTTCCTGAACTTTGGTCTCCAGAAATGGACACAGTGAGAATTGGGCAGGATTGCATACACCATACAGATTTGGATCTTTGGTGAGAGTCTCTTAACTTGAAATGCCTGCAGTTGTCACTTCCAGCTGGTGACTCGAATAAAGCAAATGAAGTTTGGCCATAAACCTGTTGGTGTCTTACACATTTATACTTTCCCATACAGAAGCAATTTGACATTTCTCTGTATTGAATAACACCCATATTCATCTCAAGGTTGTGGAAGTAGCAATGCTCATTGGGTGCCATTATAGACCAGTATTCTTTGTGAATGGATGCGAAAAGTACTTTGTTGCAAATGTGTGTTGTGCAACTAAGTACTTTTCATGGATGTGTAAGAGCGTGAAGGGCGTACAATTATTCTTTCATCTTGGTTTAGTTGCGCAGTGTTGTTATTCAACCCAAGAGTTGCATGGCACCATCGATTCAGAACTCCACATGTATGATCTAATCCTGCATCTGTTTACAATCCTCTGATTTGGATTTCCTAGCTCTCGTATGCAGGAAGACATCTCTCATTCTTGTATTGCCATGCAACAGCATTGGGTCTTTGCATAGATGTATGCCTTCTCCTTCTCCCTCTCCTTCGTATGCAACTCTCTCCACCCCTCCTGGATGAAATTTATCCTTCTTTCTTTCCAATCTCATGCCCTGCAGCCCCTTCCATCATGTCTGTATGTGCAATTGCACCAATGACCGCTCCAAACTGTGGCATCCAAGATACCCGGACAGATTCATCTGCCCATTTCTTCAGTGACTTTCCCAATGCCCTCCCTCCTCTAGAGCCTCTTTCCCCTTCCTCCCAAGACAGCTGATGTTCTTCCCCGAGGACATTGTGGGCTGCTGTGTATGAATTTCTCCTATAGAGATGGACAGAAAACATTGACAGTGTGTGACGCAGTGATACAGCTATCAGCAGAAGTACTTCTCACCCTGGGTGGCATTAGTCAATTCTGACAGGGAACCAACTGGCAATGCTAAACAATGGATATTAAAACATCATCACCATCATTATTATCATCAGTAGCAGTAGTAGTGTGTGCATATGTGTGGGAATGCAGATGTGTGTACATGTGTGCACAGAAATTCTTCCATCCCAGTTGCATTTGTACCACCCGCTATGTGATGGGAAATGTTTCCTGTTCAGCAATGATTGCTTAGAGATACTCAGTTGCATACATGGTGTGTTGTGGGTAATTTTTTTTTTAAAGAGGACAGATCTTTTTAAATAAGAACACAATTCTCTTATACTGAGTTCTCTTGAAATAAATCCACTTGGTCTCACACCTCTGGTCTCACAAGCCTTTAGATATGTGCTAGTACTTTTGTGTCATTCTGCAATGGCCACTTTCAGTTCAGTTTTAAATTATTTTTATAGTTTCATATTGATATAATTTATATATTTTAAGTTTGCTTTACTGAAATCTCATGATACAAAGCAGGATATAAATATCACATTTGTTTGTTTGTTTAATTATAGTATTTCTGACCACATTCCATCCTACAAGGGCTCTTGAGGCAATGAATAAAGAAAACCCCATTAAAACAGTGGAGAAAAATAACGTTTCAAAAACAAATAAAAATACTTTTAAAAAACTCTAAACACAATCCTAGAATACTGTTTCAGACAGCTAACAGCATATTCAATAATGCATGCTATGTGGGGCAGCACTATTTTGGCTGCCCGCTAAATGCTTAAAAGAGACACTGGCCGAATGTCTTTGGGTAGGGAGTTCCACAGGTAAAGTATTGCCATTGAGAAAGCCTTGCTCTGTGTAGATACAATCTAACTTCATGTAGTGTTGGGAGACACAATAGGGCCTCCTTTCAAATTCTTGGCAGGCTCATATGGGAGGAATCCATATTTCAGCAAGTTTTGGCCCCAAAGTGTTTAGAACTTTGTAGGTCAACACCAACCCCTTGAACTCAGCTTGGAAATTGGAAACCTTTGAGCTTCTTGCTTGACCAGTGTTATATAGTCACAGAAAAGCACACCTGACCTCACTCTGGCTGCTGCAAAAGTTTGCAATAGTTGCAAGTTGAACCTGTTTCAAGAGCAGCCCGGCATTGCAGTAGTCTAGTTAAGAAGAAAATAAGACATGAACCATAAGGACCAAATTTGCCTTCTCCAAAAGATGACATGTTTTATACACCCGCCAAAGCAGGGTAAAGAGATTCTAAGACACATCACCCCTAGTTTTCTTAATAAATTAGTAGGAGAGAAATTCCATATTCCTTTCTAGCTTAGAACTGAGCGAATAGCTCTGTTTCCCATTTACTATGACATTCTTATAAGGACCTTGTCCAGCAGTCATGGACTCATCCTTTTCATTAACATTGTCAAATATGTGTGGCTTCTGATATCCTCAGCATATCAGAAACATGGAGTCTGAATACAGCAGTCATCAGGGCTGCTCCTACCATTCAAATAGCTTTCTTCAGGCAACTGATGTTGGAGACAATGGTTGGCATCTCATTAGTGACATGCACAAATATAAGTCCTCTTCCCTCCTCCCTATGTCTCTTTTGAGTAATTGCAGATGTTGGTATTCTCTTCCTCCACCCTCAATGGCAAAATCCCTTCCTTGTTTTGCCCTATCCACAGTCATTCCATTAATGGTGAAGAGCAGAGAGGATTTGAGAAGTATTTGGTTGTGTTCCCCTTGTTGTCAAACTGCCATTGAGTTGACTTCAGTTTATGGTGACCCTATGAATGAGAGATCACCAAGTTGCTCTATTCTCAGCTGCCCTGCTTAGTTCTTCAAGACTCAAGGCTGTGACTTCTTTGATTGGTTTCATCTACTTGTAATATATTCTTCTCTTTCCTATCTGACCAAGAATTATTGTCTTTCCTAAAGAATCAAGTCTTCTCATGATATGATCAAAATACAGTCTCAGTTTAGGCAACTTGGTTTCTAGGGAGAGTTCAGGCTGTGTTTCCCTAACCAGAAGTAAGGCAATGACAATCTCCTGAGGCCTCTGAAGAACCTCCATAAATCTCATCAGAAGATATCATTGGTCAATGTCTGGCTGTGGAATCATAGCCAGATGCTTCTCTGTTTATTTCCCCTCTTCACTACCAACAAAATGGCCTTGGGGGTGCAATTGAAGGGCTGGAGTGAGTCCTGGGGATGGGTGCCAGGGGATCTGTAGCAGTCCAGGTGGAAATTTTAGACTAGGCTCAACCATGTAGGTCTCAGCTAGCACTGGCAGCTTCCCTTATGTTCTTCATTTGATTAGCTGGAAAGGATTTGAACAAATCTCACAGTTGGTGAGATTTTGATTGAGACAAGCCATCTGGATATGATGAGGCAGCCTGTGAAGGATTCTCCAAATTGTATGAGAAGTTTCACCTCCAGCTTGAGGTCAAGATCCCAGCCACTTCCTTCTTTTAGTGTGTTTTTCTCAATTTTCACAGATATGTCTCTGTGCAAACCAAAATGCTTATCTCTTTGCAAGACTAAGTACTGTAGGTGTGCATGTGGATGTGCACAAATACACACACAGAAGGTCAGACTGGTTAATCATGAAGAATGAACAATTCATCCAATGGGGCTTTTTTAAGCAATCCATCCAACTACACAACAGTTGCAACAGTTTTAAATCTATTGGCACATCCACATTGCAGAGTTAATGCAATTTAATGCCGCATTAATGGTCAGCATTATGAAATCATGGGGATTGTACTTTTACAACATCTCTGCCAAATAGTACTGGTGCTTCACCAAACTATAACTCTCGGGATCCCATGGCATGAACCATAGCAATTCACATGGTGTCAAACTGCATTAACTCTACAGTTAGATGAGCTCTCTGTCTTGAAAATGTACAAAATCTTGCTATTTCTTGGCATGGAGGAAAACTGTAATTAGATGGCAACTGTACAATTCTGTGTTTCTATGAATAATTGTGTTGTGTGACTCTTGATTTGAATGGCAATGTTGTGCAGCAGAAGCAAGGTTGTATGAAAATGGACATACAAGTATATGTGAACCTCCCCGCATTTATACAAAATACAGTTTTGCACATTTAATTCACATCCCTCTGCATCCACATGCGGGGTACATCTTAAAGCAAAATGGCACTATATGGTCAACTCCACTTCTACAGCCTTGAACTCAATGTGGACATTTTGCATTGGATGATCTATTGTTTCTGCAGTGGGAACCCTATAAAAGATTGTGGCTGTGGCTTTTTAACTCAATCAGCAAATAGTCCCTGGCCTATTTTTCTTTTTGCTGACTACAGATTATCCGATAATCCAGATTTTGGCTGAAGAGACTGAAGGAGAAAAAGATGCTACCAATATCCAGTGGCGGGATATGTGGGTACAAATATCGGGACAAGTGGCAATTGGTGTTTGTAACGTTGAAACAAAAAGCTGTAGACCAGCAGTTCTTGAACTTTGGTCTTCCAGATATTTTAGGCTTCAGTTCCCAGAATTCTTGACTGTTGGCAGTTAGCTAGGGCTTCTGAAATGTGAAGTCCCAAACACCTGAAAGACCAGCATTTGGGAATCACTATTCTAGACCATTGGCTACAATTGGAATGACTATGGTGTACAATCAAAATAAAGAATTTGCATGCAAACCAATGGTAGCATTGGGCCCCTGAATTTGATTCCACATGACTGGAAAACCCATTTATATGGGTGTCATAGACTTCGAATGTGTAACAGTCCCTTAGGGGAAAACTCATTGACTTACCCTTAGCGATAGTAAGTGGTGCTTGGCCTTCATTTTACTGGCATAACTTCTGAATCCTTGTGGACTATTGAGGTAGTGTTGTCCATTGTGCACTGTTTTGTTAGGCAAACAAGGTTTAAAGAAAAATGTGTGTGTTTTGTGTGTGAGTGTGAGGGAGAAACGGAGAAAGAGAAGGAAGGTAACGTTGTGACTAATGGGCTTTAATAGGCAAAGCAAACAGTTAAATAAAAGATGCATGCCACTTGCTGAAACTTAAGGAATGCATATTCAACGCGTTGCATTATTAAATACAGCGGCAAGCATATGGGTGCCTGCAATTAATGTATATAAATAGCTGATAAACTTGCTCAGTATTAGAAAGCTAGCGGCAAAAATGACCTCATATGTCAAGCAGACAAGCAGGCAGTTACCATTTTCTTTGTACACCTTACAGATGATAAATTAGTTTTATGGTCTGCATGGGGCCCTTATCACATTACAGCGCTGAGCGTATGATAAAAGGGGAAAATATGCCTCAGCCAAAAATTGAAACAAAATCTAGTATCCCTACAGACCTTGTATGTTCTTCGTCTTCCTTCTTTTCCTCTTTTCCCCCTTCCTTCTCCAAAAACCCATTGCAACATATTTTGTGGAAAAGTGCCATTGCTATAAAGAGAAATACATATCCCCATCCCACTGGTGAGAAGACAAGATGCTTCCTTTTCTCATTTTAAGGAAACTGATGCTAATACAGAAACTTCTCAAGGATATATGCTGGAGCATGATGAGAATAACCCACAAGAGGACTGCCAATGAGACAAAGGGCATGCATTAATGAAACAATCAAAAACTACCATAATCCTTAACTATTCACCCATTCACAAAGATGGCTTGTGGCTTTTCTTCCAGAGTAGTTGATTTGTAACACTTGTATCAATTACATCATCACATCAGCACAGGGGTGGGGATAGTGTGGCCCTCGTGCTCATTTTGAGGGTCCAAGGGGCCTAACGTCTGATAAATTTAAACTATAGTTATATGAGGGAACAGCCTGGCAAGCATTGCTAACCAAAATTAATTATCTGAGTTCCAGATTAAAGACTCACTAGACAAAAGACAGAGTCTTTTAATGCATTCTGGCCAAGAATGAACGCATGTGGGCTTCTGCCCAAAAGTACAAGCATAAAGGATAAAGTGTTGTGCAACCAGCTTTATAAGATTGTCCAGGTTTGAATTTTCCCTCCCCTGTCCCTGACCCTGTCTCTGATGATGTTGGCTGGAGATCTCCCAGCCAGGCTGGAGGAGTCTTCAGGAAATGCTGGCATTCCAGGTCAGCAGGAGTCCAGGATGGGGATGATGGGATTATGAAGGCCGGGCTCCTGAGAACAATGGAGCTGATCTCTGTAGTCCATTTTGGGTTGGGCAAACAAAGGGACGGTCCCAGGATGTCTACTGAAGTAGTTGGAGTTGAGCTATTGGGAAATAATGTCTATAGAATTATAGGCTTTTGTTATACCTTTGCCTGAGGCTGGGAGACATTCCTGAGTGGTGGCCCTGCCTTGAGTTAGGCAGTTCAGATAATTTCTTATACTCAGTGCATTTAAGAATAAGGTAGAATAAAAGTATAGTTTATATATTCTATAAATCTTTGGAATAGATATAGTATACCAGTGGTTCTCAACCTGTGAGTCCCCAGATGTTTTGGCCTTCAACTTTCAGAAATCCTAACAGCTGGTAAACTGGCTGGGAATTCTGGGAGCTGTAGGCCAAAACACCTGGGGACCTACAGGTTGAGAACCACTGTTACAAGTTATATGGAAGATCCTGAAGAGCAAATGAGGATTTGACTGAGGATTACCCCACCCTTAAGTGTTCAGGAAGTCCCTCTCTGGAGTAAGTGAAAGATGACTGACCCAAGTGATTTGTCAGAAATAATAAACACATTTTGCTATAGCTGCATATATAAAACCTTAATTATATATATATATGCTGTGGCTGGTCTGTTGTGGCAAAGACTTTATTTAAAAGGGAAGGATGCTGATTTATCTCATTCTGGCTTGATGTCCTTTAGGAAACTATAAATCTTTTTTTGTGGGGGGTCCCTGGGTTTAACAACACTTCCACCTACAGCACACACACACATATACACAATTTTTTTCAACTAAAATGACATTGGAAACTCAGGGCTCACTGGGGCCAATTTTGCCAAATATAGGCTTCTTTGGACACATAGAATCATAGAATAGTAGAGTTGGAAGAGACCTCATGGGCCATCCAGTCCAATCCCCTGCTAAGAAGCAGGAAATCGCATTCAAAGCACCCCCGACAGATGGCCATCCAGCCTCTGCTTAAAAGCTTCCAAAGAAGGAGCCTCCACCACAGCCCGGGGCAGAGAGTTCCACTGCCGAACAGCCCTCACAGTGAGGAAGTTCTTCCTGATGTTCAGGTGGAATCTCCTTTCTTTCTGACAACTTACTTTTTAATGCTTGCAGATTGCAGACAAGTTCCATTAATTGCATGAGGTCTCTACTCTCATCAGTTCTTCTTGCCTATGAATCTCACATAGAAGTGCTTGCACACTTGCTACAGTGTAGTTGTGTTACTTGCAATTTTGGATGGATAAAATGCATTAACAAGCTAATCTGGGTTCCACTTTTCAACCAAATTCACTTTCTATTAGATAAGTGGGGACTTTCTGTAGTCTAAGGGTATTTTATTCTTACACTCCCATGTGTCCAGGGGGCATTTTGAATTGGCATTTAAGTAAAAAAAATCTGGGGTGAAGGACAAGATTAGGGCCAAGGGAAAACCATTCCCTTAGTTAAAAATGCATGCGGATGTCACACTATGCATATGGGATGAATGATTCATCAATAATAGAATAGATTTATCCTATTCGGACAGTGGAAGAAGAGAATTTGTACATAAAGTAAGGTTTTGCATGGTGCTTATGCTTTGAAAATATCACAGCTGTGCCTTGTGTTTCACAATGTTGCTTTTTTACACGAGTGTTGTGTAGTAGTGCTGGAACAATGTATTTGTATATGTGGTTATTTATGCTACACTGAGAGGGTGTGACATTGTACCCATTGTCCTCAGTCTGTAGGACTTGCCCACCTTATTTGATAGCAATTATTTGACCACATTTTCACTATGGTCATATCTACTACTGTTTTTACTGTGCAAGTATTTATGCAAACAGATTGTACAGATGGTTGTTCAACCACTGCTCAACCACAATGATATTTTGCTAGATGACGTCGTGGTGGTTGCCAACCAGGATGGCATTTAAAGAGGATTGGGTAAATTCATGGAATATGGGGCCATCCAAGGCTACTAGCCAATATATCTATAGACAGGATGGGTCAAAAGTTACAAAGGTGTCCTATATATACTGTACATTATGCTATGGTATAGGAAGACATTCACAAGATTTGATTTTTCACATCTAATGTAAATTTATTTTCTATGCGTACTGTATATGATGCTATGGTATTGTAAATTAAAAACAAAAAATAAATGTGTTATTATATTGAACCTTAATTTAAGCCCTACCTGTATGTCATCTCCAGTTATCAGAGTAACAATGTCTCTGTGCATCAAGAGTTGGCAAATGCAAGATGGTGCATTTGAATGCCTGTCTGGCTGGTGGACCAACAGTGTGAACAAAATGTTGGATTAGATTTTAGGTCTGCTCATAAAGTTCTTAAATTGTGCAACCAGTTTCACAACAAGTTATATAACCGCTTGCATAACTGCTTTGTACAATAGCTTATGCAGAATTATAACCTAACTCAACTATGCCAGTAGGAATTTTAATTCCACTAAGTTGGATTTAGTCCGTGGATTTTAGCATGTCCGCAAGGCAAGAGGATCCAGATCTGTGCAATATCCACGAAGAACAGCTCACTGAACATCTGATTCTTGTTTTTATGTTTGTCTGCTTGCTTGTTCATTCATTTAACGGATTTTTAATGCATTTCAACAACTGTTCTCAAGGCCAATAAAACAGCTCAAACCAATTAAAAGGCACATTTGAACAACACGGCAAATATCAAGGCATAAATCACAAAACCTCATCACGATTTGCAAGACTTAACTCTTGAAGATGCTCCAGGGCAAGAGTGAGAAGACCTGTTGAGAAAATGACTGATAAAATAGAGTAAGAAGCATCTCACAGAAGGCCATTTCAGAACTTTAGGAGCTACAACAGAAAAGTCTCTGTTCTTGTAGATAAAAGCAAGGCATCCTAATTAGTTGATATATGGGATAAAGCATTACCAACCAGCCTTAAGGATCACATTGGACATGACCTATTTATTCATCCTCTTCATATCTCACTTAGCTTTTTCTTGGTAGGTGGCCATGAATCTCCTCCCGAGGGTGTTTTCAGTTGCATGTCTGCATGAAGGCAACACTCGTGGTTAGCTCCTTGTTAGGAAACAGACTCAAAATAATAATAAAAAACCCTCAATTTCCCCAAAGCTCCCACTTTGCTCATTAGGCAGTAGTTCTCCTGTAGTAGGCAAAAAATATAGCACATTTTATAAACAGAACTCTATATTGCTTATAGTGGGACCAAACTATTGTCTCATCTACACTGGCCCAAGAGCCCACACAACCATGAAATTGCTCCTGAATGTCTTCATGACCTCCAGGGATTCTGGTCCTTAGTGTGGGGAAGACCAGGTTAAACCCCATGCTATGGAAAGTCAGGAATACACCAAAGTTTGGCCAAAATTCTAGCGTAATACAGACAGCACAGATGAGCAAGTCTGATGATGAGCACAGGGAAAAGGGGATGGATCAGGATAGGGTCATGGCTGTCACTTCTACCAGATGGCCACAAGTGTCAGGAGAACACCTGGCTATCACAGGGGCCCTGTGCTGACATCTGCAGAAATAGCACATAACCAGAGAGAAAGGGGGGGGGGGAGAGATTCCCAGTGGGGCTGAATCAGTCTAGGTCTGGCTGAAACATGAAGTCTCTGTTTTGCCACATGTTCTGTTGGGGCCGGTATGGAATATTACTGCTCTGGATTGAGTGCAGATTAAGCAGCCAGGATAGATAAGCCTTGAATCTTCTTTTGCCATTGATGATAGTGGCTAAGGCTGATGGGAGTACTATCAGAATGGAAGGCTGCAGGTGCATCCACATCTCCTAACTCCTTTTTAGGACTCAAAAATAATAATCCAAAACCTCCTAATTTTCCCACTGCCTTTTCCCAAAACTCTCCCTTTACTCGTTAGGCAGTAGTTTTCCTGTAGTAGGCAAAAATATGGCATATTTTATAAACAGAACACTAGATTGCTTATGGGACCTCCGGTGGCACAGCGTGTTAAAGCGCTGAGCTGCTGAACTTGCAGACCGAAAGGTTCTAAGTTCAAACCCGGGGAGCGGCGGGAGCGGCCGTTGTTAGCTCCAGCTTCTGCCAACCTAGCAGTTCGAAAACATGCCAATGTGAGTAGATCAATAGGTACCGCTCTGGCGGGAAGGTAACGGTGCTCCATGCAGTCATGCCAGCCACATGACTTTGGAGGTGTCTATGGACAACGCCGGGTCTTCGGCTTAGAAATGGAGATGAGCACCAACCCCCAGAGTTGGACACGACTGGACTTAATGTCAGGGGAAACCTTTACCTTTACCTAGATTGCTTATAGCAGAGCCAAACTATTGTCTCATCTATACTGGTTCAGTAGCCCACATGACCATGAAATTGCCCCTGGATGTCTTCATGACCTTCAGGAATTCTGGTCCTTAGTGTGGGGAAAACCAGGTTAAGACTTGTGCTATGGAAAGTCCCAAGTTTGGCCAAAATTCTGAAGCAGTCCTCCAGTTTTGGCACAATGTGGACAGCATGAGCAAGTCTGATGATGAGCATAGGGGAAAAAGTATGGATCAGGACAGTGTCATGGCTGACACTGCTACCAGATGGTCACAGAGCATCAGGAGAGGACCTGTCTATCACAGGGGGCCTGAACTGACATCGGCAGAGATGTAGCACATAACCAGGGAGAAGCGGGGATTCCCAGTGTGGCCAAACCAGTCTAGGTCTGGCTGAAACATGAAGACTCTGTCCTGCCACGTGTTCTGTTGGGGACAGAATGTGTGGCTACTTTTGGGGTCAGTATGGAGTATTGCTGCTTTGGATTGAGTGCAGATTAAGCAACCAGGCTAGATAAGCCTTGAATCTTCTTTTGCCATTGATGATAGTGACTAAGGCTGATGGGAGTACTATCAGAATGGAAAGCTTCAACAGGTCCATCCACATTTGCTTATTGGTTACTTCCAGGACTGGAAACTAAGAAAGGAAGATTATAATATGTAATTAAAAATGCAGGCTTAGACGCATGTATAACTTCATTTTTTTAACATAAAGTTGAAATGGCAGAATGTTTGAAGAACATACTTAGCCAACTTTATTCATCAGAATATATAATTTAATCTGTAACTCTGTACCTATGTCAAACAAAACTGGTCACCATATTTTACGAAGTGCAACTGAAATTATCATCTCGTTAATAAGGTTTGTTAAACCATTTTTATTAACTCCCAAACCATCATTAACCATTCTCTTTTTGACGTTATTACAGTGCTTTCTAATCATTAGCAAAAGCTAATTTAGCCACCTCTAATAAATTCAGAATGTACTCCTGATGCTCTTTCTACCTTGTGTTCATATTTCATATAATCCAAAAGATATACTAATAGATTTAAAGGTAATCAGAGATATAATATTTCATTAATAGTGACAGAAATCATGTTCCAGTGCTTTGGAACTTTTATACACTTCACACCACTTACAAATCAGGGCTGCAGTCACATACCCAATTACCTGGGAGTAAACCTCTTGAAATTGATTATGTTCGTTTCTGAGAAAATGGAAATATAGGCTGAGATGAAGGGATTTAAATGTGACTTTTCACTTATAGATTGGGCAGTGACAGTTCATTAGAGAATTGTGATACAATACATCCAAATATGCAACCAAATGGAAAATGCATGACTGTAATGAGCAACACAAACCTGCATGTACAATGCATGATCAACAATGGCATCACATTTATAATGGGACCACATGGACCACACTGCTTCCACAACTGATTTGGATTTTGGCATCAGAGAAAGAAGTCCAACTGCTTTCAAAGGGGACTCATATTTGCTTAAGTCACTAACAGAACACTAGCCATATACTCCGGCTGATGTATACTATCCAGATCAAGGAAAGTCATGGTACCTCTCTATTATGTTCTGATTAGACCTCCTTTAGAGCACAGGGTCCCTTTCTAGTCCTGATAGTTTAAGAAAGGTGTTGAAAAACTGGAATGTGAAGACTAGAGAAGGACCAAAATGGTATACTGTACCTAGAAAACAAGCCCTATGGAATTAGGCATACTTTACTATGGAATTGGACATGCTTGGAGAAGAGAATTGGACATGCTTGGAGAAGAGAAGTGGTATGACAACAATTTTCAAAGATCTGAAAAGGCTTTCAGTTGGTAGGTGGGTTAAAAATTGTGTTCTGTTGCTCCAGAGGATAGAACTCAAATCAATAGATTCAAATTACAAGAAAGGAAACTCCAATGAATTATTAGGAAGATGGAATCAAAAAGTTGGAAGGGATTATGAACTATGGAGCCCAACTTCTTGTACTAAATCCAACTAGAGCCTTAACTCTGTATGTAACTGTTCCAGTTCTTTTTTATAATGTCTGGAGAAACTTCTCTATGTAATTGGTTGCACTGTCAGACTTTGCTTTCTGTCAAGACATTCCTTCAAATGTTCAATCAAAATCTATGCTCTAAAATAAATAAACCTAGTCCTACCCTTTTGGGAATTAAAAAAGGAGCCTGCATTTCCCCTTTCTATGGAATTTATTTATTTATTTATTTACAGTATTTATATTTCACCCTTCTCACCCCGAAGGGGACTCAGGGCGGATTACAATGCACATATATATGGCAAATATTCAATGTCAATAGACAAACAACATACAGCATAGACACACACAGAGGCACTTTAACATTTCCAGCTTCATGAGGGTATGCTGTTGCTTCACCGTCCACTAGTGACACCTAGCACTGTACTTCCTTATTCCTTTCCACATGCTGCTGGCAGTTTTATGGTGTTGTAAATTAGTTAAATTAGCCTCCCGCATAAAGCATACCTAAATTTCCTAGTTGACAGATGCAACTGTCTTTTGGGCTGCTTAGGTAAACAGCAAGCTGGGCTATTTAATGGTCAGGGGCTGCTTAACCCGAAATGGGCTTTGAACTCATGACCTCTCGGTCAGTAGTGATTTATTACAGCTGGTTACTAATCAGCTGCGCCAAAGCCCAGCCCTATATAGCCCAGAAGCTATATAAAGATTTAAACACCAAATTTACTTGATTCTAATGTTCATCTTTTTTATTATTATTAAATTACATTCCAAAAATTAGTCTGCACATTAGATCCACATAATATGGGGTTTGGTGGTTTTTTGTTTTTGTTTTTTTGTTTTTTTGGTTTCAGGGTTTTGAAAATTGAGGTGGACATTAGATGAGATGGTGCATTAGATTCAAGCAAATGCATTATTATTATTATTATTATTATTATTATTATTATTATTATTATTATTATATCTATTTATTTAGACCCCGCTTCATCTCCCCAAAGGGCATGTCACCCCTCAGTGAACATGTCCAGTTCCATCAACCTTCTCTCATATGCTTTGTTCTCCACATCTCTTATTCTCCTTGTTACCTTTCCTTGAACTCACTTTAATTTGCCAATAGTCTTCTTAAAATGAGACATCCAGAAGTAAACACAGTATTCCGGGTGAAATCTGGCCAGCATAAAATAGAGAACAACTATAACTTCCCTTGACTTGGAAGCTAGGCTAAAATATCATTTGCTTTCTTTGCTACAGCATCTCACTACTGGATCTTGTTCAGTTTATGACCAAAAATAACCCCACGGTTCTTTTTCACATTTACTACTCCTAGGTTAAGGTTCTCACATCCTATACTTGTTCATTTGATTTTTGAAGCCTAAATGGTGATTTTGCATGCATCTCAGTTGACGTTCATTCTTTTCGTTTCAGCCCATCTTTGTTCTTTATTATGGAAGGTTTGAATTTTGCTCCTACCATCCAATTTGTTAAATTCTCTCCCTCCACCCCCAGATTTGTATCATCTGCAAACATGATAAGGATTCCCTTTATCCATCATCTCAGTCATTGATAAAAATGAAGAGTGGTAGCCCCAGGACAGAATGCTGTAGCACTTCACTTGAGACTTCATTCTAGTTTGAAGTCCAACCATTGATTATGACTCTTTGAACATTAGAAGGAGCCTCATGATAGGAATGGTTATTCAGCAATTTAGAGGGTGGTGGAGCCTTATTTGCTGGAGGTTTTGGTTGGATGGTTTAGCTTTGGTTTCTGGAACAGGCAGACAGTTCATTAAAATTTTCCTTTTAATCCCTTCCAAACAAATTATTCTATGGTTCTATTAGTGTTTTGCAATTATTCCTCCCATTGCTACAAGGACTTTTTACAGGAAAAAAAGATGGACAATCCTTTTTCCCTTTGAAGCTTCCTGTGCGCCACACAATCTTTCTCCAAAGTATTACGAGACTTTTGGGAGAAGATCTGATGAGCCAGTAGTGGATAAAATTCAAGACAAGTATCAATCCATATCTATATATATAAAAGGATAATGAAATTTCGGCATAGGACAAAACAACAAAACTACACATCCCAAAAACACTAAACTTGGCAGCACAACCCCTCATCCATGCCTCTACGTTCATACAACAAAAAGAAAAAAAAAATAAAGTCCTAATTAGAGGGAGAGGAATAATTGTTTTTATCCAATTGCTGCCAGTTAGAAGGCTAAGCTCCACCCACTTGGTCTCCTAGCAACCCACTCAGCCCAGGGGACAGGCAGAGTTAGGCCTCACTTAGGCCTCTTCCACACGGCCTATAAAATACAGATTATCTATTTTAACTGGATTATATGGCAGTGTAGACTCAAGGCCCTTCCACACATCTATATTACCCATTTATAATGGACTTAATGTAAGGTAAAACCTTTACCCTTTACCTTAACTACCACCAATTCCTCAATAGTTTATTTCCCATACCACCATACTTCGCCACAGCAAAGCGTGGCCGGGAACAGCTAGTATGTGTGTGTGTGTGTGTGTGTGTGTGTGTGTGTGTGTGTGTGTGTGTGTATATATATATATATATATATATATATATATATATATATATAATCAGGTTGATTTTTATATTAAACACCACATTTTGTGCTCCCTGGCTCCTTCCACAGTTTCCATTAAATTGATTGAAAAGGATGCAATGAATCCTTTCCCATCAATTGGAATTCAATCAATTATACCACTGAATCTAATTCATTAGATGCAGTGAGGATACGAGTTACCATTTTAGCATCGACTTGTTCTCCTTGTGAACTGTTGTTCTACTTAGATAACTCTTTGCATAGTTTTTGTCTAATTTCATAGTTATTTTTAACTAAATTTGTTGTTTTGTGCCTTCAAGTCATTTCAGCTTTATAGCAACCCTAAAATGAAGACATCCCAGGGTTTTATTGACAAGATTTGTCCAGAGAGAGTTTGTCATTGCCTTCCTCTAGAGAAGAGAACCCCAAACCACCCAGTGATTTCAACACTAGAGGAATTTGAAACTTGGTTTCCCAAAGTCCTAATCCAATGCTCAGACTATGACCTGTTGTTGTGCAATAACAAAAAAAGTGAAGATAGCTCATACAGGTATATAACACGCACAGTCTTTATTTTGAAAGTATGCAGATTGTCTAATTTGATTATATTCCAGACCATAGTTGTGTGTGTGGTTTTTTTTCCATTTCAAAGGCCAAATACTTCTCAGACGAAGTTGCTGCATTCTGTGGAAGTGTTGCAAATGCTATATCAAAATGCAAAAGCCCAGATACTTAACAACACTTTGCAACAAAGATCTAAAATCTCTCCAACAAGGTCAGAGAAGAAGGAGAAGGTGGAGGGAAACCATGATGCAGTTCACTGCTGCAGATTCCTAACAATTAAAGATTTTTAGCTGACTTATTATCTGCCTTTTACCGGACAAATCAATCAATTAATTGATAAAATTGAAATAAATTGGCATATTAGGTAATCCATGACACAGTTGCCTTCTGGGGATATTAATGAAATTGTAAGATGTATCTACAAAAGCGGCCAGCCTTTTATAGGGGAGAACTGAATCTTTTATTATAGTTAACACAGCAGCAGCAGCAAAACAGCTTCAAGAATAAGTAAGTGAACCATTAACTCACAAACCCAGAGAGTTTTGGCCTTGTTGCTTAGAATTTTCCTCCTCCATTTATTCAACAGGAGGAAATGAAACCTTAGATTCAATTGATTTAGTAAGTCTCCTTTAACTAGAACATCAGCAGGCCTTTGCTATCTGTTGGAAGTTGGTTCCAAGACTTTCTATGGGTGCCAAAGTTTGTAGATGTTCAAGTCCTGTTAAATACAATGGCATAGTCAAACACTTTCCCTTATATGAAATGGCAAGGTCAAGACCTGGTATTTGAAATGGCCATCCAGGGTGATATCTCTGCCTTGGGGCTTGAGGTTCCAACAGTTTCAAAGACTATACTATTTGTCCAGATTTGGGGATTTTTTGCGGAGATTGGGGCTCTCTCCTATTCTACATTTTGCAATACCCTGGAAAAAGTTCTGAAAAATTTGGCACCTTTGCGACATTTTAATGGCCCTATCATCCAAGTCTGAGTTTGGATATGGGGGGATGGAATCCTGCTGGCAACTTTCATATGGAAAATTTCTCTACTGAAGTTGCTGAGCATTACAGTTGTGTGTAGGTTTCATTTCCCACAGAACCATAATGTATGTGTATATACACTCTTGTAAAACTCTCAAGAAATGTAATACAAATCAGGTTTCTACAACTCTATATTGGAGTAATTCTCTTCAAACTATATTAAAAAATTATATACACATACATTATTGTTCTGTGTTATTATAGATACAGTAGCGTCTCACTTATCCAACACTCGCTTATCCAACGTTCTGGATTATCCAACGCGTTTTTGTAGTCAATGTTTTCAATAAATCATGATATTTTGGTGCTAAATTCGTAAATACAGTAATTACTACATAGCATTACTGCGTATTGAACTACTTTTTCTGTCAAATTTGTTGTATAACATGGTGTTTTGGTGCTTAATTTGTAAAATCATAACTTAATTTGATGTTTAATAGGCTTTTCCTTCATCCCTCCTTATTATCCAACATATTCACTTATCCAACATTCTGTCAGCCCGTTTATGTTGGATAAGTGAGACTCTACTGTACTTGTGCATTATCCGCTAGGTTTCATTTCCCCCATTTCATTTGGAACTTTCAGTACTTCGGGAGCACGTAATGGGAAGGGCCGTCCCGGTACGAGAAGCTCCCCGACACTAAAGCAAGAAGAAACTGATCTCAGCTCCTCTTCCACTTTCCTTTATTTTTCCGATTCTTTTTATTTAGTGGGACTGACTGGGAATTGGGAACCTGAGGGATGGTGGATGAGGTGTGCGCTCAAGAATTTGGGGGCTTGCAGATGGGAGTCACCCTTTTACTTCGTTTTATCCTTCCCTTCCTCTCTTTCAGAAAATAATTCCAGTAAGTAGGTAAAGGTTTTCCCCTGACGTTAAGTCCAGTCATGTCTGACTCTGGGGGTTGGTGCTCATCCCCATTTCTAAGATGAAGAGCCGGCATTATTCGTAGACACCTCCAAGGTCATGTGGCCGGCATGACTTCATGGAGCACCGTTACCTTCCCGCCGGAGCCGTACCTATTAATCTACTCACATTGGCATGTTTTCGAACTGCTAGGTTGTCAGAAGTTGGAGCTAACAGCGGGCGCTCACTCCGCTCCCGGGATTTGAACCTGCAACCTTTTGGTCTGCAAGTTCAGCAGCTCAGTGCTTTAACACACTTACCACCAGGGCTCCTATATTATTATTAATAATTATTAACAATAATTATTAATAATAGTAATCCCAGCAAACAAAAAAGAAGCCTATCTCTTCACTAGAGTAGAAAGTAGAAACAGCTAAATGAAGCAAAGTCCCAAACAGAAAGGAGATTGTAGCCTTGCAGAGAAGACAGGGGATTTTTAAGGCAGTCCAGGGAGGATACAGCTCCACTGAGTTCCCAGGTCATGGCTCTTCCCCTGGGCCTCCTTAAAATGTCTCTTGGAAAGCTGCTTGGCATGTTAGCGCTGTTGAGAGAAAACATGCAGGCCTGGCTCTCCTGCCTCTCCTCTACAGTAGAAAAACATCTTTAAGAACAAGAAGCCTCCTTAAAGCGCATGCCTCCTCAGCCGGGCCCTCTTCTCTAGAGTAGAAACAGGTAAAAAGCCTCCTTAAAGGATGTGCATTTTCCTGCAGCTGAGCGCCTTTCATCTAGAGTAGAAACAGCTTAAATCCCTAGAATGATGGGAAGGGGAGTCTGGGTAGCCCCCTCCATAATGGGCCCATAGAAAATGGATCTTTTGGTACCCTCAGAATAAAAACAGATATTTGCCCTCCCATATTTGGGAGGCTTGCAAAAACAGATCGGGTCCCCCACTGAAAGCCAGGGCACAAAACTGCTCACGGTTTACCTGGTTTGCACAACTCTACTGAGCATCCTCTCCCAGTGAAGAATCTTAACATTCAGTTCAAGGTTAAAGAAGCAGAGTTGCGCATACGATATCATAGTCATACAATTATTCCTGTGTGTCACTGAATGCATGCATATTTCAGCTGTGCCTTTGAGTGTTCATTTTGTTGCAGAGTGCTATGACTCAACACAAGGGTTGTGGAGCACAATGAATATGGAAGCATGCATGTGGAGCTGTCACTGCACAATCCCATTGTCGAAGCTCATCCTGTGTCTGTTGTGTGTGGGACACTCAAACAAAACATTGATTTAAAAATAACATAACAAAGAAACAACAAACTCTATGAAAAGACACAACAGAAACAATAAAAAGGTACATGGTATTGTATCTGAGATACTTAAAAAGTCCAAACTATGTAAACAATTCAGCAATGATAAAAGACAAGGTGGCTGTTCCTGACATTTTTGTGTGTTTGTTTTCTAAACAGTTCTGATTAATATCTTATCTCTGGGTTGGACATAGATTTTTTGTTATCTTGTGCAAAGCGGTAGCTAGATATTTTGACTGTTAAAGTCCACTATCTTGCAATCAAGTTCTTCTATACATCGTGTACCCCTAAGATGTCTGCCCTTTTGTACTTGGGAAAGGACAAAAGACCAAGGATTATAATTTTGTTTCAGGTAGGATCTGACAAAATCACAAGAACCAAGTTGTGTTTGAAAAGAATGGCAATCCCAATGAAACGGAGAGGAGCAGGACAAACATGTAGATTTACTGAATAATTTGGATTTACCTATTGGTTGAGCAATTGATTCAGAGGGTCTACCTTAATTGGGGTTGACCAATAGCATTCCAGCCAAGACAAAATGATTGATTAGGTTTCCTCATTGGATGTTCAGACAAAGGAATGAAATTTGAGGTGAAACTCTGTTTTCTGTTTTTAATACATATTCTGTCTGAATAATGGATTTCAAGAAAAGTTTATAGATTGAGATTTCATTTAGCATTTGAGGCCTAAATCCAATTGTTAGTCACAGCTAAAATAGACCCATCATTAATCAGAGAAAGACATGCTATGGAACTTCATGTTCAGCTCCTCTGGAGATCCGGAATGCTGCACAAGCTCACTGTGTCACCAATTTGGGGAACTGGAAATAGCATGATCCTACTTCTGGGTGTCTTCAAACTTTTATTTCCTCCCCCAACAACATTCCAAAGGCTCACAAATATGTTTTTAGCAATATTATTTATTATAAAGCTGAATACATTTTTGAGACCAATTCTTTTTTTTTTGGAAGATCACCAAGGCCTCTGGGGAGTCAATGGGGATTCCTGTGACCATACAAAATTGTTCAGATGGTCACATGCATCCCAAAGGTCACATGACTCTCATCCTTCATGTAATCTATGGAATATATTGATTTGGAATGAACAATATAGTTTGAAGTAACAGGTTTTAGGTCGGAAATGAGGGAGTAAATTCTGATCCATGCAAGTGTTGCATCAAAACCCTTTCACCTCTCTGCATAGGATCTTCTTTCTCCATGAAGATGCATGCTGGATGAGCTGATCTGTGACTTGGAGCGGGTGGTCAGCTGTAAAGTTGCAATACTTTCAGCTATGGGAAATGCTTACTATTTGCCAAGCAATCTTCCTTCTATTATATTTTCATGAAAAACTGAACTGCTAGCACCAGTTTCTTAGTGAGTCTATTCTGAACGTCTTATCCTGAGTCAGAATCTAAAAAATAAAATAAAATAAAGAACAAGAATAACAATGTCACTTGTGATTTTTCTGTGTGCAAAGAATTATAAAATACACTGTATCCATCTTTCTTTTCCTCATCCTTTTGCTCCTTTACTCATCTGTATCCCATTTTTCCCCACTGTTGGAATGCAATGTAGATTCCAAGGATTTAAAAGGAATGCAGATTCATTTTGGGAGGATATATATTATTCAGCAATGACGGGAATACACCTTGCAATGTCTTGGTATTGTGGGCCATTTTGTGCCCAACTAAAGAGCGTACACGTTCTTTATATTTAACATACTTAACTTGGTTTCTATTTGTCTCCAGTCACTATAAGGAGAAAAAACATACAGAGACTCGATACTGTATCTCAAGATAAGCAGACAGACTATGCAGATGAATTATGGTCTACAGAAAATATGTAAAAACATTTAAGGATTATCAGTAAGTAGAAGCATAAACACATAACCCTATTTATGCAGAGTCTTCTGCCGATGTATGTTTTCATAAATTTAATCATCTGGGTTTCAAACAGAAGTGTAGCAATCTTTTCAAACAACTATAGGTTTCATGTTTGGTTGCTACAAATCTTCCCATCATTTGCTTGAAAACATCAAGAGTCTAGTAAGTCTGATTTCTCATTGAAGTCAGATCATATCTTCTTAATGAAAATGTTTGTCCTTATGGCATTCTATTTAAAATATTTGAAGAAAAAAGCTTGAACAAATTATAGTTTTCGGACTATAACTATCCAAATCTCCAGCTGTATCAGCACGTTGGCTTGAGTGGGGAGGGCAGTAGATTCTTGGATTTGTAGTCCAAAAAAAGAAATTTCCTAAAACTCTATAGACAAGAGACATTTGTTGTATTGACACTTTACACTCAGGCTACAGTCGCACTTGTTAAGAGTGAGCCAGTTTTGCTAATGGTAACAGACTGTGCACATACCATTAAATCCATGACATTGCATATCATATTCTTTTTGGAAAGTCACAATTCCACCAGTGATCATCGCTTGGCATCAGGAAAATACACTCCGAGGGGCATAACAGACTAGTTTGGATGGTGATCAGAGCAACTGTCTTTCCGAAGCCTGGGCATGCCAAGGTTTTAATGGGAAAATTCCTTATGCTCAATATGAATCAATCACTCATTTCAGGCCATGTGACTGAGGAGCATGGCTGGACACACTGGGTAGTGATATTCCTGGGAACAGAAGTGTATCCTCCTCCTATTAGGGATGGCTAATTCACTGTGAACATGCTGTTTGTGTTCCCAGCACTTTAATTCCAAATGAAATGCATAAAGACCTCAAAATCTGAACTTTTCACTGTTTCTGAAGCATATGAAATATCTTACAAATAAGAACCAAGTATGGAATATTATATCATATATCATATTTCAGCAAGTGCACACAAAATGTTATACAGTTGGTACTTGGTGTTCATATATTCAATAATCCACAGCCTGAAACAAGCCTTGGGTGCCAAAAGAATACTGAAATGGAAAAGTGTGTCTCCAAGGTTTTGATGTGGGGTGGTATTATTTGATTTTTTGGGGCTGAACTTTCTTGGGTGAAGGTGCTAAAATTAGTAACCTTTGTATGTTATACTCACTACTTATGGCATGTTATTGTATAGAAGCACGAGGGTATAAACTTCCTTTAAATTTCTTCTACCACATTCTTTGTCGTCTTGCATTGCCCTAACATGTGGCCATTGTGTTCTTCACTCTCTCTGTCTGTCAGTAGACCAAGTATTTGATTATGGGCAAGTATTGGTGCATTTATACACTTCAAAGGAGTCATTTGAGCATTGGACTCTGATGTAGGAGAAGAGGGTTTGAATGCTCACTCAGCCATGGATACCCACATGGTGGCCTTGGGCAAATCATTCAATTTTAACCTCAAAAACTCATGTGACAGGTTCACCTTCGAATTGCCATAAGTTAGAAATGACTTGAAGGCCAACAACAAAAGCATGGTTGGGGTCGGACTGGATGGTCCTTGTGGTCTCTTTCAACTCTATGATTCCATGTTTCCATAACTCCATTATTCTATCTGTAAGTGAAACTTCTTTTGTATGCTTTCCAAAGATTGCCAACCATTTTTTTCTCTGTTTAAATCTATTGTGGGTGGAGATGGGACTGGTTATTGTTCAGCTTCTTCCTTCCCCATTTGATTACTATCGCTGATCCACAACTATCTCTTTTTTTTCTCTATGTGTGGAAAAGTGGAGGAGGATGCAACCTTCTGAAATCTGGAGGAAGAAAAATAAAACACTCATTTATTACAGAAATCCCTCTTTCCTGCTTGAAGGGTACAATCCATTAATAATTTTAACAAAAATGTTTGAACAGACTAGTTAGGACAGAGTTTTCCTTTCCTTAAACTTGATTTGTTTGCACAATACAACATCAACAAAAATTGCTCATCTGGGATGGAACTGACACACACAATACTAGCCTTTGTCCTTGAAACTTTGTAGTTTTTACTTTAGACAACTGGTTAATATTACCTCCATGTGGGCAGAATTCCCAAGGTAACGCTTAGGATTTGTGCTTATTACGTCTGCTGTAATCATTCCGCCCTCACCTTCTGCTCTCCCCATCTGCTTCTCCTAGCCAATGCTGCTTCCTTTCATGCTTAATGGAGGGTGGTGGAGCAGAATGAAAACTGCCTTTGGACGTGGAAGACTGGGGGTTAAATCCCTGCTCAGCAACAACATTCATTTGGTTGCCTTGGGAAAGACAGTATTGCTCGGCCTATGCTACCCTGTAGGGCTGTTGTGAGTAGGCATTGCTCCTGTTTTTTTGTTTTGTTTTGTTTTTCTTACCACAGAAATGGAATAGTTTCAGTTGTGTCTTCCAGTTTTCATGTAAGTGAATCCGCTCCAAAATGTAGACTAAAATGAGAGTGAAGTAGTCACCCCCACTGAGAGTGCATGAATAGAATTAATGCAGTTTAAGCATCGATTTATCTGCCATGATGTAATGCTATGGACAGCTTCCAGGATTCCATGGCATTGAGCTATGGCAGCTAAAGTGTAATTCAACTGTGTTAATTCTACACTGTAGATGTCCCCTTCAAAAGAATTTCTAACAATTACAAGCATCAGGTGAGGTTTTGTTGTTTTGTTTCCTTGGGTGCATTTCTTTTTTATTGGTTTGCCAGTCCTTCCCTGCTTGCCATGCATGAGTCCTTTGTGGAAACATTTTGATCACATTATGGAAATGCTGTTGAACATCAAAGCTTTCTTTGTGATGTTCCCATTTCAGTAATGACAACTCTCATGAGTGTTGATGAACTCAACACTCAAGGTAATAACGTGATATAGCAGCTAAAATGGCCAATGTGATTCTAGGCTGCACCAATAGGAATCTAGTGTCTAAATCACCAAACTAAGGCCCATGGGCCAGATGAACCCCTCCAAGGTCATTTATTTAGTCCTTATCCTATACTTTAGACTTAGGGTTGACCTAAGTCTGAAACGACTTGAAGGCACACAACAACAACAATCCTAATTATGGACTATTTCGTCATAGTCTGGACTCCCAATGGTCTGAGGGACCGTGAACCGGCCCTCCATTTAAAAAGATTGAGGATCCCTGGTCTATATCAAGAGAAGTCATAGTCCCACTCTATTCTGCTTTGGTGAAATCTCACCTGGAATATCACTGTGTTCAGTTCTGGGCACCACTATTCAAGGAGGTTATGGACAAAATGGAAGGTGTCCAAAGAAGGGCAACCAAAATGATCAAACGTTTGGATACCAGGCCCTACCAGAGTGGCTTAGAGATTTGAGGAGGGGACAGGCTTGTTTTCTGCTGCTCTGGAAACCAGGACATGGAGCAAGGGATTCGTATTGCAGGAAAAGAGATTCTACATAAATATTAGGAAGCACATCCTGACAGTGAAGTCAAGATTCAGCTACCCACCAAAGGAGTGGGCTGAGAGTCTGGTGCCCGGTGCTCCCATTACTTTGAAGGCCAGATCAACACGCAACCCAGTTTAAAGGCTTGAAAGGATGTTTGATACAAAGAGGATTGGACATAAAGCATACAGTACAGTACAAGACATTTTATTCTCTTTGACAGCCATTCAAAACACCTGCATTCTCCCCTGATTGGTCAGAAGCTGGCGAGTTTGAATCTGGGCTCCTATTGGCTGAGGAATCCTCATGATGATGGAGGTGGTTGGAGTTTCCTCCATGGCAGGGAATATGAACAGCTGTCATTTGTTGTTTTGAAGTCTAAGTCATTTGGAAGGTCTGTCCTGGAAAAAAGGCATACAGGTAATATGTTTTGTGGCAATATTTAAAATAGTCCATGATGAGATTATTTTCCAAGTCGTTTGTAAAAATAATGAGCTTCTAAAACACAATGGGCTGGTATGTAAATGTAAAAGTTCAATGTAAAGCATGTAAATGTTAAAATGTCTATACACTGCTGACATCTGGAATCACTCCGGAGAGTAGAAACTTGATAGAATTAACTTCCCAGGCTGGCATGGTTTCCTCTGGATGGACCCACCTCACAGTAGGTTGGGGACCAGAAAAGTCCTGCAGGGTTACAAACAAGCATGTTAGATTATTTTAGTTTCTCCCAAGAAGCAAGTCCTGGACTGTATTAATAATGTTACGTCTATGTGAATTTTATAAATGATTTTTTAAAGATGACAAATGTATAATTCTAAGCAAATGAGCGAAACTCCTTTTGTTAAGGAATTTGTAGATAGGCTTTTTGTTTGGGATTAGTGGGCACACATTTCTCTTCAGTTTCCCTAAAGTGTTTTGTTTGAAAAAGGTTAGTTAGTCCCCTATGGAATGTGTAGTTTCCTGACAAAAGTACTAGAAATAAAGTCAAATGCAGGAAGGAGAAAAGCTATTATTTATTTATTATTTATAAAATGTAAAAAATATATACATCCATGTATAATTTCAGAATTCCTGTTGAGTCCATCTTTTGGGAGGGTTGCTTGGCAGTGGAATATCCTGCCTGGGAGTCCAATAGAGTTTCCTTCTTTGGAGTTTTTAAAGAGGAGGCTGGATGGCCATCTTTTGAGAGTGCTTTGATTGTGTGTTCCTGAATGACAGGAGGTTGGACTGGATGGCTCTTGTATGATTCAAGTATTCTATGAGTCATTTACCAACAACAACAACAAAAACAATGATTTTATACATTCTCTTATTAAACATTCAATGGATCCACCTACAAGAGCCTCCTTTTGGGTATAGGCAGAGCAGATCTGAGGAGATCAGCTCTAAACATCTATCAGTCTCCTCCTTATTTGAGCAACTTTTAATAGAGAAAATGGTCCTACATCTTATTACAATAAAAGGTGTCAAGTCAGATACTTGCATTGATATCTGTTTTCTCCCTGTTCTTTACAACCATATGATTCAAAATATCTGTCTTATCCCTTGTAGCCTAATCAGAGAATAGTCCCTGGATGGACTAATAGCAGCTTTCCCATCTGAAAACATGTGTATTATCTCTTTACATTTTCCGAAGAGAGGGAGTTTTCCATCATTCCAGTGCGCTCCATTGTTATGTCCTATTGTTTAATGTAATAGAATGACATGACACCAGAGCACCAGATATATCAGAATTATGGACGTTGCCAAATGACAGTGATAAAGTGTTTTGAGGCGCATGTGATCCAGATAGTGCTATGAGTTTCTGCAATTGATTAAAGACATTTCTCTCTTTTCTCCCCACCCTTGCCAACTCATTATTACACATCAAAGCAAGGGGGAAGAAAAACACAAGGGCAAGTGGATTGGGATGGAATGAAAGTATGTTACTTTCTCTGCAGAAACTCAGATTATGGGAGAGTTCTCCCAGTTTTTCCCCCACCTGAATATACAGAAACCATGCAAGCAAAAAGATATTAGTCCTACATTTTCACCAAGTCAAGGAGGAAGCATGCTTGTTGTATCTGATGTATGTTCTTCTTTTTTTCTCCTGGTAGGAAGGCAAAGCAGAATCTTTAATATTTATCTATATATTTAGAAGTACCATTAAAAAGGTGAAAGGACAGCTATGAAGAAACCAAATAGTACCCTCAAGTGTAAAGTTATATAATTAAATGCCAAAACTAAAATAATCTTTTCTATACCATTTCCAGTTTCTATGTATGATTGTAAATGCTGGACAGTGAGGAAAGTTGACAGGAAGGAAATAAACTGAATTGAATGTGGTGCTGAAAGAAAAAATTGCAGATACAATAAACCACTAAAAAGTCAAATGATTGGGTCCTAGAACAGTCAAGTTTGAGCTCTCCCTAGAAGCCAATAAGACTAAAATGAGTCTGCTATACTTTGGACATATCACAAGAACATATGACTAATCGAGAAGGCTGACAATGCTCAGCAAAGTGGAAAGCAAATGGAGAAGATGAAGACTGCACTTCTGGTGGATTGATTCAATCAAGGAAATTATAGATTTAAATCTGTAAAATGAGAGAAACACAGTTGACACCTGAGGTTCTTGGAGGACTCCTAATGATAGTCCTCAAGCTATCCCGGTTCTCCACCTTCAGGTGAATACAGTCAACCCCAGAAGATTGTGGAATGGGGCACCTGAGCAGGTAGATGGTTTCCCGATAGACCACAGCAACCCCACCTCCCCGCCCCCCCAGACCTGGCCTGCTGCAGCACTCCGAAGCCTGGAAGATACAGCTGAGTAAAATTTACCCCACCCATCTCATCCAACCAGGTCTCGGTAATGCAAGCCAGATCTGCTTTTTCATCCAAGATCAAATCCTGGATGGCTGCTGTCTTACCATTTACGGATCTGGCTTTTAACAGCAGGACCTTAAGTCCAGAGGGACTGTCATGTAGGCTATCTGACTTATCTCTATGCAGGATCACAAGAACTCTTGTGCACTTCTGTCACGACCCAGGCTGCAGAGCACCAATAACCATACACAGAGGCCAGAATCTATCTAATATCTTTATTAAGGAAATATATAAAGTCAATAAAAATAAATGTAGAATATAGTTCAGAAGAAGACCTTTCAGGAAAGGTCAATTATAGTCCAGGGAAACAATGTCCAATATGAAATATTAAGGTCCAAAGTTGTAATCCAGTAACCGAAACACTCACTTTGCCAAGCAAAGTGAGGGGAGATGACAAGGTCCTTTAGTTCATGAAACTTAAGCAAGGCTAGGAATTAAACTTGATTCTTGGAACACTAGGCTTAATTCAAGGCAACAAGAAACGAGGAGCAAGAACAGGATCCGTGGTAAATTCGTGGCGAGGTCCGGAAGGCAAGGCTAGGTCCGTGAAGCAAGACAAGGACCTGGGAAGCAAGGCAAGATTGGAAACGGGAGCGCGGGAGTAGCGTAGTCCACACACAACCTACTCCCGAAGCTGACGAATTGACTCCGCAAGATTCCTACGTGGGCAAAACACCTAAGTAGGGTCTCGTTTTCCCGCCAAAGAACAATTCTCTGGGGAACCAGAACCGAAAGCCATTCTCTGTGTCCAGATGCATGACTCCCTAAAGTTTCCCATGGGAAGCAGGCTTAATCAGCTGAATGCCTGGCGGCAATCCTAGCGCTCCTGCGAGACGCCTCCTGAGCGCCTTTCTGTTGTTTATAATAATCACGGTGAGAAAATGGGGGAGATTTTGGCTCAAGGCTTGTTTGGCAGACTTCTGGAAGACAAATCTCCTGCAGGTGCAAGGGCTCCAGTTCTGCCTGAGAAAGCTCCAATTCTGGCTGAAACGGTGGGAAACCTAAGTTTTCCTCTTCATCTGTCACAACAGTGTTAGGAGCAGGACTACATGGCCCATGAGTCATCACACTATCCCCCTCCTCAAGGCCCCTCTCCAAAATGGGCTCTCTTCCCGAGGTGCGGGGCCGCGGCTTGGCGGGGTAGGCCTGATGAAAGCGGCGGACTAAATCGGGGGCATGGACTGTGGAAGCGTCTTCCCAAGAGCGTTCTTCGGGGCCAAAACCTACCCAGTCAATGAGATACTGAAGGCGGCGGCGATGAAAGCGAGAATCCAAAATGTCCTGGACCTCGAATTCCTCCTCCCCATCAACCAAAACAGGAGTGGGGGCCGGCCGGTCTGCATCAGGGCGCACACCATCCGCCGGAAGGAGCAGGGAGCGATGAAACACTGGATGAATGCGCATAGAGCGCAGAAGTTGGAGTTTGAAAGTCACGGGGTTAAGTTGCGCCACCACTGGATAGGGACCAATGAAACGGGCATCTAGCTTCCGGCAGGGACGGTGGGAGGGCAAGAAGCGAGTGGACAGAAGAACCCGATCTCCTACCTTGATTTTGGGGCCCGGCTGGCGATGTTTGTCAGCGTGGCGTTTATAGTCCTCCTTGGCTTGATCTAGTTGCTGGAGCAAAAGTTGTTGCACCGCTGTGAGTTCTTGCAGCCAGTCCTCTGCTGCGGGAACTTCTGAGGTTTCAATGACAGAAGGAAAGAAACGTGGATGGAAGCCATAGTTTGCAAAGAACGGGGTTTCTTTAGTTGAAGCCTGGACACCATTGTTGTAGGCAAACTCCGACAGCGGCAACAGGGAAGCCCAATTGTCCTGCTGATAGTTTACATAACAGCGAAGGTATTGTTCCAAAGTGGCATTGGTGCGCTCAGTTTGCCCATCCGTTTGGGGATGGTGAGCCGAAGATAAACGAGAGTCTATGCCCAATAGTTTTTGTAGTGCTTTCCAGAAACGAGAGGTGAATTGAGACCCACGGTCTGTGACCAAACTCTTGGGCAAACCATGTAATCTGAAAACATGCTGAAGGAATAAATCTGCAGTCTCTTTGGCCGTGGGGAGGCCATCGCAGGGAATGAAATGGGCTAACTTGGTAAAAAGGTCCACCACCACTAGGATCGTGGTGAATCCAAGGGAAGGTGGTAGGTCAGTGATAAAATCCGCAGAAATTATTTCCCATGGACGGGATGGGGTAGGAAGGGGATGCAGTAGCCCCGAGGGCTTTTCTCTTCTTGTCTTGGAGCGCTGGCATACCGGGCAGGTATTGACATATTTTTCCACATCCTTGCGGATCTTGGGCCACCAGAAATCTCTTAGGATCAAATGCATGGTTTTAAATAGTCCAAAATGCCCTGCTGGCTTGCAGTCATGACACAGACGAAGTGCCTTTTCCCTGCCCGGTCCTGGAGGGATGTAGACGTGATTTCTATAGCAGAGTAACCCATCCTTAAGCGAGAAAGGAAAATGTAGCCCTTGGCGAAGTTGATCTTGAGCCCAGGCATCCGCCTGTTGACTGGCCCTGATTTCCTGAGCACAAAGGGGCCCTGGAGTAGAGGAAGTAGATTCAATTGGTGTGGATTTGGTGTTTCCCACTGTGAGCGTGGCAAAGTTCTCGGGCTGTAGCAATTGGGATTCAAAGGTCTCTCTGCGCCCTGCAGCATATTCTGGTTTCCGTGATAGAGCATCTGCTTGCTTGGTCTAAGCTGGGGTTACATAATGGATCTGGAAGTCAAAACGCTCAAAGAATAAAGCCCAGCGTTGTTGCCTCTGATTTAACTTGCGGGCAGTTCTTAGATGTTCTAGATTCCGATGATCAGTATGGACCTCAATGGGAAATTTGGCCCCTTCTAACCAATGTCTCCAAGTTTCAAAGGCTGCCTTTATGGCCAAAAGTTCTTTTTCCCAAATAGTGTAATTTCTCTCTGGGGCTGTTAGTTGACGGGAGTAAAAAGCACAAGGTTGAAGATGATCTCCCACTGGTTGCGAGAGTACAGCCCCAATTGCCACATCGGAGGCGTCAGCCTGCACAACAAAAGGGGTTTTAGGATCTGGGTGTTGAAGGATTGGCTGGGACGTGAATAATTTCTTTAGTTGCTGGAACCCTTTCTCTGCTTGTTCCGTCCAGCGGAAAGGCTGTTTCCCACGGATGCAGCTGGTGATTGGATCAGACCAGCGGGCAAAGTCTGGAATGAACTTGCGGTAATAGTTCGCGAACCCCAAGAAACGCTGCACCTCTTTCTTGTTTGTTGGCGCCCGCCATTCCAATACGGCTGAAACCTTTGCCGGGTCCATGGAGAGCCCTAGTGGCGAGACACGGTATCCCAGAAAATCTACCTCTTGTAGATCAAAGGCGCATTTTTCCAGCTTGGCATAAAGTCCATGATCCCTAAAACGTTGTAACACCATTCTGACGTGGTTCTCATGTTCTGTTTGTGATCTAGAAAACACCAAAAAATCGTCCAAGTAGATGATCAAGAACCAATCTAGATAATCCTGAAAGATATCATTGACAAAATGCTGGAACGTTGCAGGAGCTCCACATAAACCGTAATTCATGACCAGGGACTCGAATAATCTGAATTTAGTCTGGAAGGCGGTCTTCCACTCGTCCCCCTCCCTGATGCGAACTAGATCCAGCTGGATCCCTCGAAGATCCAGCTTGGTGTAAACCTTGGCCCCTCGAAGCCGGTCTAATAGGTCCGAGATCAAAGGCAGGGGATAGCGGTTCCGCTTAGTGATATTGTTCAATGCTCTATAGTCCACCACCAAGCGTAGGTCCCCTGACTTCTTTTTCACAAACATCACTGGGGAAGCAGCTGGGGATTGAGAGGGTCTGATGAACCCCTTGCGGAGGTTTGACTCTATGAACTCCCTGAGAGCTTCTTGCTCTGGTTCAGTCAAGGAGTAGAGGTGTCCTCGCGGGATCGGGGCCCCCTCCACCAAGTCAATGGCACAGTCATAAGGCCTATGCGGGGGTAGTCTCTCGGCTTCTTTTTCATTGAAAACATCCCAAAAGTCTGAGTATTTCTTGGGTAAGGTGATGATGGATTCAGCGTCTGTGGCGTGACAGACCTTGGCTACAAGACAATGGTTTTGGCAATATTTAGAAGCAAACTGCAGTTCTCTGTTGGTCCAAGAGATGCTGGGGTCGTGGAGTGTCAGCCATGGGATTCCCAAAATCACAGGGAAGTGAGGAACCTCGGTAACAAAGAAGGAAATCTCTTCCATGTGTTCCCTTGTCCACATTCTGGTGGGTTCAGACCATTGGCTTACTGGACCTGTCTTGAGGGGGCGGCCATCTATGGCTTGCACCACCCGGGCGTTCTTGAAATCGTGGTATTGTAATCCCAGAGAGTCGGCATACTCTCTATCAATGAAATTGTTTGTTGCTCCTGAGTCTATCATGGCATGGATCATGACGGGTCCTTTTTTCGCTGACCACAAGGTGACCACTAGGAGAAATAGGACCCCGGTTGGCGGCTCTTGAGTGGGGTTTTTGACCGGGTTGGCGAGCCTCTCTACGCCCGGTCGCTGGCTTCCCCCACTGGCTTTGCGCCAGCCGCCTCGGACGTTTCCACGGAGGACGCCGCCGCCAGGCGAGCGGCGGGCTTTCCTTTGGCTGGACACTCTCTGGCAAAGTGGCCCCCATTTCCGCAGTACCAACAGAGGTTTAAACGTTGGCGGTGGGCCTTCTCGGCAACATCTAATCTGGGACGCACATTGCCCAACTGCATCGGCACCTCCTCGCTTCCTCTGGGGTATGGGGCTGGTGGCGGGGGCCTCCACACTGGACGCTGCTGGATGCCGGCGGGAGCGGGAGGTTTTGCTCCAGCTCTTCCACTCTGGCCTCGGATCCACTGTTTTCTGTTGGCAAGCATGACTTCAGCTCGTAAACATTGATCAATGAGTCCTTCAAGAGAGTTTGGAGGGTCGACCTTGGATATTTCCTCCAACATCTCGATGTTGAGACCCTCCCGAAACTGTCCTCTGAGGGCTATGTCATTCCAGCCGGTGTTTTGGGCCAGCACTCGGAATTCGGCTATGTACTGGGACAAGGGTCTGTCCCCTTGGGAAAGGCGCTGGAGTTTGTGGCCGGCCGCCTCTAAATTGTCCTCGATTCCCCAAGTCGCCTTAAGGTGATCCAAGAAGTTTTGCGCGGAACTTAGGTGTGGGGAGGCTTGATCGAACAGTGCCGTCACCCAGTTGGCCGCTGGCCCGTCTAGGAGACTGTAAATCCACGCCACCTTGATGTCTTCTTGGGGAAACTCGGCATTACGGGCCTCTAGGTACGCCTGGCATTGGCGACGGAAAACATGAACCTTGGAAGCTTCTCCAGAAAACTTGGTTGGCAACGCCAGGGCAGGGAGACAGGTTCCGCGTTCCTTCAAGCCCCGTATTTCTCCCTCCTGCGTATGGAGCATATCACGGATTCTGTCCACTTCATCCTTGGAGATGGTGTAGCTTAGCGGTTGGGCACCCGGCCCGGCTCCGGTAGACATTCTGGCCTAGGTTAATTGGTGCTTAGGGTGGCGGAGTCAAACTGTCACGACCCAGGCTGCAGAGCACCAATAACCATACACAGAGGCCAGAATCTATCTAATATCTTTATTAAGGAAATATATAAAGTCAATAAAAATAAATGTAGAATATAGTTCAGAAGAAGACCTTTCAGGAAAGGTCAATTATAGTCCAGGGAAACAATGTCCAATATGAAATATTAAGGTCCAAAATTGTAATCCAGTAACCGAAACACTCACCTTGCCAAGCAAAGTGAGGGGAGATGACAAGGTCCTTTAGTTCATGAAACTTAAGCAAGGCTAGGAATTAAACTTGATTCTTGGAACACTAGGCTTAATTCAAGGCAACAAGAAACGAGGAGCAAGAACAGGATCCGTGGTAAATTCGTGGCGAGGTCTGGAAGGCAAGGCTAGGTCCGTGAAGCAAGACAAGGTCCTGGGAAGCAAGGCAAGGCTGGAAACGGGAGCGCGGGAGTAGCGTAGTCCACACACAACCTACTCCCGAAGCTGACGAATTGACTCCGCAAGATTCCTACGTGGGCAAAACACCTAAGTAGGGTCTCGTTTTCCCGCCAAAGAACAATTCTCTGGGGAACCAGAACCGAAAGCCATTCTCTGTGTCCAGATGCATGACTCCCTAAAGTTTCCCATGGGAAGCAGGCTTAATCAGCTGAATGCCTGGCGGCAATCCTAGCGCTCCTGCGAGACGCCTCCTGAGCGCCTTTCTGTTGTTTATAATAATCACGGCGAGAAAATGGGGGAGATTTTGGCTCAAGGCTTGTTTGGCAGACTTCTGGAAGACAAATCTCCTGCAGGTGCAAGGGCTCCAGTTCTGCCTGAGAAAGCTCCAATTCTGGCTGAAACGGTGGGAAACCTAAGTTTTCCTCTTCATCTGTCACAACAGTGTTAGGAGCGGGACTACATGGCCCATGAGTCATCACAACTTCTCATGCACATCCCTGGGCTGATGGAGATTATCACCTCCTCTCCTCCCCCACACAACCTCAATGGTTCCCTTCCCAATGGTTAAAGGGAAAGGGCAATAGGGCAATGCATGTTGTCGCCCTTTCACCCATCTGCTGGTGACAGGGCAGGGTGCCAATGCATCTTTTCCCATCCCCAACATACGATGGGGGTAGGAGGAGGGTGCTCAGGGCACCACAAGTTAAGTGAAGAGGTCCTAAGTCAGTATTGTCAACAATGATTCTGCAGTGACGTTTCAGAGTTTTCAACAGGTGTCTTTCCTTGCCCAACATGAACATGTTGAGAACTAAGCCCAAAAACATCTCCATGCGAAGAATACTCTTCCATTGAGCAACAGCTCTTTATTTGGACTTGCACTGTGAACTTTTCTGAAGTGGTTGTGAGTTTACATTGCCAAATTTCTACTCCAGTAGTTTAACCACTAGACGCTTAAAAAAAACCCTGTATTTCTCATTATTAGATCTAAAACTAAAATAGAACCAGAGAAAAACAGACACCTATAAGCAGTGCACCATAAGTCAATTCTACTGAATTTAATAGATTTACTCACCAGAAATTACTGGTATGTTTAGATATACCGACAAAAGAATCATACAACTCATTCTTTGGAAGGGGCACAATCGTTATTGATCTTTTGATCTGTTTTTCAACCAAAAATCAAAACTCAAGGTGATTTGCAATTAAAATATGTTTTTGACCATATGTGTCTAAATCCATTTATTAGTCCCAAATAAAAGACCCACTGAATCAATAAGACCTTGGCAAGTCAACATGCATGGAATTCATTTTCCCCACTGTTTCTCTTTAGTCATGACTCACGATTCAGTTTTGGTGAAAGTTTTAAAATTGCCAACCTCTCTTTTTGCAAACTACACTATGAATCCTGCATGAATAAAGATGGTGCTGAAATGTAATTTTTCAAGACCTCTATTAAAAGAATTCCTCCTTGATGTCGTTTGTAATGGCTGCCACTGGTGGCTGCCATTTTAATTTTTGGCAATGCCTCAAAAAGGATGTTGGTTCTGTGGAGATTAAAAGAGGAGCCCTTGCTGATGTAATCGTTTGGGTAAATTTTTGCAAAAGAGATGAGTGGTGTTTCAAAGTGTTTGGGCTTGATCTAGCAAGCTCAGCTCTTTGTCTGTTTGCTTTTGTTGCCAGTGACTTTCTTTGGGAAGCCAAAATGAAGGGGAAATGAGCCAGGAAAAAGGCCAAGTCAAGAGATCAAATTTCAAAGCTGGAGAACAGCTTCAGAATGAAGGATGCTGGCAGAGCTGTGGGATTAGAAGGACAGCTGCATCTTTCATCTATGATTGACCTTTCCAATCAGACCTGGAGAGAAAAATGAAAGCAGATTGAAATTGAATGCTGGGTCTGAAAGCAGAATTTCAGCCTATGGGGTCTCCATTCTAGCAACTTTGGCCATTGTAAAATACTGCTTTTAGTAAGCAATGTCTTTCAGTTATCCTCTCACCTTCCGAATTCCTACAGTCTTCTCTTCCATTTTGAGTTTTAACACATGCTTTAGTGGTGACCTAAATGGATCCACTCTCTTGCAACACAATCCTTCTTGAAATCAGGAAGACCTGGAAATCTAGATATGAGGACATTGTTTTCCTAAGTCAATCCATGTGTAAGTTTCACATATCCCATCCACCTAAAAATCATAACTCTACTATGTTGCTTGGAATAAACTTGGCATGATTCGTTTTGAGAGATCCTGTATGATGCATGGTTGTGAAAGCTGGACAATGAAGAAAGCTGATAGGAAGAATATCAATTCATTTCAAATTGGATGCTGGTGGAGACTTCTACGAATACCCTGGACTACCAAAAAGAAGAATAAATGGATCCTAAAGCAAATCATGTATGAATTCTCCTTAGAGGTCAACATGATTATATAGTGACTGTCATACTTTGGACATTTCATGAGAAGACATGACTCATTAGGAAATATATTGGTAAAGGATAAGATAGTACAAAAAAGGACAACCACATTGCAGGTAGATAACAATAATAATACTTTATTTTTGTATCCCGCCACCATGTCCCCAAAGAGACTCGGGGTGGCTAACATGGGACCAAGCCCAGAAAAGACAAAGTGTAAACAAGTTAAAATATAAAACAAAACAGTAAACTAACAAGCAACAAGCAGTATAAAATCACAAACGAATTCAAGATAGACTCAGACAACAAACTCCAGTCAACCCAGAGCTCGCAAAACCTGAGAAGATCCTCATTCACAGGATCTCCATAAATCAAAGTTGACTTGAAAGCTATTAATAACAACAAAGATAATGTGTAACACCAGGAATCGGCAAGTGTTTATTCAGCTTGACTGGTAGTGACAATTTTCATTAAAACCCACCATATAACTTACACTCTATATCCATGTCTATGCAATTCTGCTCCAAGGAAGTCAGAGAGAAGGACTAGTGGAAGCAGACACATTCTATCTGTGAAAAGATGGGTAAAGACAAACATAATGAATGCCTATGGTTGTAGAAAGAAAAGTCCTGAAAAGGGAGAGGGCCAATTATCCTCATTAGTCAATGAAGATAGAAAAATACACCAGATGATGTCTGAACTTTTGAGGTCAAAATGTTACCAAGAAAACAGCCTAACTCTTGTCATGTTTCCAGAAATAAGCTGTGATGAGTCCCTTCAAGGATACTGTCCATCCATCTTGCCCTTGGTCGGCCTCTCTTCCTTTTTCCTTCCATTTTCCCCAGCATCATGATCTTTTCCAAGCTTTCCTGTCTCCTCATGATGTGGCCAAAATACTTCATCTTTGCCTCTAATATCCTTCCCTCCAGTGAGCAGCCAGGCATTTTTTCCTGGAGGATGGACTAGTTGGATTTTCTTGCGGTCCAAGGCACTCTCAGGATTTTCTTCCAGCACCAGAGTTCAAAAGCGTCTATCTTCCTTCGCTCAGCCTTCCTTATGGTCCAGCTCTCACATCCATAGATTACTATGGAGAATACCATTGCTTTGACTATGCGGACCTTCGTTGCCAGTGTGATGTCTCTGCTTTTCACTATTTTGTCGAGGTTGGCCATTGCTCTCCTCCCAAGAAGTAAACATCTTCTGATTTCCTGGCTGCAGTGTGCATCTGCAGTGATCTTCGGACTAGAAATATAAAGTCTGTCACTGCCTCCACGTTTTCTCCCTCTATTTGCCAGTTATTAATAGGTGTAGTTGCCATGATTTTGGTTTTCTTGACGTTTAACTGCAACCCAGCTTTTGCACTTTCTTCTTTCACCCTGGTGATAAGGCTCCTCAGCTCCTCCTCACTTTCGGCCATCAGAGTGGTACCATCTGCATACCTAAGATTGTTATTGTTTCTTCCAGCAATTTTAACTCCAGCCTTGGATTCCTCAAGCCCCGCATGTCGGACGATGTGTTCTGCGTACAAGTTGAATAGGGAGGGCGATAGTATACAACCCTGCCGCACTCCTTTCCCAATCTTGAACCAGTCTGTTGTTCCGTGATCTGTTCTTATTGTGGCTACTTGGTCTTTATTCAGATTTCTGAGACAGACAAGGTGACTTGGTATCCCCATACCACCAAGAACATGCCATAGTTTATTATGATCCACATAGTCTAAGGCTTTAGAATAGTCAATGAAGCAGAAGTAGATGTTTTTCTGAAACTCCCTGGCTTCCTCCATTATCCAGTGGATATTGGCAATTTGGTCTCTCGTTCCTCTGCCTTTTCTGAACCAGCTTGGACATCTGGCAACTCTTGCTCCATGTATTGCTGGAGTCTGCCTTGCAGGATCTTGAGCATTACCTTACTAGCATGGGAAATAAGTGCCACTGGACGGAAGTTTGAGCATTCTTTAGCATTTCCCTTTTTTGGTATGGGGATATAAATTGATTTTTTCCCAATCTTATGGCCAATCTTGTGTTTTCCATATTTGCTGGCATATGGCATGCATCACCTTGACAGCATCACCTTCCAAGATTTTAAACAGCTCAGCTGGGATCCCGTCGTCTCCTACTGCCTCGTTGTTAGCAATGCTTCTTAAGGCCCATTCAACCTCACTCCGCAGGATGTCTGGTTCTAATTCACTCACCACACCGTCAAAGCTATCCTCTATATTATTATCCTTCCTATACAGATCTTCTGTATATTCTCTCCACCTATTCTTTATCTCTTCAGCTTCTGTTAGGTCCCTGCCATTTTTTGAATTTTACAATTTTTGAATTGTAAGCACTCTTGAATTCCAGTCTTCAATAAAAGGTTGAATATAAATAAAGTAATTGGTTGCTTGGTTCCTTGTTTACTAGAGGTGGATGTTGAATGACTGCACACTCCAGCTAGAAATCTCTTAACCCAAGGTGACTAAGAATTATGCCAGGATACAAACGTCTAATATTGCACAGTGATGTAGCCTCGAAGTCTCGAACTACCGTTCTTATGAGATTTTAGACACAGAGTATATCCCAATGTGATAAAGTCCTAAGTTTTGTCCTCCTGTTGAGCCAAAACAATAATTTAATAGGGGCTAGCTCACCTTGTGATAGTATATATCTTTTGCCCAGTAAAAACGATTCCACCTGCCTATTAGGAAGAACATCCTGATTGTAAGACTAATTTCACAGTGAAATGGGAAGGTGGTGGAGCCTCCTTCTCTGGAGGCTTTGAAACAGAGGCTGAATTGATTGTGTGCATGGCAGAATGGACTGTATGATTCTGAAACTATATGCTTCTATGACTCTGGGTGCATTGGTGTTGCAATAGAGAAAACTATGAGGCAGAATCAATACAATATTATGCCTAATACCACCGGTAGAGTTTTCCTTCCCTCAAACAGGTGGACTTTAGGTCTCTGCTTTCAAAATGGCAATTAAAACTTTGTAGAGGGAAAGTTTTCTTTCTCCCTCAGAGGTGACATTGCAGGAGATTGGCATACTCATCCTTGATCTACATGTCAGAGGGTCACCTGACTCAAAGAGGCATCCTTTGAAAGGAAAGGCCCCTATTTCCATTCAACAAAAGGGCTCATCTCCTGGCCTCTCCATGGAAGCAAAGAGACCAAATGAAAAAATAATTGGATCGTTTAAATCCAATTTGAACAGGGTCAGTGGCAGTGGTAGATATATGAAGGCGGCGAGAGAGAATTTTACCTTTCCATTGCTTGTCATGGTCTTCTGAGACCATCTTTTAGGAACAAGGTTCTTAGGATGCTCCACAAACATCCACACCCACTATTAAGGGGGCATGTTGAGCAAGGTGATAGAATTGTACAGTTTTGGATCCATAACGTTTCCCCGTTTTTCTTGAAGCAGGACTAATTGAGCTTTAGCTACTTCTGACAGATGCAGTTTAAATTATTTCATAGTGCTGCCTGTGTTAATATTGGGTTTTCCTCTTCTCTTTAAAAGGGGTCGTTATATTTGATTCCTAGATTCAGCACAGTCTGATTGATTTAGCTCACCCACTTAGCGCTCCACTTGTTTGCTTGCTTCTTTTGTTAGGGATTTTCTCCTTTTCTTGACCATTATGATATATGCTTACAACACAATCATACCAATCAGATTTGAATATACGTCTGAACTGTAGGAACATAAGAGGAATTTAATCAGATCTGAGGGCTTGTCTATAATGATGCTGTGATCCGAACACACAGTGTTCTGGATATTTTTTAATGAATGTATTACCTTCTTGCAGCTCAAGGCAGGGCACAACATTATTAAAACAAGAGATAAATCACTATTAAAATATATATAACAAGATACATAGAGTTAAAATACAATTTAAAATCCACTTATAAATGCAGATTAAAATTTGCAAATTAAAATTGACCAGGTAAGCCTGCCAGAAGAGATGGGTCTTAAATTCCGACAGCTGATCTAGCTGTTCAAGCGCTTCTGGCAGATCATTCTAGAATCATGGGGCAGCTGATGAAAAGATCCTCTGGATGACAGTTGCCAGTCAGGTTCTGACTAGTTGGAGCAGATGCACCTCAGAGGACCTCTGTTTGGATTGTATGGGAGAAGGCGATCTGGAGATAGCCTAGACCCAAACCATGTAGGGCTTTAAAGGTAAAAACCATGGCTTTGTATTTTGCCTGGAAACTAATTGGCAACCAGCAGATGACTTTAGTATAGGTGTAATATGCTCACTTCTGGATGTTTCTGGATCTAATCTGGCTGCTATATTTTGAACCAACTGGAGATTCTAAACTTGGCACAAAGGTAGCCCAATGTAAAGTGCATTGCAGAAGATACAACTTGAGGTTACCAGTGAGTGCACTACTATCTTTAGGTCCTTTGATCCTAGTGGTTGGCGTATCAGCCAAGCTGATAGTAAGCACCCCTGAATGTAGCATCTACCTGGACTGACATTTAGAGAGATGGATCCAGGAGACCTTTTCCCAAGCTGTGAACACAGTTATTCAGGAGGCATGTAACCGCATCCAGAATTAGTTGATGCCCCTCCATTCCTAGGTTAGAACCTTAAAGTCATAGAATCATGGAGTTAGAAGAGATCTCGTGGGCCATCCAGTCCAGCCCCATCCCAAGAAGCAGGAATGTTTGATGACAAGCATCTCTATTTTGTCTGGATTCAGTTTCAATTTCTTTTCCCTCATCCAGTCTTTTACCTCCTTCAGACATTCATTCAGAGGGGACATGCTATCCTTAGCTAGAGCTGCTTTGGAAGGCAAGGAGAAATATATTTATTTATTACAATATTTCTACCCCGCCTTTCTCAGAATACTGATAGCACCCAGCCTCATTCTTCCAGATGATCTCTCTTAGCATATTCATGTAAATGTTAAAAAGCATTGGGGATAGAATGGCACCCTGTGGTAATCCGTATAACATCTCCTTTTTTGAGAAGCAACTATCCCCAATTTACCTGAAATGTTTTTCTCTCTTTTTTATGCATGGAGGTTTTAATGCAATGCAATGCAGTGCAAAAAAAAAGGTTGCATTTTAACCCCCAGTTTTCACTATGGAGCTGTGAGGAGGAGTTAATGGTAGGTAAAACAGGTTGGTAGGAAGTTGGCAAGCTATCCTACCTTTGGGATGCTTGGGATAAGAGTGGTGATTGACTCCGCATACTCAGTGTGTAAATGCTTATATAGGCATTCATGACTAGAGGAAAAAGAAGTGTGGCCAAAAATAATGCAAATGACTGGAGATGTGGATTGTGCCAATCTCACTATAATATATAAGTAAGTTCGCTTAGGACCAGGAAAATGTCATGTGAAACAGAATAATTTTCACAAGTGTAGGCAAGCCCAAAGAAAGGATTTATCCAGTCCAGAGTTCAGAAATTCCTTTAAAAACAAACGTCCTAGAATCCTCCAGTCAGCATGAGGGATTCTGTGTTTTGTAGACTCTTCCACATTATTTTCTCAAGTGAACCAAAACAAAAGCAAAAGGCAACAACAATGATTAGAACTTTCCTGGATGTAAAATGGCTAAATTGAGGTCAATCAAAAAAAGAAAGGTTTCGAAAGCATGAATTTCTATTATGAGAGTTAATGCTTAGGGAGCTGAGTAGTTTAGCTTGGGGATGAGAAGAATGAGAGAGGACATCATGTTTGAAAGGATGACATACTGAGGGACTAACCACTTTATCACATTGAGAAATTTCCCAATCATAGGACTTCAGCCTCTATTCAATTATGGAGAGGGCACTGAGCTCATCACATGAATTAAACTACTTCCAGCCATCATGCATAGCCCTTCATGGTTGAAAAGAGGAAGAAGTGCCCTCAAATGAGGGAACTCCTGAAATCAACCTCATCACATTGAGAATTTTTCCCCTGGTAGGACACTTCAGCCTCTTTTCAAGCATGGAGAAGCATGGAGCTCATCACATGTTCCAGGGTTGAAAAGAGGCTGAAATGTCCTGAAAGAAGGGAATTCTGAATATGGGCCAGCAATTGTGTTCAGAGCTCCTCCCTTTAATCATATCTTTACAACTGAAAAACAGGTGTGATGGGAGCCATCAAAATTTCTTATCCTGTTTCATTGCTCAACCATCAGCAGTCTCTTGTATCCTATGGGGTTTGATGCAGATCAATAGGATCCCATGGAAAGCAATGGTTTTAACCTGGATTGCTGTCTCTTGTACCCTCTGGGGTTTGGGATAGAACAATTTTTCCCATGGGAAGATGAGGATTTAAACTTGTGCCGGCCTCCTTTAATGTAAAGGGCTTTGGACAGGGCAAGGGATCTCTTGGTTTTTTGATATTGTTGTTTCTCCTGATAAAAAAACACAAGAGTAATACTGTCCTTGTGATGAATGTAAGATGAATGTATTGCCAGCTTTCAAGTTTCCAAGTGTGAGGAGTATACGCGTGATGGGGAGGCAAAATGCAAAACAGGATTGCTGACAATGTAAGAGTGGTCATTGTCTACTCTTAAAGAGATGGTCACTCATGTTTTCCCCTCTCAACAGAGCAAATGATTCAAACTACAAGAAGAGAAGTTCCACCTAAATATTAGGAAGTTACAGAAATGTTCAGCAGTGGGATATGCTGCCTCAGAAGGTAGTGGAGTCTTCTTCTCACACAGCTTTTGAACAGAAGTTGGATGGCTATCTATCAGGAGGGCTTGGACTGTGTATTCTAGTATGGACCTTCCACCTTATCACATTTACCTTGGGAAGTGTCCTACAATGCTTCCACTTCAGCTGGTGGACTGATGGGCCTGTTGCCCATCAGGTGATGTATGAGAGCTTCCCATTGAAGCCTCTTCTCCAAATGGAGGGAAATCATCCTATGATGCTTTGCTCTCAACACAGGAGGCACAGGTTCTCTCCGGGGGAAAAAGCATTGGTGAGAAGGAGATGAAATTTGCCCACTGCTCCCTCTTTCCTCCTGGATGTCAGGCGAAGCAGGACACTTTGTCTGGCTGATATTTATTTATTTTGTATCAAAAGCATTACCTAAATTAGTATAAAACTGATAAAATAGAAGAAGCACCAGTGGCCAAATATCTTTTGACCAAAAAGATATTAGGCAGAAAAAATGAAATGCAAAGATACAGAATGGGGAACGATGCTTGGCTCAACAGCAGTACGTGTGAAAAAGATCTTGGAGTCCTTGTGGACAACAAGTTAAACATGAGCCAGCAATGTGATGTGGCAGCTAAAAAGGCCAATGGGATTTTGGCCTGCATAAATAGGAGTATAGCTTCTAAATCCAGGGAAGTCATGCTTCCACTCTGTTCTGCCTTGGTAAGACCACACCTGGAATACTGTGTCCAGTTCTGGGCACCGCAATTGAAAGGAGATGTTGACAAGCTGGAATGTGTCCAGAGGAGAGCGACTAAAATGATCAAGGGTCTGGAGAACAAGCCCTATGAGGAGAGGCTTAAAGAGCTGGGCATGTTTAGCCTACAGAAGAGAAGGCTGAGAGAAGACATGATAGCCATGTATAAATATGTAAGGAGAAGTCATAGGGAGGAGGGAGCAAGCTTGTTTTCTGCTGCCCTGTAGACTAGGACATGGAACAATGGCTTCAAACTTCAGGAAAAGAGATTCCACCTGAACATCAGGAAGAACTTCCTCACTGTGAGAGCTGTTCAGCAGTGGAACTCTCTGCCCTGGTGGAGGCTCCTTCTTTGGAGGCTTTTAAGCAGAGGCTGGATGGCCATCTGTCGGGGGTGCTTTGAATGCGATTTCCTGCTTCTTGGCAGGGGGTTGGACTGGATGGCCCACGAGGTCTCTTCCAACTCTAGGAGTCTATGATTCTATGAGACGGGAAACAGTGACTGCATTGGCTGATATGATGAGGTTGTTGGGACCCTTAGGATTTCTTCCCACTCTATGATCCTATAAGTCTATAACTAAAAAGTAATGAATCAAAGTAAATGGAAAGTAACAGTTATTTTGAAGAACTATAAATACATTAACAGTTTTTCTACCCTTTTCCTATAAATATAACTCATTTTTGAGATAAACTTTTCTAAGTTCCGTTCTCAGCTTCTTATCTGGGATACTGTTATGCCACAGCTTAATTGACCTTATACAAAGAATTACCAATAGGCAGGTAATAGAGAAATCCAGTTAGTGGTATCTTTGCTCAGCCTTCCGCTACACTATGAATTGGTTTAGTTTAGATCTGCTTTTGAATTGTTTTTCTTTTAAAAAATGCTGGAAATATAATGAGATTCTGCACAGTTAGCAATGGCGGTTTCATCAAATTCCTCGAGACCTTAGAAAACAAATCATTTTAAAGCCATTGAACGAGGAGTCATTTGTTCTCACTAGCAGTTCGCTTCTCCTTTTTAATCCTCTTTGTGTCGCTAATGTTGAAGAGTGATTAAACCTCCATCCTACAGGCAGTGACCCACTCCACCGATGCGTTTTAATTTTTCATATCTCCTTCGCTCCCCTCCCCACGTCGGTCGACAATACCCCCAGGTTACATATTGCATCAAAGGATATATTATTTGCTCTTACTATGTTCTGGATGCTGCCTGTAGGCAAAGAAATTTTCAGAACGCAGCTACTCAATGCCAGACATTTTCCTTTAGTCAAATGTTTTTTTAACTTGAAAATGTCAACACAAAGAGAAGTCATAAGATCAACTCATAAATATTCAGTGGCTTTTCCTTTAAAAAAAACCCCACAAATCTGTTAACCACCAGTGTTTTGCTAACTGCTCTCTCCTTAATCCTGATAGCTGTCTTGGAAATTTACTACATAAACATTATTGAGAGGACTAAATAAAAATAAAAATCACCAAGAGAAGCATGATTATGCTTGTTTTACTTGAGGTGTTGGCTGGGAATGACTGACAATAGTTCCATGTACAGTAGAGTCTTACTTATCCAACACTTGCTTATCCAAGGTTCTGGATTATCCAATGCATTTTTGTAGTCAATGTTTTCAATATATTGTGATATTTTGGTGCTAAATTCGTAAATACAGTAATTACTGCATAGCATTACTGCGTATTGAACTACTTTTTCTGTCAAATTTGTTGTATAACATGATGTTTTGGTGCTTAATTTGTAAAATCATAACCTAATTTGATGTTTAATAGGCTTTTCCTTAATCTCTCCTTATTATCCAACATATTCACTTATCCAAGCTTCTGCCGGCCTGTTTATGTTGGATAAGTGAGACTCTATTGTATTTAAGAAAGTTGAAGTTGGTATGATGGAAGCAACTACAGCAGAGTCTCACTTATCTAACATAAACGGGCCGGCAGAATGTTGGATAAGCAAATATGTTGGATAATAAGGAGGGGTTAAGGAAAAGCCTATTAAACATCAAATTAGGTTATGATTTTACAAATTAAGCACCAAAACATCATGTTATACAACAAATTCAACAGAAAAAGTAGTTCAATACTCAGTAATGCTATGTAATTACTGTATTTACAAATTTAGTACCAAAATATCACAATGTATTGAAAGCATTGACTACAAAAATGCGTTGGATAATCCAGAACGTTGGATAAGCAAATGTTGGATAAGTGAGACTCTACTGTACCAGTTATAGACATCAACTACTTAGTTGCATCTACATAAATAAGAGAACCAGCATCCATAGTGGTTTGAATATTGGACTATATCTTTGGAAACCAGGATTTGAATCCTTGCTCAACTATGAAATTCGACCGGGTGACCCTGGGCTAGTCACACACTCTTACTTTCAGAAAACTCCACGATATATTCATCTTATTGAAGACACGCAATAATGAATATGTAAGTAAAGCTATTTATATTTGCTTTATAAAGAAAGCCAACCATTTTTTTTCTCTGCTAGAATCTAAACTGGGTGGTGGGTGGGATTGGTTGTTGTTTAGCTTCTGCCTTGCAATCTGGTTACTCTCCTTGGGCCAAAACTATCTCTTATTTTTGTCCTAACTGTGTGAGAGTGGAGGGCAATGCAACCCAATGAGGGTTTTCGTAGAGATGTCATAAATCAGAAACAACTTGAAGGTACACAACAGCAACAAAAATACATAACACCTCCTGGTTTGATTTTCCCCAGCCTATGCTAACAGCCAGCAGCAAGAGCAGATAATAGAAGTCCACGTGGCTTCTTAGGCTGGATCTATACTACCCAATACCCCAGGAACCAATCCCAGATTATCTTCTTATCCCAGATTATGCGGCAGTGTATACTCATATAATATAGATCAACGTAGACAATCTGGGATCAGATCCTGGAATGTAGGGCAGTATAGATCCAGGCTGAATGAGGCACAAGGAGGATCATATTTTGTCCCCTCCTTCCAACAAGTTAGGCTGCAAGAAGAACTTGTGAGAAGTCCTTTTTCTAGATTTCTAGCAAAAAAGGGATTGAAACATCTTTCTCTTTGTGCCCTGTATGGAACTATTTTACTCAATCTGGTTGCTGCTCTTAACTTGGGCTGGCATGGTATTTATTATCTAGTTTACCGAGTTTTACAATATGGCAATGTGATTTTTTCCTGAATACAGAGCAAGTATGGATGTTTAATTTGGCAACTGCAGTACTGAAAGCCAGCCAACATTTTTTTAACTATGTGTCTGTTTCAGTCTTGAGTTGGGAAATATTTGGCCCCTCAGGATGGCTATACATCTACATCTGCATCTGCATCTACATCAACATCCCAGTTAACTAGAACTCAAAGAATGGAAACTGACGCAACCATCAAAAAAAAAAAGTAAAATAAATTATACTTTAAATAAAAATTAAAATACGTGTATAAAGAAATAAAAACGTGTTACATTATGTTTATTTTAATTTGCTTTTAATTATTGTTTTTTATTATTAATCTCAAGTCAATACAGAGTTTATGGTAGGGTATTGTATGGGGTATAGTATTAATTAGGTCAGTGTTTAATAGTAACGCTCAAGCAACCAGAAGCTACCTTTATCCAGCATCTACCAAACCCCATGGGTGCTGGTTAACTGAGGGCCCTTCCACACAGCCCTATATCCCAGAATATCAAGGCAGAAAATCCCACAATATCTGCCTTGAACTGGGTTATCTGAGTCCATACTCAGATAATGTGGGATTTTCTGCCTTGATATTCTGAGATATAGGGCTGTGTGGAAGGGCCCTGAGAGCTATATATATATATATATATATATATATATATATATATATATATATATCCATCCATCCCATCAGCCACAATCAGTCTGGCCAATAATGGAAGAGTTCACTAAAAGAGGAAGAGTTCACTAAAGGGCCGGGCTGTGGTGCAGGCTGGTTACTAGCCAGCTGCAATAAATCACAACGACCAAGAGGTCATGAGTTCGATGCCAGCCCATGTCAGAGTGAGCGCCCGACCATTAAAATAAAAAATAGCCCTGTTCATTGTTGACCTAAGCAACCCGAAAGATAGTTACATCTATCAAGTAGGAAATTTAGGTACCACTTACATGGGGAGGCTAATTTAACTAATTTACGACACCATAAAAATCATCCAGGAGCATTTGGAATGAGGAAATATCCATCAAGGACTCGGTGTCACAGTGGATGATGAAGCAGCTGCTCCCTCTGTGGCCGGAATCGAGCATACCCTCAGGAAGCTGGAAGCTGGAGAAGGTTAAATTGCATCTGTGTCTGTGTCTGTGTCTCTATGTTCATATGGCATTGAATGTTTGCCTTGTATGTGTAGATTGTGATCCACCCCGAGTTCCCTTCGGGATGAGAAGGGCAGAATATTAATACTGTAAATAAATAAATAAAATAATAAGCAGGCTGAGAGTTCTCACTTTGATCTTTTAGCTTTTTTACTGAGTTGATTGCTGTTTTGTACATGTTTGTGTGTATGTGTGTATGTGTGGGGTGTTAATTTCACTGTACTGCTACTTTTCTGAGGCAAAACATCCTGAGATCTTTTCTGTAAGGCTGAAGTTGTGAACCTGCACATGTGTGTGTGTGTGTGTGTGTGTGTGATAATGAGAAGCACTAAAGTTTCCAAATAGCATGTTTGTTTTTAATAATTAATATCCTTTCTCTGTATTTTCATTTCTTTTAAATATATACATATATACAAAGGAGCCATCTAACCAGCTGGTTAATTTAATAGAAATATTCCAACACAGAAGCCTTTTATTAAACAGATTGGAAATCATCAGCTTCATTATTATAATCGAGCAAATACAGTATCTTGATTTTCAATAAAACTGCCAGAAAAGGAACTATCTGCCATACGCTGCCCGGGTGGCTGTCTGTTGTGATACCATATTACAAAGAAAATAGAAATTTGAGCAGAATGCTTTGTAGCTTTGCTGGGAATTAATAGAATTAGTAGCACCTACCATGAGGCAGGGAGCAAAAATTCAATTGAATTATCAATTAAAAAGCCATTGCAATAAAGGTAATCGGCATCTCGGAAATGAGCTGAAATTGCACACCATTTCCCAAATTCTCATATTAGTCTTCATCGCGAGTGCAGAATGAAAATTCGGAGAGAGTAACAAGTATGTAACGACTTGACATTTTTCTTCCCAGAGACAAATCACACTGCCTTAAGTGCTGCTCTTTTGGTTTCATAAACTGACAGTCTAATGAAGAAAACACCATTTATTTATTATGTTTCCAAGTATTCATTGAAGTTAATTCCTGTCTGACATATGGAGGCATAGATCATCGCCCCAGTCTAAGTTTGCTTGATGTCTTTTGTTCTACTAGGTGAGATCTCAGCTCAGGCCTGTTGGCATGGCAGCAAACGCTTTCAAGTTTTATCCAGTAAAGATGGATAAAGTTCTATGAAGCTTTATCTCTTAATTCAGTGGGCTACAAAATGTATCATCTCAATGGTAGGCAGGCAGATTGAGCAGCATGATTTCAATGAGCACTATCTCATTTTGACCAGTGGAGTAGATGCATCAGGAAACCTTGGTCCCTTCAAGCACCTTCAGTTGGTTCCTCACTAGAGATTGGGAAAGTTAGAACAGAGGTGGGTCCACACCAGCCTAGATGTTCCATGTGCAGTTATTCTACTCTAGAGCTGCCTGGATTTCACCATTTAAGTGCCACACGTATCTGCAATCAAGCAAAGTGAAGCAGTCTTCCTGTCCAGATGTGCATCAATGCAGGGCCCTGTCTTCCTTGGGGCCACCACTACTGCTTCTTCAGCCAAGTAGCTCCCTGGCAATAGCATTGCTGATGACATTGTGGATTACCAGCCTGCTAGACTCCCCACTTAAATAATACTCTTCTTTTTGACCCTTGGAGCACATCTACTCATGGGTAGCCAACAGGGCTTGCTGGAGCATGCGTGGGAAACCGAAGCTAAGCTGCAGAAAAGAGGAAACCATGAAAATGAACAAAATCTGGCTACCAGTATTAAAAAACTCTAAAATCAAAACAGTAGATGGGAACCAACACTCTGAAGGCAGAGGAGCCTCAAGGATGGCTATTGACTGAACAAAGGATCCCCCCAGGCAAGAGACAAAAACCTTTCCAATGCTAATTAGGGTGACTAATTGAAACATTAATGCTGGCTTCCCAGTAACAAAGGACTTTTGCTACACCCTATACTCTCCACAGATATATATTTTTTTCCTTTCCTTGCCTTAGTTTATCCATACCTCACAACCTCTGAGGATGCCTGCCATAGATGTGGGCAAAACGTCAGGAGAGAGTACTTCTGGAACATGGCAACACAGCCCGAAAGACATACAACAACCCTGTGATCCCGGCCATGAAAGCCTTCGACAACACACTAAGCTGCAGAGTTTGTGAAAGCATTCATTTGCCTACTCATTGAAATAATGAGAAAGGGGAGGGTGCAGAGGAAATGCAACATTTGCACAGCAACTTCATATAAGGCATGAGCACCATAGCTCTTTTCTTCAAATGGAAGAGGCTGCTTGGTCAGCAAAAAGAAATAATCACACACATGGCTGGGTATGTCCTTTTGAGTTCAGCAGAAATGACCTTGTCAACAGGATAGAGAGCTGATTGGCCAAAGAGATACTGGCAACAGAACCAAGGAAGATCCTTCCAGTACTGATCATTGAAGGGGATTGAAAATGATAGTGCCTGCAAGCACCAGTCTTTCCCAGTGAGTGTTTTTGATGTGTGGTTGACCACACCATGCCAAATCCAACCTGATCCAACTGTCCATCAGGAACAAAAACACCAGGAGCACACCAGGGTTTGCTAGAAGTTCTGGAGTATTTTGGAGCATGGGTTTGAACTGGTACTTAGAGGGGTCTCTTCCAATTTTATTATTCTGTTTTCTTTGGGAACTCTTTGAGTTTTAAAGGTTACAATTTTTTAAAAAAAGACGGAGTTGAGGTCAGATTTAGCAAGGAAAATAGATGTGACCCTCCAGAGTCCAAAAGTGGACTAATGCAGCCCCCAACCCCTCAAAATGGATCATGTCTGTTGTACGATTGATGTGTCCAACGTATCTTTTCTTAGGAAGTCTTAACTAATGATCTGGAGCTCCCGATGGCACAGTGGACTAAAGCCTCGTGACTTGAAGGTTGGGTTGCTGACCTGAAAGCTTCCAGGTTCGAATCCCACCCAGGGAGAGCGCAGATGAGCTCCCTCTATCAGCTCCAGCTCCATGCAGGGACATGAGAGAAGCCTCCCACAAGGATGATAAAAACATCAAAACATCCGGGCATCCCCTGGACAACGTCCTTGCAGGCGGCCAATTCTCTCACTCCAGAAGTGATTCAAGTTGCTCCTGACATGAAAAAAAACAAACAAAAAAACTAATGGTCTCACCTATGTAGAAATGGCAACCAGTGAGGATGGGAGTCAAGGGCCCGGGCTGTGGCGCAGGCGGGAGAGCATGCCAGCTGCAATTAACTGCAATGAATCACTCTGACCAGGAGGTCGTGAGTTCGAGGCCCGCTCAGAGCCTATGTTTGCTTGTCTTTGTTCTATGTTAAAAAGGCATTGAATGTTTGCCTATATGTGTAATGTGATCCACCCTGAGTCCCCTTCAGGGTGAGAAGGGCGGAAAATAAATGCTGTAAATAAATAAATAAATAAGGGTGATCCATCCTGCAGGGATGAATATGTCAGGGGAGGAAGAAAGGTAGGACACAAATGAAAATACACACGCCTTGAGAGCTTATGCCCCACAAGTACACAACAGACGAATGCAACGACCTCTCTGGAATTTGTCACGTAAATATTGCAACACTTTAATGCTTATTTTCTTCTTTCAGTGCAGGAAAAAGAATACCATCTTCTCCCACAAGGGAGAATTAAATTTAGTTCCATTATGCATCCTGACGCCTTTTAATAGCATTTTTTAAAAAGGAAAAAAATGCTTTTGCAAAAAGCTGTAAAACATTATCATTTTTTTTGGAAGAAAAGTTTCTTAGTAGCTGATTATCGGGATAAAAAGCACTCCGTTATCACTAAAGGGACTGGCATTGGGCTTCAGAGAACTCTTTTCTTGTCGGTCTTTGGTTCCAAGTCCTGTGCTGTCGCCAATGCTGCTACACCATCATTCATTAAGAGTTTCAAGATGCCACGTAATGCTCACTGTTGCAATGCTCCCCTGCCAAAATGGCCTGGGGGTGAAGCACACACCTGCATTCGGTTGCAATGCGATAGGCCCACCTGGAATATCCTCTCTCCCTCCCTCCCTGCAAACGCATGCCATGGTTTGCAAGTAGCGCGAGTGTTCGCTTTGCGTTGTTGCTTCTCAAGCCCATTACGGCTGTGCGAGGTAGGGGTGGAATTAGCCCTTGTCTTTCTTTCCCATGACTCCGTTGACCTTGAGACTTCTAATGGCATCTCAGACAAAATGAACATAATCTAATGGACAGCGGGGAAGAGGGAACGGCTCGGTACATCTGTCGTATTACTGGGCTGTCTGAACAGTCAATGAAGCAGGTACAAACCATAAGAGGCCTGTTCGGTTTAGCTCCAGGGTCTGCCGAGAAGGAGCACAATCATTTATCTTTATTTACTGAACTCTGCTTTCTGTTTCAGAAAAAAAACTGGACCTGGGTGGTGGGGAGGGGAAGAAAAGCCCTGACAGGTTGACAAAAGCCAAACTTTTCTGGTACCCATTGCAATGAGATAAATGCTAGCTATAAACTGCAGAGACAGAGGGTAGCTTTGCATGCCCCTTTTCCCTGTTCCAGGAGGCGCTTATTATAGAGAAAAGAGAAGCCAGGTGAAACACCTGGCTGCTGTTTACTGGACCCATTCTAGTTCATCTGCTCCACCGAGAGACTTCCCTTTGTGTTCTACGCAGAGAATTCCAAGCACATTTCAGAACAACCATAATGGCTTATTTGGTGTATATCCATTTTCTCTGTGTGTTTGGGAGTGTTGGGAAGCAATAGATTCCAACGCTGACACTAATGAAGTGGAGCCCAATGTGCCAGGCTAAGATCTCAAGGGCATCCAGGAAAGACTTTTCAGCAGCTGAATTTAATTCAGGATTTCCCTTCACTTGGAAATTCACCAATATCCTAAATCAAAGAGTCTTTGAGGAAGCATTTAGCTAGAGAATTAACTAAGGAAGGTGGCAGTAGGAATTTCTTCCAGCTGCCAAGTTTCTAGCAATGGAAAATCATTCACACCCATAATGTTTCAATTTTTCTGTGGCCAAGAACCCCTTGATAATTTGATTTTCCCCTTTTCTTTGCATATCTCTATTTCTTGTGTACATGTGACTTCAGTTCACCTTCTGATTTATGATAACCCTAAGCATTTTATAAGGTTTACTATGTCAAATAATACTCAGAGGTTTCCAGTTTCTTCCTCTGAAATATAGTCCCCAGAACCTGATCTTCACTGATGGTGTTGCATCCAAATACTAACCAAGGCTGACCTTGCTTAGCTTCTAAGATCAGATGGGGGTTGTTGCTTGTAGGGTATTTGGACTTGTGTTTCCATATGATCAACTGAAATTTCAAGCTATTGAAATGCTAGAAATGTGGAAATTGGAACATATTATTTCATTAGGAGGCATTATTGTTATGAGGAACAATGGCTACTACCCAGTAGCATGCTTCAGTCTCGGCGACCAACCTTCTCAGCATATTTGTGGAGGGAAGATTGAAAGAAGGGAAAAGATACTGAGGAATCTCTCCCCCCCCCCCCGGCTCATTTATTTATTGACTTCATAGTCCATCTTTCTCAAAGATGAATTCAAGGCTACTCATAGTGGCCAGAATCAAGCTGGATAACTTCAGTGGTGAAACTGTGGCACTGAAAGTGAAGGGAAAAAAATTAGGAGAAAAAAGTCAGAAGATTTTGCCCAACATCCTACTTTTTGGTTGTGTAGTGAAGGTCTCTGCGGACTCTTCCAGGCAGCTGAATAAAATCCCAAATATTCTTCATTGAACTGGAATATATGACAGTGTGGACTCAGATAAGCCAGTTCAAAGCAGATATTATGGAATTTCCCCCTTTATATTCTGGGTTATATGGCTGTGTGGAAGGACTCTGCATGCAGAATTACATATTGATTGCACCCTGTATTAAGTAGTGGTGCTACACAAATGAACACAACCTGTTTACACATCGGCAAGTCACACACAAATGTACATGTGTATCCATACGCAATACACATGCATAATCATGCACAATGCAAGTGTAGTGCTACACTGCTTTGCATCCTTATAAGCAAAACCACCAATCCCCATCAAGAAAAAAGTCCAAATGCCTGTGAGCATTGAAGTGCACAAGCATGAGCATGCTCATCCCTTGCACAATGCATGTGCATGCAATGTCATCACATTCACAGCTCAATTTTTGCAATTATGATTATGCTATGGAACTTTTGTTTTGCATGGAAAGTTGCACAACTGAACCACACTGCCAAATGTGCAACCAGATGAACAACCCAAAGTGTATGTATGACTGTGTGCAATGCACAGTGTGGCTCCACATTTGAAATTTTTCATCTGCAAGCTTGAACAGAATAAGGATGCTCTATATCAGACAAAAATCTTCAACCAATCCCATTCATGGGGAAATTGCATACATTATAAATATGTGTATGTTGTGAAAAATGCTGAAATGATAGTGTATATTATGAGAAATGTGTATGGAAAATTGCATACACATTCCTGTAAAGGAAGAAACAACAAAATGTTTGCAACCTGACATGGACATGAAAGCAAGTGGAACTGTACAAAATAGTGATGGCGAGATGGTGAGGTTTTGACAGAACTGAAACTGAGAGTTTTTGACATCTCCAGGTTTTGCTGGGGTGCCTCTGGAAAGTGCTGTGCACACAATTTGCTGTTGTTAATTGCCGCCAAGTCGACTTCAATTTATGGTGACCCCATGAACAAGAGTGCACACAACCATTCTGAAAAAATGATAATTAAAATAATCATTGTTACTTACTGGGCTAGAAGCAATTGTGCCTCTCTGTGTGCCAATTAGGCGTGCTTGCCATAGACATTTCTCTCCTTGCCTTCCCCTTTGTCTCACTCCTTTCCCTCCCTCCCTGTTCTACATGGTGCTGGGAAGACAAGGAACAGCTGGGCAAAGATAACTGCAGTGAAGGAGAAGGCTGTGGGTTTGAAAGTCATTTGAAGAGTCTATGAACCACAGAGCCCATCAGTCGGCAACACCTGGCTGCGTCGGATGCGTCGGACTATGTCACTTGTGATAGAACTTAGTGTGACCGATGCAGCTGGTGGAGACCAAGTTCCAGTTGGCACAGTGGCAACCCTGGAAGAAAGGATGAGGCAATTTTCTCCGAACACATTGGAGGAGCAACAAGACCTTCTGTGAACACAGATATCCTGAAACCTCTGCAAAGGATGGTTCATTTCACCATATGGGATTGTTTGTCTCTCTCTTCCTTTCTGTCCCATGTGGGATTTCATTACTTCTGTTCAAATCCAAGTGAAGGACAAAGCTGTCTGATTGTGATTTAAGATATTCTACTTGGGAGAAGGTCATGGCTTGCAGTAACTCTTTTTTTATGCTTTCACATCATAAATGCTTTCCTCTCCTTATGCATTAAGGGTATGGATTCCCCAAATTCTGTCTTGAATCTGTTTGTTACATATTTTGGCAGAAGGGAGAGTCTCCCTCTCCCCCCCCCCCCATTCCACAGGCTGAGTATGGATTTCTCTTAATAGCATTAACTTCCATTTTGATTTCCTGTGGTGCCCCAAGGGCAAAGGAAAATGTCCAATGATGATGATGACGACGACAACAACGATGATGATATATCCTGCTTCTTCTTTCCTAAAGGAGACTCAAAGTGGCTAACACTAAAAATTATACAATTTGTAAATCAAAATAGGAAGAAAATGTCAGCATTTTTTCTAGGTTCCATCATTCTCCCAAAATCCTTCTGACAGAACATTGACAAACAATAACATGATAACCATCGCAAGGGGACTGTAGACTATATAAGTTTCCAGGATGCAGTCTCTTTCCAAATACTGCAATATTTTGGAAACAAAATTCCCCATCTTCCATTTTTCCCTCCTCCACCACCTTCTCTTTCAAGCCATCTAAGAAATTTGGCCATGAATGTATAAACTTTGATGTCTGTCACTAGAATGTATATGATATAACTGTTTATGCATTCTCTCAGCTGGAGCGGAGGTTCTCAAAGTGTGCTCCACGGAGCCATTGGGGATCTACAAAGCAGACTGAGGGGCTCTGTGGTTCCCCCTTTCTTCCTCCCCTCCAACTTTTCCTCTTCTTTCCTGCTTTTCCTCCTCTCCCTGCCTCCCTTGCAGCCAAAAGCCTTTTTCTCTTGGCCCCCTTGCCTCCCAATCCTTCCCCCTTCATCTTGCTTGCTTCCAAAAACCCTATTTTCCTCCCACTGCTCAGGGGGTGCTTTGATTGTGCTTTCCCTGCATGGCAGAACAGAGTTGAACTGAATGGTCAATTGCTGCTGCTGTTATTATTTTATTATGACACAGCAAACAAGATAGATATGCTGGATTTCATATCACAAAATCACAAGTCGAACACTTCCCAAGTGTCTAGGACTGTGTGATGTATTTTCGGATGATGCGCGCAGATCCCAGCAGGGTGGCCTTTTGCAGCTGGCAGATCGTAATTTTGTCAATGTCTATTGTTTCCAAATGCCGGCTGAGATCTTTTGGCACGGCACCCAATGTGCCCATCACCACCGGGACCACCTGCACTGGTTTCTGCCAGAGTCTTTGAAGTTCAATCTTGAGGTCCTGAGAGCGGCTGAGTTTTTTCTGTTGTTTTTCGTCAATGCGACTGTCACCTGGGATGGCGACATCAATGATCCAAACCTTTTTCTTTTCCTCAACTGTGATGTCTGGTGTGTTGTGTTCCAGAACTTTGTCAGTCTGGATCCGGAAATCCCACAGTATCTTTGCATGCTTATTTTCCAATACTTTTGCAGTTTTGTGATCCCACAAGTTCTTTGCTGCTGAGAGCTGGTACTTGAGGCATAAGTTCCAATGAATCATTTGGGCCACATAGTTGTGCCTCTGTTTGTAGTCTGTCTGTGCAATTTTCTTACAGCAGCTGAGGATATGATCAACGGTTTCGTCAGTTTCTTTGCACAGTCTGCATTTTGGGTCATCAGCTGATTTTTCGATCTTGGCCTTAATTGCGTTTGTTCTGATGATGATGATGATGGTTATTATTATTATTATTACGAAGGTGGTGTGGCCATCTTTTTGAGGTACTTTGATTGTGCTTTTCCTCCATGTGCAGTGTGCATAGGAATTTGTTCATGTCCTTTTCAATTATTTCACATAAACAATCTCTATCCATCTACTACTGGCCTGGCCTGTCTGTCCAATTTTAAAATGCAATGCATCAAAACATTTGCACATGTCTGATATATATACATTATCTATAATATATAAACATTTATTGGGGATCCACAAGAAACTTTTGCTTCAAAAAAGGCTCCTTGACTGAAAAAGTTTAAGAACCCCTGGGCTACAGTATAATCAATGAACAAGTGGGATTTAGGAATGTTGACTTACCATTGAACCATTGTTTCAGTGGGTCTATTCAATTTGGAACTAACTGATAAAATTCCAGTTGAAATTTAATTTTCAATTGGGGGAATCTAATCACTTAATACAGGTTGACCTTTATTAAGTGAGACATCTTTGGATTGCTTCTAGTTCATTCTGAGCTTATCCCTGCATGCATAGGGTTTATATCCATACTACTAGTGAGATAGGTAAAGGTAAAGGTTTTCCCCTGACGTTAAGTCCAGTCATGTCTGACTCTGGGGGTTTGTGCTCATCTCCATTTCTAAGCCAAAGAGCCAGTGTTGTCCGTAGACACCTCCAAGGTCATGTGGCCGGCATGACTGCATGGAGCACCATTACCTTCCTGCCAGAGCGGTACCTATTGATCTACTCACATTGCCATGTTTTCGAACTGCTAGGTTGGCTGGAGCTGGAGCTAACAGCGGTTGCTCATGCCGCTCCTGGGGTTTGATGAGATAATGCACCTTTTTGCATGTATTTTGATTTTCCCCTTGTTAGAAGTATTATCACCAGCTGCTGGTGTTTATTGTCCTTGAAACACTGTCACTAGGTAGACAATCAATGAGTAAAATTGCTCTAACATCTACTGCTCCTTTTCACCACCACCATCATAGTCTGGAACAAAGAAAGAAGGGTTGCAGAAGTAGGTTGCAATGCTGAAGAGGAAAGGAAGGACTTTTAAAAATCTGACCAGTGAACCTCCAACTAGAGTATGGACCTTCAACAGGGTATCCAGACATTTGGGATGCTGGATTCTCTATGAGATCTTCAGAGTTTTGCTGACACATCGAAGAACAAGTAGGTAATCTTTTTCAGACAGATTCCCTTTCGGAGATGTTTTTGGGTCCTGAATGTATATGTGGACAAAGCCAAAGACAAAAGGGAGGAACCAAATGATGGGATTTATGTCAATAAGACAATGAATCCAATTTAGACCCCTTCTTCACTGCCATAGAAAATTCAGATTATTTACTTTGAACTGGATTATATGGCAGTCTAGACTCATATAATCCAGTTCAAAGCAGATAATATGAATAATCTGCTTTGATAATTTGGATTATATAGTAGAAGGGGCCTCAGTCTTTACAGGATAGTCACTGTACTTGCAGATATGAGTTGTTCATTGCAATTATGCATCCCACCTTTTTTACATATTCAGACATGAACCCTTGCAATGCATACACATGAGCTTAAAAGGACACTCCTTCTTCTTGAGGTAGGATCTTGGGTAGGCTTTACTATGGAGATAAAATGAGGCCTATTCAAGTTGTTGATGGGATTCAGGACTTTAGAGTAAATAGGGTTCAGTACATTGGATAGCTCCTATAAATCCTGAGGAAATTCTCTACCTTGCTGATGCCGAAGACCTTACGCTGGATTAACACCAAGCAATTTTCCCTCGTATCCTGACATTTAAGGATTTATGGACAGAATTGTCCCTCTCTAATTAATTCATACCCCAACAGCGTGAAGATGGAACGGAAAGGACCCTATTAAGGGCTGATATTAAGTTAATAGCAGGTGACAGTGACTTCATCAAAAAAGAAGCCCACGTCAAGGAGATGGAAATTTCAGTTCTGGTACATTACTCAGGTTTCTTTGCCAGGGTCAAGGGGGATATTTGTAAATTTAAAAAAAAAAGAGAGAGAAGAGGAGAAAGAGAGGGGGAAGTAAAATGAGGGAAAGATCAAAAGAAAGACTGTTAAAGTCAACAGTTTATTATGTTTATTAAGATGCATATTTTATGAAAACATTTACTACTAACTTCTCATCCAGTGAGCTGAGAATGGCTAATGCAGAGCTTGGAAAGCTGTTTAACAAGCAATTAGAGACAATTATAGCTCTAAACACACACACACACACACACACACACACACACACACATATGCCAAAATTAAAATAACCCATTTTTTAAAACAATTCTTCTTGTTCTCATTTTTCAAAGGTAACTAAAACAACTGAATGATGTACGTGGCTAGCCTGTGATAGAAGAGCATGCCTAAGCAAATGAAGATTATATGTAGTCAATAATATATTAGGAATATGCATCTATCTATCCATCCATCTAACTATCATCTATCTATATCTTAAGCACGCACTCAAGCACCCAGAAAACGAAAAAATAACACTTCTGATTAATATATTGTAGATCCTAAAAAGATGGTCTTAGAAATGTTAAAATATGGCTTACATACCGTTGAGTAGTCAAAGATGTGAAAAACAGTAGGATATTTTTCTGATGAAAAAAAAAATCTGAGTTGTGTACATATTCTATTGTGCACATGGTGCCATTGAACTTCGTTGTTGTGTATGCCTTTCTCTTTCTGCACATTCAGTTATTCAGCTTTGCAATGCATAATGATCACATAACTCTGGGAGTGTAAAATTCACACTCTGTCTTCTTGATGTAGGATCTTAGCCAAGGCATTTATAGAAATGAAATGGACATGCAGATAATGCGAATGTGCTGAGGTTTGTAGCAAATAATGAATAATGAAATGCATTACTGTATATACTTGTGCATGAGTTGATCTCATGTATAAGTCAAGGGCGTTTTTAGGGCCAAAACTGTTGATTTTGATGTGGCTCATGGGTAAGTCGAGGTCATTCCACAGAGAGGGGAAAGCATCAGCCATCCCTGGCTTATGAGGATATTTTCTCACCCAGCCATTCAAAACACCATGGCAAACAAAATACAAGGTGTTGATGTTTCCTTAAGATTCTGCTGGGATACAATAAGCTCTTACCTCTTACCACTCTGCTCACAGAAAGGGATGGTTCTCTATTTGATAAGAGATTAGGTATAGTATTACACTCACATATGGATAAGTTTGGGGGCTAATATTTGACTAATTTTTTTAGACTTATACATGAGTATATAAAGTCTATATTGTCTGAGATCTTGCTACCAGGATGCCAGTAACTAGGCTGGTTTATAGAGTGGGTGTAGTGGAATAAATAGACTTTGGGCCAAGGGATAGCAACGGAAAGTAGAGAAAGTTGTCAGATTGTCATTTAGTTAGATTATCTCCACAGTATGGAGCCTCCAATGGCCTAGAGGATGAAAGCCTTGGGACTTGAAGGTTGGGTTGCTGACCTGAAGGCTGCCAGGTTGGAATCCCACCCGGGGAGAGCACGGATGAGCTCCCTCTATCAGCTCCAGCTTCGTGTGGGAACATGAGAGAAGCCTCCCACAAGGATGGTAAAACACCAAAACATCCGGGCATCCCCTGGGCAACGTCCTTGCAGACGGCCAATTCTCTCACTCCAGAAGCAACTCAGGTTGCTCCTGACACGAAAAAAAAAAATCTCCACAGTGCCTGGTTTCTAATTGGATGTTTCAAATAAAAGGCACTATGGGAAAGCTGGTCTGGAAAATTGTCCATCTTTCATAGATCAGGGTTGTTGTATGTTTTTCCCGGGCTGTATGGCCATGTTCCAGAAGTATTCTCTCCTGACGTTTTGCCCACATCTATGGCAGGCATCTTCAGAGGTTGTGAGGTATATTCCATAGATGATTTTCTAAGACAGTCTTCCTATTAGCTGTTATAACACCTTTCTTTACCTTTTCCTCATGGCTATTGTACAACCCTGAAAAGGTGTGCTGCACCATCATAATGGACCACCATTACTTTCACAGATGAAAATTGGGACACATGTGGCCACACATCATCAGAGTGTGGTCAAGGTTGCAAAAGCTATTAATGATGAAGAAGAAACATGCTAGGAAAAGCTGCAGATGTTTTCCTTTGCGAGATTCATTTGGGAAGGACAAGATTTAATCCCCCCATCTCATTTCTTTCTTGTTAAACTGAGTGATGTAGACTATAATTCCAAGGAAGGAACTATGAAATCACCTCTGAGTATTTGTTCTCCAAGAAAACCCTATAAGGTTTATGGGATGACCATATAGTGGCAGGTGACTTCAAGACCTATACAAACACAATGCCAAATTGAGACAATTTGATGATACAGACCATCATATCAATGAAATGCATTAATAGGTTTGGGGACCTTGATGATTATAACTATTTTAGCAGCTTAAATAGTTTCAGAGAGTTAGTGTAGTGTAGTGGTTTAAGTGTTGGATTATGACTCTGGAGACCAGGGTTTGATTCAACCCACTGAGTGACCTAGTAGTCACACAATCTCAGCCCCAGAAAACCCCATGATAGATTTGCCATAAGACCTCCATGCATGGAAAACAATATAAGGCACACAACAAGAACAACAGCAGTTATGAGAAGTCCATGATATGCAGGCTAGTGAATCTTTAGAGTTATTTAAAGTAACTAGACAGTTAATTCTGGTTATTGAGAAAGCGGATAGTTACTTTTGAAAACTGATATAGCAACTAAGTACATTGGGAGCTTATGATTCTAACTATAACTAATTACTTTTAAAGGTAACTTTCCCAGATCCAGCTGGATAAAAAAAGAACCCTTATTCTTCCAATTTCCTACCAATTTCTAAGCTTGTTACAGAAAACTGCCCTCCTGAGCCTTATAACAGAATCCCAAACAGTTCCTTGATGCCCAGAAAGAATGGTCTGAACAGAGATACTGTCTCCATGAATCATGATTATGGCCTCCCATAAATCTGACGGCACACCTGCTTTGTGCTGGAGCTGCTCCCGTGGAGGTCATCAGCTTCAACAGATATGAACGCTGGCTTTCCGTTTCAGCTTATCTTACTGTCTGCAGCTCGGGCTCAGCATTCCCTGTCAATGTAATTTATGCTAACCTGATCCTATGAACGCAACCCAAAACTGCATTATGTGGAGTCTCTTTTGCCCAATGTGTTGCACTTTCTTTGACTAAAAGAAAGGACTCGGACAAAGGTCTGCACCAATTCTGTTTCCTGTTTCGTATAATTGTTTAACTTTGCCACTTTCAACCTACTGCCCACTGGATGCTTTGAACAACAACACCCACCATGCTCAGCCATCCTGAATATTACTGATGGGAGCTATGAGACAGTCTTGTGGGTGGATTATACTACACTTTGTACATTTTACAGAGTCACACAACAACCAGAAAGGAAGGCAAGATAAATCAGTCAGTTCCAAAGAATATGTCCAACTTGCTCCTTCAATCACATGCACAGAATTCATTTGTTTCCTCCTCCTGCTGCGTCCACATTGGCATGGTTGTACTAGCCTAATGCACAATATGTCCCAGCTGCATTGTTTAACGTTGCCTATTTCAACCTAACATCTTAAGCACTACTTTGAAGATGCCTGCTTTAATTGAAGATGCAAGAATTTCCACTGAAGATGTTGCCCATGATTTTTATACATATTCCAGAAGTACGTAGCAGATTTTTTTGTTCATATTCCAGAAATATGACAATTCAATCAGAGGCAGCCAACATCTCTGAACAAAAGACTCCCCCAGGCAGGAAGAAGCCAGTATATGAATCTGGCAAGGCCATTAATGCTAATCAAGGTGACTAATTAAAACATTCACACTGGCCTCCAACAGACAAGAGTTCCTTCTTCCACCCTGGACCTTCCACAGATATATAAACCGCTTAGTTTTTCCAATATACCTCACAACTTCTGAGGATGCCTGCCATAGATGAGGGTGAAATGTCAGGAGAGAATGCTTCTGGAACATGGCCATACAGCTCGGAAAACACACAGCAACTCTGTGATTCTGTCCATGAAAGCCTTTGACAACACAGTATGACAATTGCTGCACTTCTCTATTAAAACCTAGGAACTGTTGGATGCACTTGGAAAATTTACTCGTAGACTGTAATGCCCAGCATTCTACTAATATGGCTGGCAGGATTCTGGGTGCTGAATTTTTTTAAAAAAAACCTTTCTAAGTTCTGAATACATTTTCTTCCCCTAGAATAAAAGAGAAGGGAAGAATTTGATACTTCTTTTTGTTAAAAATGCTTCTAGACTGCATCTCACACAGTTTCAGGGCTGACTTTGCCATTGGGCAGGATAGCATCAATGCTTTGGGCAGCAGTTGCTAAGTAAAAGCAAAATCAACCTCTTGGGCATTGTTCTTGGCCTCCATATCTTTCCCCTTGCCCCAAACCTTGACCTAGGCCCAGTAAATTAGACTGATGCCTCAGATACCTTGTAGGATATGTTCCACCATCTCCAGTGTTGAAGCAATATTTACCTGATTGGATTCTGAAATGGGAATGCCATCCTGGTCCAAGTGTTAGGCAGAAAAATGTCTTGGGCTAGTTCTCCAGAACCTTCAAGGCAATGTAAGGCATGTTAAGATGGTAAAACAATTTAAAATAGACAAATTCTCCAAATGGAAGTGACTAGGGCTAAGATAGTACCAACCAAAGCAAAGCAGGTTTGGGATTGGCACTGAGTCAGGAGAGGCTACAAAGTGCTCATCCACACCAGTGATTCCCAAACTCTAGTCCTCCAGGTGTTTCAACTCTCAGAAGCCTCAGCTACCTTGGCCCATGACCAGGGATTTGGAGAGCTGAAGTCTAAAGTACCTGAAACATTAGGGTTTGGGAAACACTGATCTACACTATAGAATTAATGCAGTTTGCCATGATTTTATCTGCCATGGCTTAGTGCTATGAAATCCTGGGTGTTGCAGTTTTGTGAGGCACCAGGACTATTTGTCAGAGACAGTGAAAAACCTTGTAAAACTACAACTTCCATAAATCATAGCACTGAGCAATAGCAGCTAAGCTGGTGCCAAGCTGCATTCATTCTGCAGTGTAGATGCACCCTTAGTTAAGTAAACTAAATACTTAACTAAGTAGTTGATCTATGATCTCAGCCATTATTTTTCAGAAGCTACTTAACTTTGTTCAAAGCAGAGAACAATGTTTGCATATTGCTTACATTCTTTCTTGCTTATCGGAATGCTTAATATGCATCCTACTCTATTTTTCCCCTTGAGTTTTCCACATTTTCTGCTTTGTTTGAAATAGTTCTAAACTTGGCTTGACTCTTTTGCACATTGTGTTCAATGCATGTGGTCCACACAGAGAGGTATCTCCATTCATCTGATTGGAGAGGGGGAAGAGGCCAAGTTCATTTTAGGGCAATGAAGAATATGGAGCACTTTGTCACTGGCAGAGTTTTAACTACGCTCATAACTTGTGTGGCTGCTTCTGCCCCTCCATGCCGTACGGGAGTGAATAGGACAGTTCTGAGTAATACAGTAATTATATGGTTATTAAAAACAGTAATCATCCAAGAAATATCCAAAGCTGTTAGTGGAAGAAAAAAAAATCCATCGAGGGGAAATGGATGGACATTGTTAAAAGTGAGTTCCCCAATTGTCTGCATATGCAAGGAGAGAGAAGCATAAAAAATCTTGAAGATTCCAATGAGACCTTTAAAACTAGTTAAAGGAAAATGGTCTCTTCAGTCATGATAGAAGATAACCACACTTGGTCCCTTGTCTCCCTATGGAGGTTGCTAAAGGATGAGGCTTCATAAAGAGCCCATCTTTATAGGGTGCGTTTACGGAGGAAACAACCAACAAAACTGAAGCTGGAGTTTATTTTTTCCAGTGCAAATCTCCAAGCTTCTTCCATCCCTCCCCTCCCCTTCAGTTCTTCTAATCCAGTTTTAATTTGTTATCAAAGTAATCTCCTTTCCCAGCTGGAGCAGAGATGTGGTTTTTGTTGTCTGGAAAGCTGGCAGCTTGTTCGCTTTGAATAGCGCTCGGCAAACCTCACCTGTTCGGCAGCCGGTGATGGTTTCAGGTGCCAGAAGCGGAGGGGGAAAAAGATGGATGTTGTTTGGAGTTTGTTTGCTTGCTTGTTTTAGAGGAGGAATGGCTGAAAGAAATATGCAGACACTGCGCTTCTCGGATGCCTTTCAGATTGCCGTGAGCGTCATAAGGAACAAACACCGTACAAAAGGGAGAAAACAACTGAAGTCTATGAACAATGCGGCGGAGTTATCTGGTCCCTTTTGAGCAATATAATAGCATTAACGCTCTCCTTTCAGAGAAAACCTGAGTTCTGAAAAGGGCCAAGTTGGCAAGCAAGATAAACAGTAATTGTTGCTAAAACCCAACACTGCGCAAATGCACGCAACTGTCACTGGAAGACATTTAAGCACAACTTGGGAACAGAGCAGAATTGCATCTGTGGAGGAAAAAGACAAAAGCCAAGGTTTTGCAGATGTCTATAGATAGAAAGAATATAATCAATTTTTCCCCTCATCCTCAAGGTGATAGAACAGTGGTTCTCAACCTGTGGGTCCTCAGGTGTTTTGGCCTACAATTCCCAGACATCCCAACCAGTTTACCAGCTGTTAGGATTTTTGGAAGTTGAAGGCCAAAACAGTTGGGGACCCACAGATTGAGAACTATTGTGATAGAGGATGCATTTACCTTGTCAAATGAATCCAGTTTGATACTTCTTTAACTGTCATGACTCAATGCTATGGAATCCTAGTTTTTAGTGGTCTTTAACCTTCTCTGCCCAAGAGTGACAGTGCCTCACCAGACTGCAAATTCCAGGATTTCTGTAGAATTAAGATATGACAGTTAAAGTGGTGTCAACATGCATTAATTCAATGTAGATACATCCAGAGTTTCTGAACACTCCTCCAAACTGCACTAAAAAGTCAAAACTTTCCACACATTGGGAATGCATTTATACTCTAGAATCATCGTCGTCGTCGTCATCATCATCATCATCATCATCATCATCATCATCATCATCATCATCATTTATGCCCCCCCCCCCCAGGGGACTGGGGATGACTCACAACATACATACTTCAATAAAATTCAGTACAGTGAACTACATAGGATAGAACAAGCAATTAATAAAACATACAATCAATATAAAACACATGATATGACACAAACAAGTAAACAAAATCAACAATAAAATTATTGGGTTGTTGTATGTCTTTCGGGCTGTGTAGCCATGTTCCAGAAGCATTCTCTCCTGACGTTTCGCCCACATCTATGGCAGGCATCCTCAGAGGTTGTGAGGTATGGAGAAAACTAAGCAAAGAGGTTAATATATATCTGTGGAAAGTCTAGGGTGAGAGAGGTCAGTGTGAATGTGTAGTTAATCACTTAAATTAGCATTGAAAAGCTTATCTGCTGTCTTCTTCCTGCCTCTGGGGCATCCTTTGTTTAGAGTCGTTAACTGCCCTTGGTTGATTCATGTCTGGAAACCCTCTGTTTTCAGAGTATTGCTTTTTATTTACTGTTCTGATTTTTGAGTTTTGTAATACTGGTAGCCAGATTTTGTTCATTTTCATGGTTTCTTCCTTTCTGTTGAAGTTGTCCACATGCTTGTGGATTTCAATGGCTTCTCTGTGTAGTCTGACATGATAGTTGTTAGAATGGTCCAGCATTTTTGTGTTCTCAAATAGTATTCTGTGTCCAGGCTGGTTCATCAAATGCTCTGCTATGGCTGATTTCTCTGGTTGAATTAGTCTGCAGTGCCTTTCATGTTCTTTGACTCTTGTTTGGGCGCTGCGTTTGGTGGTCCCTATGTAGACTTGTCCACAGCTGCATGGTATCCGGTAGACTCCTGCAGAAGAGAGAGGATCCCTCTTGTCCTTCGCTGACCGTAGCATTTGTTGGATTTTCTTCGTGGGTTTGTAGATAGTTTGTAGGTTGTGCTTCTTCATCAGCTTCCCTATGCGGTCAGTAGTTCCCTTGATGTATGGTAAGTACACCTTTCCTCTGGGTGGATCTTTGTCTTGACTCTCATGGCTTGTTCTTGGCCTTGCAGCTCTTCTGATGTCTGTGGTGGAGTATCCATTGGCCTGTAGAGCCCAGTTTAGGTGGTTGAGTTCACCTTGGATAATAATAATAAAATTATTAAAACACAATCGTTCCTATGAGCCAAAAAGGGGCCTGCTGCCCCAATCGAGGTAAATCCACATCACAGAGATTGACTAATCATTGTCAAATGCCTGTTTAAATAGCTATGTCTTCAGGTTTCTTCTAAATGTTATAAGGGTGGATGCTTGTCTAATCTTCCTGGGGAGGGTGTTCCAGAGCCAAGGAGGCCACTACTGAGAAGGCCCTCTCCCTCGTCCCCATCAACTTTGCTTGCAATTGTGGCAGGACCATTGTTAGGTGTGTGGAGACATTGTTAGGATTATGGTAATTTTAACTGGGTGAGGTTGAGTGGAAAGGAATTCACATTCTGAGGAATTTCCAAGGAATTTCATAGAAAGGTTATTTTTTAGGGCAGTTAGAAATGATCATGTGGCTGTTTATATTTTCCAGTCTTACAACTGATATATTTTATAATTCATATTGTTGGGTTGGGGGGGGGGGTCTGATGTCTTGATATCAAAACAGTTCCATAACATTGAGCCATGGCAGGTAAGGAAATGTCAAACATAATAAAATTATACTGGGATTATTCTACTTAAACTGCTATGGCTCCATTTTACAGAATTCTTAGATTAGCAGTTAAAGTAAAGGTAAGGGTCTCCCCTGACGTTAAGTCCAGTCATGTCAGACTCTGGGGATTGGTGCTCATCTCCATTTCTAAGCCGAAGAGCCGGTGTTGTCCTTAGACACCTCCAAGGTCATATGGCCGGCATGACTGCATGGAGCGCCGTTACCTTCCAGCCAGAGCGGTACCTATTGATCTACTCACATTGACATGTTTTTGAACTGCTAGGTTGGCAGAAGCTGAAGCAACAGTGGGCACTCACTCCGCTCCCGGGATTTGAACCGGAGACCTTTCGGTCTGCAAGTTCAGCAGCTCAGCGCTTTAACACACTTTGCTACTGGGGCTCCGAGATTAGCAGTTAAGAGAAAGTTATTGAGAATTCTCCGACAGAAACCTTTGTTGCCTCTCCAAACTACAAACCCATAGTATGAATCCGTGGCAGTGAAAGTGAAATATAGTGCTACAGTATTCCCTCTCTACTTTGCGGTTCACTTTTTGCAGATTCGCTGTTTCGCAGTTTTTTAATAAACATTAAAATAATAGTATGAATCATAAAATAATATTATAAATCACTTTTTCTACTTCTTTCCCAAGGAGAAGCTGAAGGAAGGAAGGAAAGAAGGAAGGAAGGAAGGAAGGAAGGAAGGAAGGAAGGAAGGAAGGAAGGAAGGAAGGAAGAAGCCAAAGGAAAAGTAAAGGAGGCTGAAGCAGGAGGCTCTCATGCGCATGCTTGAGAGGCAAGGAGGGGACAGAGACACTAGTTGCCAATGAGATTGTAAACAACACAAATATAGCATTCCTACTTTGTGGATTTTCATTTTTCATGGGTGATGCCAGAACGTAACCCTCGCGATAAGTGAGGGAACACTGTATTTCAATTGTTTGTAAGGTTTACTGTAAATTTATTTATTTATTGTTTTTGAAAGCTGCTTTGGGTCCCATTTTTTTTTTAAAAGTTGGCATATAACCTAAATACAAATAAATAGATAATTTTACAGTGGGAATAGGCCTCTTTAATTCAAATCCAGGTCCAGGCTAACTTGTAGTAATGTGGGATTCATAAATGAAAGCATGCATTCAGTTGGTTTATTTAAAACTGTCCTCCCAGTTCTTCAGAGCATGTCATTTTATTTTCTTTAATCGTTCCTCTTCACTGTCATCTGACCCCAAAAGTCATTTTAGAAACAAAGAGCATGGCATTAAAGACATTCCGTTGCAAAAAACACACTTTGTTAATTTCATGAGAAAGGTTCACTTCATTTTGTAAATATCACTTTGTTTACTTGTCCTCTTGTTGCTGCCTCTTGAATGTCATAAAAAGCTTGAACAGAAATGGAAGTGCATTATGGGGTTTCAGTAAATGCTAATGATGGTGGATGGATGGGAAACCAGACTGGTCTAATTGGAGAGGCAATCTGAATTGTTGATTGTAAATTGCAAGAATTAAAAAAAGGAGGGGGGGGGATCATCTCAAAGACGCAGAGGTTTTAAACCTCTGGCCTGAAAGCAAGTTGAGAACAGCATTTATGAGTTGAAATTTATGAGCTGAGATAACGTCTCCAGAATCCTCACCCTTTTTATATATTGCAAAGTGTGGGGTGAAGTTCAACGATGGGGGGAGGCAGAAAAGCAGGGGACAGAATTGCTGAGAACTTCACCTTAGGCAGCAATGCTATTCCAAGCAATCCCAGTTAGTGCTTGGAGAAGTGACTTTTTTGGTTTACAACTCCCAGAAACTCCCAGTCAGCATAGAAATAATAGCTGCTCTATCTTTCTTATAAATGTTTGATACTTCTTCATTTTGAAGAGGATGTGGATTTGTTTTGATAGACTAAAATAGGACATATAAACCATGCCTTATGAGAATCAGCTTAGGAAAATAGGTTTGTTTAGCCCAGGCAAGAAAAGGTTAAGAGGGATCATGATCACTATATTTAAATATTTGAAAGGCTATCATCTTGAAGATGGAGCCAGCTCATTTTCTGATACTCTATGGCAGTGGTTCACAATCTTTCTAATGCCACCACCCCTTAATATAGTTCCTCATGTTGTGGTGAACCCCAGCCATAACATTATTTTAGTTGCTTCTTTATAACTGTAATGTTGCTACTGTTACGATTTGTAACGTAATTATCTGATATACAGGATGTATTTTCATTCACTGGACCAAATTTGGCACAAATACCCAATACACCCAAATTTGAATACTGGTGGGGTTGGGGAGGGGCTTGATTTTGTCATTTGGGAGTTGTAGTTGCTAAGATTTATAGTTCACCTACAATCAAAGAGCATTCTGAACTCCACCAACAATGTAACTGAACCAAACTTGGCACACAGAACACTCACGACCAACAGAAAATACTGGAAGGGTTTGGTGGGCATTGACCTTGAGTTTTGGAGTTGTAGTTCATCTACATCCAGACAGCACTGTGGACTCAAACAATGATGGATCTGGACCAAACATGGCACAAATACTTAAAATGCACAAATTTGAACACTGGTGTAGTTTAAGGAAAATAGACCTTGACATTTGGGAGTTGTAGTTTCTGGGATTTATAGTTCATCTACAATGAAAGAGCCCCTTGAACCCCACCAATGATAGAATTGGGCCAAACTTCCCACACAGAACCCCCATGACCAACAGAAAATACTGGTCTTTGGTGACCCCTCTGACACCCCCTCACAATTACCCCAGGGATCCTGACCCCCAGGTTAAAAAATGCTGCTCTAGAGAGTAGGATATGGAACAACAGATTCAATGTACAGGAGAAGAGATTTCAAGCAAATATTATATAGGAAATATTAAGAAGTTCCTAATGATGAGTTATTCGACAGCGGAATACATTTCCTTTGAGTGTGACAGACTCTTCATCTCTGGAGGTTTATAAACAGAGGGTGGGTGGTCATCTGTCAGAAGTGCTTTGATGGTGTGTTCCTACAGGGCCGAATGGGGTTAGGTTGAACCATGGGGTCTCTTCTAACTTTAAGGTTCACAACTCAGGGGGATGGAACAATAGGATGACTTCTCTGAGCGTCATGTCATTGCAACACTTTGTAGATCCCTGGACATATGTTTAGGTAGCAGAGGAACTCTGCCCTCTCTCAGTTCTATTGCTCTGGAAGCTTTTAATTTATTATTATTATTGTATGACACAGCAAACAAGATAGATATGCTGGATTTCGTTTCACAAAATCACAAGTCAAACACTTCCCAAGTGTCTAGTACTGTGTGATGTATTTTCGGATGATGCATGCAGATCTCAGTAGGATGGCCATTTGCAGTTATTATTTTATTATGACACAGCAAACAAGATAGATATGCTGGATTTTGTATCACAAAATCACAAGTCGAACACTTCCCAAGTGTCTAGGACTGTGTGATGTATTTTTGGATGATGCGCGCAGATCCCAGTAGTGTGGCCTTTTGCAGTTGTTGTTGTTGTTGTTGTTATTATTATTATTATTATTATTATTATTATTATTATTATTATTATTATTATTTTAGTAAAAGCAAGCAACTTCACAGATGTTTAGATTTTTTTATATAAATATGTTGCCCTCTACCATCACTTCACACCAGGTGAGTTACAGCACTGTAGCATGATTAGGGGCTATTGATGGATTTTTTCCCCCATCAATAGCAAGATATGGGTTTGCCACAGGGAGGTGGCAGTCTGACATTGGGTTGCACATGGTATTGTTCAATAGAAACTATTACAAAACATGACAGTCCTGCATCTGTGCCACCTCAGTTCAAGAAAGTACCCAGTTTCCATTCAGTTCAAATGATAGGAACAGGAGAAAGACCCTCATCATCCCCTAGAGAACTGTGGGTTGGAGTAAACCCAGTGACTTAAATCCAATGAGCAAAGGCATGGCTTTGAAGCAATGGATGAATGGTTTGTCAACTCATGTGTGAATCTTATAATGGGTCTAGGGGTGAGCAATTCAGAGTTAGGTTTTAAGGCCAATAGACGAGATTGGTGAGGGGCGAGTAAATGTGCTATGTCTTGGTCTAATTTTCAGTTGTTGGAATCCTCAAAGGCCTGCAGAAATAAAATCCAAATCCCCCCCCCCCCCACTTCAGGACCACAATTCCTTAGGATGAAGTCATGAGAATAAAAGTGATTTGAAACTAATATGAGCACAGACACATACTGGATATAGAAATGCAGTATATAGTGGGATATTGTGGATGATACTCTATGCTGTAATATTTTGTTGCTGGTCTCATGTCACAACTTGCTTGTGGACTTCCCAAGGAACTATGTTTCAGAAATGAGTCTAAGTATCTATAAGTACATTTCAGGTGTGGCTGTGGCATTTCCTCCACTAGTTCATGACTTGACTTCTGCAATGTGGCTTAAGCACTACCTAGAAATGCTTTGACCATGTATTGGCTGTTCAAAGCAGAGCAGGCCTTCATTGGTCCATTCTTATGTCTATGGCAAAGCGAAGTGTGAATGAATAGGGACTGGAAGACTTGATACCATATTTATGGTTCATCCGAGCTGATATGTTATTCTGCCTTTCACAAAAAACAAAAAAACAAAAACACACCAGAAATGTTCCCCATCACAGCAAATTAAGCTTTTAATGGTGCCTTCCAGGCGGGCTCATGAACTTGTAACCCTCCTGTTTACTTATCCATCTTCCCACAACTTTCACTTTTTAATTGCTCTCGTCCTTGCTGCCTTGTTTACTAGCCTGATAAGCTTGCCTTGGTTGTGCCAGAAGGCATCATTTCTCCCCCTGAACTTGATGAGTTCTCCTCATTCGTGGCTATCATTTCCCCCCTCACCTATCTGTCCTGCTAAAAAATGGAGCTGCACATCTGGTATGGGAGAAATAGAAATAATTATACTATGGATTCAGTTTGTGGGATTTTTGCATTTGAGTCTGGGATATAAATTTCAGCCCTTTCATTAAGATTCCCTTGGATACATTTTTTGATTAGGGGAAATCTGCTGTTAGATTGAAAGAGCCATCTAAGTGCTTATCTGAGTCAAGATTTTACATTTCAGTGTACCATGCCCTAAAAATTCATTGGTACCGTTATTCTGTACTGTTGCTACTCAAGCACATACCGAACACCATCATAGTGGAACATATGGGAAATGGTAAGTGTGCATTGCTGTCACCTCCTGGTACAACGTCCAAGAGATAATGCAATACACAATGTTAAGTAAATTATGGTGCAACTGCTAAAGCATTGATGGTTCACACCTCCATCAACTAGATCAGTGATTCTCAACCTGTGGGTCCCCAGGTGTTTTGGTGTACAACCCCTAGAAATCCCAGCCAGTTTATTTATTTATTTATTTATTTACAGCATTTATATTCCGCCCTTCTCACCCCGAAGGGGACTCAGGGTGGATCACATTACACATATAGGCAAACATTCAATGCCTTTTAACATAGAATGAAGACAAGAGAAACATGGCTCCGAGCGGGCCTCGAACTCATGACCTCCTGGTCAGAGTGATTCATTGCAGTGATTCATTGCAGCTGCTCTCCAGCCTGTGCCACAGCCTGAGCTGTTTACCAGTTTACCAGCTGAAAGGATTTCTGGGAGTTGAAGCCAAAACATCTGGGTCCCACAGTTTGAGAACCACTGAACTAGATACATCCATTCCACATTGTCCAAAAAGGTCAACCTACATGAATATCATGACTTACACCAATATATATCATCAAGAGGTTTACGGTCCTAGATTAACATTGCTCATCAAGAGACATTATTAAGGGGGAAACGAAGAATAAGCCCTTTCATTTGGCTTCCTTTCCTTTCACATTCAGTCTATATATCAGTAGAAAGGAGGATTTTTTCCAATCATGTCAGAAGTGACTTGAGAACATACTGCAAGTTCCTTCTGGTGTGAGAGAATTGGCTGTCTACAGAGATGTTGCCCAGGGGATGCCCGGATGTGTTGCTGGGAGGCTTCTCTCATGTTCCTGCAAGGTAGAGCTGACAGATGGCAGCTCACCCCATCTCGTGGATTTGAACTGGCAAACTTCAGGTCAGCAACCCAACCTTCAGGCCAGCAGTTCACAAGAGTTTAACCCATTGTGCCATCGCAGCTTCTGAAAGGAGGAATGACAAACTATAAAATAAATAAAATGTGCTACTTCCTTCAGTTTAATAATGAACTTAAGAAAATCACAATCCTTTGTTCTGAATTCATTTTTAAAGCTACATTCTTCACTTGCTCAAGACTCCAAAGTAATGTTTTAACCTCCCATTACTCCTCACTATTTGCTCCAAGCAATTGGCCTCATCTAATTAAAGGTAAAGGTTTTCCCCTGACTTGAAGTCTAGTCATGTCTGAGGTTGGGGTTGATGTTCATCTCCATTTCCAAGCCAAAGAGCTGGCATTGTCCGTAGACATCCCGAGGTCATGTGGCCGGCATTACTGTATGGAGCGCCCTTACCTTCCCACCGGAGCGGTACCTATTGATCTACTCACATTTGCATGTTTTTGAACTGCTAGGTTGGCAAAAGCTGGGGCCAACAGTGGGAGCTCCCCAGATTCAAACTGCTAACGTCTCACTCAGTAAGTTCAGCAGTTCAGCACTTTAATATGGTGCGCCATCGGGGGCTCCTGGCTCCATCTACACTGCCATATAATACAGTTTGACAATCCATTATATGGTCAGTATAGGCTCATAAAATGCTGTTTAACTGCATTGAACTGTATTATATGAGTCTACACTGTGTTTTATGGCAGTGAAGTTGGGCTGTCTATCCTCCACACTATCTGATATGTACCTACCTACTGTACCCAACTTGTGAGTGTTGTCCATTTTAGTTGACAGCCATGAAAAGGAAGGGATTATATGTGTTTTCTCATATGCCAACTGTTCTCTTAGGGCTCTAGACCTACAGAAATATCTGTGGGCAGTCCAGAGCAACAATGCAAGACCTGAACAAGGCTATTGATAACAGGATACCTTGGAGGTCTCTTTTTCATTGGGTCAGCATAAGTCAAAACCATCTTGATGGCAATGATTAACAAATGGGATGAAGGGAAACATCAGCTGAGGAACTCTTCAAAGAGACTTGATATTGGTCATGTTTGTTGTCTCAGCAGAGGAGACAGTCTACTATGCATATTCACAATAAATAAATAATTTCCTTTCAACACCTGCTGCATTTTCCATTCTTCTTCCTCTACCCCTAATCTCAAGATCTGACTTGCCATTCAGAGCTCCCCATAAGACCCTGCTCAGATCAAAATTTTCTGTTCCATTAAATGTCTGAGAAATATGTTGCATTGCATATAGTTGGTTGGGGAAATCTGTTTTTATCCATTCTACTCAACCATCCATAGTAACTGCAGCTGCCTTAGGTGGCACAGAGGCAAAATCAATGTGCTCCATCCAAGTTTTGCAAATAGTAATAATAACAATTAAAACAAAATGGAATGTATGCCTGCGGAACCCTTAAGCCTACTTGCTTTCACTGTCAAATATCTCCTCTCCCCTTTCCTTTTATCGTGGTGATATTGATTATTGAGAGGGAAATTATAAACATGATAAATATAGTGAAGCAAAACAACATCACACATCCACAACCGTCTCATGCTCTGGGAATCTGACTTGACAGGCTTCTCTGAATAGCTTGGCAGTGAATTGCAATCCTTTGGCACTGAGAAGCAAGGAGGATTGTGTCATCTGTGTGCCTGTTTTGAGCGTGAATTCACTGCAGACCCAGAAACAGATTGTTCATCTTTATATCAATCCCCCACCCCTTAGAACACAGCTCAGAAATATTAGGGTTCTTTTGGATTAAAGCTCCCAGCCTCTCCCAGCCAGAATAATAGATGGGTGATTCAGATGATAACTGTCCCCATCTCAACAAAGAGCCTTTCACTATTTGTACACAATTTTCTACTCCCCAAATGCTATTTTGCATATGGAAAGTGTGGTCACGGGCTGCATGGGAATCCAGCTCTGTGGCCACTGAATCTCACTCTTTATTTGTTCCCAAAAGCACTTTTTCTCGAGATTTTAATAAATATGACCTTAAACAATGTATAGCACTACCAAGAAAGATACAATCTACACCCTGTCCAGAGGAAAAGCCCCCAGCATCTCCCAATATCACGCTTTTCCTCAGTGTCCCTCTCAAAATGGTGATACACTGTCACCACTGATCAACAGTTTGAGAAGGACTCAGATGGAGTATCACACTGCCTTGACTTGTCAGGGACAGTCACAATTAATCCTTTGTTTCTATATTTTCTGGTTTCTCTCTCCTCCCCACATTTTTTCCTTTGTCGTCAATTTATTTAATTGTTTCAGATTTAGTTCAAAATGGAAAAGTTGTTTTAATCCAGTACATTTACTGGGGAAGAGGGAATGCATTTATTATTTTTATTTATTTATTTACAGTATTTATATTCCGCCCTTCTCACCCCAAAGAGGACTCAGGGCAGATCACATTGTACACATATAAGGAAAACATTCAATGCCATATAACATAGAACAGAGACAGAGACAGACACAGAGGCAATTTAAACCTTCTCGAGCTTCCAACTTCCAGCTTCCTGAGGGTATGCTTGATTCCGGCCACAGGGGAAGCAGCTGCTTCATCATCCACTGCGACGGCACTTCCTCATTCCAACGGTGGCTGGATTATTTTTATGGTGTTGTAAATTAGCCTCCCCACATATAAGTGGTACCTAAATTTCTTACTTGATAGATGAAACTATATTTCTGGTTGCATAGATCAGCAATGAGCAGGAGCTATATTTTATTTTTAATTGTCAGGTGCTCACCCTGTGGGCTGGCCTTGAACTCATGGCCTCTTGGTCAGAGTGATTTATTGCAGCTGGCTGCTAACCAGCCTGCGCCACAGCCCGGCCCCAGCAGCATATTTCGCTTCCTAGCAGGATTAGGTGAAAGCTGACTATTGAAACCTCTCCTAGTTGATATGTTTTTCATCGTTAATAGTTTTGCCATCTGAAGTTGTGTAGCATGCCTTAGCTTTTGTCCTTGGAATATGGGAGGATATAAAGCTCCCAAAAGGTCACCCATCATGAGATTATGGGACTTGACATGCAAAACACCTGGAGGTCCAGAGAGCCTCCACTCTAACAACCTGTGGGTCCTCAGGTGTTTTGGCCTACAACTCCCAGAAAACCCAGTCAGTTTACCAGCTGTTAGGAGTTTTTGGAGTTGAAGGCCAAAACATCTGAGGACCCACAGGTTGAGAATCTAGGGTTTCAGATGGTGGTTTTAACTGACTCAGGAGTGTTTATCTTGTGGAACAATAGCTCTGATATTCATTGGCTGTCTCCCAACCAAATGCTAAGCAGGAACAATCCTGTTTAGTTTCTAAGAATTGCTGGGATCTGGTGCCTTTAGGATATTTAGAATTGCATGCCTCTAATTCTTGGATCCCATGCATTGGACACAAAGAGAGCTGGTTTGTTGGCAATCTTTTGACTGTAAGGAGCCTGTGAAGGAATGTATTTTCATCAAAATAATATAAGAGACTCTGAATTCCACCCAACCCAACACACAACCAGTATAGGAATCCAACATTAAATAACCTCTGATACCCTGTTTCCCCTAAAACAAGACATCCCCAAAAAATAAGACCTAGTAGAGGTTTTGCTGAATTGCTAAATATAAGATCTCCCCAAAAGTAAGACCTAGCAAAGTTTTTGTTTGGAAGCATGCCCGCCAAACAGAACACCAGAGCATGCAGGATTGGTAAATGAATGTACCATAGATTGTTGTACATGGAAATAATGGAAGTAACAAGACATTCTTGATAGGATTCAAAGTTTGTCTTGTTATGCTGGTTTGTGATGACAACTACTGGCCAATATATAATAAATGCTATTTTTTTTAATTCAACAATAAATGTGAATTATTCTGCATGGAAAAAATAAGACATCCTCTTAAAATAAGACCTAGCACATCTTTGGGAGCAAAAATTAATATAAAACACTGTCTTATTTTCAGGGAAACAGGGTATATAGGGTTGCATCCAAAGTTTTGTGTTTTCTAGGACAAAACATATGATCTAGGGATAGTCCTATGATATCATTGAGTTTGGGCTGATAGTCATGGGGGAAAGCTGTTGATGTCACAAAATAGAAGAGACAAATATTGGTTGGTTATTTAAGTATGCAGACCTATAGGAGTTTTTGCAAGTTGCAATAACTTACTGAATTTTATTGAGCTTTGCAAATTGGGGCAACATGCAGAGCTAGCTGAAAGATCAAATTTTAAAAAGGAAAATGAAAAATTCCCACACATAGTTTTTCATGTTAACCTTGACCCTTACAAAGAATTGATCACATGAAAATTGACACAGTTGCAGCTTGCTTAATAAAATATGGATTTAATGTGGCCTTCGCCAGAGGTTGAGAAGGTTCTGAGTCCTTCTTCCTCCACATCCATATCTTTTTTTGAACCTACAGTCAGGAAAGCATGATAGGCAATGAGTAGTGCTACCTGCCAACTGCACATCCCTGCAGTTGTGCAGATCTCAGATCTACTGATGTCTGCTCAATGTTAATATTAAATACACCTCCAGGAGAATATAAAGCTGTTCTTTAGAGCAAGCATCTCTCCAGTCCTGCAGCCAAAGCCTCTTTATGACACTACATTTTTGCCTATCCTCCATGAATTGCTTTCCTGATCTAGGTTTATAGGACAAAAAGAAACTCAGAGCCCAACCATGGTGTCCTCCCCCCCATGTGATCTTCAGATATGCGTCATTATCACAGAGATACAAATCTAAACTAGGCCATTTATTTCTTAAATTAACCTCTGGCTGTCCCACCCACCTCGCAGCCCGGTATTGTTCCCAGTTCCATTTTCCGCAGAGCAGTCAAGGGTTTATTTAACATCATGTGATCCCTAAAATAATCATTATTTCCTATATTATGCTTCAAATTATATCCCGTGCACTTTCACTTATAGGCATGTCTGTCAAAGGGATCATTTTTCAGGCCCGGCGGTTCCCAGGGCTCCGTCATTTTCTTACTTACAGAGGCCCAAAATGGAAACTATTTTTCTTTTCATTATGAGCTGTCACTTTTTCATCTTGGCACTGAGATGATAGACTTTCATTCATCTCCTATATTACCTTCCCTGAAGCCTCTGACACAGGACTGACACAATGCAAAATGCAGGAGATCTTGGAGCATATGTTGGCAGTTTTCTTTTTCTTTTTTTGAAGGAGGGAGTGTTCCCTTGTCTTGCTTTGTTATTTTAAATATATATTGAAAATTCAGAGCTGGGGGGAAGAGAGGGGGAGGGGAAACTTGCCAAGGTCCCTTTTCTATTTGCGGTGATCATTACGTTTCCAGATCCCAAATCACTGTGACCTGGTTTCGTGGAGGAAGTCACCTGCTGCTGCCTTCACCTTTTCTAAGGGCAACCATGAAAAGTTTCCTGCAAATCAAGGCTGACATAAAAGGAATACAAAAAGGTGCAGTGTGCCTGAAAGCCTCTGTTAATGTTCTTTAACAAGCACTTGGCAATTACGCAGTCTGATGGGAAGGAAAGAAGGGCTAAATTGTTTCACCAACCACAATGCGATCAGTTTTTTGGAGACAGCCACCAGAAAGCTGTAGGGGACTTGCATCTTTGTAAGTAGACTCACATCTATGGGAATTAGAATTGCATAGTTACATAATGTCCATATCCAGCAAGGCCTGCCATTACATGACTATGTAGAACAACAAGCAAAGTACCCTATGTGCATTGATGTGTGCAGCATATTGATGTGTGATCCACATCATAACATAACAGGTCATAGAGGATTACCACAATTATTTACAACCACTGCAATGATTCTGCATCTCAGATAGGTAACCCACCCACAATGAAGACCAAATGTGATGTATTGACTGGTCAAACATCTGTTTAAGATCCTACATAGAGTGAAGGCTTATATATATAGCATTATGGGACAGTTGCCTAATGCTGTTTCATTAGTGATTTGTTGTGTGCTAATCTATTCCATACTGATGTGGAACAGATGCACAATGTACATTTTGCATTAATCCAGCACCACATACTACACATATAAATATGTGAATGTGTACTTATCAGGGGGTTAATTAGCTCCGAACCACCCTGATTTATTGGTGAGTAAGGCCTCTCACCAATGCATTCTCCGTCAGACTGCTTGAGCATCCGGCTAAGCAGCATCGGCAAACGACACCACAGTTGTAATTCAGCTGATTGCAGCGGTTCCAAAGCTTTATTTATATACAAACTATTTACAAACTACAAAGTCCATCGCTCATAGGACCCATGCTTCCCTAGGCAAAGGCAAAGCATGTCCTCTCTCTTTGCCAATTGTGTGCGAAGCTCTTCTGCCGGCAACTCCCACATTCCATAGCAGAATTACGAACGTCCTGTCTGCCCTTCTGAGACTGGAAGGATTGACCTATTGGCTAGGCAGGCTATCACTCAAGCTGGCCTGCCATTAACCCATGTGCTGCTGGAAAGCAATACACAGTTGCAAAACTCCAACAGCAAAACACTTGATTCAACATTTCACCCTTACACCAAAATACATCAACAGTACTGACATCAGATGCCATATGCAACAGGGTAAATAGACAATGGACAACCAATGCACACCAATACATAACAGCTCTGCATGTACAACACTTCATTTGCCTTCTGGCAAATATCACCACCTATGTTGTATACATTTATATATGTTTATCTATATAACAGAGAAGTTAAGAAACTCTTTTAATGAAATGTAAAAATGATTAATAGAACACCAGAAAGAGTGCCTGATATGTATTGGTGCCTGATGTGCACCAGGACTGATGTGATGAACCTCAAGACTTATGTGATGTACACCGCTTTGGTCATTTTGCTGGCTCTAGTATTCAGTAATGCAAAAACTGTTATGCATTAGATCTTCACATTTCAGAGCTGCCCAATTTTAATTTCCACAGATGTAAATCCACTTACAAAGATATAACTCTCCAACTACTTCTCTAGCTGAACACATGCTTGCAGATGTTATTAACAGAATTCCACCAATCTGTCACAGAACAGTCTTCCACTTCTTCCAAACCTTTCAGCATTCCAGTCTTCACAGTTTGTGCCAAAAAGCATTTACCATGAAAAGATAATGAGCATTTACTTTTGCTCAACATATGCACATATGATACCTGATACCTGGTTAATTTGAACTGCTGAAAGACCATGCCATAAGGTTTCTTTCCAACATCAGAAATGGGAAGATAATCCTTACATTGTAAGATTTAATGAAATCTTGGAGACTGGCTGGGATCCTCCATGGCCTACTTGGTTACAAATGTGGAATGCAATAACATTTTCTGGCTTGACCCCACCATCTAAACCTACCATAATATGTGTTGTCGAAAGCTTTCATGGCCAGGATCACAGGATTGTTGTATGTTTTCCGGGCTGTATGGTCATGTTCCAGCCTGGAAAACATACTACAACCCTACCATAATAGTCCGCAGCTGCACCAAGTGATGGTCTGTTCCACTGGTGATTGAAGCACAAGAAGTTTGACATTTCCAGCCTTCTCCAACCAGCACATTTTAGGAGTTGGTTATGAGTTCCTAAATGTATCCACATGAACCTCTGAGCTTGTCTGCTCACCCCAAGGACCCACAGAGAGGATATATGGGGCAATGGCAGTGGCTGTTCAGCAGAACGAAAGAGGAGGGCTTTCCAAGCTGTGCAGGGAGAAAGTGAATCATCACCTTCATAGAGACTTTAAAAAGTTGTTGTTGTTGTGTTCCTCAGTTTCTTATACTTATAGCAATCCTAAGATAAACCTATCATGGAGTTTTCTGAGGTCAAGAGTATGTGCCTCATCTGAGGTCACCCAGTGGGTTTCCACAGTCGAGCAGGGGATTAAGCTTCAGTCTCCAGAATCATAGTCCAAAGTTCAAACCACTATGCCACACTGGCTTGAGGGAAAAGGACATCATCAAGCATAAAGGACACTTACAGGTGTGTGGATTTCCCTAACGGGATTCTGGCCACAATGTGAGTGTGCACACACAGCTAGATCTATTTTTTGCATTCATATAAGACCTACATTGCAAGCTGAAAGAGAAGCTTGCATTGCCCTATTTCTTATTTTGTTCTTCACATTTCTGGAATTCTGATTAAGCACAAAACCCACAATGCTTCACTACCTGTTATATTGAGACACACTCTTGGCACTCATAGCTCTAATTCAGAGGTGCTTTAAAAGGCACTTAGAGTCAAATAATAATTTTTAAAATGATATACTTGATTCTAATGAGTGTGTTCTCTCCTAAAAGAAGGGGGAAGGAATTCCTGCCAACTGTTTGGAACAATTTTCTATTAAGTTCTGCTGGAGCAATGCCACAGAGTTTTAATTGCCACCAATTGGAGGCCAATAGCGTGTCCATCGGCATAAGCCCAATCTGCCAAATCCCATGATGGGACTATTCATTTTCATTATGAGTTTATTAATGAACTCTCTGGATTTGAGTGTCATTGGAGAGGTTGCTCTGATCGTATATCTTAAATATGTAGGAATTTCACACAGCCAGTGAGATTTGTTCCCAAGAAGTCAGTAAAGCTCCAAGTGAACGAGAGTTACTTGGAAGTAAATTGTACAGAAATCAGCTGTGAATTATCACAGAGTAAAGCTCATAAAAGCAGCCAATGGCAAGAGAAACATAGTACAACATGACTTCTTTACCCACAGGGGATATATTCCCTGACTTTTCATGAATTCACAAAATTATGAATAATAGTGATACCTATGGAAATTAAACACTTCTGACTCCAAACTATCATAGAGTTGAGCTGAAGGACCTAGAAAATGACTAGAGATGACATATTTTCTAATAAGTGGATAAATGAAACAGTGGATATTGGTGCCATGGATATGGAGGTTGTATAGTATCTAAATAATAACAACAGTTGTTATAGAAATGTCTGTAGTAAGCCCAGGTTTTCTGCTTTAAACCGGATTACATCAGTCCACATGGCCAGATAACCTGGGTTAAACAAAAAACTGGGGATCAGATCCTGGGATATAGGATATACCCTATTCTCTCTAGGAATCTGTAGGTCCTAGAGCAGGGGTCCCCAAACTAAGGCCCGGGGGCCGGATGCGGCCCTCCAAGGTCATTTACCTGGCCCCCACCCTCAGTTTTATAATATAATATTTTTATATCAGTTTTAATAATATAATATATTGTATATACATATAGTATTGATACTAATATTATGTTACACAATATAATACTAATAGTAATACCATATAATAATATTAATTATATGTTATATATTACATATAATATTACAGTATAGTGGTATAGTTCAATATCTATATATATAAAAGAGTGATGGCATCACGGCGACCCACAAAACAACAAAACTACAGGCCCCTTAACCTCGAAATTTGACAACACAACCCATCATCCATGGCTCTAGGTTGATACAACAAAAAGAAAAGAAAAATAAAGTCCTAATTAGAGAGAGAGGAATAATTGCTTTTATTCAATTGCTGCCAGTTAGAAGGCTATGCTCCTCCAACTTGGTCTCCTAGCAACCCAATAAAAAACACTAAAAAACACTAAAAAATAATTAAAAACACTTAAAAAATTAATACAATAAAATACTATAATAACAGAAAATAACTAAAAATAATACAAGAAAATAATAAAATATAATAAATAAAAAGATAACTTACAATAAAATTAATTAAAAAATACAAATAACGTCAAATAAAAATTACACAACAATTTTTAACCAATACCACCACTACTTTGCCACAGCAATGCGTGGCCGGGCACAGCTAGTAGTAGTATAGTAGCTAGTATAATGCTAATATTGTGCTATGCTAATAATATAATATATTGTATGTACATACAGCTGCTCTGAGTCCCCTTCGGGGTGAGAAGGGTGGGATATAAATGTAGTAAATAAATGCAGTAAATAAATAATTAATTTTAGACATAGGCTCGGCCAAAGTCTGAAATGACTTAAAGGCACACAACAAAAACAATCCTAATTAACTTGACTATCTCATTGGCCAGAAGCAGGCCCACATTTTCCATTGAAATCCTGATAGGTTTATGTTGGTTAAAATTGTTTTCATTTTAAAATATTGTATTGTTCTTTCATTGTGGCTGTTGCTGTTTTGCACTACAAAAAATAAGACATGTGCAGTGTGCATACGAATTTGTTCGTTTTTTTTTTCCAAATGATAATTCGGCCCCTCAACAGTCTGAAGGATTGTGGACCGGCCCTCTGCTTCAAAAGTTTGAGGACCCCTGTCCTAGAGCATGTCATTGTCATTGACTTTGTGTGCTAGAGAAAGAATTAGGATTGAAGACACCTGAATTTAACTCTGAAGAAATGGACAAGTTGGCATGTGCTCAGGGTAAAGGGCCTGGAAAGCAAATATTATGAGTAACAGTTGTGGGAGTTGCATATGGTTTGCTTGGGAAAACAATGATTGAGAGGTGATAAGACAACATTTTTTAAATACCTGAAGGGCTGACATGAAAGAGGGAATGCACTTGTTTGGGCTCCTTCAGAGGACAATCAATTTTTTTTTGTTTTTTTAACCTATTGTATATATTTTATTATTGGTTTTGTTTTTGTCCTTTGATGCTTTATATTTTATCATTGCTTGTATTTTGATTTTGCTGTAAGCCGCCTCGAGTCGCCTTTGGGGCAGATGGAGGCAGGATATAAATAAACTTATTATTATTATTATTATTATTATTATTATTATTATTATTATTATTATTATTATTATTATTATTATCAACACAACAACGTTGTATGGCACAGCAAACAAGATAGATATGCTGGATTTCGTTTCGCAAAACCACAAGTCGAACACTTCCCAAGTGTCTAGGACTGCGTGATGTATTTTCGGATGATGCGTGCAGATCCCAGTAGGGTGGCCTTTTGCAGTTGGCAGATGGTGATTTTGTCAATGTCTATTGTTTCCAAATGCCGGCTGAGATCTTTTGGCACAGCACCCAGTGTGCCCATCACCACCGGGACCACCTGTACTGGTTTCTGCCAGAGTCTTTGAAGTTCAATATTGAGGTCCTGATAGCGGCTGAGTTTTTCCTGTTGTTTTTCATCAATGCGACTGTCACCTGGGATGGCGACATCAATGATCCAAACCTTGTTCTTTTCCACAACTGTGATGTCTGGTGTGTTGTGTTCCAGAACTTTGTCAGTCTGGATTCGGAAGTCCCACAGTATCTTTGCATGTTCATTTTCCAATACTTTTGCAGGTTTGTGATCCCACCAGTTCTTTGCTGCTGGGAGGTGGTACTTGAGGCATAAGTTCCAATGAATCATTTGGGCCACATAGTTGTGCCTCTGTTTGTAGTCTGTCTGTGCGATTTTCTTACAGCAGCTGAGGATATGATCAATGGTTTCGTCGGTTTCCTTGCACAGTCTGCATTTTGGGTCATCAGCTGATTTTTCAATCTTGGCCTTAATTGCATTTGTCCTGATGGCTTGCTCCTGGGCTGCAAGGATCAGGCCTTCTGTCTCCTTCTTCAGGGTCCCATTCGTGAGCCAGAGCCAGGTCTTCTCCTTATCAGCTTTTCCTTCAATTTTGTCAAGGAACTTTCCATGCAGTGTTTTGTTGTGCCAGCTGTCAGCTCTAGTTTGTAGTGCGGTTTTCTTGTACTGGTTTTTTGTCTGCTGTGTTTTGAGGAGTTTCTGATTTTTGACTTCAATCAAAGCAGGTTCTTCACTTTGCTTGACATATTCTGCCAGGGCATGTTCTTCTTCTTTGACTGCTTGCTTTACTTGTAAGAGTCCTCTGCCCCCTGATCTTCTAGGCAGATATAGCCGGTCAACATCACTGTGAGGGTGCAGTGAATGATGAATGGTCATGAGTTTTCTTGTTTTTCTGTCCAAATTGTCCAGTTCCACCTGTGTCCAATTTATAATGCCAGCAGTATATCTTATGACAGGTATGGCCCAGGTGTTTATGGCCTTGATGGTGTTGCCTCCATTGAGCTTGCTTTTGAGAATTTTTCTGACCCTTTGTGTGTATTCTTTGCTGACCACAGTTTTCACATGTTCATGCTTGATGTTGTCCAGCTGTAATATGCCCAGATATTTATAGGCCTCTGGCTGGTGACACTTTATTGTTTGGCCATTGGGCATATTTATGCCCTCACTTTCAATGATTTTTCCCTTCTTCAATGCCACTGTCGAACATTTGTCCAAACCAAACTCCATGTTGATATCAGTGCTAAAAATTCGGACAGTGTTGGTCAGAGACTGGATTTCAGTTTCTGTTTTCCCATATAGCTTCAGGTCATCCATGTACATCAAATGTGAAATTTTGTGAGAATTCTTAGATATTTGATAGCCGAGATTTGTTTTTTGTAAGATTGTTGACAGAGGGATCATGGCAATAATGAAAAGCAGAGGGGACAATGAATCTCCCTGGAAAATTCCTCTCCTGATGTTGACAAGTCCATAGCTTTCATTTCCAACAAACAGTTCAGTTTTCCAGTGCTCCATCATGTTTTCAATGAAGGTGCCAATTGTTTTACAAATCCCGATGGCGTCCAGGCACTTGATGATCCAGCTGTGTGGGAGTGAGTCAAAGGCCTTTTTGTAGTCAATCCACGTCATGTGAAGATTAGCTTTTCGGCTCTTACAGTTCTCCAGAATCATTTTGTCAATCAATAACTGGTCTTTTGTGCCCCTGCTTTTCCGTTTGTTGCCTTTCTGTTCATCTGGCAAGATGTTTTTTTCTTCAAGATAGTCTTGAATTCTGTCAGCTATGATGCCAGTCAGTAGTTTAAACATAGTGGGCAGACACGTTATTGGCCTGTAGTTTCCTGGTGCTGCTCCTTTTGCTGGATCCTTTTGTATCAGGTATGTTCTTCCAGTTGTTAGCCATTCACTGATACTTCCTTTCTGCAGCATCTCATTGAATTGTTGGGCCATTTTTCCATGTAAACTAATCAGATGTTTGAGCCAAAATCCATGGAGTTGATCACTACCAGGCGATGTCCAGTTCTTGACTTTTTGCACTCGTTTGCTGATCATTTCAGTTGTTATTTCCATCAGTTCCATTTTGTTCTGTGAGAATTTTCCTTCAAACTCCTTTATCCACCCAGCGTTTTTGTTGTAGTTTTTATTATTTTCCCAAAGTTCTTTCCAGAACTTTGTTGTTGCAGTTTTCTCTGGCTTTATGGTTACTGTGTCTGTTGTTTGGTTCAGACTCTGGTAGAACCGTCTTTGGTCTGATTGAAACAGTTGATTTTGTCTGTACTGGATGATTCTGGCTTCATACCTTTCAATTTTTCTGGCTGTTGCTGTAATTTGTTCTTTCACGATTTCCAAAGCTTCTTCAATTTTTCTGGTGTTCAGCCAGTACTTTCGGATCAGGTATTGCTTGATTTTGTCATTCTTCAGTTTCCTCTCTTTCATATTTTTCAGGTTACTTGCATCTGATCTAAGTTTCTTGATTTTCAACTCTAGCCTGACCTTCCACTTTGGTTTTCCAGTCGATTTTCTTTGGGGCTGCCTTGGTTGTAGGAGCCCAAGTTCTTCTGTTACTATCACTGCTGCACTGTAGGCAAACTGGTTTGTTTGTTCAATTGATGTTATTTGGACAGTGGAGAGTGCTGCATTCACATCTTTCATGAGAGGCGCCAGGTGTCTCTTGGGCACTGTTTTTAGAGTTGGGAGCCGCTTTCTTATTGCATTTGCTGCAGCATGAGCCACGATCTTATCCTTGAGCTCTTGTTGTCTTGCTGTCAAGGTTCCTGGTGGTTCAACAGATGTTTCAAGTGCTGGTTCCTCAAATTCTTGCAAAAGCTCCACCCTTTCTTCTGGTTCAATCTGTTCCACCATTCCAAGTGTTGCTGGAGTCTCTGCTGCTGTCTGTGCTGTGGTCTGATGGTAATCTACTTTGCAAATTTTCTGGATTTCTTCGAGTTCAACTTCACTGAACACTTTGTTTCTGATTATGAATCTTCGTTGGTCAGCCAGTCGGGGTTCTGTTATCTGTGAGTCAGGGTACTCTTGTTTCCACAGTTGATGCATCCTTTTTTGGTAGCCACGCCTTTGAGGTTCAGATTTGTAGTAGCATTTCATAATTGTGCGGTTTTCTGGCATTGTATATTTTTGCTGCTTCTGTGACTGTTCATTTGGGTTTTGATGATTCCGTAGCCAACTTGTCGATGGATGTCCAGAATCAGCAGCATCCACCGCGGTCCTTTTTATCCTGGGCGACGACCGAGCCAGTATAGACTTCGTTTGGGTTTGATTCTCCATAATGCTAATGGGATATTATTATTATTATTATTTATTATGACACAGCAAACAAGATAGATGTGCTGGATTTCGTATCACAAAATCACAAGTCGAACACTTCCCAAGTGTCTAGGACTGTATTATTATTATTATTATTATTATTATTATTATTATTATTATTATTAAATGATACTCCAATGAACTATTAAGAAGAACTTCCTGATGAAGAGAGTTTTTTGACAGTAAAACAGAATGTCTCAAAGAATGGTGGACTCTTGCTCACTGGAGATTGGATGGGTTACTTCTTAGAAGGTGCAACCATATTGCAGAATTACGAGGGTTGAATGAAAAGTAATGCCTCCACCTTTGTTACTTGGGTTTAGATGGGAATATTTTAATAAATGAAATGCAGAAATAATCTTTAGAATGTGCTCTTTAACTGCCACTATTCACTTTTCCACATCATCACCAGATAATTGGATACATTTCTGCCAATGATGAACAAGATTTCTGAAGCCGTCACGGAAGAAGTCGACACTCTGTTTCCGCAACCGGCATCTCACAGGACCCACCGTGCACAGATCTTCTGATAGTCAAGCAAAGCAATAATGTGACCCACATGTTCTTGTGAAATGTTGATTATGCTTGAAATTTCTATCTGAGTGATACGACGATCGTCCTGAATCAATCTGTCAACCTTTTGTTTGTGAAACTCGGTGGTTGCTGCCACAGGATGTCCAACTCTTTGTTTTTTATGCAAGTCAGATGTTCCCACCTCAACATCTTTAAACTTACTCACCCAACGACGCACAGTACTCACATCAACACAATCACCATAAACAGCTTGCATTCTCTGATAAATCTACTTTTGGGTAACACCTTCTGCTGTCAAGAATTCAATGACTGCACATTGCTTAAGTCGCATTGACTGACTATCTGTGAAGGGTTCCATACTTTGCATTTTAACAACACAACCGTTCAATGCTAAGGCTTCCCACCAAGTGGAATTGTAGAGGAGAGTCTACTGAACAAGCCAGTACCTGCCGCATACTAGTACTGCCATCTGTTGAGGAGTTACGAAGGTGGAGGAATTACTTTTCATTCAACCCTCATATTGCAGTTCATCACCACTTGAAGTGCTATGGCTCAGTGCTATTGAATCCTGGGATTTGTAGTTTGGTGAGGAACCAGAACTCTGAGGCAGAGAAGGCTAAAGACCTTGTAAAACTAAAGCTCCAAGGGTTCTACAGCACTGAGCTGTGGTGTCAAACTGCATTTATTTTACATTTGTGAACCATCCGGAGAAACTTTATTTGTGGATTTCAATGCTGACAGGGGGCTGGATTGGATGGCCCTCTCGGATTCTATAATTCTCTGATTAGGTATCTAGAATATCAGACAAACTGTAGAAACACCTTCCTGCACACCAATGCTTCCCCACTACACAATACAGGAAAATAGAACAAAGGGCACTTTCAAAGAGCTGTTGAGGGCCTGCTTTCTAAAAGAGCTGTCAAAATGAAAGCTGACAGGGAGTTAGTGAAGTAAAGTGCAGAACAGAACCAGCAACAGCAGCCAAGACCAGTGGCCGCCACGTCGCTACTTGTAAATAAACCTGTGAAGATCACCAAAATAGAAACGAGCAGCAAAAAGGATCCTGTCACCATAGATAAAAATCACATCTGCAGGTGAGGGAACCAGTTTCAATCTCTACCACTTTCTGGTCAGCCCAGGCTATAACAACATGACCAATGTTGTTTGTGAAGGTGACCAAATGGAGGATATATTGGATAAAAACAATAGAAAAGTTTGGCAGCAGAAACACGGCAAGCCTTTAAGACATAACAGAATCCTGAAAAATATTTGTAGAATGTTGGGTCTTTGGGTTTTAAGCCACTTGAAAAAGGCTGTATTAATGAAATGAAAACAATGTTTGCAGAAATTTATTAAGCTCAGGACAAAGGGGAAAGTAGAAGGAGGGAAGACAACTGAACATGTGAGTTGATCGAGGATTTGAAAATGGGACAATTGTCCTTGCCAAGATGAGACTACAGGAGAGTATAGCTTGGACTAGATTAATTGTTATTCCAGGTCTTCTAGTTTATTTTATTTTCATGTCAGGAGCAACCGGAGTTGCTTCTGGAGTGAGAGAATTGGCTGTCTGCAAGGACGTTACCCAGGGGACGCCCAGATGTTTTGATGTTTTTACCATCCTTGTGGGAGGCTTCTCTCATGTCCCCGCATGGAGCTGGAGCTGATAGAGGGAGCTCATCCTCGCTCTCCCCGGGTGGGATTCGAACCTGGCAGCCTTCAGGTCAGCAACCCAACCTTCAAGTCACGAGGCTTTTATCCCTTAGGCCACCAGAGGCTCCTTCTAGTTTATTGATCCTCTTCTTTGACACACACCAAAAAAGTATTAGAGCTGAGAATCAGAAAATAATAACACTTTCTTCTATATCTCACCCATGGCATGAATAACTGCATCAACTGCATCAATTGCTAGTGTAGCACTATTTTTTCTGTCACAGTTTCATGCTATGTCCTATGGAGAGAGTAAAACTTGCATGCCCAAAAAAAGTGATTCCCAAACTCTTGATTTCATATATTTGATAGGCCATAGTCCACAATGATTACGGGCATTTCGTGTAGTTTATGACTGCAACACAGGTTCATCCTGTGGACCATAGCTTTCAGTGATGTTGTCTGGGCTGCTGGGGCTCTGAGGGAGGAAAGGGAAAGTGTCATTGCAGGTGATGGCCAACAGGTAATTACTGTTGCATCCAGATGTTGGCACTATAAGCCAGAAAATAGTAAACTTTTGCCTAACATAGCTTTGCCTCTGCATATATCATATAGCCTTTATATAGACAATGTAAGCACTTTGTATGAACCAAAGTAGTATGTGCAACACAGGGCCTATGCCCCTCCTTTCTTGTGGGCTGGGAGAAGAAAGATCAGAGTAAACAAGTTAGGTCATTGGTATCATTTGTGCTAAGTAGGTGTGGAAGGTGAGGAAGACCCTCAGCCATTGGTCAATTTTAGATAAGCCAAGATATAAATTCTTTGTTTGCTATGCACATGTTGCAATGGCCATTTGCATGGTACGGACCCACAAAATGGGTACATACGGTTGTTTTGCCTTATCATCAGCTGTGATAATAATAAAAGGCTTGTTTTATTGTTCTCCTGGAATTCTCTCCTTTACTTCCCCTCTGGGATGGTCTCCAACACAGAGACCACCATGACACACAGGGTTGGCGGGGGCACCCAGGCCCAGAAAATATGGGATGGATGTATGGACTGATCCAACTAGTCCCACAGACTCAAAGTCAGGAGATAGTCCATATTCTGTGCACAAATTCAGACTTTCTCCCGGTTAATATGGGGTAAAACCAGGAACATATCTCCCGTGAATATGAGAGTTCTACTACAATAACAAATAAATGTGTTAATATTGAGGAGGTAAGAAACATATCCACAAAACCCAATCTATGCAAATTTACTCAGTACTGATATCTAAAATGTGTGGGGAGTTATTTCATAGAGCGGTGTCCTATGTTTCCCTGTGTTAGAGAGTTCTGTGTGGTTGTGCAAGGGCAAATGACAGTATACAAGCCCAAGCTTTGAGGCTATCAAGATAATAATTGCTTATGGACTTGCTAGAGCATGGCATCACTTCAGATGAGTCCACCTGAGAAATTCAACTCCAGCAAGCCCAAAGAGTGACTGAAATAAATTAGGGGATCTGAAAGATTCAGAATTGCATCAAGGCTAGATGAGCAAGAGGAAGCGAATCAGATAAATACATTAATACACACCCGGTGACGGGCGAGGCAGATGACATTTTATGCTCCTTTAAACTGACTGATGAAGATCAGACAAATTAGAAATTGCTGCCGACAAGTTCACGAAATGTCTTCCGGTGAGCACTGAAAGAGAATTTTAAGGAGAGGGAAGGTTCTGGTTATGAGGCTGGTGAGAAGGGGACTTCCCAGAAAGAAAATACAACTATTTTCAGCAGCAAATACAACTATTCTGGTCCCTTCTTTCTTTCTTTTTTAAAAAGGGTTCCGTATTGGGATACCTACTTCCTTTGGGGAGATGGTTTCATGCAGACCAATTGAGCTTTGTGTATGTGTGTGTGTGTGTGTTTTTTTTGTGTCTGCACAGCCTACAATTGCACACAAATTGTGGGCTGTACAGCTGAAGAAAGCAGAAGCGGAGAGAACTTAAGAATGGATAAAATAATTCAAAATAATTGCACAGTGGCTGAAAACACGATTTCCAATTGTTGATAAACCTTGAGAAGAATTGTAGATTGACAAGAATTTTCAGGTTTGGGACTTTTGTACACAAAACAGCATTTTTTTCTTACAGGTGGATATGATTCTATTTCTCATAGAATCATAGAATTATTGAGTCAGAAGGGACCACAAGGGCCATTCGGTCCAACCCGCTTGGCATGCATTTCTACATAGTAATGTTATTTTCTGAGCAGAAAAAAAAAATTAATTTGCGATTTATTTCGTGTTGCAGGAAACAACAAGTTCTTTGCTGAAAATAATATATCTGTGTATATGTATGTGTGTGTATAATTTCTGCAAAGAACATCCTGTTTCCTGCACAGAAAATGCTACTGTCTGTGGAAAATTGCCTTGTGTGAGTTTTGCATACAATAAGTCCTGAATTGTGGATACATTTTGGCAAATGAATGGTTTTGAAAGCTTTCTCACAGTGGGAAGACAGAATATTACATTACATTCAGAAGAATAAGACTGCATGTGACCTAGAAGCATAGAGTTAAAGAATCAGAGAATTAGAGATTAATAGAGTTGAAAGAGATCACAAGGGGCATCCAGACCAACCCCTTGTCATGCAGGAATAATTAAAGCATTTCCAACAGATGGCCATCCAGCCACTGTTTTAAGTACCACCTGAAAAAGAGACTCCACTGCACTATGTGAGCCATCATATTCCACTGTTTAGCAGCTCTTTATCATCAGAAAGTTCTTTGTGATGTTTAGGTGGAATCTTTTTTCCTTTTGTTTGAATCTATTGCCCTGTATTCTAGTCTCTGGAGCAGCAGAGAACAAACTTGCTTCTTCTTCAACATGGCTATCATGTTGAACATGGCTCTCATGTCCTCTCTTAATGTTCTCTAAACTAAATAAACAGCTCCCTAAAATGCTCCTTACAGGGCATGTTTCCTCATTTTGGTTGCCCTCCCCTTGACATGTTCCAACTTGTCAATATCCTTGAATTGTGGCACTTAAAATGGGGTACAATATCCCAGGTAAGATCTGACCACAGCAGAATAAAGTAAGACTGGAGAAATACATTAGGCGTAGGAAAGAGCTGTTTGTTGACATCAGTAGCATTTCATTAGATTGAACTGTGCTCTGTGGCTTAATTTGTCAAATGTTGCATGAAATCTCCATTGACTGTAACTCATACCAGTTTCATAGTCTGTTTCCACATTGAGTACTTCATTGTAGAGGAAGTATCCACTATACTGATTTTGAGTCTGTGTTTGCTTCTGCCTCCCTTCCTTGGAATGTTTCAACATGAAAACCATGAAAATGAACAAAATCTGGCTACCAGTATTACAAAACTCTAAAATCAAAACAGTAGATGGGAACCAACACTCTGAGGGCAGAGGACAGCTATGACTGAACAAAGGATGCCCCCAGCCAAGAGACAAAAACCTTTCCAATGCTAATTAGGAAAGGTTTTTGAAACATTAATGCTGGCTTCTCAGTGACAAAGGACTCTTACCACACCCTGGACTCTACACAGATATATATTCTTTCCTTTCCTTTCTTAGTTTATCCATACCTCACAACCTCTGAGGATGCCTGCCATAGATGTGGGCAAAATGTCAGTAGAAAATACTTCTGGAACATGGCCACACAGCCCGAAAGACATACAACAACCCTGTGATCCCGGCCATGAAAGCCTTTGGACATCTCAGAAGATCCAGGGTTGGAGCACAAAAACCGAGGTCCTGAGGAAGGAAAAGCACTCCCACCATCTATTAAACTGAGGCACCTACCAGGAGGACTCAAAGGCATTCCAATAGTTTAGCTCCAGGACGATTCTGGAGACCTACCCATAGATATTAAAAATGAACTACTTTTTATCATTACTGTTAGGAGCCCCCAGTGGCATAGTGGGTTAAAGCCTTGTGACTTGAAGGTTGGGTTGCTGACCTGAAGGCTGCCAGGTTCTAATCCAACCCGGGGAGAGTGCGGATGAGCTCCCTCTATCAGCTCCAGCTCCAGCTCCATGCAGAGACATGAGAGAAGCCTCCCTGTCGGGTTCTCTTCTCCCAGTTGTGCTGTGGGTCAGTCTTTCATCGGAAAAAGCACCAAGACACACTCTGGTAGATTCCAACAGATTTTATTGTACCGAATACCAGAACCTTCTCTTTGGCCCATTTATATAGGGGCTGTCGCATACCAGAGTGTAATTGAGGTTTTATGGCTGGCCAGTTTATGGCTGACATCTGTTCTTTGTCAGCGGACTGGAGATGTCAAAGATTGGAGATCATGACACTCCCACAAGGATGGTAAAAACATAAAAACATCTGGGCGTCCCCTGGGCAACATCCTTGCAGACAGCCAATTCTCTCACACCAGAAGCGACTTGCAGTTTCTTAAGTCGCTCCTGACATTTAAAAGAAAAAAAAAACACATTACTATTGCAAGGAATCTAAACCTGGCCTTTGAGCAGATGTAAATGTCTCTAGAAGACAAGTCTCCTGGCTAAAGGAGAAGTCCTTTGTATGTCCTTTCACATCATGTGTAGCATGTAAGAGACTTGAACTCTATACTTGCTGGCACAACAGCCAGGCAAGCACTGAAGATGATCTCATCAAGACATACTTGACAATGGTTGAGAACCAAAATACATGGTCATTTCTAGACCAAACGTCTTTCATCCCAGAGAAATAGCATGGAGTGATCACTACTTCAACTGACTCTCCAATGTTTTGTAAAATCCGTCTGTCCTGGTAATCTGTGCAGGACGAGGGGAACCAAAATGTGTCCATACTTTACTTTCTGACTTTATGATTCTATGAGACTATGGTTCACTGCAACCCATACCTAAATATGTAGAAAATGACAGTTTCGTAATAGAAGGGTATGCTATGTGCATCATTGTTCCTCTATAAAAGCTACTCCCTAACATTCCATCATACTTAAGCAAGACTACGGATCTGAAAAAAGGATGCGGCCATGCAGAAAGAAGCATGGCTAATTCTCATTGACTGAGCTCTCTGGAGGTTATGAGGGACAAAGTTGTTATTCCCTACTCTGCAGTGAATGTCCCCAAGTGAAAGGTTTTCATATATTCTGGCAGAAAAAGCAAAGCACTGCATTTGGGACCAAAACCTGTCTCCATCCTTTGATGTTGTGTGTGGCTCAGAACTTACCAGGAGGCATCAGCAGAGGTAGAAAAGTTGTTTGAAGGGGGTTAATATGTGCAGTTAACTGTTAATGACCCAAGCAAAATCTAATCCAATTGCATTTACGTTAACAGGTAGATGTTATAGCCCGTGGTGGTGCAGTGGGCTAAACCCTTGTGCCGGCAGGACAAATGACTTGAAGGTTGTGTTGCTGGCCCAAAGATTGATGGCTCAAATCCAACCCAGGGAGAACAGGGATGAGCTCCCTCTGTCAGCTCCAACTTCATGTGGGGACATGAGAGAAGCTCCCACAAGGATGGTAAAAACATCAAAACATCCAGGCGTCCTCTGGGCAATATCTTTGCAGACAGCCAATTCTCTCACACCAGAAGCAACTTGCAGTTTCTCAAGTCACTCCTGGCATGGCAAAAAACAGGTGGAGAAAATTTTTCAGTATTAAGCTTATGTTAAGTTGCCATTGGCATTTAAGTTAAAATGGCTATACTAAAAGCTTTGAAAGAATAAAGCTAAAAAACCTATATCATCCATGATTTCATTTTCCCATTCTTCTCTTTGCTTGATGCTTTGGAAAGAATAAGAAAGCTTCATCAATTTTTAAAAGCTTCATTTCTCATCCAGGCAACTAAAACACTTCTCCTGCTTTCTCTTTCTCCCTCACTGATCTGTTATCCTTAACTCCCGGATTTCTTTACATTACTGGTTTCCATACGGGTTTCAGCAAAGGCTCTGGTTTTAAAAGATTTGAAATTAAGTTTCCCAGGAGAGATAATAAGACCATATGTGGTGTTTACTTTGCCTTTTGTAAACAAACACACCAATCTTCTTCAGAAGAAGTAAGGTACACTTCTGCAACGTGACACTGGAAGTCTGTCTTTTTCCAACCCTCCTTTTGCTGTCTTTCCAATGCCCATACTGGTTAAAACATACAGCTAAAACGAAAATGAATAGGAGTGCATGTAAAACCTTTATGCAGAGGCACTTCACTTACAAAGGCTTTTTTAAATGTAAAGTGGGACCTTGGCACCCACTGGAGTTTGGTTCCAGGATCCTTTGTGGATATCAGCTTCTAGGGATGCTCCAATTCTATTATATTTAATGGCACAGTAAAATGGTGCCCCTTATATAAAATGGGAAAATTAAGTTTTGGTTGTGGGAAATTATGAATATTTTCAAGCTATGGATGTTTGAATCTATGGATATCTTTCGATAGGGCAGACTGTATGTTCATAACGATTCAGCTAAGGAATCATACAAACTAATATTTAGCTAAATAAAACAGGGCTACAATTAAATGACTATTAAAAATATCAAAACAGAAAAAAAACATAAAACACACACACACATATACTAACAGAAAACAAAGAAAACTAAGGATCTATGGACTTCCCACTCTCTGTTTGTTGGCTATCATCCCTTGTTAGTCTACTCCATTGAAATGATATTGTATATGAATATGAATTTTATTATTCATAGAATTATAGACTCATAGAGTTGGAAGAGACCTCATGGGCCATCCAGTCTAATTCCTGCCAAGAAGCAGGAAAATCTCATTCAAAGCATTAGCAACATTCTATTAATTTGTGATGCCTATAGTTGATAAATGCAGTTGGCAAATCATTGTTATGAAAAGCTAATGTACAAGTCCCAATTTGTCTTAAAGTTAGTCAAAGTTTTCTCCTTAGTCAGCATAGTCAGCATGTAGAGTATCTATCTAGACAAAACAGAGTTACTGACAAAAGTGGGAAAAAACCGTTCTCAGATGTACTTCTGAGTTTGTAATACAGCCTTGAAGAGTGGAAATGGCCAGTATCCACAGAGTATTTAAGCGCTATCACCTTGGGAAAAGAAAAAAACTCCATTCCAGGGAGAGGGCACATAATCAAATATCTTGGAAGAGAGTGTAGAACTTGTTCTCTTCCAAGGACTCTCTTTTGCAACATTATGGTGTGGCCCTACTCCTTTGAGATCAATCCTATGAAAGGAACCACTTCTGCTTATTTTTACCCTTCAAAGAATGTGTTCTCTCAGAAGGTGTTGTTGGGAATGCAATCATTTTATTTTGTTTTATTTTTGGTCTTAGAAATGACTCATGGCTGGGGGATTTTATAGACCATACCAAAGTTATCAGTAGTGCAGTAAACATTCCTTAGTGTATTTAAACAGGAGACAAATCATACTGTCCATCTGTAACTTCGCCTTTATTTTACGACATTCCTTCCAATACCAAACTTGTCCGAGGTAAGAAAGTAGTAGGTTGAGTTATCCACATATCAACTTTCCCCTGTTTACTTTATGGGGCCAGAATAATACTTGAGGAGTTTCAGGAATGAAGTTTTAGGCTGTTTCAGTAAGCTCAAAAACAACAACAAAATTGCTGGGATCTCCATTGTGTTTTGGATCTTTTGAAGTTTTCATGTAGAGGGTCTCCACACTTTCCCAGAAATGACTCATTGTAATTGTCAAGGGACTTTCCATCTGAATGCAGCATGAGATGATGGTGCCAAAAGAATAAATCAGAAAAAATGTGTATGTGTAGGAACATTTTTATTTAATTTATTTATTCTCAATGACTTCTCCCAGGCTCTGGAATTCTCTTCCAAGATCATTGAGATTGGCACCCTCATTGCTATCTTTCCAAAGGCTGGTGAAGACTTTAAAAAGTCATCAGGTCTTTGAAAACTGTCAGCTTAAGGAGAGTGGGCTTTGAAGAATTATCTGCACTTCTTTCTTTCTTTCTTTCTTTCTTTCTTTCTTTCTTTCTTTCAAAAAAACACTGGCTTTTATTTTATGGCAAGTTTTATGATATTTTAATTTTGTCTTTGTAACTTTTTAAAGCTGTGTATCTTGATTGATGTAAGCTGCCTTCAGTTTCATATTGAGAAAAAAAATATATAGTTGCACACAATACAGGTTGAATATCATTATCCAAAATATTTGGGACCACAAATTTATGATTTTGGAAAACACATGTATGTAATGAGATATCTTGGAGATGGAACCCCTAGTCTACGCATGACATTCATTATATTTCATGTACACCTTATACACATAGCCTGAAAGTAGCTTTATACAACATTTTTGATAACTTTGTGCATAATACAAAGTTTGTGTAACATTAGGAAGCAAAGGAGTCCCTTTCTCAGCCACTCATGTAGATAATTTTGGATTTTGGAGTGTTTGGGATTTTGGAATTCTGGATAAGGAATACTCAACCTCTGTATATAGATAGACAGAGGAGGAGAATAACAAAAATGGTAAAAAAGATGGATATGTTTCCTTTATCCTGGCATGGGACTCAAGTTGGCATACAACAAAATTTTTAAAAATTCAGCTTATATATATGTGTGTGTGTGTGTGTGTGTGTGTGTGTGTGTGTGTTAGGAGCCCCGGTGGCGAAGTGTGTTAAAGCACTGAGCTGCTGAACTTGCAGTCTGAAAGGTTGCAGGTTCAAATCCTGGAAGCGGAGTGAGCACCCGCTATTAGCTCCAGCTTCTGTCAACCTAGCAGTTCGAAAACATACCAATGTGAGTAGATCAATAGGTACCACTCTGGCGGGAAGGTAACGGCGCTCCATGCAGTCATGCCGGCCACATGACCTTGGAGGTGTCTACGGACAACTCCGGCTCTTTGGCTTAGAAATGGAGATGAACACCAACCCCCAGAGTCGGACACGACTGGACTTAATGTCAGGGGAAACCATATATATATATATATATATATATATATATATATATATATATATATATATAAAAATATATATATGAGACAAACAATTCTAGTAAAGGTACACATGGCTGAAACAATTTAAAGCATAATTAAAAAGATAGGTTTTAGGTTCTTAAATCTGCACACGATTTAAGAACCTAAGCACCCCCCCCCCCACCCAATGAATTGACACAAACAGGACCCTCTGGTTATCAAAGCCTGAATTCTATCAGTTGGATTCTAACTATAGAAGATACAATGGATTAATTGTTAGTAGTAAGTTATCTTAATCTGTTGTCAATGTAGTTACTAGTTATCTAAATTCCATTCATTAAATGGGTCTAGTAAAGATAGGACTTTAAACATCTTCCAGCTGTCCTGATTTGGCAGACACAGGCCCGATTAATCTTGCATCAAACCCTTAATTCGTCATTGCTCAAGAGGACTTGGAAGCATTTCCTTCAGTTCCCTTCTTGCTGAACTGGAGGAGGATTTGGCTGATGCAAGTCTTCTTCCTCTTCTGAGGAAGAAAGACTTTTTTTGGGGGGGGGGGGGGTCATGACAAACAGCAGCATTCAGTTTGATAGGTACAATTGCAGACACATGCATGCGATGCGATTGCTTATGGATATGCATTGTTCACTCTACATATGTACATTTAATTGACCATTTGATTGTGCACCTGGTCTCGTTGCTAAACTATCCAGCACATCCATTCAACATAAGGATTGTGTAAAACTGTAAGGCAATTAACCTGCAACTCAATAGACTGAAATTTATCCTAAATAATACCAATGTATTCCTGCATGGAAGGGGGTGGTCTGGATGGCCCTTGTGGTCATTTCCAACTCCATGATTATATGATGTGGGATTATAAAAATGCACACTCTGGAAAGAATCTGTGCCATCCTCTCCTAATCATCCCTTTCTTTTGGTGCCCTTTCCTCATCAGGATCCTCTTCAATGCCACTCGGCACATCTTTCAGCAAGGGTTTTCTGCATGAGCGCAAGCTGTTTCCCCAAATGTGATAATGGGCTCAATCGTGTGACGGGACAGTTAATGCATTTGATGTCCTTACAGAATTTCCCTGATCTTAATGCAACCAAACATTTGCCTTACACATTCCAAAGCACTTTCACAAAGGGCAAGGGCACTGATTGCTTAAACCCGACATTATTCGCTCTGGTAGACCTTGCACGTAACAATGTACAGGCATCTCAAGAGCAGAATCATTCTAGAGCTAAGTAAATTTGAAACTTGGAAACCAAACCAACTTAATTCTGAGGAAGAACACCCTTTCCACAGAACCATGTGTCTGGAGAGATTAGCTCCAACACCAAGTTTTTGAAGGGTTTCAATTGCCAGTCTCCTTCCGAGGCCTTTGGTATTCTAAGGGGGACAATAATAATAATAATAATAATAATAATAATAATAATAATAATAATAATAACAACAACAACAACAACAACAATTTTATTTTTATACCCCGCCCCATCTCCCCAGTGGGGACTCGGAGCGGCTAACATGGGGACCGAGCCCGAAACATACAGCAATAAAATGATAAAACAATTATTCCAACAGTAAAACATCAATATCAATAAAACCATCATGAAAATCAACATACAGCATAAAATGCTAAAAACAGGAGACTAAAACAAGATTAATCCCCACACCACCCAGAGGCAGGAGGAAAGACCATCATAAAAATCAACATACAGCATAAAATGTTAAAAACAGGAGACTAAAACAAGATCATCATCATCATCATCATCATCATCATCATTTAATTACTTATTAATCGCCCTCCATCCACGATGCTCTAGGCGATTTACAAGATAAAATTCATCCCCACACCACCCAGAAGCAGGAGGAAGACCCAGATGTCGAGCTGTCCCATCCTCATGAAATAAACAGATGGAAATGACAACTGGAAAGAGACCAGTTATAAAGGAGGACATGATCACATAAAGTTTTAATTTTTAATAGGGTAGATTTAGATTGAACATTCAAAGGACCTTCTTGACAGTGAGAGCAGTAATGAAAACAATTGCCCAGGGGGGTAGTTGGGTCTCTTCTCCAGGATGTCTGCAAGGAGAGTCTGGACATCAATCAGTTTGCAATGTTTCAGCTAGAGTTCCCTTGTTGAGCGGTACATTGGACTATTATTTATTTATTTACAGTATTTCTATTCCGCCCTTCTCACCCCGAAGGGGACTCAGGGCGGATCACATTATACACATACAGGGCAAACATTCAATGCCCATAAACACATCGAACAGAGACAGAGACAACAGACAGACAGACGCAGAGGCAATTTAACCTTCTCCTGAGGGGATGTTCGATTCTGGCCACAGGGGGGAGCAGCTGCTTCATCATCCACTTCCTCATTCCAATGTCGTAAATTAGTTAAACTTGCCTCCCCACTTTTATAAGTGGTACCTTATTTCCTACTTGATAGATGCAACTATCTTTCGGGTTGCTAGGTCAGCAACAAGCAGGGGCTATTTTTTTATTTTTAATTGACGGGTGCTCACCCCACCATGGGCTGGCCTCGAACTCATGACCTCATGGTCAGAGTGATTTATTGCAGCAGCTGTTTACCAGCCTGCGCCACAATCCGACTAAATGGCCCATAGGATCCCTTCCAAATCTATGACTTCCAGGAATCAAGGAAGTCTAACAATATTAAAAGCATCCATGAGTAATTGAGTATGAGACACACTGGAGATACAAATTTGTTGACTTCAACATTTTCTTTAGACTTATGATCTCCCTTGACTTTCTGGCCCTAGAATGGTTTTTGGATTACTCTCAGTCTGTCTCCTTGATGACCACTAAATCCAGAAGGATTGGTCTTCATGTCTGAGCCTAGAATGTCTGTTGATCGCTGCCTACTCTTTTATTAGCTGATGCTCTGTGACTTGCTTTGACTCATTCCCCAAATGTTCCCTGTACAGTGTTTGTCTGGAATGGGCATTTGCTGCCTTCAGTCAGTGGTTCATGAACCAGATTACTTTTGCCATAGACCCTAATCCCCACATAGATGCTTAGCCTTGATGTTCTCCAGGTGGCCATAAACAGAACAGCTCTAATCCATCTATTTAAACAAATGTATGTCTTCTTAATGTGTTTCGAAAGGAGAGAATGGGGGGAAAAGGTGAACCCTTCCAGATGTAGCCTGCAGTAAAGCATTTTTGGCTGTTAGTTCCAGTAGGTCATTACTGCATTAATTTGGTGTTTAATTAAATGCCTGTGCAACAGACCATTTATTTGTTATCTAATATTAGCTTTACTTCTTATCAATTAAATGCTAGCTGAGGGTTTGATTCACTAACATTTTATGCCCCCATATGCATTCCCCCTCTCTCTCTCTTTTGTTGCAGTCAACAAAACAGGGATTTAGTGTATATTTAGTCGAACAAATTTCACCAGGTGCACAGTACAAAAACAAAGCAAAACAAAACAAAACGCACCCTGGCACCGAGGTACATTTGCAAACTAATGGGCCAGAAAGCTGAATGCTGCTCCACAAGCTACCTTTCCAGAAGCTCAGGTCCAGGTTGACAGACTTGTAGTGTCTACTTGCTTAAAAAAGAAAGGGAGAAAGGTAACATTTGGAGCTGCTCACAGATATACTTTGGCCTTTTAAAAAATGACTATTTATAAATGTACTAGTTGCTTTTCCATGCATCAAAAGACAGAACTGCGCCAACAGTATTATTAAAAGGCAATCTTTAAGAACGATAAAGCCATTTAATGAAATTGTACAAAGGCCATTAGACCTTTCTTCGGGGACTTTAAGCTATGGGTGGATAAGGAATTCAGATTAATTTCTTTCTCTTGTCAAATCCAGGAAATATATTTGTGGTAGCTGGGTTGGCCAGGCAGGAAAATACAACAAAATCATGAATCCACAGAATGGCAATATTTTTATTGATCAACTCAAATACAAAAAAAAAAATTAAAAATGAATAACATGCAAGCTTTCAAAGCTTTCGCTTCATCAAACAAATTCCTTGAAAATCATATAGGAGAAGAAAAGTGAGGATGTTAGAATCACAGGTCTCAGTGTTACTTCTGTTGTCAGTTAAGATGTTTTGGAGGGATGCAATTTTAGGATAAGTAATACCTGATTTCACAACATACATGTGAAAGACATCTAGCTGTCTTATTAGCACATAAGATGAACATGAGTCTACAATGTGATGCAGAAGTTTAAAAGGTAAAGGTAAAGGTTTTCCCCTGAAATTAAGTCCAGTTGTGTCCAACTCTGGGAGTTGTTGCTCATCTCCATTTCTAAGCCGAAGAGCCGGCGTTGTCCACAGACACCTCCAAGGTCATGTGGCCAGCATGACTGCATGACTGCAAGTTTAAAAAGCTAATGCTTATTGTCTTCAGTATTTAGCAATTTATTTTCATTACAATAGACAATGGCAACAGTGGAAAAATGGAAAACGAAGCTCACTGAACTCTCCAGAATGGACAAGCTGTCTAGATGGCTACAGAATCAGGATGCAAATACTTTCAAAAAAGATTGGGAACTAACCGTTAACCGTTTACTTGGAAAATCTAAAAATCCTAAATTAAATATAGTGCATTGAACTGACAAAGGGCTCAAGATGAACAACAACTGATGGAAAGTATGCTGCAACATTATTGAGAACACAGAGTAGAGTTGCCTCTATCCACAAACATCAAGTTTCCTATCTTTTTCTCCATCCCAAAATTTTGTAAATTGAACAATATACTAAAACTATTTAAAAAAAATAAAATAAAAACTAGTGCAGTTCTGTGCTGCATCAATATGAGTATAATATCTACTGGTGGAAGGAGTAGTGTCACTCTGTTTTGCTTTGCTCAGACTTCACCCAGAATAACCCTGCCTCCAGTTCTGAACAGCACAATTCAAGAAGGATATTGACAAGCTGAAATGTATCGAGAGGAGATCAACAAAAATAGTCAACATTCTGGAAAAAACATCTACCTATATTTAATCGCTTGAAAGGATGTCATATTGAAGAGGGAGCAAGGTTATTTTTTGCTGTTCCAGAGACTAGGATAGAGCTTTCCAAACTGTGTGCCCCAGCAAGTTAATGTGTTGCTTGTCAGTGTTTTGCACAAAGGTGCTGATTAGCAGTGTGGCTCTCATAGCAGCGGCCAGGGATGAAGGGGCTAGTTGAAAGTCTAAAAGTAATTGTATAGACAATATTATTAATGATTTTGTACCTGAAACAGAGTTTGTGTACACTGAATTGCTAGAAAACAAAGGTGTCACTATCTTAGTCAACCATGTGGACAATTTTGGGTTGTAGATTATTTTGGATTTCAGAATTCTGAATAAGAAATGCTCAACCTGTATAAAGGGTTACTACAAACCATTGGCACAGTGAGTTAGACCACAGAGCTGATGAATGTGCTGACCGAAAGGTCGGCAGTTTGAATCTGAGGAGCAAGGTGAGTTCCCGCTGTTAGTCCCAGCTCCTGCCAACCTAGCAGTTCGAAAACATGCAAATGTGAGTAGATCAATAGGTACTGCTCTGACTGGAAGGTAACGGCTCTCCATGCTGTCATGCCAGCCACATGATCTTGGAGGTGTCTGTGGACAACGCCTGCTCTTTGGCTTAGAAATGGAGATGAGCAACCACTCCCAGAGTCGGACATGACTGGATTTAATTTCAGGGGAAAACCTTTACCTTTAACGTATAAACCTATGTTCTATACATACTTTCCTTACAAGTCTTTATTCATTTGTCATTCACTAATTTCCAATGTATCCATGTAGCAAGCATCAGCAACCAAAATCATGAAGATTTCTTCCCTACTTCTTCTCCTTCAAGTTGAAGAGTTTTAATTTCCTTGAGCCTCCTTTTTTATTTTTCTTAAATAATTAGGATTTTGGCAACTAATGTATCCACATTCTGAATGTAACTGGTAAAACATTAGTTATGTAACTTGCATACTACCTTTTTACCTTACTTTGCTCAAGTTATTCTTAGAAGAACCAAAAACACCTGGCATTTCTTGCAAACTCTGCTGGAGGAAACTAACCTTTGATATAAGCTGTCTTCATCTTTCTCTAAAAGAGATAAACACTCTAGGTATCTACCCCTAATCCAGCATTCATTTTGTTGCTGTTGTCTAAAATTATTTTGGAGTTAAATTGTAATTTGTTTAGAAGATTCATTTATCATCGGAGAACTCAAAGTGTGCATAGAAAGGATAGCAATAGCTGGCCTGGTGATCAGGGAAATGGAGGTATATTCAGTATCTGCTTGGCATGCTAAAACTGCTTTCTGAATTTGGAATGCTACTTGCAATCGGTTCAGACAGTATTGGGCTAGATGTGCCAATGCTCTCACTCATAACATTGATGACAGTTGTTTTGTGCTATTTTGCCCTACTTTCTGGAACATATCACTTGGGATCATACCATCAAATAGCACCAAAAGCCAAGTCAGTCAATCAGATTTGGCTAGATGGTGATGAGAAAAAAGTAGGGTGCTAACCATAGTCAAATCTTTATGAAATCATTTTTTCCCTGAAATTAGAGTTCTAAAAAGCTAGAGAAATTAAGGGCCATGAAAACCACATTATTTGGCCACACATCTCTTGACAAATTAGGGAACTATTTGTCCCCACATGAGATGAAAAAGCCTAGTATTTCCTTCCCATATTCTACATTTCTGCAAATCAAGAATGAACCTTCTACTTAAAGTAGTGCTTCTGCCTTTGTTCACTTTTGTTAAGCAAAGGACAATATGTAGCAAAGTTATTGATCAAAAAGACACAAACAACCCATTTAGTATTTCTGGGTTTTTTAAGTCTTATGCAACAAGGTAGCCATGGTTGTTTGGACAGAAAATGTTGCATCGAGCACAAAAATCTCTCAAACAGCTTGAATAAGTAAAGGGGGGGATCAAAGTTTTGTCATTCTCCCACACAAGAACAAGATAGATGGATGTTGTCATCCCTACTGTAACACAGTCTAAAATTGGACAGAAGTAGTTTTAGCTCAGTTTTAATCTTGAGTTCCTTCATAAAAGTTCTGAGTGCCAGGAAAGCATGACAGGGGGTGAGTAAGGTTTTTGACATTTTGACACTGCTTACAACCAATAATTTTCTATCTCTGTAACACAAGAGTTAAGTAAAACTGGGGAGCTCTTTGGCCTGTTTCCAAGATTCAGTTTGGAAATGAAAAAAGTATTGATCATTTTATCTTCTTTTCACTCTCTGATAGATAAAGAAGGAAACCAGTCAGGCAGTAATTCAAGTATTGGTGGTGTTTTGTGAAGCAATTTATTGCACATCTCACAGTAAGACATTCTGAGAGCTTGTAGGGGTGTGGAGTCTTACTTTTTGTGGTCTGAATTGGGCTGGTTAGAGGGATAGGACCTTTTATTTATGCATTTATTCCTCTGATTCTGTGAATTTATTCTGTTCAAGGCTGAGTCCTGAAGGGAATACTGAGAAAGCTTAGCAGGATCACGGCAGCTCAGTTGCTCACTTATGCCAGGGTTTTTGGAACCCACTATTGAGCACAGAATACAGGTAAAGCATACTCAGAGTTGGGGGACCTTTTAGAGTATAAGTCCCTAAAGAACTTTGTTTCTGACTGCAACTCCCACAGTAAGATAGCGTATGTTTTCTAAATGATTTTGGGAGCTGTAATCTAAAAGCAACTTCTCAAAGTTCAGCACACCCAAGTCCATAAGTTCAGATGTTTTTTTCACCAATGGCTTTTAATCAACTAAGGGTTTAGACCTAACTACATCTGTATAAACCTTGGGCTTAGGTTGTGAGTGAGCTTGGTGCTGCAAAGTGGAGTTTTCCTATTATGCGATTTCAGCCTCCTCAAGAACTGCTAGTTTGTGGACCGATATGTAAAGTTTCCCAGAAGGTCAATTTAGACACAGACAGTCTGAAGGCAAAATCAAAGGTTTATTTCTCAATGGCCAGAGAGGATGCCAGTGGAGACAGCACTCCAAAGAACTGGCATACTGCAATTGTGAATACAGAGCATATTTTTATTATATTTTGACAGCTATTCAAGATACCTATGCTTGCTTCTGTTTTGTTTACAAAGTGTCCAGCTAGGATGTTGTAGCTGAGTCTCCTGGCAATATTACAAATGGTAGTAGAAGTACTAGTAGGAGGAAAAGGGGTAATATTGAGCAGGTACCAGATGAGGAACAACAAAGGAAACAGATCCGGGAGATACTTATGGCACCTTCTGAGGAAGACACGTTTGAAGGGTTTTCAAGTGATGAGGAGTCAATGATTGAAGAAGGAGACGGGATGGATGTGAATAGAGGAACTAAAAGGGTTACTTGGGAGCAGGAATCAGATGAGGAAAGGGAGAGGAAGAAACTTACTTACTGCTCCCACAGAGGAGGAGTTGTTTTTGGGTTTCTCTGGATGATGGGTCTGGGAGTGACGAAAATGTAGAGGACACATCGGACTGGACTAGGGTACAAGAAATGAAGAATGTGTTTGCAGAGCCAACTTCTAGTGATACATTTGTGGGGTTTTCGGGGCAGGAGGATTGGCAAACAGCTGATACACCCGGGGCATGGGGAGACCTAAGTCTTGATAAGAGATGGAGAAGCTGGAGGGATGATGGGTGTGATTCACCTGTAACGACAGGAACAGCTATGGGGGATGATGCTGGGGTGGAGGCCAGCTCATTGTCAGATAATGATGTGTAAGATAAAAGTAGGGTCTGAAATGGGGATCCTTTGCAGAAGGCAAAGTGTCGTTTTGGGCTTAGGTTTGTCCCTGCCTGTTTTTCCTGTTGGGCTTTGGGTCCTGGCTCTACAGCTTGGCGTTCCTGGTTCCTGTGATTCTTAGATTTGGACTGGACTATCGTGAATGTGCTTTTCTCCCTTCCTGGACCTTTGGACTGGCGACTTCGGCTCTGTTTGCTGACCTTCGGTAACAACGCTTGGATTGGCTAATCGTGGTTGCAGCTTTCTCCCTTCCTGGCTTTGACTTCACTTTGGCTCAGGTTTCCCTCTTCGGAAAACAACCTTTGGATTGGCTATCGTCAGTGGAGCTTTCCCCTGCTCCTGGCTCCTGGTTTGACTCAACTGTGGCTTGTGTAAAAACCTTGAGGACGTCGTTAGTTTGTTTCTTCTGTTCTGCTGCTTTTTTGAACTTTGACTAGTTTTGTTTACCTTCTGAGTACAGTGCTGCCTTCCAGGAAGTCTGTTCCAGCACTGTTTGCTGCCAATTCCTTTGACTGTATTTTAATCTGGATTATCCATCCATTTAATCCGGATTATTTTCCATTCTTCCTTTTGAGCCCAGTTTGGGCTAACATTTTGAGTTTTGGTCAGAGACACTGCAGTTAAGTGTCTCTGAGCCTGTTTTTGAGTTGCAATAAATCTTTTGTTAAAACTGTGTATTGTGTGTGTGGCTCTTTAAGGCGGTTTGATAATGTTCTCAGGCCCCATCTACACTTCCATGTAGTACAGATTGAAACTGCATTTTATGTTCAGTGTAGACTCATATAATGCAATCTAACTGCATTGAGCTACCTTATATGAGTATATGATAACTATATAATGCAGTTTCAAACTGCATTATATGACAATGTAGATGTGGCCCAAGTTGTCATGTGTTGCTAGATATAGTCTATGGATTCAAAGAGGGCAGAAGCGGAACCATAGAGTTGTACTGGATATCTTAGAGATTGCTAGAAAATGTTTATTGCAGGTAAAAAACTATAATCTTTTTGAAATGATTTTCCATTTTCCTAATCCCCTAACCCCAGCAAATGTGGGGACTGACTATGGTCACAGAATCACTAGCGGGGAAAGAACAGCAGAATATTGTTAGACATCTTTTATTGTGTTCTCCTTTTTTTATCCCCTCCTTTTCTTCCCTCTTCTCATCTCTTCCATGAGTTATATAAGTCGCATCTGAGTGAATTTAATTCAAATTGACATGGAGATGAACACTATAATATCTGGTAATTGCCTGGAGGTCTGTAAACAAAAGGTAATAAAAGATCAAGCTGAGAAGAAGGTGATTTCTACAGAACTGGCTCCTATTTAATATCTTCACTAATGGTCTAGAGAAAGGTGTAAACATCACAGTAATGAATACTGTAGGAGATAACAAACAGCTCATTTTTTTGGTAATTGCCGCTTCTGTGTCTTCTTGAGCTGATGTGTGGGATCATTATTCCCTAAGCATTTTGGAAAATTGGAGCAGAGGCCTTTCTGGTCCTAATATGCTGTTCTTCTGGATGAGAAGAGCTTGTCTTCTTTCATTGAAACAATAGAAGATTTTACATCATGTTCACATTGCGTAAATCTACACTAGTGTAGTTAAGTGATGGTTTTGTTATGCCATCTTCTACTGAATACCAACAACATGTAACTTGTTGCATATCTACAAATGTGCTGGTTGTTTCTGAAATTCTAGTGAATCAAATGGGCCATTGAAACGTTGTTGTTGTTGTTGTTGTTGTTGTTGTTGTTGTTGTGTGCCTTCCAGTTATTTCTGACTTATTTATTTATTTATTTACAGCATTTATATTCCGCCCTTCTCACCTCGAAGGGGCTCAGGGCGGATCACATTACACATATAGGCAAACATTCAATGCCTTTTAACATAGAACAAAGACAAGCAAACATAGGCTCCAAGCGGGCCTCGAACTCATGACCTCCTGGTCAGAGTGATTCATTGCAGTGATTCATTGCAGCTGCTCTCCAGCCTGCGCCACAGCCTGAGCCTTATGGCAACCTTCAGGTGACTTTGCCATTGGGTTTTCTGAGACTGGGACCGTGTGACTTTTCCAAGGTCACCCAGTGTGGTGCTGACACAAGGCAATAGGTCTCCATGGCCAACCTTGGTCTCCAAAGTCATATTCCATAGTTAAACTACTATACCGTGTTGGCTCTCACTATGAAAAGTACTGGATATAAAATACACAAGTGCTGTAAACATATAAAACGTTTTCTTTTGTCACTGTGAACTCAATACAGACACTATACAATTGATAGAAAAGAACAAAACTTACCTAAAACACCAATAGGATGTAACTTAATAGGCTATGGGAGGAGCTGGAAATATGAATCCATACACTATGCATCTTTTGATTTGCTTGTGTTTCATGAGTGCTTGAATGAAAGATTTCTGTTCCTTTCAATTAGACCAGTGGTTCCCAACCTTTTTTTTTTTTTTTTTTTTTTGACCAGGGCCTACTTTGATCAGGGACCACTCTCCAACATTAGTACCAAAAGGGTTATGAATCAGTCTTTTGTCAACTTTAGATTTGGTTTGGTTATTTGGGATGCTGATTCAGAAAATTGCACTGGATAGGCCACATCAGCTGTAGTTTCTGATACAGAACATATGCCATCCAGTAGTTGCCATCTGCTCACTCACAGAAAACCATATTTAATAATCTAGAGCGGATGTGGTCTATCCAATGCAATGGTCAGCTCTGTGGAAAGGGGAAGGAAGGAAGGAAGGAAGGAAGGAAGGAAGGAAGGAAGGAAGGAAGGAAGGAAGGAAGGAAGGAAGAAAGGGGAAGAAGATTCACGAACCAGATTTCCGTTCTCACGGCCCACTGCTGGACCACAGCTCACAGGCTGAGAATCACTGAATTAGAGATTATAACGAAATCTTGACCTTTCCTAGCAGGTTTTCTTATTTTCCTCTGGGATTCTCTCTATGTGTACTGATTTTTTTGTTTGTACAAACTCGCTCTCACTCACGCACGCACACACAACTTCTAGCCTGTAGTCTTCATGGTAGGATACAATAGATAACAGAATGAGGAAGCAACAACAAAATGAGCCAAATAAACTGATTTAAAAATTCAGCAAAAATCCATATCGTAGTTATGATCCAATGAAACTGAAACAAGTGCATTTTCTTGTTGATCAGAAAGACCTTTATATACGTATCACATTGGGCTTTAACAAAACAAGCAAAGCTGCTTCTCCATCTTATTGCCTCTCAATATCTATCTTTTTCTTGGTTCTTCATCCTGATCTAAAGGAATATGCCCTCTCCCCCTTAAAAATGTTCTCCTTAACTAGTGTTTCAGACTCTCTTGGAAGTTAAAATACAAACCCTTATCTTAAGACAACAAAGCCACAAGGCTTCTGACAATTTTCTTCTCTTGGCTCTGTCTCCATGTAATCTAGCATGTTTTCTCCAGTATGCCTTTAACGTGCTTGCTCACCGAAAGGACTAAAATTACTTTTCTGTCTGTCTCAATTTATTTTGCCATTTTAAGTTGGAACTTATCTTTCTTTCTGCTTCTGTGGTGACACATTTTCTTCTCTGGTGGCCCTTTTTAATTGTTTGACACACACTTCCCTCCTGCTCTTTCACATGATTTTGGCCTTCCCTGGAGCATAGTCACTCTTCCAACTGACTCTGGCAACAAAATTGAGTCAAAAGAAATTTTGCATGAAACTAAAGGAGAAAAGTTCACTCAGTGTTCACTTGGGTGAAATCAAGACTGTGGACAGTGTCTACATTGGGGTAGCTTAATTGTCACATGCAAAGTGACCCATTCATTATGCAACTCTTACCTTGTTTTGAATAGTATGTTGTGCTGCTGGATGGAGACCTCAGTATGTAACCAAATGCACAATTGTTTGTGCATTTCATAAAAAACATAGAGCTTGAAGGGACTACAAGGTCTATCTAATCCAACTTCTTGCTAGGCAACAACACACAACTAAAGCACTTCTGCAATATGTCCACCTGACCTCTGTTTAGTGACCTCCAAAGAAAGAGAGTCCACCATCTCTCAGACAGTCCATTCCACTATCAAACAGCATTTGCATTTTTTTTAAAAAAAAATCATCCTAATGCTTGTGTGAAATTCCTTTTTTATATAATCTGCTTTGATTGTGTATTTCCAAATGGCAAAAGGTTGGACTGTATCACCTGTGTGGTCTCTTCCTGATCTATACTTCTGTGATTCTATCTATTGGTTTTCATTCTAGTCTATGGAATAGCAGAAAACAAGCTTGTTTCATCTTCTTCATGATAATTCTGTCAGATATTTAAAGATGGTTATCATGCTGCCTCTCAACCATTTCTTCTCCATGTGAGTTCCTGGCCATAGCAGATAGCCCATTCTGACATTAGCAGAAGTGCCCGCTCAGCCAGGAAGGAGGAGGGAATCAATCTTCTGATATTCCTCTAGGTCATGGACACAGCTTGAGGCACTCGCAGTGACTAAGAGCTCACACAGACCTCTGCAGCTGGCTGGGAGTGGTGGTGCCACTGACAGAAGCATGATCTACTCTATTTTTCCCGTGATGATGGACTGGTCCAAATCAGACTTAATCTAGCTGTCCACACTGCCCCAAAGTTGAACATTGGGCTAAATATCTGGGAATCAGTTTCTCATTTGACCTTGAATGAATCATACAGTTCAGGCTCAAGCTAGACCAGGCAAAATCCTCCAGGCACAATACTGCCCCAGCTACACCATGGACAGTGCACACATATTGGCATGGAAGTGTCTCAAAGTGATTTAGAAGTCTACATAACCAATCAGCCCAAAACTGCACCAACACCGGTGCCTCATCATCTCAGGGGTTATCACTAGCCCAAAGCAACTCTCCATTTAAACCTTACCGGGCCACATCATTTTGGTAAGATCTCAACAGGGTGCCAGCAAAAGCAATGGTGTCAGCAAAGTTCTGCCAGGGAGCTGCTTCGTACCAACAAAAGCACTGGGCCTTTTTATAATGTTGATACTGGACCATCCCACATATCAAAAACACCAGAGGCTCCTCTTGAATACTCTGGTAATTCTGGAGTTCTCCTTGTGATGGATTAAATTCTGGGAACAGTGCTTTTGCTGAAAAAATAGCCTTATGTTGTGTGAACAGCTTGTAGCAGGTTTGAGGCGAGTACATTTTATTTAGCTCATGTAGAAGGTGAGTCCCAGAAAACCCAAGAACGGGTTTGCATGAGGATGACCACAAGTTAGAAATGACTTGAAAACGCAAAACAACAATGTCGTCATCATCGTCATCATCATCATCATCAACAACAACAACAACCTAATCATGAATCCCATTCTTGAGGGAAAAGTGGGATATAAATGTCAGGATTGATTGGTGCAAACTCTTCAAAGAAGAAGAAGAAGAAGAAGAAGAAGAAGAAGTAGTAGTAGTAGTAGTAGTAGTGGAGGAGGAGGAAAAGGAGAAGAAGGAGAAGGAGGAGAAGGAGGAGAAGGAGAAGAAGGAGAAGGAGAAGGAGGAGGAGGAGGAGGAGGAGGAGGAGAAGAAGAAGAAGAAGAAGAAGAAGAAGAAGTATTATTATTATTATTATTATTATTATTATTATTATTATTATTATTTCATACCCACCCCTTCTCATGGCTCAAAGCAATTTACAACTTCAATAAAAACACAAAATTATCTAAAACATTCTACAAAATACACATATTAAAATATATTTCTACAAAATACACATTAAATACACAGAAAAAAGATTAAACATAAGATACAAATTTAAAATTCATTATTAAAACTGGCTGGGTTGGTCTGCTAGAAGAGATAGGTCTTCAGGTACATCTTCAACTTTGACAGCTGATTTAGCTTTTCGAACTCTTCCAGCAGGTCATTCCTTAGCCTTGGGGCAGCCAATGAAAAGGTCCTCTGGGTGATGGTCACCAGTCCAGTTGTGGTAGGCTGGAGTAAATGGCCCCAGAGGACCTAAGTGTTTGGGGTGGAGTGTATAGAATAAGGTGATTCTGTAGGTAATTTAGACCCAAACTATGTAGGACCTTAATACCCATGTAGGGTTGCCCCATATATCAGTGCACACAAGAGTTTGGACTACTCTATACTTTATTGGGGGTATAATTCTCCCCTTGTACTTAATGGGATTTCAAACTGTGTTTGGCTTCTGCTCATACTTAGTTTTTATGTCATCCTAGAAACTGAAGCTCCTAAGTTTACTTTGTATACCAAAGTCCCTTCAAAATTGAAAACATTTTTGCAATGGATTCACCTTCGTCTATGAGTTGAGTACCATTCATTTTCTTCCAGGCCCATATTTGATTTCAATTAAAAGAAAGACTGGTGTGCTTAATCTTTCCCCAAAGTTGATATGCTGTATACCTGAGTGAACTGTCCAATTTCCCTTATAAATTATGTATAAAACCCACAACCACAGGCACACATTTGCTGTCGCTCTCTCTCTTTCTCTGAAATGCGTCAGGAAAATTCAATTTCTCTTTTGCTTTTTTTTTACTTTCCATCACGGTTCTTGGGATATTCATTTTCAATGCCCCTCTCCCGCACCCCTTGCTCATTTTTATAAACGTCTTATTTATTCAAGCTCTTCATAGAAGGAACTAATGCCATGCATTGCTGATTTTATTACTTCGGACAGCTTACAATATCTCCTCAGAAGCTAACATGTTAATTGATTTTAAAATTTCTATAAATTTGAACGCTGCTATCATAGTCTACATACTGATGCTGACGCCAACTCATTTGCATGTCCTCTGCAGACCCTTCGGAGAGACTTTAAATAAACACAGTTGAACTTTGGAAAGGGGGGAAATGGGGAGAAGTCAGAAGAATAAAGTTTTCCATCAGCAAAACTCTTGCCTCTGCAGTCAAATCCAGTAGCTGCTATTTTGACTAGGTAAAGGTTTACCTTTTAGTCCAGTTAAGTCCAGTCTTGTCCGACTCTGGGGTTGGTGCTCATCTCCATTTCTAAGCCGAAGAGCCAGCGTTGTCCGTAGACACCTCCAAGGTCATGTGGCCGGCATGACTGCATGGAGCGCCGTTACCTTCCCGCCAGAGCAGTACCTATTGATCTACTCACATTTGCATGTTTTCGAACTGCTAGGTTGGCAGAAGCTGGAGCTAACAGTGGGCGCTCACTCTGCTCCCCGGATTCGAACCTACTGCAATTTATTGCCTACTGCAATTGCTGAAAATTGAGTTCAGAGTGCCAAAGTAGTTTGCGTTCAATTAACTCAAAGGAAGGGACATATTGACCTCTCCAGAAAACTCAGGCGAAAGGAAACAATTTCAGACTTCCTTAGGTTGCATGTTTTTACTATTTATCATCTTGACCACATCTGATATTGCTTGGCAGCATGACTCCTGGTTTTCCTCTGGAAAATGCTGGAGGATATGGCTTGAGACACTTCACATGCTCATCAAAGTAGGAAAAAATTGGAGAAAGAACAATAGCATAATTGGGCCCATAATCTAATCCAGATTAAGCATACCCAGCCCCCGCAAGTCAGTTTGCTTAGGACTTGGGTTCCAGACCTTTGGCCATTTTGGTTGCTGTTGTCTGGACACATTCCAGCTTGTCAATATCTTTCTTGAAATGCAATCCCCAGAAGTGGACTCAGTATTCCAGGTGAGGTCTGGCACACTATAGAATTATGATACATGTGGGTTGTGGTGGTGGTGGGTCAGTGGTTCAGTCGGTCTGAACTATCTGCGGGGATATTGCTTTTTGGATGATGATGATACACTTTATTTATATTCTGCCCTTCTCCCCTAGGGCACTCAGAGCAAATTACAGCATTTCCATACATAGGCAAACATTCAGTGCCTTTACAATCACATGAGACACACAAACACAAACAAAGGCAAAGGCTTCTCCTTTCATTTTCAGCTTCTGGAGGTGATGCTTATCACTGGCTCTGGGAGGTGCTTTTCTCCATTTTCAAGCTGAGTAGCCTGCATTGTCTCCTCCTGGTCATGTGGCCGGCAAGATTGCTTGGACATCTCTTTGCCTTTTCCCACCGCAGCTGTACTTATTTATCTACTCACATTTCCATGTTTTTGAACTGCTAGGTTGGCAGGGACTAAGGCTGACAGACAGGAGCTCACCCCATTTCACAGATTTTGAACTGCCAACCTTCAGGTCAGCAGTTCAGCAGCACAAGAGTTTAACCCATTGCGCCAATGCGCCCCCCTATGTATGGATGATCCATGCACTTTGTAGGGACTACAGAGAACTGGATTTGCTCTCAGACCATGGGAAGGGGTCTGGTTTAGTTAGTCTTTAGTTAGCTTTGTCCATTCTACTTTCTTGGGGGAAGATTTAGGTGGCTAGATGGGACACATAGGTTGGTGAGGATGTTACTATGATCTCTAGCATAGCCACAAAAGCCAAAATGCAGTGCTTCATATGATACTTGAGGTGGGACAACAGCAGAGGTTTTCCTCAAGGCACCAGGGATTGCCAGATATTTGTGTGCATTCAATACAAATACCTTTCATTCCTCCTAGGACACTCTCTGTGGACTTGCATCCAAAAGCTTGCAGAGCAGCATGAGCCCACACGCTGCCACTTTGAGCTGCCTTGCCATAAGGTAAGAAAAAGTGGTGAGGAATAATCAATCCAGAAAAAACAGCATTGATCAACTTCACTCAATGGAAGAACCACGACAGCAGCAGCTTGGAGTAGATTGCTTTTGGGTGCTTTGCAGCACTTTGTTTCTGTAACATGCGGGTTGCTTGAGAAACCTTTTGCAGTTGAGGTGATTTGGTACTGATCATTCTGCAAGCTCTCAGGGGAGTTTTAGCTGCCTGGCTGGTTCGGTAATATTCCAGCAAACTTATATCACTATTAGCACTGTGTTCAGTTGTCTCAAAGTCTCTGCATTGTGCTTTGCTAGTGAAAATGGAAGAGGGCAATTCCAGCATTCGGGCTCCAATGTCGTTCTATTGTGCATGTTCCATTTAATTAAAACTCTATTTTATCCCTGAACACTGCATTGGCTCAGTAATGTCCTGGCGGCCACCTCTAAGTCATAGGATGGCCTTTTCCCTTTCCTATTTCAATGCTCTGCTTTCTCCTTTTGTTCCTACTTGACCTAGGAAATTGCTGAGAACTGAGTTTTCAACTGCCCATAAACATTGCTCGTCATCATGTATGAGCCTAGAGTGAATCTAACTGGTTGGAAGTTCTTGGAAAATTAAAAGAAGGAATTCAATGTCACCAGCATTCTTCCATGGTTTTTGGAGGACAGTATGTTTTGATAGATAACTTCCAGGGGTTAGGGAGGCACATTTCTATGACATTTCACTGTCATTTCTCCACATCCTCCATCCACTTTAATCCTTGGAACACACACACACACACAAAAAATGGCTCATCATTAAAAGTTCAGAAGGCTTGCTATTTTTTCCAGGTGTTTACCCATGTTATGAGTTACATTTTCTAGTTATTTCCCCAAATTTCTTTACTTTTTAAGATGTATTTCTTTAACTATAACACAAAAAGATAAAAAATAGCAAAATGCATAAACACTTAAAAAGAGGCAATTATTTTTGTGGGTTCTACAATTGTTTTCAGGGTCCCTGATGGTGGCACAGTGAATTAAGGTGCTGAGCTGCTGAACTTGCAGTCTGAAAGGTCCCAGGTTCAAATCCTGGGAGCGGAATGAGTGCCCGCTCTTAGCCCCAGCTCCTGCCAACTTAGCAGTTCAAAAACATGCAAATGTGAGTAGATCAATAGGTACCGCTCTGGTGGGAAGGTAACAGCGCTCTATGCAGTCATGCCGGCCACATGATTTTGGAGGTGTCTACATACAACGCTGGCTCTTTGGCTTAGAAATGGAGATGAGCACCAACCCCCAGAGTCGGTCATGACTGGACTTAACGTCAGGGGAAAACCTTTACCTTTTACAATTGTTTTCAGATTAACCCCCCCTCCCTAGCTTGGGTTTCCATAGCAAATTTCCAAACTGTAAATTAACTTTGTCCGTTGTGTAAGTAAATTGGATCATTCTCCGTGAAGGCAGCACCACACCCGGATCTGTTATCAATTCAAGATGCGTATTCGTTCGCATGATGCCTGAGTCAAGCCTGGACTCTTGTACACTGGAAAACAAAACATTTGTTGGGAAGATTTCCTTCCATCCCCGCAGTGGTACATTTTATATTAGGTTTCTTTTCTTTATAAAGAAAACAGTCAGAGGGGAACAGAATGAATAAGAGAATCAAGGGAATAGCGTCCTACTGACTGGAGCACATCAAAGCCCGATGAATCGTGCTTGCACACCTGACAACAGCATTACAGCTGGAGGCAAAGACAACCACTAAGAATGTTTACTGACCCACAAACTGTTTAGCATCCTTGAGGGATGTTGCAGCAGCCCTGGAGATACTTTCTGCCTGGTGAGCCACTAGTTACGGGTGCAATGAAGTGTGACCTGCTGTCTTATCTCCATCCCAATCCATTCTGGTCAGATTTCCCTTTTGCAGGACGGTTTAGTGAAGCTCCCTCTTTCAGGCATATCATGCTAGATAAATCTGATCTTTCTGGACAGTCCATCACAGTAGCCATCTCAGAGCTGACATGTGAAGGTTGATTTTGTTCTTCACAAAGCAACATCGAGGTAGGACCTCCTGTGACCTAGGAGGGAAAACAAGATTGAAGGAAATTGCTACAGAAGTGGAGTCATCACATGTGCTGCCAGATAACTAGGTAATAACAGCTTGAGCTGCTCCAGGGTGGGTTGCCAACTTTTCATCATCTCTGCTTGGTCTGTACTTTCCACGATAGCATGGGGAAGTGTTATCACTATGATAAGTGTCACCCTGTGTGGTAATTCAAGGTGTTGTGATCGAGGTGACCACCCCCCCCCCAGGACTTTGTAAAAGTTAGTTCAAAAATCAAGACTTTATGTTCTATATTCCATATATTTATAGTAGAAGGTGATTGAGACTTTTTACTGGAGTTTACTGTGGTTTACTAAAACTCTCTGCACTCTGAGGCAAGAGATAACAACTTCATGAATTGTAAAATCATGCTGCTAAAACTCCACTTTTATGAATTTCCATGCTGGGTTCTCCAGATGTTATGAACTTCATTCTTATCAAATATTTTCAATTGTTTATATCATTCATGATTCCCCTTTATGCAATGTAACTCACTTTTATGGATTCTCCCTTATTTCCATGAAATCTATCTATCTGCCTATATGTATTTGTACTCTTTGGGATCCCCGGAAAATATGTATTTTTCCCAGCATGGTTTATATTCCAACTTTATTTTATTCTTCATTTTATTTCATATAATTGTCAAATCATGAAATCAAATAGGAAATATTTTGAACTCAACCTGAACCCCAGAACTTATCCCATTTCCTATGACCCAGGCTTCCTTTCCCAAAAACAAAAGGGTAATCTGCCACCGCTAAATCCAATCAAATTCAAATTGCATGGACAATATAGGGCTTGAGTCGCCGAATTCGGAGTTTGCTGACCTAAAGGTGATTCGCCCCAAGGCAAACATTGTCATATCTCACCCAAAGGAAAAACCAGGACACCTCAGGAAGGCGCCCTGCAGAGCCTGTCAATATGGCTCATCACCACCCATCTTTGCTTCCACCTCTGACACCCCAAGGCATATCTAAAATCTGTATACGTGACAGGAACCCGGACATCCTTGATTGCTGCCATTAATAAAATAAGCACCCTTTAGAAATCAGTCTAGCAGGACTTAATCCTCTGGTTCCTGTCCCCGTCACCTCATTGTTTCGCTAACTCCCGCCTTCTCTCTCCTGATTGGCCCGAGTGGAGACGTAAGGCAGCTTCCTATTGGGCCAATGGAGCGAGGCGGGAAACGAAAGCCCGCCTCGTTCAACCTTCTAGCCTATCAACGATCAGATAGGCGGGGAAGCAGGGCGGGAAATTCAAAGGGCTGTCAGACTGAAATTTTGTATAAATATGGGTTTATTTTGATTGTATGGTACTACTAGTAGACCGAATGATCGCTACTAGAGTCCTCTTCAGCTGAATTGCTCAATAAAGACTCCTTGGCGGATTTTCCTTCAACTTTGGCGGACCTTCTTCATTTCGGCTTCAGGTTGTATTGCGGCTCATATTTTCCTATTGGCTCCGCCAAGGTCTGTTCTCTCAGGACCGGATCGGGTCTCTCCTCAAGGGCCCCGATCCCCTAAAACGCGGTCGACAACAGTGTCACCCCATGGACTTCTTCCTGTACCAGACCAAACCACAAGATTGTAGCAGAAATGCGAGAATGTTCAAGTATCTTTACCCTTCACTATTCCTATAAATTGATATTGTGATTGCTCCTGATGCTTCCCAGGGACTGTGGCAGGAGGAGCAGCAGCATTGAAGTGTTGCTGGTCTGTGAGAGAGCAGGGAAAGCAGAGGGAAATATCCCAATTCAAAATGTATGGTGAACCCATTTAGCAGCAGGAAATGTGCCTCTCAGCAATCAGCATGGCAAATTAAGCCCATATTTACCTTCACAAGTTAAAGAGTGCCACACAAAAGCATGTGCTTTGGCATACAGAGGGAGAAAGACAAGCAGTTGCTGATGGAGACAAACATAGTTTTAATAGCCGGAGGAGCTTCTGGGTTTATGGTGGGGATAGGAAGGAAAACTGGACAACAAAACTGAGGAGAAGAGCAAGTTGTATCTCCATAAATAAATCCATAAGGAAAGGACAGTGTTTTCCACCTCCAGCCTTCAGTTCAGCATGACTTGGCTGCTTTCCTTCCATCCTTGTCCACTTCCTTCCTAAGCACTATCTACACTGCACATACAGTAGTGCATTGAACATTGCAATCATACATTTCATACATATAGAAAATTTAAAACAGAAAATAAACTTTGCCCATTTTTATTACTGGTTTTTCATGAGGATATATATGTATAGTTGCAAGAAATCAAAAGTGGTAGACCTGTAGTGTCCACCTTTTTTCCCCAGAACATAGAATATGCCTAGCCTTCATCAAGAGATGGCTCTGATATAAACATTAGCAAAGGGAAGGAAACACAATTAATTTTGTATTATCCATAAACCCATAATCCTGTTCTCTGCTTGCTTTAGAGTTTGGTGGGAGGATCAAATTAATGCTGTCTGGAGAGACAGGTTGGAAAAAAATGTGGATTATAGCTATGAAAAGTCATCAGCCTGAAATTAGCTTCTCAGTACTAGTCATATTTATTCTCTTTACAGAGGCACAGGATGGATGAAGGTGGAGTCCCCTCAAGGAACTTTTCCAAACAATGACTGTAGCTGGTGATGATGAGACAATAGAATAGGGTTTGGACAAGTCACCTTTTTGACTTGCTGTAGCCAGCATGGGCAAATCTTTTGATTGTATATTCCTGTGTGACAGGAGGTTAGACGGGATGTGCTTTACCTAGGCTTCGGCCATTCCATGGACTTTATTACCTTTAGTTGTTCCCATCCCTAGTCACCGAAGAATATGCATTTTCAGATTTCTATTCCCCTTAAAATGGCCCATGGCCTATGGTGCTTGACTACGGATTGGGATTATTGTCTATATTTTAAATTATTTTAACTTTTGTAAGATGCATTATTATACTGTGATTTTATTGTGTTACTGTTTTTATTGATGTAATACTGTTTTGGGCTTGTCCCAGTGTAAGCTGCCCCGAGTCCTTTGGGAGATGGAGCAGGGTATAAATAAGGATGATGATGATGATGATGATGATTATTATTATTATTATTATTATTACCTCTGTAGTTCCTTCCAACTCTATTGTATTATGTTTTGAGAGCTTTAGTGGGATTATGATTGATGTAGTCTATATACAGCTATTTCATTCTTTCTAGGACACTCTCTGTGGACTAGCACCCAAGTTTTAGTGAAGAATATATACAAATCCTCAGATCTGAGTTGTTTTTACTTGTGAGCAATCTGGGCCTTCCTCTCAATTCTAGGAAGATAATGTGGAATTGGGAAGCCTGAGATATTACATTAAATTTTGCTGAACATGAATAAGTCTATGGTTTGGAGTTTCATGCACATGTATGATTTCAAGACAGCATTTTATTCCTGAAACTCAAATGTCACAGATATATGCTGCTACACATTTTGGAAACTCCTGGTAACCTATGCTGTAACAACAACCTCTTTCTTAACAGTTCCTCTCTGAAAAGCTCCGGTTCTTCTTGCACATGCAAAGTTCAATTGGATGTATCTGGAGTGCTTCTCTTCTAACTGGCTGCTGTTTACACATAAGGGTGAACCTCCTCATTGTTTGTCTACCCCTGCAAGCTCAAGGAGAAGAAGCATACAATTAAAGCTTCCAACTAAATTTATTAATTCTGAACAATCTGGAGGAGAGAAAGAACTTGTACATCAAAATATGCTTGCTATTTTTTCATGACAACTATAATTTGGTGAGTATATTCTGGAAGCTTTATTAGGTCCCTGTTATTCACATCCCATATGCCACAGACCTGCTAAAATATTTAAACACTGTGATAAATGCAGAGGCATCGTGCAAGTCTATCAGTTCCATGTGGGCAGATGCAAAATCACTGACAGTTTTGTCTGCCTTTGTTCAGTCTCTGTGAGGCCAGGCTGAGCAAAGAGTGCTTGCAATTATTCTGCAGGAGTATCTTAATAGGACCTGCAGAATGTGTGCCACACCAATGAATTTAGTGTAGCATATTTAGAGCTATCAAATAGGAGCTGGGCAGTAGTAGTGGATTTTAGACTATAGTATATGGCTTGTGACTGGTTGGATCAAGTAGAGCAGTGGTTCTCAACCTGTGGATCCCGAGGTGTTTTGGCCTACAACTCTCAGAAATTCCAGCCAGTTTACCAGCTGTTAGGATTTCTGGGAGTTGAAGGCCAAAACATCTGGAGATCCACAGGTTTAGAATCTCTGAAGTAGAGCATCTGTGAAATAAGTCCAACATTGTGGACTGTCAGTCATTGGGAGACCACTTCCACCATCAAAAATGATCAGAGAAATAGATCCACTGTCCTTTTCCTATCCCTGTTATGTTGTTACTAGCCGTATAAAGGGTTAACTTTACTTTCCTCAATCAAAGACTCATAGAGTTGGAACACAGGACCATCCAGTCTAACCTCTGCTGTGCAGGAACACACTATTAAAGCACCCCCAACAGATGGTCATCCAACCTCTGCTAAAAAACCCCCAGAGGAAGAGACTCCACCACACTGTGAGGCAGCATAATCCACTGTCCAACTGCTTTTATTGTCAGGAACTTCTTCTTAATGTCTCCTTTCCTGGTCAATTGCTCTGTGTCCTAGTTTCAGGATCAGCAGAAAACAAGCTGACTTTACCTTCAATGTGACATTATTTTAAATATTTAAATATAGCTACCCTGCCCCTTCTAAACATACCCCCAGCAATGGGAACTTAGCTTATTAACAGACCCCAAAACACTGAAAGGTCATATTCCCAACTACATGAGCTTTATCAAACAACAGCAACAAAAAAGAGATGGCTTCACTATAAATCAGAGCTAACCCAAAATGATACAAAAATGACTGGGAGCAGGAATTCCAGCTTGAGAAGAAAAGTAGGGGTTTAAATTAATCAATACATGTTTTAAAAATCAGTCAGTAAATATTGGGGCTGGAGAGGTTTGGGGAAATAAGCCCAAATGAAATGAATAAATGAAATATTGACTTCTTTGGGCTGCATTGGTAGCAGCGCCAAAGGAGATACTTCCAGGCATAACTGAATGCAAAATAGTCCATAGGATTATTGTTAGAACGGCAAAGCATGTCTTTTAGTCCCACTTCCACCCTCTTCCACCCCAATCCCAGAATATTGTCTGCAGTTATTTCTATCTTGCTTACCTTTATTCGGCTTCCATAAGGACCAGAAATTGGGGGGAGGGGGTAGTTTGGAAGGGAGGCGATTAATATTTCACTAGGCTTCCTTGTAAAATAAAGGTTAAATCAGGAAAAAATAACAATATAAATAAAAGATGATTTCTTATCTTGTTCGGGCAAAGCTAGCCCCATGTAAATTTAAAGCTAGCATTGTAGCATTTTCAAGTTGCATTTGACACTCCACTGGGTCTTTTCCTTGACTGGCTAAGTTTGTTTGTTCCATGAAAGAGAAAAACTGAATTCATGCCAAGCAGGGGGCAGAATGGCAGAAGGAACGAGGCACAAAGCACAGAAGGTTTGACAAGGAGGAAATCACTGAGAGCCAAATGGCATTGGAAACTAGACTGAGCATGGCTGGGGGGGGGGGGGGGGGGTAAAAGAATGAGACTCAAGACCGCGGAGAAACAAATGGAAACAACTTTATTGATTAACGAAAGTAAAGGATTGCAGTCAACAGATTATTTTGGGAAACAATTTAAATAACCACACACAACACTGGTATCTCCGTACTGTGGAAGAAGATCAAAGGAAAGTAAGTCATTGTGTGCTAGATGGTGCTATTGTAACGTCTACCCCATTACTGATGCTGTACACATGTGTCTGTTGTGGTGATGCTGATGGTGATGATGATGACGATTCAAAGTCTCTGATGACAGATTTTGTTTTTTGTTTTTTAAAAAGACAAGCACAAAATTCAAAAGTTTAAAAGGTGATGCACTTTTATTCTATTCCTGGTGGCACAGTGTGTTAAAGCGCTGAGCTGCTGAACTTGCGGACCAAAAGGTGCCAGGTTCAAATCCCGGGAGCGGAATGAGCACCCGCTGTTAGCCCCAGCTCCTGCCAACCTAGCAGTTTGAAAACATGCAAATGTGAGTAGATTAATAGGTACCGCTTCGGCGGGAAGGTAACAGCACTCCATGCAGTCATGCCGGCCACATGACCTGGAGGTGTCTATGGACAACGCCGGCTCTTCGGCTTAGAAATGGAGATGAGCACTAACCCCCAGAGTCGGTCACGACTGGACTAAACGTCAGGGGAAACTTTTACCTTACCTTTGTTCGTTAGCTACAAGTTACACTATCCCTTTCCTTTCTTCTTGTTTACAGTTTGCCTTGTTTTTACGACAGATGACACTTTCGGTCATTGGTGCTATTCTGAGTTCAAATTGTTGTTTTATATACAAGTGGTTTTATTTTATAAGTGTATTGTGTGTATATTTTATGTGTTGTTTTAGGCACTTTGTGCCATATGTAAGCTGCCCCGGGTTCCTTTGGGGAGATGGAAGTGGGGTACCAAAATAAAGTTATTAAAGTTATTGTGTTGTCCTGTTTAAAAATTCAGTCCTCAGAGATCTGTCAAAAGAGATATGTCTTCACCTATTCATGGAAAGAGATTAAATAGGATGTCAGTCAATCCTCTCTGAAAAGGAGCTTCAATAACCTGGGGGCAGCCATTGAAAAGGAACTTTCCTATGGTTCTCCATGGTGGGATGGAGGTAAGGGTCTCTCTGGCAAATATCAAAGTGGGCTGTTTAGTAATGCCTCCCTGTATGCATTTTATTGTAGGCTGCCTTTGTAGTGCAGAATTAATGCAGGTTGATGTCATATTAACTGTCATGGCTCAATGCTTTGAGAGCATGGGGATTGTAGTTTGGTGAGGCAGCAACCTTCTTTCGAGAAGAAGGCTCAGAGCCCTGTAAAATTACAATTCCCTTGATTTTTCTTTGGAAATGAACTTATTCCCCACACTTATCATCTCTCTTTGTCTCAACTAACATATCACTGAACAATATTTTTTAAAAAATACTCTTAGCAGTGAGCTTGGATGGCCTGAATCAATTTCCATTATTTTATTTAAAGGGATGTTCCTTCAAGAGTAGGGTTGAGATGTTCCTCTTCCTATTGGCTGCTTACTTCATGAGGGACCAAGGAGTCCAAACTAGTCATATGGGATAGACTTCCAATATGGATCCAAATTGACCCCAGTGGAGTTATATGACCCCATCTAGTACTTCTCTCAGTAGCCCTAATCAATAGGGTCTGGTTTGGACCCCTAAAAATCAGATGGACCAAACTGGCCAATAGGAAGACAGCTTGAAAAGAGATTGATTCTGGAGAGAGAAGCAGACAGTTTTACATGGCTTGAAATGTTCTATAGAGACAACACACATGTGCTGAGATGATTACATGTTTTTCCATTCCCAGGGAAATGAAATCCAGAAACCAGGAGTCACTCTTGTCACAATATAACAGCTTCTCTATCCCTTCCACACCTTTGAATATCTAACCTAGAAAGTTATTGGTGTGTAAAGACCATGAAACTGCACATCCTGGATGCCACTCAGAAGGACTCAGATTGTGGTTTTAATTTAAAAGTAATTCTCAAAAGTGATAGAATAGGTAAGTCACAAACATTCCATAGAACTAAAAGGCATCTCTGAATGCCACAGACATTGTGTATGGTACAGACTTCTTGTAACCAGCCATGCAGATTGGAGAGATGGTGGAAGAGAGGGAGTTGACCTAACTCCATCTTCTCTTGATAATGTGTTTAAGGAAGAACCTTTGAATAAAAGCATAGAAACTCACTTGGGCTACCAGAGCTCAATGATGATAACTTTTTACGAAAAATTGGACAATATTATTGTCATTTGAGAGAAAAGAGGTGTGTATGCAGAATAAAGTATTTTCTCAAATAATGAAATGCATGTATTCTTATTTTTTTCCCTTTAGAAACAGGAAAATAACCTGCATGCTGACAGTACTGAGACACAATTTGGCAAGTGCTCACAGATAACTATTTTATGGGTGGAAATACTAGAAATTTGTATATTTTTCAGGAGTGAGTGAATGCTCCCCAGGTTGTTTCTCAGAACCATCAGCATGCAGACTTTTCCCATGTGTTGTAAAAAGGGACAAGACACACTCTTTTCCATATTTGTTTGAGAAAAAGGACTTATTCCACATGTTCATCTCTCTTCCTCCTGATAGTCCAACCACCAACCCTTTGTAAGAAAATAAAACATTTTCCAGTAAACTCTGGTATCAATCAGGGTTTTCCTAAGACATCCTCAAGAGTATATAGAGTTGAATCAGGTTGGGACCAATTGGGGCACAAATTAGAAATCTATTCCAATGTGGTCCACATGGATCTGAAGACTCTAAAACCAGTTCCTAATGGTCAGTGGTGGTGGGGCAAGTTCTGGGAGGGGTCATATGACCTATTCCCAATGTCCTGCCCTAAAATGTCAAGATGAAGTAGTTGTATTGATCATTTTGACAGGCATCAATCATTTTGACAGGTACTAATCATTCTTGACAAGTATCAAAAAGGCATAGATCATTCTTTTCTCTTTTTTTGACAAGGCAACTACCCTGTACTTCTCTTGTCTATGTGAATAAAACGAATCTCCAGTTTGAATGCAAAAATAATTCTTTGATCTGAGCACCAAAGGTTTGGGCAACAGGACCAGAGAATAAGGAAAAGAGGGAACACAGAAAAGAAACAAACCCCCATTCCATTCTGTAAACCGGAAAGAGTTCAGCTAATGCTCCATAAAAACGGGGCTTAATATACAGTTATTACAACGCCTCTGATTTCTGACAGATTAAGTGCTATTAAATCACTTTCTTCTGAAGGCCCAGAAAGGTCACAAGATGAATTGGTTCAGCCCCATCTTTAACTTAGTCCCAGCATGGTGCCATTTCTCAAGAGAAACTGGGAAGGGAGGGGAGAAAAGAAAGAAAGGAAATTCAGCTAGAAATTATGGCCTTCTCCATGTCTCCGGGATCTGAGGCTGGAAAGAATGACAGCCCACTGTCAAAAGCAGGCAGATCAGCTTTTATCAGCTGGAAGGGCAATTTTGTACCTCTTCGCTTTCTCAGACTTAGCTAGTTTTTCTATCCCCTCCCCATCAACTGCACTCTCCGCTCTGAACTTATTCCCTTTCTTCCCCTGGAAGTGCCTGCTCTCCAGTGAAGCAATCTCATCTTTAAGGGAGAAAAAATGTAGTCCACATTAAAAAAAAGTTTTCAGAAGAGCTTTCACATTGAAGAAACACACACACATGCACTCATTTTAACTTTAATGCCTAGAAACTGAAACTGGCATAGTTAATCTGACCAAAGAAATCTGCAACCAAAAGTTACAGGGATAACAGTAGAACGATAGGAGAGATTTGTCAGGTCTGAGTGTTTGTTTGAATTTGCTTCACAACTTTTCTAGAATTATCCTTCATCAAGTTTTGCGGTATATTTCTGGAGATTCCAAAATCCCCACAAGATAATATCCAAATCCAAACTGTCTGAAATTCAAAGTAATGAGCCTGTTTGGTGGCTAGATTATAGCATTTTGGCTAGCTCCTGTAAAATTGATGCAGAGTGATAATTCATTATCCAAAATTTTGAAATACTAAATACAAAATTATTACCTGGATGGCTGAGATACTGACAGCCTTGTTTTTTTTCATAGTTTTGTATGCACTACCTTTCTTCCATGCACAACATTATTTTAAATATTGAATAAAATTACATTGAGTCTATATATTAGGCTTGTGCATTTCAGGTGAATCACTATCCATTTCTACTTGCCAGATACCCAAAGCCCCCATATAAATTTTCCTGAACCTCCCAAAAACAGGTGCCCTTCCAAATGGGTGTTTTCATTCAGCATCCAAAAAACTGTTCTTTTCGGCTCATTGGCAGCAATGGGGAACTTACGAGGCTCCCCTTTCCCCTAGGAGTCTTTCTTTTCTTCCCTTCAAGGGAAGAAATGGGTTAAGAAAGTATCCTATCCAACCAATTATTTGGGGGGGGGGGACTTCCCGTAGGCTCCCCTTCCATATCCTTCATTAAGACCTGGATTTTAAAAAAGCACCAGAGTTACTACTCTTAAGTTTCTGGATCCTTTCTCTTCTGTTTGCAGAGGAGAAGACTGGGTTTACTGATTCTTAATGCTGTTCTATGCTAGAGGAGGTGCAGGTGTTAGTGTTTTCTTCTCTCCCAGCACCAGTAGTTTTCAAAGGCATTTTTAAGGAGGCCCAGGGAAGGAAGAGCAATGACATGGAGCTCAGTTGAGCTATCCTACCTGGACTAGCTTAAAAATCCCATCACTTGCCTGCAAGGCTGCAATCTCCTTTATGCTCGGGGTTTTGCTTCCTTAAAGCTGTTTCTACTTTCTACTCTAAAGGAAAGCAGGCTTCTCTTTTTGTTTGCTGGGATGAATATTTTTAATAATAATCTTTTAAAAGTATTTCCTGAAGGAGAGGAAGAGAATGAGAAAAAGAAGCTAAAAGGGTGAAAGCCCTCAAACACATGCACGCAAACCCCACCCACTGTCCCTCAGGTCCCCAACTCCCAATCAGTCCCACTAAATAAAAATAATGAGGAAAATAAGGGAAAATAAAAAAGATTCAACTGTGATGCCAAATAGGGGAGGAGAAGACGAGATCGGCTCCTGCTTGCTTTAGTGTTGGGAAGGTTTTTGTACTAGGAGGACCCTTACCATTATAAGCTCCAGAAGTACTGAAGGTACCGAAGGAACTGGAAGAAATGGAAGACAAGCAAGCCTAATGTTTATAAGATGTATATGCAATTTTGTGTGTGGACATGGTTTTCATCTCCAAGGTATCTCATTTTGTTCACTTATGAAAACACAAGAATTCCAAAATCAAAATCAATCTGAAATCCAAAACACTTATATTCCAAAGCATTTCAGATGAGACACACACGATTTATATTAAAACTTGGAGTGCATTGCTACTCAACTTACATAAAAACCTCCGGCTGACATTAATTCCTTGGCTAAAACCAAGGAGTCTCAAGAAAACCCCATGATAGGTACACCTTAGAGTTACATAAGTCAATGTATTCATGATTATGAAACAATAATAGATGAGTTAATCTTGAAAACTATTCCACATTGATGATCTCTATGTAGTTCTGGTTGTGAAATTATTGTCAAGATAATAAGCTTTCCCCAACCCATTTTATTGGATAGCAACTGCATGGTGAAAATGAGGTTCATTCCGATGGCATTTGGAGCACAGCTGAATTATGTTTCAAGGTATCAGACCAGGATAATTTACTTTGGTAAGTATATTTGTTAACTACAATAAACTAAGGGTTCATCTACATGAGACAAATGAATCAGGGAAGGAGTGAATGGGCACATGACACATAGAGTCAATTCGCCCTACATTCCTGATAGGGTTGCTTAATCTGGCCTTGCTACACAGTACCCATGCCACATTTTGAGGCCACATACAGGGGCAAAACCATGCCTCATTGGTGGTATGGCCAGTGCCACCCTTCCCTTCCTTTGCCCCATTTTGACCCCAAAACAAAAGGAAAGTCTCTTTAACTGCTGGAGAGGGAAGCTCCCCCGCTTTTCCAAGCCGTGTTGCATCATTACTATGGGCAAGTAAAGGCAAAGGTTTCCCCTGACATTAAGTCCAGTCATGTCTGACTCTGGGGGTTGGTGCTTATCTCCATTTCTAAGCCAAAGAGCCAGCATTGTCCGTAGACACCTCCAAGGTCATGTGGCCGGCATGACTGCATGGAGCGCCATTAGGGTTCTATGGGCAAAGAAGACAACAAATAGCCAACAATTAAGGAAATGTTCAGTTTGTTTTGGGGGCAAAACAGGGCACGGGGAGGGAAGGGTGGCACTGCTATCCCATCTCCCTGGGCTGTATGAGCTTGGGAATCATAGAATCATAGAATAGTAGAGTTGGAAGAGACCTCATGGGCCATCCAGTCCAACCCCCTGCCAAGAAGCAGGAAATCGCATTCAAAGCACCCCCAACAGATGGCCATCCAACCTCTGTTTAAAAGCCTCCAAAGAAGGAGCCTCCACCACAGTCCAGGGGAGAGAGTTCCACTGCCAAACAGCTCTCACAGTGAGGAAATTCTTCCTGATGTTCAGGTGGAATCTCATTTCCTGTAGTTTGAAGCCATTGTTCCGTGTCCTAGTCTGCAGGGCAGCAGAAAACAAGCTTGCTCCCTCCTCCCTATGACTTCCCCTCACGTATTTGTACATGGCTATCATGTCTCCTCTTAGCCTTCTCTTCTGCAGGCTAAACATACCCAGCTCTTTAAGCCGCTCCTCATAGGGCTTGTGGGATGTGTGGGATGGCTGTGGAGATGCCACCTGGAATCATGAATGGTGATCTCAGGTGGTTGTCTCCACAGCCTCAATGTTGAAGATTCAGATCTTCAGGGAGTATCTGGATCTTTGCAGGTATTTTTTTAACCTGGGTGTTACCCTGAGTTACCCTGCATTATCCTGTGTACATCATTTGGATGCGCCAGACTAATACATCATCTGAATGCTTTGCCACGAGAAATTTAGTGCTCCATATTTGCTCCTCTGATGGGAACAGGACAGTGGTGGTAAAGATGGTTCAACACTGCTGGGTTTCCTTCCCACCATTGGGACAGCTCACTGAATTGTGTGGATACCTTCCTACTGCCAAACCTGCTTGGAAGCTTGGTGTGCAGATTGTCCCATGGCTGATTTGGAGTGCTCCACTTTGGATCAGACCCTGCATAAGTGTCATGTATAGATTTGCTCTAAGTAGCTGAAATAGAATCCTGGGATTGTCCTTTGTAAAAAAAAAAAAAAAAAAAGGAGGGGGGATGTCAATACATCTATGCATAAATGACCAGGCTATGGCTAGTTTTAAAAAAAGGACTATAGAGCACTTTTAGCCATGTTTCTTCTTTCAGAGCACATATATTTCAGACTCATTCTGAGCAATGCTGTACTCAAGGCTCCACAGGGCTGAAAATCTTGATATTTCTGAACTACAGCTCTGAGTCTTAGCACTGAACATTTCATAGACTAAACGCCCATTAATTTTTGTGAGGTTGTACTTACTTTAAGAAGAAGGGGGAAAACAGAGCACGGTCCTTCACAATGTGGATTTTCTTTGCATCTCTGGATTTATGTCAGAATGCTCACCCCCTTTCAATGCAGCCTTTCCTACTCAGTTTTTCTCCTTGTGTCTTCTTTTGTGGTTCTCTGTTTGGAGGCTTAAAGACAAGCTTCCTGCTGCTCAGCAAAGAAGTTCACAAAAGTTTCCCTGAGCTTATTGTAAGTTTATATACTCCTACACTGTAATTTGGGCACTGGCTGCATAGTTTCCCTTGATTCTATTTTGTAATTGTTCTGATATGCTGACATCTTTTTGGTTCTGCTTTGATTATATTTTGTCAGGATATATGAAGTTATACATTTGGGAAAGAATGGTGAGCATGCATCTAATATTGGCTGTGACTTTATCACACAAACCCAATATTCCACTATAGTTGCAGTAGCATTTATAGAGGATACATACTGAGTTGAGCACCTTTGATGTTGCACTTCTTTTCCATCATCATTTGGCAATTCATGTAATTCTGCATAACCTTGCAACCCCTCCTTCCTTTCACATTTGTTGTTCTGTAATTTTTATTTTGAGCTATTCTGCAATTTCAGTTTTGGGAAAAAGAAACAAATACAACTGAAAAACATAAAGAGAAAACATAGTTTGGAAATAGCAAGGAGAAGGAAGGAGTGAGGAAGAAAAAGTGATCCCACCCCATGACATCATGCTATTGCTGGAATGCCAGCACAGAAGCAGAATGGACCCATCACACCAAGGTAGGTGAAGGAATCATTGCAGGATTGTGAGCTATTGACATGTTTTCCCATCAATTGCAAGGAGGAGGAGATGCAGGGAAGGAGGCAGACCAGCAGTGAACTCTCAAAACCTCATGTCATGAATCCTGTCATCATTTCAAATCCTATGGCATTCAGTTAGCAACATACACTGGTATAACTGAAACTTTTTGGTTGTTGCAGGAGGAGGAATTCATTACATCAGTCCATCTCTAGACCGTGGAATGACCTGCCAGAAGAGATCTGACAGCTAAAGACCCATCTCTTTTGGTTGTGCCTACCCAGTCAATTGTAAACTATGAATGTTGAATTAACATTCCATTTGTTTTGCATTTTAATTTTTGTACTATGGATTTTAATATGTATATGGTAATGTGTTTTAACTGTGTTGTACCCCACCTCAAGCTATGACGAGAGGCAGGTAACAAACCACCACCACCACCATCAATGGTTAGTATCTAAGATGGTGCTCCTAACCCGCTGGACATTGGGGAAGCATCTGGTTATGTTCCTTTAGCCAGACACAAAACGACAAAAGTATTATCTGGGACTTCCTGGGAATCTGCTATAGGTTCTGATAACCTCATAGAGTTCGAAGAAATCCCAAGGGCGACTCCATTCCAGGAAGCAAAAATACACAGCCCAAGCACTCCTGACAGATGGCCATCCAGCCTCTGCCTAAAAACTTTGGAAGAAGGAGACTCCACTGGAGTCTGAGGCAGATTATTCCATGGTTGAACAACTCTTGCCTTTGGGACATCAGTCCTAACATTCAGGTGGAATTTATTTTCTTGCCGTTATTATTTATTTATTTATTTACAGTATTTATATTCCACCCTTCTCACCTCAAAGGGGACTCAGAGCGGATCACATTGTACACATATAAAGCAAACATTCATTGCCATATAACATAGAACAGAGACAGAGACAGACGCAGAGGCAATTTAAACCTTCTCCAGCTTCCAGCTTCCTGGGGGTATGCTTGATTCCGGCCACAGGGGGAGCAGCTGCTTCATCATCCACTGTGATGGCAACTTCTTCATTCCAATGGCGACTGGGTGATTTTTATGGTGTTGTAAATTAGGCTCCCCACATATAAGTGGTACCTGAATTTCCTACTTGATAGATGCAACTATCATTCGGTTTGCTTAGGTCAACAACGAGCAGGGCCTATATTTTTATTTTAATTGTCAGGTGCTCACCCCAACATGGGCTGGCCTCGAACTCATGTCCTCTTGGTCAGAGTGATTTATTGCAGCTGGCTGCTAACCAGCCTGCACCGCAGCCTGGCCCCAGTTCAATTCCATATGCCCATTTGTTTTAACAAAAGGGAGGGGAGACAAACCATACTGTAAAATTCTGTCTGAGCAGAACTTTACAGTACACCACACATTGCAGGATCTAATTTGTAAACAATGAATGTGTAGATAGAGAAAGAAACATGATTCAAAGATGGACTAGCTCTTTGAAACCAAAGCATGAGCCAGGGAATTCTGTCCAGCAGCTTTGGTAACTTTAGTTGTAATGAAAGTTGGGAAAGCACACATGGCTGTGTCGCCAATTGTTTCATTAGTTTCACAATAGTTTTACAATAAAATAGCTAGCTACTCTAATGTAATTGATACTACCCAAAGACTGAATAGGATTTTGGCCTTTAGACCCCCCACCAGCAAGACAGATACAGGCTGACCACCTCAGCTAGAAGGAGCCAACATGAAGACATTTACGTGCTCCTTCAACATCTTATCCTGTCCACATGTCACAAGGGAAGGAGCAGGGAGACAAAAGATTGGGATGATAACGTGGATCAAGCTGGCAGTTGAGGAATTTCAAAGAGAAGCTACTGGAAATTGCCTTCTTTCTGACAGCCCTGTGCAAAGACGAATATGGTTTTTAAAAAGAAACCCACCAAATCTTGTCAGGTCCAGCTATGTTTGAAATGTCTGAGTTCTACCAGTGCTTCTTTTTTTACTTTAAAATCACATACAGATACACACACACAAAGAGACACACCTCTCAGGAGAAATATTTCCAACTCATAGCAAAGTGAAGAAAGCAAATCAAGAGGCTGTCTAGAAGAGACTTTTCTCTCTGTGTTATTTTATTTGGATGCTGTCCAAATTCCAAAAAAATCACCCTCACTTCTATTCCCCCCCTTCTTCTTTTTTTCTTCGTCTTCTCCAAAGTCTTTTGACACATTTTCCCAATAGGACAGTGAGTCAATTCCGTTTCATTTCTTTGGCTTTATTTCATTTCGTTTCATTATTTTGGGCTCTTGTTTCTAATAACCGGCAAGTTTTTTCAATGTTCCTCCTCAGCCGCTGGCATGGGACTGAAGTATTTAGAGATGAGAGCCTCTAATTTTGTGTCAATATTAACTAAGGCTGGCATTTAAAAAAGGCAATTCATGTGTGGCTCCATTTTTTGATGAGAACCTGGGGACTTTTCCTCTCTTTTCCCCTCGCTTTTCTTTCTTTCAAAAGCAAAGTGTTTTTATATTACACATCAAATAGTCATGAGCCGTGGGCCTGAGCTATGGATATACATGCAAAAGGTTAAAATCAGAAATCTTTGCAGGCACCGCGAGGCGGTCCGAGGGGACAAAACGCTCCGAGGAGCTCATTGCTGAATTTCACCTTCAAGATGAGGGCTGAAAGCCGACTAGGGAATCAAACGACAGTTGGGAGATGTGCTTTATCTCAGCTTGTTTCTTGAAAGCTTTGTGCGTGCGTGTGTTTATTGCAAGCGTGTGGGGCTTTTCTTTTTCTTTCAGAGTGGCATTTGCATCTTTTCAAAAGGAGTTTGGTTCCCTACATTTCGTATAAAACAAATGCGGGGCAAGGGAGGCAGAGAAAAGAGAAAACGAACTAGTGCACCAATGCAACATTTTATGTGTTGACTCCCTTGTTCTACTTTGCCAATTGTTTTGAAAGATTCCGGATGATCCATGTGCAGAAATGGCTTTAAAGGAAACTAATAAAGACATAGGAGCCTCAAGGTGGTGTTTATGAGAGTGTCGTATCTCTCCTTTTCTCTCTTTCTCTTCTTCCTCCCCCTCCTCACATCCCACCCCACCGTTCCACAGAGAGACATCAATGGCGGATGAAACGGTATCTTGAGAGAGCTTAGGGTTTTGATGTGACTCGCAGAAGAAAGCGCTTGGGTTGGAAAAGGCATCCCGAGACAGATGAGAGTCAGAGAGAGAGGGTCTATAGAGACAGGAATGGGAGCAGAGAGAGTTGAATCCATTAAAGGCTGTGTGAAGTGGGACACGTCCCCCAAGACACATAGAGTCCTAGAAGGCAAAGGCTTTTGAAACTGGCAAAGTAGAAAGCAAGGGGATATTATACCCTAAGGAGGAGCAGAAAACAGAAAACGAAAGGCCACGCAGGTAAACACTGAGTGTTTGGAGACCCAGGGTTAGAAAGACAAAAAACTTTGAAGCAACAGATGATATATTCAAGGAACCAGGGTATAGATGTCACAACAGACACACACACAAAAGGCTGATGTCGTATATGCTAACTGCATTGGCCATTTCAAGGAGTAGTTTTCATGATGGAGTATATTAGGAGAGGAAGAGGGAACTGAAATAAGGTCATTGCCCCCTAACATGAACTTTGACGCACAATGAAAATTTCCTTCATTTCTTAAATTTATAGAATTGCAGTAATGGCAATATTACCTACCAAGGGTAACCTATTTGTGCAATGCTCCCAGTGTTTAACTCTGATTCAACTTTGTATAATCCTCAAAGGGTTCCCAGTAGAATGGGTCACAAGCTGGAACTGAAAAGAGGATCACAACAGTGTGGAGTGGCCTTTAACAGCCCATCACTTTACTGCTGTGTATGTTGTTTTTGTTTATATCCAACTTTTATCCCCTGACTGAGATCACAACATCAAAAACAGTACATCTTAAACCCACAACATACAAATATTTAAACAGAAGTAAACAAACCAGTCAATTTAAACCCCTTAACCTCTTAAAATGTTTAAATAACCCAATACCCTACAACACACCCGCAGGCTCCCTCTAAAAAACTTGCTTCTTTAGAAGCCTGCTTGAATGAAGAGTTTAGCTTACTGCTATAAGCTTTTACCTTGGTGTTTGCTCAGTGAGGCCACCACAGTGCTCTTCTACTCACAATACAATTTATTATGCAGGCCTAAATATAAATAATTTCCACATCACAGGTGTAGTTACAAGTGTGTCACTATGTATCATAACTCTTGATAATTGCTAGCAAGTGGGGGCTGGAAATGTCATCCTGCTGTGGCCAATGAATGAGTTTGACTCCACTTTAATTGCCATGTTTGATACAACTTTAATTGCCAGGGCTCAATACTATGGAATTCTGCGATTTGTAGTTTGGCAGAGCACCAGCACTCTTTGTTAGGAAAGGCTAAAGACTTTGTAAAAGTAGAACTCACATGGTTTTATTGTATTCAGTCATGGCAATTACAGTGGTGCCAAACTGCATTGGTTCTACAGTATAGAGGCACTCCAAATCACCAGAAGAATATATTCCAGTCTTTTGGCATGCCTGCTGGCTTTTAGGTAGGTTTTTATGGAAGTGGTGGGGCATTTGTGATTGTGGTGAAAGTATTGCAATCATAATCACGAATCCTGAACAGTTGTGAATGCACATGGCTAACATACACATTTACAACTGTTCAGCAGAATGCCAGCCAACATTAATAGGCTGCATGGTTTTTGATGCTCACTGTGGACTTTGCTAAATTTAGGTGCTGTTAGTCCTTTGCTTTAGTTATACTACTATTGTAAACATGTCGACAAAACAGATGAATGGGGACACTAAGACAATGATTCTTCATTTCCTTGACCAGCAAAAAAACTCCATTTTTCACCTTAAAAGATTTTTTCACTTTTCTAAAAAAATCAAATGTTCACATTTTTATCATGTTGAGCAATTCTCGATCCAGAAGAAGGTTTGAAAAATGTAGCCTCACAATGGATGTTTTACACCTTAAAAGTTTCTTTCTAAAACCACTCATAAAAAAATCTGTTATCCCTCCACAGATTTATACCTGGCTCACTGCAATGTCCCTGCAGCTATAAATAAAACAAAGAAATAACTTGTCATAAAAGTCACCTTTGCCATGCCCTCGCTGCTCCCTCCCCCACCTTCCAAAATGTGTTGCATTTAATGATCTCACTTTTGGTGTAAAACTGTTACTTTTGTGATGCAGGTTGAAAATGAGTGAAAAGAAAAAGCATCGAATTTTGATGCCCCCCCTTCCCTCCTAAGCATGAGAGGGCTCTTGCATGTACAGGTACTACTGGGATGTTTTATAAAAACCATAGTTCCCAGATGAACATTCGGATCATCTCTGGAATCTTGCTGGTAGCTTATTCATATAGAAACAGATTGATGTGGAATAGGCTTGTGCAATCTGGGGAAGCCGTGATCCGTTTCAGTGTCCCAGATTTCGGTGGGGGTCCCAATCCATTTTTCCTCCCAAATTGGAGAGGACAGAAAGCCTCCCAAATTGGAGAGGACAGAAAGCCTCCTAAATTGGAGAGGACAGAAAGCCAAAATATTTGTTTTCGATCTGGACCATTGGTGGCAAGGGAGGGGGAATTTCCCACAGGCTCCCCTTCCCCTGTCATTTTAGGCATTGTTTGCTCTTATATCCTTTATTAAGACCTGAATTTAAAACATCAAAGTTAAGATACCACTTTTCTTGCAAACTTTCCCCTTCTGTCTGTAGAGAACACTGGGCTTAGTGCTTTGTTAAAGCTGCTTCTAGAGGAGACAGGAGCTGCAGGCATGCTCTCTTTCTGCAGGAGGCAGTTTTCTAATCCATTTTAAGGATTTCTCAGGGAAGGAAGAGGGATCAATCTGGAGGTATCCTACCCTAGGCTTCCTTTTAAAGGCCCTCTATACTCTCTTGATTTAAGACATGCCTTTCCACCCACACTTCAATTTCCTTTCTGCTTCCAAATCAAGAGAGGGCTTAAGAAACCTCGCTTCCTGGGATCCTTCTCCTTTTAGTGTCTGCCTCCTTCCCCGCACTCCATGTGCAACTGAAAGCAGCCAGTTTTCTTTAACCACTGTTCTGTTGCGACCAATAAAAAATGGGGGCAGAGTCCATGCTGTTACGGGCTTCCAAACCAACTGATCCAACCAAACAAACCGAAGGCAAATGGACATAATGAATCTGTGCACAAGTCTAATGCGGAACATCTGAATTCACTTATACGGGGGTTGAATGAAAAGTAATGTCTCCACCTTTGTTACTCAGATTTGGATGGGAATATTTTAATAAATCAAATGCAGAAATAATCCTTAAAATGTGCTCTTAAATGACCACTATTCACTTTTCCACATAATCACCATACAATTGGATACATTTCTGCCAATGATGAACAAGTTTTCTGAAGCCGTCACGGAAGAAGTCGACACTCTTGTTTCTGCAACCAGCGTCTCACAGTACCCATCGTGCACAGATCTTCCGATAGCCAAGCAAAGCAATAATGTGATCCACATGTTCTTGTGAAATGCTGATTATGCTTGAAATTTCTATCTGAGTGATACGACGATCGTCCTGAATCAATCTGTCAACCTTTTGTTTGTGAAACCCAGTAGTTGCTGCCACAGGACATCCAACTCTTTGTTTTTTATGCAAGTCAGATGTTCCCACCTCAACATTTTTAAACTTACTCACCCAACGATGCACTGTACTCACATTAACACAATCACCATAAACAGCTTGCATTCTCTGATGAATCTACGTTTGGGTGACAACTTCTGCTGTCAAGAATTTAATGACTGCACGTTGCTTAAGTTTGCATTGACTGACCGTCTGCACAAGGTTCCATATTTCACACTTTAACAACACAACCATTCAATGCTAAGGCTTCCCGCCAAACTGAATTGTAGAGGAGAGTCTACTGAACAAGCCAGTACCTGCCGCAGACCAGGACTGCTATCTGTTGAGGAGTTACAAAGGTGGAGGCATGACTTTTCATTCAACCCTCGTAATTTGTAGAAGAGGAGTAGGACATGCAGTGCCATTGGGCATAGTCATTGTGAAATTGCATATGTACATGTACTTCATGTATTCAACATTGTTCATGCCAATAATTGCCAAGGTCCTATATGAAGTGTTATGTAACATAAGTTTATAACTAGATATATATCAGAGGCAATAAGAAATCCCTTTACTGAATTGTGAAGATATATCATGCGGCACTATCCGAATGCACATCCGGACCCATGAAACACTCATTGAGACCATCAGGAGCCAGTGCACATTGGACACTTTTCTGTCTTTGTAATGTAACAGCCTCACGCTACTGAATACATATGTTAGGTTACTGTGTAATTCCAGTCATAGAACTGAAAGTCCAACCATATGCAATACAGGAACACATGATCAAAGTACTCATGACAAATGGCTGTTCAACACACTCTGAGATAGCATATTCCACTGTTAAATAGCTCTTACTATCATTCCCATACATAAATCCATTTATGAAGATGTAAGTCCCCAACTGGATTCCATTGCACTTTGTTCATGTAGCTGTAAATGTACATTTGGCTACACATTTGATTGTGCAACATTATAATCCAGAACAAGGCAACAATGTACAAATGCAGCTTAACTTCATGAGCACAGAATTATGCTCTAGTTCCTCAATGTAAGCTTTTAGCTACTATGTCCAAAATTCATCTTTGATTATAGATCTTTCTAGAATTTTCAAAGTATTGTGTAAGTTGATTGTGCTGCGATGGAAATTAAACAGCCAATTTAGAGATTCAGCTGTATAATGTTGACCACAATCACTGCTATATTTGTAGCATTTGTGTTATGGCTTACTCTTAGTACATTTAATAGAATGCTGCCTTGGTGCACAATATCATGCATAGAATGATAGAGTTGAAAGAACACCAAGGATGCACCTACACTATAGAATTCATGCAATTTGTCACTATTTTCACTGTCATGGCTCAATGCTATGATATCCTGGGATTTTTAGTTTCATGTGGCACAAACACTTTTGGAAAGAAGGCTAAAGAACTTGTGAAACTGCTCCTCAAATAATGATTCCATAGCATTGGGCTACGGCAGTAAAGTTGTATCAAGTGACATTAATTTTACAGTGTAGATGCAACCCAAGAAATCTCTAGTCTAGATCTCTGTGCCAAACAGAAATACACAACCACAGCAGTCCTGAAAGATGTCCATCCATCTACCACAGAAAATCTATAATCAGTGAGATCTGTTGTAGGGATAGATAACTGCTGTATGTCTGAAGGAACCTTCTCATATGATGACGTGAATCATCCTAGCTTTAGAAAGGAATTAAGCCTTTGCTTATATAAGAAGTTGCAATGTAACAAATTCCTTCCATGTCAATGGGATGGGACTCTGCTCTGGAGTTTAATCTGAACTTTAAAGTAGCTATCCAAGGCCCCTCCTATAAAATCCAGACGATCTGCTTTGAATTTGATTATATGGTAGACTCATATAATCTAGTTCAAAGCAGATAAACAGATTATTTATTTATTTATTTATTTATTTACTTACAGTATTTATATTCCACCCTTCTCACCCCGAAAGGGGACTCATGGCAGATCACAATGCACATATAATGGCAAACATTCAATGCTATTGGACAAACAACATATATAGACAACCACATATAGACAGTTATCTGCTCTGATGATCTGGATTATATGGCAGTCTAGGAGTCCAAAACTTCTGTCACTATTCCAGCAGAAAGTTAAGATAGTTCTTTTAAAATGATCTGCTTTACTTGAAGAATTAACAAAATCTTAGTGTTTGAAAGCCACAATTTATACACAGAAAGTTGCATATTTGGTGCCACAAGAGTATGTGAAAATACACTGTTGCATGAATATACAACTGAATATATGAAAACATGAATATATATACAAGTTGGTACTGCTGGACTGAATTAACAGGCTGTTTAGTCCAACATCCTGCTTCCTAGTGTAGCCATGCAGGAGGAAGGAATCTCATTCTCAATGCAAGATGAGCGTTTGTACCTCCCGAAACTCACTGCAAGCCAAAACACATCTTGCCTTGAGAACTAGAAGATTTGCAAATCTTGTGGGTTATTTTGTTGAAATAAAATGTGCATAAAATAATGTGCATATATAAAAATGAGAATGGCTGAATGTGCATACAATTGAAAAATATATGCTCTAGCCTATGGGGAAGATATAAATAAATGTTCACATTTGGAGAAAATGTGTTTAAAATAAGCTACAATGTCTCTATCTATATATGGTATACAACTATATACATATATACATATATAACACTTAAGTGCCTCAACTGTAAATGAAGAAAAAAAGAGTCAGGAAATGAAGGTGGAAACCAGAGAAATGCAACAAAATGTAAAGGCAGTTTCACATCCCTAATGGACAACTGTAGCAACCAGATGCTTTTGAATACAAGCATAGCAGTGAGGCATAAAGTTCTTTTCCATTGTCACTTTATAACAAATCTTGACTGACATTCTATTGAGCAGTTACAAATATGTAAATGAAACTTAAATAATCATAACTGTTCAGTATTCATTCATGCCTACATTTGTGGCATTTTTGCATGATCACAAATGCTAGCTTAGTGTAGCAACCCATCTCGCAGCCAGAGCAAATGATAGAGGTACATTCTGCTGGCAATTGAGTGTTGCACCCCAAGGCACCCAAAAACCAGACCGGAGCCAACATAACACACAACTCATTTATTGAAACAGAGTAGTTTCCTCCAAGAAAGCAAAGTTTGTCCATGAATCAATAGCAGGAACAGACTCTACAATTCCACTGGAAAAGTCCCATAGTAGGATCAAGAAGCAAGGTGAATGAAGCAAGTCAATCTTCGTTCAGGAACAAGGAAGACATGGTAACAAGACAAGGTCTACTCAGGAGTCATGGCTCAGCGCGGCTCGCCTAGAACTGGGAGCTCAGCAAGGATTCAAGAAGCAGGGCAAGGAGCTGGAAACTGGAACCTCTTCCGAGGAAAGGCAAAGTTGACACCGCAATGAGAACACAGTGAGGGGCACTTTTAAGGGAATCACAAAGCTGCAAGATTAGGGAGTATGGAACCCACAGAGTTCTCATGGGAAAGTTAGGCATTATCAAGTTTAAGAGCTAATCTTCTACTTCTTCTCACTCCCTCTCTCCTGCTTCTACCTTTCGTAATAAAGTCTCTCTGATTAAAAGTCCCCTTTTCACCCATCTGCACCATCTGGCATAGGTAGCATTGGGGAGTAATCGGAATGCTCGCCAATTAGTGAGTCCTGCAATTCAGCAACATTCGGCAGTTGCAAGGCCATGGGGCCCGGGTCCGGAGCAGAAATGTGTCCAAATTCTTCTGCCTCATCTGAGTCCAACTCTATTCCCTGATGAAACATGGGGCATGATGGCTGAACCACAACATGAGTGCAACAGGCTATTGTTTCCAGTCCATTCTGCAGTGTAAGAATAAGTTGCAACAGGACTCCTACATCTGCTCCCCACACCACAAAACACTGCCAGGAGGAAGTTGGAAATATCAACCTGCTATACCCCAAATTGAAGGAAAAGGGAAGAGGGGCCACTCAAGGGCAAGATGGATGGATGGTATCTTTGAAGTGACTGGCTTGACCTTAAAGGAGCTGGAGGTGGTGCCGGCTGACAGGGAGCTCTGACGTGGTCTGGTCCATGTGGTCATCAAGAGTCGGAAGTGACTAAACGAATAAACAACAAACAACATATCCCAATCACCAGCAGAAGAGACCTTGCTTGCTTGGTTCAACTTCTGGATGTTAAGGTAGATTTGAGGGAGTTGGTTCAATGGCTGATATACAATGCACTGTCATATCTAAATTCCTATAGAGGTGTTCTTTCAGGCAAAACATTTTTTAATTTGCACCCCACCATTTTTCTGAGTGTCCTGATTCCCTAACCCCAGAGGATGTGGAGGGCTGATTGTTAATAAGTCTCAATTGGCTCTCTTGTTAATGAGGGGATGAATTCAATCTGAGGGCGTTTCCAGACAGCATGAAAACACGGGTTTAAACAGAGGACAAAGAAACCTGGGATCTGAGAACATGTCTCCAAACAAACCTGTAGGTCCTTTCTTCCTCTGCTGTCCTCGTAGACTTTCTTTCTACCAAAACACAATGGAGGGCAGATGGCAGAAGTGCCTTTTATAAAAATCACTCCATTATGCACACATTCTAGTATCTTAATATAAATATAAGCAGATTCACATGTGTGCATATCAGGTTCAGCACATAATACAGTGATTTTTTTTAAAAAAAAACTTCCACCAGATTTTTCCTTTCTCTTAATTGTTTATTCAAGCTATGTTTAATATTACACAGTTTAAAGTAAAGGGTATCAGAGAGCTCTAATTGCTTAATGTTCATACTTCCTTTAAATCAGCTGTGTGTCCATTTGACAGCCCAATCAACTGATCAGCTGTTTCGGGCATTTTGAAAGTGGACATGTGCTAAAACAGAGGGAAGGAAATGACGTGTTTCTGGCGAGTGCAGGGATATACAGGGAAGCTTTTATCCTGCGTTTTTCAGCCATTGCAGTGAATCAGTGCGTATTTAGCGTTACTGTCATGTAATCGCTCCCTTTTTTAACACAAAATATCCCGGGTTTTAGGTACTGTGTTGATGGGCCCTAGGTTGTAGTTAAAAGAGGTATCTAAAATGGGTTCAACACCTTGGGTAACTTTAAAAAATACAGAATAAACTCAGAATGAATTCAATGAAATGGGACCCACCAGTGAAGACTGATACCTGGTGCATAAACAACAATTGGCGATAAAGAGCAGAACAAATGATAGGAGATCAATAAGGAGACCCTTGATTTGATTCTGTATAAGGCTGTTTGGTAGATTCATAAAGCTTTGGGTTTCACATCATCCTTCATTTCTTGTTCCAGCTTGTCCCTGTGGTCATTTGTCTACAACAGCACTTTTCCTGAAAGGTAGAGGTATAAGAACAAATGTCATGAACTACGTTGTTTTCCAACCAAGCTTCGGTCTTCATCACAGCCTGATGAATATTGGCATTATGTGTCACTAAGACACGAAAGATCATGGCCTGACCTTCAAGCATCCTCCCACTATGTACATTATGTTGATGTGCCCTTTGCTTCATCTCCTTCTGTTTGCTTGGATGACATCAGCTCTTAGGGCAAAAATCAACCTTGTTTTGCCAGGTTTTAGTGGCGTCTTATAACAGCTTGGACTTGGCTGAAAGATACATGGCACCTCATGCTGTCTCAGCTCTTTTTAGCTTCAGTAGGGTACTTCTGAAGGAATTGGAAAATATGTCCACAAGCAGAAGTCAAAACAGGATCAGTAAACAGGGATTCAGTCTGAGTAAGAAAAATGGAAATCTTCAGGCATTATTAGAAATATTACTTGGTACATCCATAGTCAGATCTTTCCCAGATTTTAAAAATTGCAACAGTAGGAAAGTCTGATGAAAATGAAGGCTTCATGGCCCTGGGGAATCATTTGTTCACATCTTACTTTTACTGTCCACAGTATTTTTTTTCACAACCTTTTCTATTAAGGGGGAAAATGCAAATTACTTTTCTTTGAGCCTCCAGGAATAGCCGTTCTCCTTTCAAATAAGTTCCAGCCCCTCTAGATACATGAAAAGTATCCAGGGTTGTGGTTTTTAAAAAGTATTTTGCCAGTTTTTTAGTCCACTTTGAGAGTCCCATGGGTAAAAAAAATGGCCTAGGTCCAGTATAGTTGCTTACTGTGGTCTTAATCATGTTTGTGAACAGTTTTCAAAAATGTATATCCTAATATGCATTATTTTTGGTAAAACTGCACATATAGCAGTGACCACATGGTGAAACCAATGTAAGCATCCACATATGCCATGGTCCATCTTTGGAGGCCCCGATCCCTTGGGGCCAACTTTGAGCCACATTATTCCCTAAAACAAAATAGGAAAGATCGCTTTCAATTTTCAAGCCCCTTTTTATATGATTTTGGAATAAAATAAAATGCCATTGCCTGAAGATTAGAAATGAAGAGAATCTGAAAATGCACTTTAAAAAAATCCAGCAAGATAGATCTCAAATGTTAGGAAACCATGGCATTAAGAATTCTAGATTAGCAAGAATGTTCATATCACAAAACTTGTTCTATGCAAAATTAATGTGTGGTTATTTTATAAGAATGTAGTATTTTTGGGAATGCACCATAGCTATCTGAGTACAGATCCTGCATGGGGAGAAATATATGATAGTATTTCATCAACCAGTCAATCATCACTTCAACAACATGATGCAGCTAGGAATTGTGGAAGTTGAAGTCCAAAACACCTGGAAGGCTGAAATTTGCCCATGCCTGCTCTATAAGGTGCAGATGTTCAACACATGGGACCAAATAGAAGAGTCTGTTTCTATATGAAAATAACCATTGCTTTGCCTTGCTATTTAAAAATACAGTGCTCAGGTCCTAAAGCCATGATTTCTGAAATACATCCAGCCTGTTAAGCTGTGCAGTGCAGAGCCAGATGTGATGTGCCAGAGACAAACAGACCATGTTGGGAAGAAGCTGGGTTAGAGGCAGCCTGCTCTTTGAGGGTCACAAGGCTCCAAGCCTCTTAGATTCATGGAATTAGCTGCTTGGCTCATTGAGTCCTGGCCCAAGATCTCAGCAAAATTAGTTGAACTGAAAAAAAAGCCCCCAAGAATAACAGAGATTAAATATGTACAATGAACTCATTGGTTAGTTTCATGGCCCAAAAAGCACTCTCTGTTGTGTCCATCAATAGGATCAGGAAGTGCCAGGTGTATTGTGTTTTCTTTTTTGACACAGTTCACCATTGTGGAAATGCAGAACTGTAAGGTGTCACATATTGGCAGACTGTCCGTTGCATCTTCTTCCGCACAGTGCTACAATTCTGCTTCCAACCTTTGAAGTCATTCATTACCTTTTCAGCTGCCATGCCAGTTTAATCATGTCGATGAAGGCTATGCAATCAAAGTGACAGTTCAGTGGTGATTTGCATCCACCCTGACTCATTACTTTGTGAAGGATTTGGCATGCCAATCAATGGGAAGTGATGTGCACTCCCTTGGAAAAAAAATGTGAAGGCAATCCATTTTCCACCAATTGGCAAAGGAAGTCCTTGACAGAACAGCAAGTTACAGCTCAAGCCAAATATTAGTTGGCTCCCTTCCCCTGTGCAGTAGTTTCATCTCTGAGCACCCTGGGGAACTCGAGCACAGCAGAAAAGTGATGGAGTGTTGAAATGAGGTGAGTGGGTTACAAGTTGCACAAGCCTGATTAAAGTATCATTTGGATGAAGCTTCTGGCTGATAGCACATTGTATATTGTACTCTTGCATAAGTTAACCTCACATATAAGTTGAGGGCAGCTTTGGAGGCCAAAAGTATGGATTTTGATATAACCTATGGATAAGTGGGGTTCATTCAGCAGAGAATGAAAAATGACAATACCATCTCAGCCTGCCTGGCTGCCACCACAGCCATTTTTACACCCAAACATTCAAAAAGCTCCAAAAGAGATGATGATGATGATAATAATGATGATGATGATGATGATGATTTATACCCCACTTTATATTCCCAAAGGGGATTCATGGCACTACTTAGGTGATCCATCGTTGTCCGAGTATGATGGCCCTCCAAGTATAGTTTCTTGGTGGTGGGTATGTAGGTGATTGTGGAGTCCTACTCTTGACCCACATGTTCTTCCACATCCTCTTGAGATTGACTATGAGCCATTCCACACAGCCATATAACCCTGAAAATCAAGGCAGATAATCTACAATATATGCTTTGAACTGGATTATCTGATTCCACACTGCTATATAGTTCAATGTGGATTTTATACAGCTGTATGGAAGAGGCCTAAGTGCTGCCCTTTTGCCACTTTATTCAGAGAAAGAGATGGTCACCTTTTTATAAGAATTAAGCTACAGTGCTTACATTTAACTAAAATTTACTGACTTATTCATGAGGATATACAGTAAGCTTAAAATGGATAGAAAAGGGGTGGGTGGAAGAAAGAGATGTGGCAACAATATACATACACCTTAGGCATTTTTTATCTGAAGTCACTGAAAGAGAATCAAGTCCCTGAACAATTGCACTGCCTGCCATATCTCCATGCAAGCCAGTCCATCTCTCATATGTCCCTGTCCAGTTTGCCTCTGACCTTGTTATGTTGAAAGGGAATGTCTGGATGATAGATTAGAATCTTGTTGGTGTGCATCCACATTGTAGAATTAATGAAATTTGACCTCACTTTAAGCGGCATGGCTCTATGCCGTGGTATCCTGGGATTTGTATTTTTGCGAGGCACCAGCATTCTTTGGCAGAGAAGGGTAAAGACCTTTTAAAACTACAACTTCTAAGAATTCATAACATTAAGCATATCAGTTAGAGTGTTGCCGGGGTGCATTAATTCCAAAGTGGTGCCAGAGCTCTCCTGGTGCATAGAAATGATGCACAAGGAGAGGAGAAAGGGAGAGAAAAATCGCCATTTCTATGTGCCAAGAGAGGTCTGACACCACTTTAATGGCGACTGGGTAAGTAATTTTTACTTTTTAGCCCTTTTTGGGGTGCAAATTAAAGGCCTATGTGTAATCAGCCTAAATCTCCCTGTTAACAAGAGCTCTGCTCACACCTTGCAAACTCAGGATTAAGGCTTCCTTGCTTAAAGGTATCCATCCAGCTATACCTTTTTAGGCTGCCACTTTCTGAACCCTTCAGCCAGTCACTTTCCAATGCTCTGACCTGGATCTTTGAGATTGCTGTTCTTTTGCATTCCTTTTTTTTTTAGATTTGTGTTTTCTCAATTGTCATGCAAAGTGTCCAGTGATCTAGTTATGGGTCAGGGGGACAGTGTCGTTTAAAGTTGGGGCAAACCCAAAGAGAGAATGGTATTTTATTCTAGGCAGTCAGTTAGTCTGGCTCAATTCATTTCACAAAAATGAATAAAATAGATTATGTTCTGTTCCACATTACATCTCTGATTCCATATTCATCACAAATATTGCTTCTGGGCCCTGACTTGCCCTTGGATTCATTTTCCCCCTTACTCTTTTTCTCTTATGACATGTGTCATATTACCATTGAACTGCCTAAAATCCATTTTTTAATCCTACAGCCATTATTTAGGGTCAAAATCAGGGACGGTATTTAATGGACAAATGATAAAAATTCCTTCCTTTTAAGTGACTGGCCAGTTTGAAGAGATAAATAATTCATCTGCACCGCAAGGGTAGACCTCACATTAAATTACCCGAGTGCCGTCTATTATGTCATTCGGCCATCACAAATATTCTCCGAATATGTCCAGCTGGGAAATGAAAGCATGGCATAGAGGGAAGGGGGTGTACTAAAATTCTTTGCACAGAATAATATGCAGTCGTACATTTGACACTTGCCTTTATCTTTTTTTAAATACATTAACCAGACCTACTTTTCCTGGCTGTTTCAAGGTCTACTCCAGCAGAGATGGAGCATTCAAGGGCAGGATCAGTCCCATTTCTTCCTCTTCTGAATTTTATTACTAAACACTTCATATATTTGCTTCAAATAGTTGCTGTATGGGCCAGTGTCCACCCACTGTGAAATAAGGCTGGCAGCCCAGGAACACCTTTACCCTATGCTCAAACATTCTGGCATTCTCAACATTAAGTTCTGGTTCCATGCAAAGAACAATGAATTGCAGCAAATAAACTACAATGTTGTAAAAGGCAAAAGATTTATACGATCTGAAGAGAGGATATACCTAGCCCAACTATGGAAAACCCAAGAAATTTTGGGTTTCCAAGGATTGTTTAAAATGTCATTTAAGGAATAGCTACTCTTGGAATAATGCATACTGAAATAAGTCATGTATGGCAAAAAATTGTTAATTGTTGGGATGAGCCCAGGTGGTGAAGTGTGTTAAAGCACTGAGCTGCTGAACTTGCAGACTGAAAGGTCCCAGGTTCAAATCCCAGGAGTGGAGTGAGCACCCACTGTTAGCTCCAGCTTCTGCCAAACTAGCAGTTCGAAAACATGCCAATGTGAGTAGATCAATAGATACTGCTCCGACAGGAAGGTAACGGTGCTCCATGCAGTCATGCCGGCCATATTACCTTGGAGGTGTCTACGGACAACGCTGGCTCTTTGACTTAGAAATGGAGATGAGCGCCAACCCCCAGAGTTAGACATGACTGGACTTAATGTCAGGGGAAACCTTTACCCTTTTTATCAAATAAAAAATTTAAATCAATCAATCAAACAAAAAGAATCCTAGACATTAGGAATATGGATTCACTGACACAAATACTGGCACAGAACAGACTATAAGGACAAATGATGGACTGGAATAAACTGAGACTTTTTTTTTGAAGAATGAGAAAATAGTACTTTATTGAAAATTGACTCAAAATGGCCCATAGACTGATAGGTTAAAAAAAGGACCAATGTTGAAAAGGAAAAGACACCAAGAAATTTCAAACTGCAAATCTGGAAGTGACCCCCAACCATTTTCGTTGCTACTTCAGAACTGTAATTTTGCTACTGTTATGAATCGTAATGTAAATATCTGATATGCAGAATGTATTTTCATTCTCTGGACCACATTCGGCAGAAATACCTGATATGCACAAATTCGAATACTGGTGGGGTTGGGCGGGGGATTGATTGATTTTGTCATTTGGGAGTTAAAGATGCTGGGATCTATAGTTAACTTACAATCAAAGAGCATTCTGAACTCACCAACAATGGGATTGAACTAAATTTGGCACAAAGATCTGACCGACAGAAAATACTGGAAGGGTTTGGTGGATATTGACCTATGGATGCAAACAATGATGGATCTGGACCAAACTTGGCACAAATATCAAATATGACCAACCTCCTCCAAAATACTGCAGCCACCACTACTAGCAAGTCACTGAGCTATGTCCAAACTCTTGATCATTGTGAGGAGTTCTGCAGATGTTTATTTTATATACTGCCTTTCTCCCAGTGTGGTGTCCAAAACGTCTTATAAAATTAGATGTTAAAAAGAACATTTATTTCTCAAAATACAATTATTAAAATCATCTAATGTATTTTTTAAAAAAACATACACAAGTTAAAATATTTTTTAAATGTCCAATAAAAGCCTGTTTCAATAAAAATGTTTTCACTTTCTGGTGAAAGGAGAGCAGAGAGGGGCCAGCCTGGCCTCCCATGGAAAGGTTTTCCAGAAGATGATAGCAATCACTAAGGACATGATCAGACAGGTGGGGTAAAGCGGGAGACAGCGGGGGAAATTGTGAGGAAACGGAGGGAATTTATTTATTTATTTATTTATTTACAGTATTTATATTCCACCCTTCTCACCCCGAAGGGAACTCAGGGTAGATCACATTATGTACATATAGGGCAAACATGCAATGCCCATAAACACATTGAACCGAGACAGAGACAGACAGACGCAGAGGCAATTTAACCTTCTCCTGAGGGGATGTTCGATTCTGGCCACAGGGGGGAGCAGCTGCTTCATCATCCACTCTGACCACACTTCCTCATTCCAACATCGTAAATTAGTTAAATTTGCCTCCCCACTTTTTCTATAAGTGGTACCTAATTTCCTACTTGATAGATGCAACTATCTTTTGGGTTGCTAGGTCAGCAACGAGCAGGGGCTATTTTTTATTTTTAATTGACGGGTGCTCACCCCGCCACGGGCTGGCCTCGAACTCATGACCTCATGGTCAGAGTGATTTATTGCAGCAGGCTGCTCACCGCCCGGCGCAGTAAGGCTATGCTCCCTCTCATCAGGGTCCGTCGTCTGCCTTCCCACAAAGCTTCCCCATCTGTCCCTGCTTCCTCTTTGGCTCCTCTTCTGTTCTTCAATGAGGTTACACTCAATTCTTCTGGACATGATTGTCACAACACTGCCACAACGGAGCCCCACGGAGTCCCACCAGAAGTAGCTCTGTGTCATGTAATGTGCTTCGTGGGACTCCATGCCGGCAGCTGAGAGAAGCAGGGAGAAGATGCTCCTGATGAAGTCCAAAGAAGTATCTCTCTTGTGTTCTCAGCAAGAGAGCTTATGATGGTGGTGGATCCAAGAGAAAGTATTCCACTATTATAGATCTCAAGGGTTGGCAGATTCATATAGTCTTTCAGATAGTCTGAACCTAAATTATATAGAGCTTGATAGGTGATGACCAGCATTTTGGATTGTGCTTGGAAACAAAGTGGTAATCAATGCAACTGTTTAGCAAGGGCGGTATATGGTCCCTGTAACTGGCCCCATTCATTATTTTGGCTGCAGTATACTGAATCAAAAGGCACACTAATTTTAGCTCGACAATTTTAGCAAATGAAAAACACAGGCCCAATCCTGCTAGAACTCTACCGTACATCCTCCAGAATCCATTTACAAAGCTAGTTTCTGGCTACAGTGCTGACACTCTCAAGCCTATCCTCATATATTTCAAATGGACCATAGATTGGTGGTAAAGCACATGGTCAGAGTGTAGAAAGCTCATTTTTTGGAATCCTCAATTACATGGATCAGGCAGACTTATTCATGAGAACTTGGAGAGCTGTATTGGAGAGTGAAGGAATGTGGAGAAGTGAGTCAGCACATTTTTCTATCTACTCCATGATTTCTGACCCGGACAGGCAGAGATAGCTATTCAGGATTTCAGGCACAATTTTCTAGCCGTAGTGGAATATTGCTGGTAGACTTCCATCCAAGTACAGTAGAGTCTCACTTATCCAACATAAACGGGCTGACAGAATGTTGGATAAGCGAATATGTTGGATAATAAGGAGGGATTAAGGAAGAGCCTATTACACATCAAATTAGGTTATGATTTTACAAATTAAGCACCAAAACATCATATTTAACAACAAATTTGACAGAAAAAGTAGTTCAATACGCAGTAATGCTATGTAGTAATTACGGTATTTACGAATTTAGCACCAAAATATCACAATGTATTGAAAACATTGACTACAAAAATGTGTTGGATAATCTAGAACGTTGGATAAGCGAGTGTTGGATAAGTGAGACTCTACTGTACTAACTACAGTGAACCCTTGTAACTGCTGGAATCAGATGATATTGTTGTTTTCCGGATGGTACGTTGGTATAAAGTAAGAGAACAAGGACCAATGGGGTGAGATTCCTATATTCCTAACATGGGAAGAGAGCCATATATGTAAGGGTGAGTGTTCATAATTAAGATGTTTTCGGAAGAACAACACATTGGTGGTTAATCTTGCTGACATCTTACAGAATGTGCAGATTGTCCTACATAATTTTTGTGATGAAAACCAATTGAGAATTGATGGACTCCAGGAGTCTGCACAGAAATGGTTGCACTTTTGTTTTTTTTTTCCCCTGATGTAAAACCATCACATTCAATTTAAGGTTGTGAAAACACAATTGTGTGTGCTATAGCATTGATCATGTGCATTGGGTTCTGCATTGAGTTGTACAATGGCACAATGCAGTAATGCAGAAGCATTGCACAGTCACTGCATGACCCCTGAGCATAAAGTTGTACTCAGTCCCCTTGACACGGGGTCTAGGTCATTGCCAGTAGAATTACCGAATGAAAACCCCACAGATAAAAGAATCCTACCTGCATAAACTTTTAAGAACTCCCTGTGGCCTGCCTTCTTCTAGACATTCACATAGTGTTGGGAAATCCATTAATGACAATATATACATATTGTATGCTGAGCAAACTCCCTTTTGCACTTTCATTGCCCTGCTTTCATTAAGTAAAACCATCCATGCAGCCATTGACAGGATATGAGGACAAAGGTCTTTAAAAATAAGCTGAGAGATTAAATTGAAAGAGAATGGTGCTTTTAAAAAACACTTAAAAAGAAGAAAAGAGGGGTGAAATCTCAATGACTTTAGGGATAGATAAGTGTTATGTCTTTTAATATTTTCTCTCTTTATGGTGTTCATTTCCCCCCTGCTGGGCTGACGTGGACCACTCTGGGATGTTTGGGGTTTATATTTCCCTTATTTTTCAACCCAGTTCTCTGTTCCTCATTGAAAGTACCACTCCTTTTTTTTTACTGAGTAGAAAGAGTAGGATTTCTGGTTTGAAATGCTACTTAGGATCCCAAAGATGTATCTCCTGAAATATTTGTTGGAATCCCATTGGCATCTCAAGCAAGTATTACTTCTCATGCAGAAGACTTTTTTGTCAGATGATAAATAGCACTATTCAAATCAAGGTTAAAGGAGTGGAATCCTTCATGTGATGCTATTGTACGTGGATATGCATTGCCCATTGAAGACAATTTTGCAATGCTGACTAATTAGAAAATGGCAATGGTTTGCAAATGAATTCACACCAGCACACAACTGTCGGAAATGGTCAATGGACACATGGATGAGTCTGATTATGTGAACAAGTTCTGAATGGGAGGATGATATCTCCTGGATGTTTCTGGGGATGAGATGTTCCATTGGAGGAGCAATATTTTTTATTACTGAAGGAAGATTTTCTTGGCTTAGAGGGTGCACAGAAGGCTTTTGCTAGGTCACATATGGCCTATGGGCTGTAGAATCCTCTGCCTTTGCTAGACTAATAAACAATATGCTGATTTACCAGTAAAAATGTTGGTTATGTTTCCTGGTCTATCTTTTCTTGACCTTTGACCTATTCCTTGGACACTATTTTCAGTGACTCCTTGCTTGACTTTTGGATCCTCCTTGGACTTACTTTCAAACTTAGACTCTATACTGCATGGACCATGCTCTAATGGACTCTCTGCATTTGACTCTCTTTTGGTTTTGGTTTTTTCACATTGAGCAGTCGTTATATTTATTGGCTATTGTGTAGCAGAGAAAGGAAAATATTTTAAGAGAAACAGTTTCTCTTTTCTAGGAGTCCTCAAACTTTTTAAGCAGAGCGCTGGTTCATGGTCCCTCAGATTGTTGGTGGGCCAGACTGTAGTTTGAAAAAAAAAACACATAAACACATTCTAATGCACACGGCACATATCTTATTTTTAGTGGGTAAATAACCTTGGAGGGCTACATCTGGCCCACGGACCTTAGTTTGGGGACCCATACTCTTTTGGCTTGGTTTCTCCATTGCTTCTTCTCCAAGGCTTTCAACACCTTGTAACATTGGTCTCCCCACCTTCCCCAGCACTTCCAATTTGTGTTAGTACCCCTGTTTGGATGCCTCAGGTAAGCCTGTTACCTAACACAGGTTTTGGGTCTGTGTGGAAGTTGGGCTTTAGACACTGACCATGTCATGGATATGAATGAGGATTTTTTGTATTAGAAACTATGAATCAGATAGGGCCTATTTTTTTTCCTTTTAATCCAGACATCTCCTCTCTCCCCATTAAGCATTCAACTTCTCCATCTATGGGCCTCTGTGTTTTGTCTTCCATTTCTTTGTGGTCTATAATAGCTCCATAATCTAATTGACTCCCCTTTACTGTGAAGCTTTAAAAAATAAGCCAGGGAGTAATAAAACTATCCTCCTCTACTGATTCAATAGTCAGCCTAATAGGAAACAATTATCTGGAACAATAAAAAAGGAAAGATCCAATAAGACTGGGACATTAATATTTGTATCAAAAGAATGCATCTGGTAATTGTGAAAACCAGGTGAAGCGAAGTAGATATGTTGCAAGTATCTTTCCTCTTGTTACTTCTTGCCCATCAAAATTATATAGGTCCTAGATACCAATCTTTGGTTATTTCGAAGACCAGATCAGCCATTCATGAACTTTGGAGCAGTGGTCCACAGCTGACAATCTATTGAGGGTTTCCAGAAAATAAAGAAATTGAGTTTTCAAGGAACACAAGTATGAATCCCACCCTAAAATACCAAGGTGGTGGTGGTGGTTGTGGAGGGGGGTTAGTTAAAAAAGGGAGGACATGAGGTTAAAGGCTTGTCCCTACAATCATGTGCATTACTTGGATCTTCACTTTGTTTATAGGAATACTCTGTTAATGTTCTCTATATAGGTAGAAGTTGACCTCGTTTTCTGTTTATTAAAAAAATGCATTACTGAAAGAAGAGTGGGAAAAAGACTTAACCTTCTCAGTATTAAGAACAGTTTTTGCACCTCTCAAGATTTGCTCTAGGAAAAGATGTACCTCAACTCAACGATCTCACATTTAGGTAAAAGGTAAAGGTTATCCCCTGACATTAAGTCTACTCTGGGGGTCGGTACTCATGTATATAATTTTAACTTTGTATTAATCCAATGTACATGCCTTTCTCACATTAAAGACAGTAAATACAAATTGATTGGCCCTTATTCAGAATATCAAAATCTAAAATACTGCAAAATCAAAAATTATCCCTGTGAGTGTCTGACCTTTGCTTTCTAATAATTCAATAGGCATACACTTTGATTAATTCACAAAATAACAATATTGTGTGTAAATTTACCTTCAGTCTACATGAAAGAAGGGAAAGGAAGGAGGAGAAAAAGGAGAAGGAGAAGAAGTTTCTTCATGCCTTACCTTTTTTTTTTTTTATCAAAGTTGGTACTCAGACATGGAGATTTATACATGCAGAAAGTAACTATGGAGGAGCATGGGGCTTGGAGCTTATCTGCTCGCATGTTGAACAAATCAAAGGAACACTTGAATATGAATACTTAGAACAGGGGTCCCCAAACTTTTTAAACAGGGGGCCAGTTCATGATCCTTTGGACCGTTGGAGGGCCGGACTATAGTTGGCCACCGAGCAATAATAATAATAATAATAATAATAATAATAATAATAATAATAATAATAATAATAATAAACAATAATAATAATAATAATAATAATAATAATAATAATAATAATAATAAAAAGAGTGTTGGAAGAGACCCTTTGGTCCATTGAGTCCAGTCCCCTTCTGCCTTTGTGCACCAAAAGCACAAGCAAAGCACCCCTGACAGATGGCCACCCAGCCCCAATGTTTATTATTATTAATATTATTATTATTAATAATAAAGAGGGTTGGACGAGACCCCTTGGGCCATTAAGTCCAACCCCCTTTTGCCTTTGTGCACCAAAAGCACAAGCGAAGCACCCCTGACAGATGGCCACCCAGCCTCAATGTTTAATAATAATAATAATAATAATAATAATAATAATAATAATAATAATAATAATAATAAAGAGAGTTGGAAGAGACCCTTTGGGCAATTGAGTCCAATCCCCTTCTGCTTTTGTGTACCGAAAACACAAGCAAAGCACCCCTGACAGATGGCCACCCAGCCTCAATGTTTAATAATAATAATAATAATAATAATAATAATAATAATAATAATAATAATAAAGAGGGTTGGAAGAGACCCTTTGGGCCATTGAGTCCAATCCCCTTCTGCTTTGTGCACCAAAAGCACAAGCAAAGCACCCCTGACAGATGGCCACCCAGCCTCAATGTTAATAATAATAATAAAGAAAGTTGGAAGAGACCTCTTGGGCCATTGAGTCCAACCCCCTTCTGCCTCTGTGCACCAAAAGCAGATGCAAAGCACCCCTGAGAGATGGCCACCTATCCTTAATAATAATAATAATAATAATAATAATAATAATAATAATAATAATAATAATAAGGGTTGTAAGAGAAGAAGATACCCCTTGGGTCATTTAGCCCAATCCCCTTATGCCCTTGTGCCTTGGGGGCCGGATAAATGGCTTCGATGGGCCGCATCCGGCCCCCGGGCCTTAGTTTGGGGACCCCTGACTTAGAAAGACCATTGATCCATCTCTCTCAGTACAATCTGTGCTTGACTGGAAATAATTCTCTGCAGTTTCAAAGAGTCTTTATTACTACTGTCCAACCATTCAGTCACCTACAACATTTCTGCATGTTCTACATGTATCTGCTAATGAACTATGGCCTTGCCATAGGAATAGGATGTATAAAATGTGAGTAACATATAGAAAGCCAGCATGGTAATGCTCAACCCTTGTACTCATAAATTTGCTCCTGTTCTGTTATGGCAGTGGTTCTCAACCTATGGGTCTCCAGGTGTTTTGGCCTACAACTCCCAAAATTCCCAGCCAGTTTACCAGCTGTTAGGATTCCTAGAAGTTGAAGGCCAAAACATCTAGGGACCCACAGGTTGAGAACCACTGTGCTATGGCATCCCTTTCCTCCTCTCCTTCCCAAATGGAGATGGTGGTGTTGATGCTGACCACCATCATTATTTTTTTCCCAAACCAGGATCCATGGTCTTTGGCCTTCTAACAATATTGGTCTATATGGGTCAAAGTTCTGACCCAGAACCAGGAAATGGTGCATGGCCATATGTGTTTCGTTGTCAATACTGATGCTGTAAGTTACCTGGGCCAAGGATTTATGGTGAGCTGTCTTCTGCAAGATGCTGCATAAATACCAACTTTTTAGTAGACAGCAAGATAAAATAGAATGCTTTCGTCTGTGTTTCCATAGCATCTCTTTTCGTTTAAAAAAAATAAAAACCCCTCTCATATCCCTGTTTTATAAGGTAAAATACAAGCAATTTTATCAGCATTAACACTGATTGGCTTCTATTAGCCTTTTGCCTTCTAATAAAATTTATGATACCTTTCAGGAATGCAATTTGATAGAACACAAAGCGATTGCACCCTGCTTAGATATCTCTCCGGAATCTCTTCTAACAATAATGTGATAATTTTATGCATGAAATAGCAGAAGTGGTATATAGATAGTTTTAATGCTACTCTCTGTCTTTTTTTAAAAAAAAAAAATCTGGCTGTACGAAGATTAAGAAGCTGGGGGTGGGGATAAACCTGAGCTTGATACTTTTGAAAAACGCAATTAGGATTTTTGTTCATGCTTATATCAGGCAGGCTGGAATTTCAGCTTCTTCCATATTGAACTAAAAGTGATACGGATGCTAAAAATAAAGTCTGAATTTAAAAACTATCTACTTTAAAGGAAACATGTAGGCATGCAAATTTCAGCATAATAGACCTGCAAATGATAGAAATATGATGGTTTTTTTTTTCCTTTTAAGATTATAAGAAGCATGGAATTGTAGAATTGGAAAGGATCACAAGAATCATCTAGTCAATCCCTTGCAGATTCAAGAATTACACGGACTGCATCCTCCAGCAAAGAAAGGTCCACTCAGAGGAGGAGAAATATAAATGCATTATCCCACTAAGAAGAATTCCTCCTCCCCTGATGAAATTTTCCTTTTCTCATCATTTTTTAGCATTGCAAAAAGTGAGACATTAGAGGGAAAATACCTAGATGAATTGTATGTGTTTCTAGCCACTCATATGTATTCCCTGTAGATCCACTTTGTCGATGATATTTATACACTGAATTTATTTACTTGAAGAACTTGCTACAGTGGAAAATTGGCTATTCTAGGTTTTCTGTACCTTTACAAACAACCACCTGAGGAAGACTACACAGTCGAAACCAGTCGTGGATGGTTATAAACTTTGGATTTGTTTAAGTTTTGGATTCAAAAAGGATTTACAAACTTGGACATATAGGTTTGAATGTACATTCTTCTATGTGGAACATGAACTTTGTATGTCATTGGACTCACAAACTTTGAGTATAAGAGCTATGCTTTCTATGAACATGTGTATTTGTAAAACATTGATTATATTGTTTTGGATTCTGCTTTAGGAATTCTCGCCTTTCCTATACAAGGATGATTTTGGTTTAGAGACATGTATTTGGAATCATTAGTATAATTTGAACCTCTACAATCCTTGTCTGCACATTAAATGTTCCATAACTATAGCATATAAATGAAAAACTGTCTTATAGTTTATATTATTGGATTATATTTTCTGTTTGTAGTGGCCTCTTGCCTTTGTAGAAAGTTAGCCATCCCTTGTAACATTATCCATGTAACAACATGGATAATCCCAGGGTCTCAGGTTTTGGCCTTGCAATCACTGGATCTGGAGAAGTCCTAAACTGGCAACCCTAAATTGGATGTGATGGTGGCACCACGTGAGCATGTTGTGTATATATGTTCAAGGTAATCTTCTTTCCATGAACATCTTCTTGTTCCCCCTGAAGATTGGTAAGGTCTTGTGATATGGAAACTTTCATCTATATAATTGAGTTTGCAATGCTCATACCACAGGCCTACTTAAGTATGTTTCAACCTTATATCATCTTCAAGGGGTTCACAGAACTGCCCATAGAAGCAGAAAATGATAACCTAAAACTCTTCATGTTAGGTCATGCCAGCTTTGGGGTTGAGAAGTCTCTTTGAAAATAAGAATCTTTTGCCTTTCTTAGCTCCACGATGAAGGAGGAAATGGGATCCCACCCACCCCAGAATAATAGCATGATAGAGTTGAAAGAAACCAAAGAGCCATCCAATCCAGTCCCTTCCCATGCAGTAATATACATTCAAGCACTCCTGAGACATGGCCATCCAGCCTCTATTTCAAAACCTCCAGAAAAGGATATTCCTCTAGACTCCCAGGCAGCATATTTCACTGTCAAACAGTTCTTACCATCAGGAAGTTCTTCCTAATGTTTTGGTGAAATATATTTCCCTGCATCTGTTTCAGTATCAGTCCTAGGTTTTTTGGGTTTTTTTTCTGGGAGGGTGGTACATAAGCCAAGCTATCTAGATAATTATTTTTCTTAGGCTCAGAAAAGAAAAGGCTGTGCCTTGTCTGGGAAACACTGTGGCCTGAAGGAGCAACGCAATGTCCTGTGTGAACATTTGGAAATCAATGGCCCATTAAGTTGTCTCTTTTTATTATGTACAGAAGAACTATTATAATAGATTTGAAAAATGATTGAAAATATATTTCTTGAATGTTAGGAATCCCTGACAAACAGAATCTTAGAGTGATGAGAATTCTTACAGTTTGAGACTCATTCTGTACACGAAATAGACAAGTATTTGGTTGGTGAAGGAACCATTAACAATCTATGCAGCTGTAGTCCCAGTCCCAGAACTTAGCTAACAGAGAAGGCCAACAAGGGTGATTTGTGTGGGTGTTTAGTGGGGGAATTTTGAGGAAGAGGCCCAACTTTCTGTTTCAGTGCCTACTTAAAATGAATAATATGGATGCCGAGGGAAGTCCTGGAGTCACCTGTAACAGCTGCTGTGTGTTTATGTTCTTGCCAGAGGATGTGGACAGATACATCTGCAGCAAGTGCAACTTGGTGACCCTGTTGGAAGAGAAGGTCCATGAACTTGAGGACTGTATATTTTTACTCTTCAGCATATTAGGGGGCATGAGGTTTTTCCTTGGATAAAGCATAACAGACTGTCCTGGATGAGAAACACATGAGGATGTCTCTTTTTTGTTGTTTATTCATTCAGTCATTTCCAACTCTTTGTGACCTCATGGAGCAGCCCACGCCAGAGCTCCCTGTTGGCCATCACCACCCCCAGCTCTTTCAAGTTCAAGCCAGTCACTTCAAGGATAACATCCATCTTGCCCTTGGTCAGCCCGTCTTCCTTTTTCTTTCAATTTCCCCCAGCAGCATTGTCTTCTCCAAACTATCCTGTCTTCTCATTCTGAGACCATCTTTGCCCTTAATATCCTTCCCTCCAATGAGCAGTTGGGCTTTATTTCCTGTAGTATAGACTAGTTTGATCTTCTTGTGGTCCAAGGCACTCAGAATTTTCCTCCAGCACCACAGTTCAAAAGCATCTATCTTCCTTCGTTCAGCCTTCCTTGTGGTCCTGCTCTCACATCCATAGGTTTCTATCGGGAATACCATTGCTTTTAACTATGTAGATCTTCATTGCCAGTGTGTCTCTTAGGAGGGAGTTAGTTCCCAAACACAGGCCATTTGGAGCAATGTGTCACATAGAATCATTCCATGACTTCAGACCTACAAAATCAACTTGAAAGTATTGTTAATGTGGGATTTGTGTATTGATAGTGTTTAAATGTAATTTGTGCCATGCTTGTATTGCAACTGATTGCATCATCCAGAATGTACCATAGTGTGAAAAGAGTTAATTGCCAAGAAGCTATGATGTCCTTGATGTGTGGCTGGAACTAGGGAGTATCCAGACACAAGTGCTTGTGCATAACGATTGCGTCAGTTCAGTTGAGTTCTGTCTGCCTAGAGTTCGGGTCAAGTTCTGTTGAAGAAGAGAACAGTCCTGTGTTCATCTGTCATCTGCAAGTCTGTTTGTGTTGATTACTGCTGCACACAGTAAAACTTTGTAAATAGTTTTACCAACGTCTCTGAGTGTCTCTTCATTCTGCACTCCACTGCTTCCATCCAACTACTGCTGCGCTGCAAATACTCTGACAAATATTTTCCTTAACAGTGATTATTTTTTTATTTATCATATCAGACGCGAATCGAGGGTACAGTTGTAATGTATTTAAAAACACACACAAAATCAAAAGCTTGCCATTATACTAAATGTCCTTTGACCAGAAGCTGGCCACTTGGAGTGCCTCTGGTGTTGTTATAAGAAGCTCCTCCATTGTGCATGTGGCAGGGCTCAGACTGCATTGTAATAGGTAGTCTGTGGTTTGGCTTCTTCACACTCGCATGTCATGGACTCCACTTTGTGACTTCATTTTGTAAGACTGGCTACGCATCTCATGTTGCCGGAATGCAGTCTGTTCAGTGACTTCCAAGTTGCCAGTCTTATGTTTGCCTGGGGGAGTCTCTCATTCGGTATCAGCCATGGCTTGAGTTTTTGGGTTTTAGCCTACCACCTTTGGACTCTCGCTAGCTGAGATGTTCACGTGCGTATATCTGTAGAACTTAGAAAACTACTTCTTGATTTAAGGTGTTGGCATGATGGGGGACATGAGAGAATCAGGATTGTAACACATTATGGGCAATGTCTTTGTAGACGGCTGATTCTCTCACATCAGAAGTGACTTGGAGCATGCAATCAAACAAACAGTGATGATGAAGAACAGCAACAAGAGCAACAGTGTTGGTCCTCAGAGAACATACAGGTAATCTTGAAAGATGAACCACATGAAATGTCTCTCTCGATCCTCAGAAAAGACATGGGATCATGGCAGGAAACTAGATTCTGAGGTGGACATAGAAGTGGTTTGTTGGAATTACAAGAAGTCTCAAAATGTGTTATTTCTCTCTGAGGAAAAAAATAGTTTCTAGGCAAAGCATAGCCTTTATGATATGACAAAGGAAGGAAGCTGAAGGACCTTGACACACAAGTTTTCATTCTACTTCTCCATCCAGTTGAAGGACACAGCCTAGGAAGAAGAAAATAATAGTGGAGGTGAACAATTGGATGGTGACGGAGGGAATGATTTGGCTTTTGAACAGTTCCAGTGAAAAAGAAATGTAGAAGTTGTCGAAATAAACAAGAATGGATTTCTAAAGAACCTTCAACTGAGCTAAGATTTAAAAGGGGCATGTACAAGAAATATAAAGGGGGAGAAATCATCAAAGAGGAGCTCAGGAGAACACCCAACATAAGTAAGGAGAAAGTAAGTAAGGATAAAGCACAGAGCAAACTCAGGCTTACCAGTGAGGTAAAAAAATAAAAATAAAAGGGGCCTTTGGAAATATATTTGTACCCAAGGGAAGAAGGAAATCGTAGGGCCCCTGCATGAAAAATATACAGAAATGCTAACAGCGGAGAGAGAAAAGGTAGAACTACTCAATGTTTTCTTTGCATTGTCCTTCTCCCAAATGGAAAACAGGGATTAATCTGGGGGGAAATGGAGCAGATGAAGCAGTAGGAGAAATATATCACAAAATAGGTAAAGCAACAGTACATGACTATTCTAAAAGAATACAAGTTTTCAAGAGCAGGTGAACATTATTCAAATGGTATTAAAATAGCTGGCAGAAGTCTGGCAAAAAGTTAGAATTCCTAGAGAACAGTAAAAGTACAGTTAGACTGGAAGAGGGCAAATGATGTCCCCATCTTCAAAAAGGGAGAAAAAAGAGGACCCAAACAATTGCCATCCAGTCGCCCTGACACTAATACCAAGTAAGACTCCAAAGCAGATCATTAAATAGGGGTTTGTACTGAATGGTCCTTGTGATCTCTTCCAAATTTATGATACTATGGTAAGTATTCTTTTTGGAGGGGGTTACACAGAAGGCAGTGTTTTCTGCTTAGAAAAGTATATTACTAAAATTGCTTCCTTTCAGAATCATGTTAGCAAAGAATAATATCCCCATTCTGTATTCAGAGGAAGTGAAAACACTTCCTTTGCCTTTATTGCTTTTCTGCATCCTTTCTCCTATATGATTGTAATAAAAAAGCTTGTTTGTTATCAGTGACTGCTTTGTTTCATTCCAGTGTATCCTTGAACCTAGTTTGGGAAAGGACTTGGGTGGATCAGGTCTCCACAAATATGACAGCATGTTGTTGTAACCATTTTCTTAACGGTTGCTGTCCCCAAGGTGGTATGCCTGGCACTTACTTGGATATCCTTTCTTGTTTTTCCCGCCTTTCAAATCTGTTATTTGAATTGATTTTCTCCTTTAAGGGAGTCTGTTCACGTTCCACTTCCCCCTACTCTGCGTGGTGTCCTGGAATGACATTTTATGCAGGGCATTCCAGGATAAATGTTATTTTCTCTCTCTGCTTGCTTCTCTGTTGCAAACATTCCCTGTGCTGATAATTACATTTAGTATAAGAGAAACCAGTGTTTAAGTCTTTCCACTCTTTTGGGGGATACATGGGGGTACACAGTAGTGGCCCAAGGGTGAATTGAGTGAATTGTTATGCTATTCATCTGAGTACTCTACCAAAATGTACGCCTGCATGTGCAGCACAAACTGTGCCATGTGCAAACTGATGAAGAAGAGAATAAATGAAAGAGTCTCCCATATAATGCGCTTTGATCGTATCCCACCCTGCATTTGCCTCCCATCCAGCAGAACCGACTGAGCTTAAGTTCTTCCAAAGTCTGCCTTGCTTCTCCAACTCTTTGGCCTCCCTCTCCTTTGCACATGCTGTTTCCCTGTTCTCTCTCCCCCTCCCAGCCTGATCTGCCAACTCCTGCTTTCTTTGCCTGTCAAAGATGCCTCAACACAATGTCTGTTTTGTGCTCGCCTGAGCAAGCCTGTCTATGGTGTTCAGGGATGCCCGGGTTGAACCCCTGCTGCGCTGACTCCAAGGCTTGTCTAAAGGCAAAAGAAAGCCTGTTCGGAAAGCTGTGGTGCATATTTCAAAGGCTCGCACACCTGTCTGTTTCGGACCCAATCAGATATCCATCAGTTTTAGTTGTGATTATCCTAAATACACCAAGGATACTAAATCTAACGCTAACAGGTGATCCCCATAACTTTATCAGTAGCTTTTTCTAGTAACCTTTGCAGTGTTCTCCTTCTTTCCCAAGAATATTTTTAAAATTTAGTTGCGTGCTTTTAGAGCCTTCCCACTTTGACTGATATCAAAACAAAGAATGGGTGATTTCCAAGTGGGTTTTATTCCATTTCCAAACTGTAAAATCATTGTATTCTGTAAATAGGGATTAACAGAAGTCAGTACATAACTCACTCTCTTTGCGTAGAATTAGATGCACAGTGTGCTTGCTTTTGGAACTAATTCGCTGGATATGGTAATTTCTACATGTATTGTGGAAATGTAGCCCCCTGTACTTAGTTTCAATGACAAAATTAAGTTGGAGCCATCATCTTGTAGGTTTTTTAATGCCTAGATCATAGGTCTTTCACGTACAGGACAAACAAATATATAAAAACCAGGTTAGTACATATAATACACAACACACCATTAAAATACTATATAAACTACTACTACATAAATCATTTTGTAAGAGTGCAATACTATTAAGCCATATTTGCTCTTATTTGAGAGTGGTAGCAATTAAAAAAAAACACTCCTCACCTCATATATGAAGGAAGCAAAAAGCTTTGATTGGAACAACAGTAATAATTTGTAATGAACAATGGCTAAGATCCTATGGTGGGATGGAAGGTAACATTGTGCTCATAACTGTACACAACAATTGCCCTATGGTGCTTCATTAATGAACTGTGATGCAGTTCATCTAAAATGTCCATATGGTTGTGCAATAAAAAGCACATTGCACCACATGCACATCAGTGCTGCAATGCAACCCAGCTTCCACAGCTTTGAGCTGAATATGACTATTCCACACTGGTTAAAAATGTCCAACTGGTGCCAGGGCTGGCCCAAGGTAATTTTCAAGTGTAGGTGAACAGAATTTTGGCACCCCCCCCCAAACCAATCACTGAAAAATAAAAGCGTTGGATAAGCGAAAATGTTGGATAATAAGGAGGGATTAAAGAAAAGACTAAATAAAGAACAACAGTCTAAAAACAGGGGAATTCCAGACAGGAAACAATCAGGGGCAGCTAACACCTCCCAACCAAGGATGCCCCCAGGGAAGAAGCAGCCAGGCTTTGAATCTGCAAGACCATTAAATGCTAATCAAGCTGGCCAATTGCAACATTCACACTAGCCTCAAACAGACAAGAGCTCTTTCTCCCACCCTGGCCTTTCCACAGATATATAAACCCCACTTACCTAGCTTCCAACACACCTCACAACCTCTGAGGATGCCTGCCATAGGTGTGGGCATGGCCCCGGAGGTGGCCACAGGCTCCGAAGGTGAACGAGCCCAGACCAAAGCCGAGAGGAGGCAGGGGTGTGCATGCACATATGCACGCATGCGCGTACACCCGGGAGTGCCTCAACTGTGCCCCCTACAGAATGGCGCCACAGGCAAGTGCCTGGTTCACCTCGCGGTTGAACTGCCTCTGACTGCTGCCATAAAACACCAACAGGACTCCAACTACTGCTGGAAAGGTTTCATTTGAGACATTGCATCATAATGTATTTTATATCTTTCCAACCCCTTGAAACTGGGGAATATTTGGTGTTGAGTAGATGGGGACTATGACCATTCCACATGGAACAGAATTGTCCAACTGGTGAGAGATGTGTGCTCCAATTATGGTGTGGGGACAGAGCTGTGGGGAACCAGAGTGGAATGAGATTGATAGTAGAAACAATGGGGACTTGTATGAGATTGGCATTGACAGATTCACTCATCCCTAAGTTAGAATGGACCTGAAACACCTGACTTCCATCAAGCAGCAGTTTCCTGAAATGTGGGTTTTGTTAGGTCACTTCAAGACATTCTAATCAGGAACTCAATCTTATAGAAGTTTTTTTTTTTTTTTTAGTTTTGTCAACAAAGGCTCTACATAACCTTAACCAAAGATAAGTGGAGATGAATTTAAGTGTTTCTCTCTTAAACTATGACTAGAACCTCATCAAATTTAGGTCCAAAAAGCTAGTGATAGTGGGGAGTATTCATCAGGCAGTGCAACAAAACTGGCAGTCAATAAGGGAAACAATTGCCTCACGCCCTGCATCTCCCACAGCAGCACTTCCCTCATCCCACGGGACACCCTAACATTAAAGGAGACTGGCACCACTTTAACACCTCATTTTCCCATCGGAAAAATTGTTCTGCCCCAAACCCCAGAGACTATGATTCAGGTTAAAACCATTGCTTTCCATGGGATTCTATTGATCTGCATCAAACCCCAGAGAATATAAGAGGCAGTGATCCAGGTTAAAACCATTGCCATGGGATCCATCAAAGCCCATAGGGAACAAGAGACTGCAGACGGTTGGGCAATGAAACAAAACTGGAAACTTTGAGGGTTTCCATCTCAACTGTATGTCTGTTGTAAAGATGTGAGTAAAGTGTAATAAGAGGTAGGAGCTCTGGACAGGATGGCTGGCCCATGTTCAGAGTTCCCTCCTTTTAGGACATTTTAGCCTGGTTTTAACCCTGGAACATGTGATGAGCTCCGTGCTTCTCCATGCTTGAAAAGAGGCTGAAGTATCTTACTAGAGGGAAATGTCTTAATGTGGTGGGGTCAATTGCCAGAGTTCCCTCCTTTTATTTATTTATTTATTTATTTATTACATCACTTCTACCCCGCCCTTCTCACCCATCAGGGGACTCAGGGCGGCTTACAGTATTTTTAAAAAAATTACAATTAAATAATTTACAGGTTTCATTCCCCAGCCCCTGAAACACATACACACATATATCAAGTAGCGGTAAAGTTGTCTCTATATACAAGACCAATGTCAAGAAATAAAATTCCAAAGGACATCTGCAGCAGAAGAATCGTTCTAGGACAAAGGCAACCCTTGTAAGCATTTAGTGTTGTTTTCTGGAGTTTATGAAGGAGAAAATAGAATAAATCGGTCCTCGTTTCCACTCGTTTCGTCCAGCCGTCATGGATCATCAGCATACCCTTGTTATCGTAACCTAAGCCGTGTATTGAGGCTGAATATAGATATATATCAAGTAAAGTGATTGATGGAAAAACTAAAAATGATAAAATCAATAAAATAAACTCATTTAGCAAAAAAGGATTCAATATTTTCACCAAAAAGTGTTATGTTTTCCTCTGCAAGTTCTGCAAAGACTCCAAAAGAACTCAAAAAAGAAATGAAGAGCATTTACACATCGCTCTCTTATGAGTATCTCTGAGGCTATGTTTCTAAATCCCTTGCCTTTACATGTATGATATATTGCTTCCCGAAACTCCAAGCTTTTATCGCAGGGCCTAGATATTCAAATCAGCCAGGAAAACCAATCCAAAGCAAGCCATTTTGCTCCAAAGAACGAGAAAAATCCCCCATAGATGGATCAACAAAATAATCAAAGCACAAAACATAGTGTATTAATGCTTCCTGGAGCAAAGCCCTCGATGCACAAAGTAAGTGCATCTGTTTCTCATTTGGATGAACAACTGGAAAGGGATGACAGAACCAAGTGACAAGTCCCTCGAACCAACTTTCTAGACCAAACGGCATCTGAATCAAAAGGAAACAACGGCTCAACGTAAGGCAATATTCCATGGAACGCAAAGCAACAAAAGGACACCTCCATGGAGTTTTTGACGGAGAAAATGAAAATAAATCTGCCCAAATTTCCACTCGTTTCGTCCAGCCTTCATGACGGATCATCAGCATACCCTTGTTAATGTAACCTAAGCCTGTATTGCAGCTGAATAGATCAGGTAAAGAGATTGATGGAAAGCAGCACAAGGTGGGATTCTGTTGGTATGCAAACGTCTTCCAGGTTTAGGATTTGTGTCTTGTTCTTCCACCTTCTTCAGAAAAACTCGGATTCAGCAGGAAGCCGAATGAGAAACAACAACTTCCACGATGCAAATGATACAGACCCAACTGGAAGAGGAGGTTGAAGATATGGGGCCCAATGATGAGAGAGACTTCTAAGACCAAATGGAAGGGAAACCAAAGCCCCGGCCAAGCAAAGTCAAGTTTCCAAAGTCTTTTGCGGATTGTGCCTCCGTCACGGCGTGAAGGTGAGGATCATCCAGCTGATCACAAAATAGAAAAGGAAGATGGGGTAGACCACCAGGGCCTTGCGGTTCGGAGGCTGGCTGTCGGCCAGGAAGGCTGTGGAGGCGAGCGTCGACCACCCGAACATGGCGGTCACCACCAAGAGCCGCACCACGAAGCCGACGGTCCCGGATACTTCTGCCTCTTTTCGACCATGACTGCCAGAAGTACCTTAACTCATGTCATGAGCTCAGTGCCTCTCCATGTTTGAATAGAGGCTGAAGTGGGAAATTTTGCAATGTGATAAGGTGTCTGGATGCTTTATACTAATCTGTGGCCTCTGGTTCCATTGCAGCCATCTTCATGTGGCCGACACTCAATTTTTCAGATTCAGGGTCCTGGTTTTGAGTCTATACGCATTTCCAGGTTCAACAGACTTTCCAACAACCATTTCAGAAGCATAGTCCAGAGCAGACCTGCACAACCTGTGGCCTTCCAAGTGTTTTTGACTTCAGCTTCCAGAATTCCTGGTAACTGGAACAGTTGGCTAAGTTGGGGGTCCAAACAGCTGAAGGGCTGCAGGTTGCGCAGGCCTGATCCAGAAGGTTTGCAGTGATTAGTAGTTTAAGGGTTTATGAGTGCTAAGACCTGAACCTAGTGTTTTTTTTTTAAATAAGAGACAAAACATCAGAGGATTGCTGGGGAGCTTCAGAAGTTGGAAAAGTGGATATCATGGGCCATAGTTTCTTTATCCCTTTCCTATTGCCTCGCTATAGTTACTCAATTGCCATTCTTCTGCCGCTGCCACAGAAGTTAATTTGTCTCCACTGTCAGTTGGCATGCTGCAGGACAAAGAGTGTGTTAATTGGACAGCAAGTCTGCTGTTCCTTTACCATGGATTTGTCCTTGCTCCCTTGTGTTCCTGTCCAGTTTTGTGCTAATATCGCAAAGAAAAGTCTTCTTCTTCTTTTCCCTTCCTCCCTCGCTTCCTCTTTTCACTTTTGTTTCACTGTCATTGCTGCCTACCCAGCAAACCGCTGAGAGCCACAGAGATGCCAAGAAATAAACTAACCAAGTACTTGAGGTATCCGAATGTCCTGAAGTGCCAGCAGGGAAGGTCCTGCAGCATTCAAGCTGGGAAGCCATCATTATGTCCTCAACAATAGCTCTCTTTGAGCTCTCTCTCTTGCTTTTCTTTCTCTCTCATCCTTGGATGCAAAAGCGGGCAGGTTGCCGGCCTTCTGAACGTCACTTGCTGAGTTATTTCCCTAGACAGAACCTTCCGTTGCAGGCCGGCAGCTGCCTTAAGCCCTGCCAGCAAAAGTCACACCGCTTTATTAGCATAACGAATGCTGCTGAAGAAGAACCTCTGATATGCAAATGACCTGGCTTGGGATAATATTTGGAAATGGGGTTGTTTAGTCATTTTTGATGAGAATGGTCAAGCAAGGTGGTTGAGAGCAGAATCTCTCAACCGGGAGAGCTCCAGGTTGCTCTTAGTAAATTCATGAGCAGCTCCCTGATCCTAGACATTTTAGTGAGTGTCTGAGATCCTTAATTTGGGTTGTGTAGCTAGTTTCTACTTGTGGGATTAGGCATGGATTGTAAGATGCAGGTCTTTAGCAGTGTTACACAACTGTATGTATGCCAGATTCACAAATAAATTTTCATATACATGTACATCTGATATACAATGCATCTTTCCTTCAACAATTGATATACCATGGCATCTTGCTTCTGATACTGGCAAATAATTTCACATCATCAAAATATGTACACGGGCTGTGTGATGTATACATGCAAAACTCAACCGTGAGCCAAATGCAGATGTTCCACAAGACGCAAAATGGTCCACATGCTTCCATACAGGGTTTACTTATGCATTTGCTACACAAGGTCTATGATATATATGGCATGAGTGGCCTGTTGATTTGAAAATATAGAATGGGCATTCTATCTCACTAAATTTCCCTGTGAGGACAACTTCTGTAGAGAGCCACTGTAGTTTACTGGTTTGACTATGGCTTTAAAGGCTAAGGTTCAGGTCTTTGCTTGGCCATAAAACTCATTGGGCAAGTCACACTCTCTTAATGTTTGAGGAAAGCAATGGCAAACATCATTGGAACAAATCTTGTGGATTTGATGGATTTGCTTTAGCATTGTCATAAGATGGAAACAATGTGAAGGCCCACAACAATAACAAAAATAAATAATTACAAGTATTAGCCAGAACCTGTTGGACAGTTACAAAGACACAACCTACAATTATGCATTCATAACTGCTCCTTATTCATGGTCTCTATATAACCGTTAATTTAGGGATTACATAGGGACCATGAAAGCCCCCCAAGCCTCGATTATTGATAAGCAGCTATTGGGATTAATGGAAGAGGAGGAGAGATAAACAGGGACATTTTAAAAGTGAAAATTGGGAACTCCCTGCCAAGTTGAGGCAGTTGAAGGGAATGGGATCAGGAAAAGAGAAAAGTCGCAAAAGTGACCAGAAGTAATTTGTAGTTATTAGACCTTGCACATAGAATAAGTGTCTTTGTTGTGATCACCCAAGATTCTGTGGGAATAACCAATCCATCAATGAGGAGCATGGTTTAATGGTATTAAGCCTAACTCTGGCAAGAGCATCCCATGCAGGGAGATCAATTTCATCACTGATGGGAATGTTACCTCCTTTTTTAAAAGGACTTTTTAAATTCACACAAAAATCAGTGAATACTGAATAACTGTTATATGTTATTATGATTTAACTGTGTTTTTGGTTGATGTATTTTGTTGCATGCCATGGGCTTGGTCCACTTGTAAGCTACTCTGAGACCCTTTGGGGACATGGTGGTGGGATATATTAAAATGTTATTATTATTACTATTATTAAATCACTAATCAAGTGGTTATAACAGCCAGTAGGAGCCAAGAGCAAAGTACAGCAAGAAACATCTTACATTATAATAATAGCAACTGGCAATAATGAATTATTGAAGTTGGTTGAAGAATTTTTAAAAAAAGACAAATGTGAACATAAGAAAATGAGTTTGATGGAAAGGGGAAAAAGCATTGTCAACAATGGACAGTATATTTTCTTTTTCTTGGAGAAGTGGTTTTAAGAAGATAATGCAATAGATGTCAAAAATCTATCCATCCACATATGCAAAAAATCACAGAGCAAAGTCTTCTTGCAACTGAACCATTTCAAATGTCAGAAGGAAATCTCTTGGTTTGTTGTTCTTTCATATGAAAAGCCCACACATACAAAACAGCAATAAGTTTGGGGAGGAGAGGGAAAGTTCAAATACTCTGCTACATTTCTGCTTGTGTGGGATGTGCTGGAATAGGAATCTCCAGATACACCAGGGAATCCTTAAGAAATTCCTCCAGATGACAACTTTGTAGCACACTCAGTTTCAGAAAAATATCTGGATGCACCTCCTTCTCTCCAACAACATAGAAATGTTAGGGCTGCAACACTTAAAAGGTGTGTTCGCAGTAGGGTTGGTCACTGTGTGGTCAACAAAGAAGTTGACCTCTGCAATGCCCAATGTGATTCAGTTTGTTGTTGCTGTTGCTGTATGGCTTCAAGTAGTTTCTAACTTAATGGGTGACCATAAGGTGAACATATCATTGGGTTTCCTGGAACTGAGAACATGTGCCAACACCATCCAGTGAGTTTCAATTACTAAGTAGGAGCAAAAACTGTAGTCTCAAAAGTTATAGTCCATGACTCAAACCACTACACTTTGCTGTCTCCAGTTTGCACTTGCATAATTCACGAACACAATCCCAGCCAGTGTTTAATATTAAGAGGCAAGTAAGACCCTTCCACTTGCTACAAAGACTCTTCACTTACAGCTAGTCAATTTTCGAATGATCTACTGAATGAAAAGACCGAGGCAAAGAAGGCATTAAGCAGTTCTGCCTTTTCCCTATCCCCTGTCACCATCACCCCATCTACTCCTTGCAGTGGCCCTATCGCCTCCTTTTTCTTCCTTTTTCTACCAACATAAGCAAAAAAACCTTTTTTGTTGTTTTTTATGTCCCTGGCAAGCCTGAGCTCATTTTGCGCTTTAGCCTTGCGAACCTTTTCCCTACGTATAGCCAACTCCTGTAGGGAAAAGGTTCGCAAGGCTAAAGCGCAAAATGAGCTCAGGCTTGCCAGGGACATAAAAAACAACAAAAAAGGTTTTTTTGCTTATGTTGGTAGAAAAAGGAAGAAAAAGGAGGCGATAGGGCCACTGCAAGGAGTAGATGGGGTGATGGTGACAGGGGATAGGGAAAAGGCAGAACTGCTTAATGCCTTCTTTGCCTCGGTCTTCTCACAAAAAGAAAGCCATCTTCAACCTCAGCAACATGGAATGGACGAAGGATTGGGGGAAATCCAACCCCAAATAGGGAAACAAGTTGTCCAGGAACACCTGGCCACTCTAAACGAATTCAAGTCCCCAGGGCCAGATCAGCTACATCCAAGAGTATTGAAGGAACTAGCGGAAGTTATTTCAGAACCACTGGCAATCATCTTCGAGAGTTCTTGGAGAACAGGAGAAGTCCCAGCAGATTGGAGGAGGGCGAATGTGGTCCCTATCTTCAAGAAGGGAAAAAAGAACGACCCAAACAATTACCGTCCGGTCAGCCTCACATCAATACCAGGCAAGATTCTGGAAAAGATCATTAAGGAAGTGGTCTGCAAACACTTAGAAACAAATGCGGTCATTGCTAATAGTCAACACGGATTTACCAAAAACAAGTCATGCCAGACTAATCTGATCTCTTTTTTCGATAGAGTTACGAGTTGGGTCGATACAGGGAATGCCGTGGATGTAGCATATCTAGATTTCAGTAAGGCCTTCGACAAAGTCCCCCACGACCTTCTGGCAAACAAACTAGTAAAATGTGGGCTAGACAAAACTACGGTTAGGTGGATCTGTAATTGGCTAAGCGAACGAACCCAAAGGGTGCTCACCAATGCGTCGTCTTCATCATGGAAAGAAGTGACAAGTGGAGTGCCGCAGGGCTCCGTCCTGGGCCCGGTTCTGTTCAACATCTTTATTAACGACTTAGACGAAGGGTTAGAAGGCACGATCATCAAGTTTGCAGATGACACCAAACTCGGAGGGATAGCTAACACTCCAGAAGACAGGAGCAGAATTCAAAACGATCTTGACAGACTAGAGAGATGGGCCGAAACTAACAAAATGAAGTTCAACAGGGACAAATGCAAGATACTTCACTTCGGCAGAAAAAATGGAAATCAAAGATACAGAATGGGGGACGCCTGGCTTGACAGCAGTGTGTGCGAAAAAGATCTTGGAGTCCTCGTGGACAACAAGTTAAACATGAGCCTACAATGTGATGCGGCAGCTAAAAAAGCCAATGGGATTTTGGCCTGCATCAATAGGGGAATAACGTCTAGATCCAGGGAAGTCATGCTCCCCCTCTATTCTGCCTTGGTCAGACCACACCTGGAATACTGTGTCCAGTTTTGGGCACCGCAGATGAAGGGAGATGCTGACAAGCTGGAAAGCGTCCAGAGGAGGGCAACTAAAATGATTAAGGGTCTGGAGAACAAGCCCTATGAGGAGAGGCTTAAAGAGCTGGGCATGTTTAGCCTGCAGAAGAGAAGGCTGAGAGGAGACATGATAGCCATGTACAAATATGTGAGGGGAAGTCATAGGGAGGAGGGAGCAAGCTTATTTTCTGCTGCCCTGCAGACTAGGACACGGAACAATGGCTTCAAACTACAGGAAAGGAGATTCCACCTGAACATCAGGAAGAACTTCCTCACTGTGAGGGCTGTTCGGCAGTGGAACTCTCTCCCCCGGGCCGTGGTGGAGGCTCCTTCTTTGGAGGCTTTTAAGCAGAGGCTGGATGGCCATCTGTCGGGGGTGCTTTGAATGCGATTTCCTGCTTCTTAGCGGGGGGTTGGACTAGATGGCCCTTGAGGTCTCTTCCAACTCTACTATTCTATGATTCTATGAAAAGATGTTTGCTTACAGAAGGACATTCGAAAGAAGTAGTCTTCTCCACAACTCTCTTACTAGGCAGTTGTATAACTTGGAAACTGCAACCTAGGAGGAGGAAGCAATTTGTAGGGGAGAAATTGAATGATGTGATCATTTCATCTACAGATGTTCAACCTAGACAGATCTATGCCACATAGTTTGGCTGATCATTCAGCTTGGTGCTGGTTGAGGCAGGGAAGTGTATAAAGGTAAAGGACTTCCCCTGACATTAAGTCTAGTTGTGTCTGACTCTGGGGGTTGGTGCACATCTCCATTTCTAAGCCATAGAGCCGGTGTTGTCCGTAGACACCTCCAAGGTCATGTGGCCAGCATGACTGCATGGAGCATTGTTATCTTCCCACTGGAGCGATACCTATTGATCTACTCACATTTGCATGCTTTCGAACTGCTAGGTCGACAGAAGCTGGAGCAAACAGCGGGAGCTCACCCCATTCGCTGGATATGAACCTCCAACCTTTTGGTCAGAAAGTTCAGCAGCTCAGTGGTATAGCCCACTGCACCACCGGAGAAAATGTATATTAAAAGAAAAAAGTGAAGGGAGTCCTATGATAATCAATATGTCATTGTTATTAACTGCCTTCCAATCAACTTGGAGATCTCTAATTCATGGGATTGACTTATGAGATCGAATGAGAGATCTCAGAGTATCTATTAATATGCAATACACCTCAACATGCAGTTTCATGTACAATGGCACTGCATGCAAAGTTTCACTTCTGCAACTTTGAACTGAATGTAGTCATTTTATATCATACAAAATATCTGATTGCAGACCCAGAGCTGTTGCTTTCTTGATTGTGTCTATCCTATTACACTCTATTACTACACTCTAGTAATCTTGACTTCTAGGGAGAATTCAGGCCTGATTACCTCTAGGACTCATTTATTTATCTTTATCCTCAGTTCATGGTATCCTCAGAACCCGTGTCCATCACATTTCAAATGAGTTCCCATTTTTTGTTTCCAATTTCTGACTCCTTGACCCAGGCTGGTGGGATGCTATGGACAACCTTCCTAGGAGAGGTGCCATCCTACCTACTTCAGATATGCTTGTATGAAGGCCTAGCACCCAACTACAGCCAAACTATCTTAAGTGTTTCACACATAAGAGACACCAACTTTTTCCTTTCCTTTTCTTTTTCTGGTCTTTGAGTACTACTTAAAAATGTGACTCTTGAACCTCAGCTGAGTGATTAAGCAGAGCTCCATGAATACTGAATGCATACTGATTATCTTTGGCACAAACGGAAGCTAAGAACATTATACAGGGCATGACCCAGAGACAATGGAAACAATGCCAGCCCTTCCAATGGGCTTTAATTCATTTCTTTAATGCCAGGGACAATTCTCAAGTATTCAGTGCTGTTATCTCCTCCACGACCCATTTCCCATCATCCTCCAGTAACGGCATCCTCTAAGTCCTTTGCTCTTGCATATTTGAATATACTACATAGCACACCAATAAAAAATTCCAACATAATGAGGTATTTCAATTGTATAGAGGGTGCTTACTTGTCCACAGAACTCTGTAGAGACTCAACAAACTGTATGGATCCCAATGTCCTGAACAGAAAAAGAAAACACATAGGATAGGAAGAAACTGTTGTCTCAGAATCCTGTTGTGTTTATGCATATGTAATTTCTCTAACAGAATCATATAGATATTTTTATCTGATGTATAATGACTACATTCAGTTCAAAATTGCAAAACTGACACTGTGCATGCAATACCATTGTGCATGACATTGCAAGCTGAGGTGCATTGCATATGGATGGATACTCTGAATTCTACATTTGGTTGTGTATTTATCTGCATGTTTGGCATTTTTGTTCAGTTACCCAACAAAGCCATTCAACACAAGGGCTGTGTAACACAAATGATATTTATATTGCAAAGCCCCAATGTAAGATCACAGGCATTATCAAGATGATTGAGAGGTTTAAAATTAATGTTGCCACATAAGGAATGTTGCCAGTCCTTAGCTACACCCCCACAAGAATATGGGAAACATATAGTTTGGACTCTAACTCTAACTGTTTCCCAGCCATCCCTGAATTCAAGGATTGCTCTTCGTTTGAGGAGTTATCCAGTGTTTGCTCTCACACCATATGATCCCCTGTCAATAGATACACAGAAGATACCCATCTTTCTTTTGCATTTGTTTCCTTTTTATAAAAAAGCTTTAAAGCTTCTTGTGCCAAGACTCATTGAGGCATTTTAGGGCAGAACATCAGTTTGTATCCATTCAATATCCTTAAGAAGGCAAGTCTCATAAAATGAAGATTAAAATCTACATTCCACTTAGTTTTATCATACCATAAATATCCATGCCACCCAAACCTAAGCAATGTCCTTCTAATTCCAATAATCTCTTATTACTCTACACAATGCAATCTTTCAACCAAACAAAACAATGTGCTGAAAAATACAATTTCAAAGCCTTATATATAATCCTTGGTTTCAAGCTACGTTATGTATTTTCACAGATTTGTTTTCCTTACTTGGTTGAACTACAGTTAAGACCTTATTTAACATTGATGGAATCTAATGCTCTCCCAAAAAAACTATGAAACAATATTGGATAGGGAGCGACTTTTTCACCCCTAAATCATGACCACTTAAAATAATGAGTTCATTGGTATTCTAGAGTTCATTGGTGTCCTAGTAGGGGGCTTTGGGAGGCAGAAAGGTGAAATTCTAGACCCAAGTCAGTGGTCTGCACTTTCCACGCCAATCTAAACATTGCTGGAGCATCAGTCACACATATTTCCTTTAAGGAGAAGGGGAAGACGGATGGAGGAGCTGAAGCCAATGGCATTTCTATCCAGCTGTGCCCAGTTAATCCAGGACCTGAATCCTAGTTGCAGTCAGGCAAAGTCCAATACCAAGGAAGAGGAAAATTAGCAATTTGGTGTAGTAATGACCTTCACGGCAAGCCACAGATGGGATCTGAGCTAAGCAACTGGGCTGTAGTTATTGATGCCACCTTATTGAATTATTTATTGCTGCTTGAATGGGAAAAGGGATATTTGCTGTTCTGAGCGGTGGTAATAAAACTTCAACAGAGTGTCTTGGAAGGGGGGCAACTCAATTGCAAATGTGTTGGAGAGGCTGAGGCAATGCGTATTACACATAAGTAGATGCAGGAGCAAAACAACCAATTAGAGATCCTATTAGACCGAGTAATTTAGGAAAGGGGGGAAGAGAAAGAAAGAGCAGAGAGAGGAGAAAGGAGTTTGGGGGAGAAGAGACAGGAGGAGGGAGAAAGTAATTTACAAAAACCCTTAAAACAGATGGCACAACGTCCCTTAGATCCTCTCATGGAAAGCAAAAAGAAACTTTCAAGAAATAGCTGAGATCTGTATATCACTATGAATATACTCACTTGATCGACCTGGAATGCTCAATATGAAAAAAGTCAGTTAAATTATTAAAGAGAAAATGGCAGGGAAGAATTAGAGGGAAAAGTTAGAAGCAGCAGCCCATGGATAAATCTCCCAGTCCAGATGGTTGCCCAATAGAATTTTTAGCAAACATTTGGAGAGATAATAAGGCCAGTAACTATAGATAATTACTTGGTTTCTGTATGGCTCAGTGCCCCCCTCATCTACATTTGTTTCAATGGCAGTTTTGTTGTCAGAGGCATGGAGAGAGGTTAGCTTCCACAATTGCTTCCCTTCTTACGTTTCTCATCTATGCAACAGCTTTTCAATTTATCTTTTTTTTACAAAAAAAAAATCTTGGCTGAACAATGCAGTAGCTTGCAATATAATAAGCCTAAGGGCATGATCCACGAAATTTAACCTCGTCTGAGCCACTCACATAAAATGTATACATAGAGAGGACTGTAAAGGTCTTGATTTTGTTGGGATTGTTGAAGCTTCAAGGCTCCAGTCCAATAGCCAGCAGTTGACTCCACCAGTTGGACTCCATGGGACTTCTTTACCAAAAGATAATACTGAAACCTATGAAATATGTGACAGATTTCAGTTATAACTCTGAAAATAGATATAGTGTGGTGCATTGTTTGGAATGACTCCCAAACATCTTGGAGAAGATAGAAGATTCCTATAACAATCCACATGCTACATAGGGATAGGCATCCATAGGAATCTAAGAAATCACATCAGCCCTCAGGAGGCCTTGGTTGGACATATACTTTGCTTGCAACCTCTTCCCCAAAGTTTGGCCAGCCTTCTTAAAATGACAGGCGGAGGATGGGGGAAATCTTTCTCACCTGTCCAAGTTATGTGAGCCTCTGTGCAGACATTGGCAAAGGTCCCCAGTGATGGCCAGAAGCTAACCTCTCTGTGGCTGCTGTTCAATGACAACCAACAACAAAAGTCATTGCCATACCTGGGATGATGCCATTGGCCCACAAGAAGAATGGAGCTGGTTATAAATTAGACCTGGCCCAGCTGATCCAACATACTAAACATGGAGCTGCTCCAAAACATTCCATGACATTTACTTAGGCAGGGTAAAATCAGGTTAACTGTTTTTAGAGTGCATCTATACTGTAGAATGAAGGCAGTTTGACACCACTTTAATTGCCATGGTTCATTGCTAGTTAATTGCTATTTAGTCAGTTTCAACTTTTGAGAATTCTATGAATGAAAAATGTCCAAGATATTTTGCCACCAATGGCTCTGTCAATGTCTTAAAAACTTAGGGTTGTCACTTTCCTTATTATCTCAATCTAGCTGCAATTGATGTTTGTTTTTTTTTTGTTTTTCTATTGGCTTTTATGTAATGAGATTTATCATGTTAATCAATATGATTAGTTTATTTATTAGTCCTATATCTGCCGTTCACTTCGCTGGTCTGATCACATTGTATGAAAGCCCAATCACCATCTCCCAAAGTGGTTAAAGTGGTTACTGTATTCTTAGCTCAAGAATGGAAAACAGAATGTCAGTGGACAGCAAAAGAGATTTAAAGATGGGTTTAAATCACTCCCACCCCCAATGTAGAATAAACACTGAGAACTGGAAAACCCTGGCTCTCGAGCTTCTAACTGGAGGTCAGCAGTGGATTTTGAAGAGGCATGAATAGAGGCGAAAGGGAGAAACATGCCAAGAGGAATGCGGATCAAGCCAACCCTTGTTGGGACTGCCTTCCACCTGGAAGCTGATATCCTCATTGTGAAAGAACATGTGCATCCATAATAGGTTTCTACAATCACTTATAGACCTACCACCAAGACTCTACCCTGGGATGACAATCATACTCAGCCATGAGTGATATCCTGTGATAATTATCCAGTGAATCATGAGACATATGAAACAAATATCAGGCCTGTGGCACAGGCTGGTAAACAGCTGCTGCAATAAATTACTCTGACCATGAGGTCATGAGTTTGAGGCCAGCCCGTGGCAATGTGAGCACATGTCAATTAAAAAATAAAAAATAGTCCCTGCTCGTTGCTGACCTAGCAACCCGAAAGATAGTTGCATCTATCAAGTAGGAAATAAGGTACCACTTATAAAATGGGGAGGCAAATTTAACTAATTTATGACGTTGGAATGAGGAAGTGCCATCACAGTGGATGATGAAGCAGCTGCTTCCCCCTGTGGCCAGAATCAAACATCCCCTCAGGAGAAGGTTAAATTGCCTCTGTGTCTGTCTCTGTCTTGGTTCTAGGTGTATATGGGCATTGAATGTTTGCCCTATATGTATATAATGTGATCCGCCCTGAGTCCCCTTCGGGGTGAGAAGGGAGGAATATAAATACTGTAAATAAATAAGTAAAATAAATAAATTTTCACTATTACTGACAATCATTTTTAACAGTCTATGTATTGGTCCTATGTCATGCTTCATTGCTTATTGCTGAAAGTGACTAAAAACGTTGGATCAAAATGGACTAACACTAATAGTTCATTTTCCATGTGTATGTCCAGATAGAACATGAGTAAAGTGAGCCAATGTTAAGATTGATGTGGATGTACAGCTATGATGAACTCTGTTCACATATTATCTTGTTATTCTATTACACTGTTGGAAGGAACTGCAAGGAGTTAAATCCCCAACCATTCAAGAATACACATGAGAAATGTAGATAGGTATATATGGTCGTACATTACATCCATATAGCCATGGGAGACTGGCTGATGAGAGGTCTCTTTTGTTTTCAGCTATTCAAGTGCAGTTTTAGATTTAAGTCTCCTCTCATCCTACAATTGAACTGAACAGGAGGAAAAGCACCAGGCTCATGGGGAATACATATGCAGTCAGGGGAGGTCTAATTCATGTGGTCAACCCACCCCTTTTGATATTAAAATATTTAAAAATAGCTGTTATGTCACCTCTCAGTTTTAGTTTCAATAAGAGAATATCTAAATTTAAATATCTTAAGGGATGTCATGTAGAAATTATAGCCAGCTTGTCCTCTACTACTGCAGAAACTAACAACAACAACAACAACAACAACAACAACAATTTTATTTTTATACCCCGCCCCATCTCCCTGAGGGGACTCGGGTGTCTTACATGGGGCCAGGCCCAGGCAACAAACAATATAAAACTCAACAATAGAAAACAAATCAAAAACAGATAAAATTACATATACCAATAAACAATAAACATACTTTAGTAAAAACCTGGGTTGGCTCCTAAAGAGGAGTGGGCCACAAAAGTGCGAATAGTGTACAATGCAAATTTGGAGAGAGGTAGGTACTAGGGACTATTATCCCGTTAACTAGAAAATGAAACAATTTATTCAAATAACAAGAAAAAGAGGCTCCATTGAGAGATTAGGAATCCCTTTTTTAACTGTCAGAATAGTAGAATAGATCACCTTGGAGAGTGGTGGAGTCTCTATCTTTGGAAATCTTTAAACAGAGGCTAAATGGTCACTTTCGGGGGTGTTTTAGTTGTGTATTCCTTCATTGCAGGATTTTGATTAGATGGTCTTTGTAGTCCCTTCTAACGCTAAAAGGATATGATTATATGAAAATGAGACTTACTTTGTCACAATGGGCTGGATACATAGATATACCAATATGGCTTCCTCTTTGATCTTTGAAGTTTAGAACTGTGTTACTTGGATCTTCTTAATGGCCTTCTCCGTGTTTTGAAATAACCTAGCAGAAGTTGAACGACTTCTCTTAATTATACATATTAAAATAAAATACTCTTCCGAGAAAGAGACAAACAACCACTCTTGGAGGTGTACAATGGCAGCCAAGATGTGATTATTTCCCACTGTGTTGTAACTATTCCTCATATCATCAGCTGATGCAGATCAACCTCATTCCATCGCTGTAAACAGAGCCGCGTCCCTTTTAATGCTGATGGAGGCTCCTGCGTTTTATAACCTACTCCTCTCTAAGAAACAGGAGGTTCATTAGTCCAGTCCTTAATGAGATCGTCTGGAGAAAGTGTTGTGTGCAAACACTAAAAAATAAATGAGAGGAGGAAGCAACAATGAGAAATCAGACATGTCTGGAAAAGAGGTTGGCAGGAGAAATAATACAGTGGGAGACAAATTGAGAAAAATGAGAATAAAAGAGCTCCCACTTACTAATGTGTCTCTTGTGTTTAGTTTCTTCTAATGAACAGGCAACGATTGAGGAATTAAAACACCTATGGGAGGCTGGCTGATGACAGAACCCTTTTGTCTTCCAGCTATTCAAATCTGTCCTAGGTAAACTCAGAGGCCCCAACTACTGATTGCTATACGTGAACAAACTGATGATCTTTGTGTTGTTCCTAAAGGCAGCCACATCCCTGATTTAAAGGAGTCAGGTCCTTGGTTCATCTGACCTATTATTAGCATCTCTGACCAGCAGCAAAAGTTTTCATGTGTTTCTGGAAGTCCCTTGGATCACCCATCCAAGTATTAACAAGTTCTGGCCATCTTTAACTTCTCTAATCTGATAAGACCAGGTTTGTTCAGAGAGATCAGGACTAAGTGCAAATTTGGTGAGCTAATTGGTTTCCACAAGTCCCAGAGAAACCAATACACATCCCCCTCATATGGAGAAGAATTGACTGATTGATAAGTAGTTCGAGTATTGGATTATGACTCTGCCAGAATTCCAATGTTCACTTAGCAATGAAAACCCATTGGCTGATCCTGGGCAAGTCACACACTCAGCACAGAAAACTCTGTGATATGTTCAGTTTAGGATTGTTGTAAGTTGTTAATGTCTTGAAGGCACACAACGATGATGACAACAACAACAACAACAACAACAACAACAACAACAACAACAACAACAGCTATGCTGTGCATTAAGAGCAGATTAGAACAAAGCTTTTATGAGGCCAGTCTCCTATCTCATTCATATAATATTAGGTGAGTTTCAGATGTCATTAATCTCTATTGGTTTTCTTTCAAGGGTAAGGAGATAAACTTTAGAGGAAGGACAGAATAGAAAAGCATTTCTGGCTTTTTTCAGATGCTGTCCCCTCAACTGCCCCATGTCCTATATACAACCTTGTTTGAAGGGAAGCTTCTTTTGGGAAAGAATAGTGGAATGAGATGGGGCTAAAATGGAAATGGTGGGAAAATGCATGGCAATTGGATGTTATGTTTTACTTAAAGGAAGATGCATAAGATGAAGAGAAGAATTAGATGCAGGGCTGTCATTTTCAATGGTGACCATGGGTTAAGTATAACATTTTGTTCCAACCTGAAATCTCCCATCCACCATCAAGGAAGCACAGCCTTTTTAACATCTAGTCATAAACACACCAAAGAAATAAACTGTATCTTTCATGTATGTTGGAATAGAACAGATGACAAAGTTACTGGCTGGTTATATAGACAATATGGCAGGTCACATCTGGGGGTAGTTTTTTCATAGTGCACTAAGTGGTCACTTGCATGTGTGAACATAGTCTATGTAAATTCAATTCTTTTTGGCAGTCCTCTTCTGTGCCCTCTGGTTTTGTGTGCCCAGATGTGATAAAATCAGGCATATTTAGGGGATGGTCTGAAGCAGAATGCTCTGGATTGGACCAAGAAGTAGCCATCAAATTTTCCCAAACTCATAGAGGTGGCAAGTTTATTTATTTATTTATTTATTTATTTTTCAAACTTATATGCCGCCACTCCCCTAGGGCTCGGGGCGGCTTACAACAACCGGCTAAAATCAACAATTTAAAAACATCTTTAAAACATCCTAAAAGCACCTTTTAAAACATCAATAACAGAACTCAAAAGCCTGCCGAAACAGGTGTGTCTTACATGCCCTGCGGAAGGCCGACAAGTCCCGCAGGGCATGAACTTCAGGTGGCAAGGTGTTCCAGAGAGATGGCGCCACTACTGAAAAGGCTCTGCGTCTAGTTGCAGTTAGACGCAAGGTCTTAAAACTGGGGACTTCCAACAGGTCTTGGTCCTCAGAACGGAAAGATCTCTGGGGTTTGTAGGGAGTGAGGTGGTCCCTCAGGTACATCGGCCCTAGATCATGTAAGGCTTTAAAGATAAGCACCATCACTTTGAAAGTGATCCAGTGCTCAATTGGTAACCAGTGCAGCTGCAGTAAGATTGGTGTTGTGTGGCATCTCATCGGGACTCCCGCAAGGAGCCGGGCAGCTGCATTTTGCACCAATTTTAGCTTCCATATCGACATAATCTTGCTGGACCAAGATCACATAATCTGCTTTAGGAAAGGTAAGGTAAAGGTTTCCTCTTGACATTAAGTCTAGTTGTGTCCAACTCTGGGGGATGGTGCTCATCTCCATGTCTAAACCGGAGAGCTGACATTGTCTATAGACACCTCCTAGGTCATTTGGCCAGTATGACTGCATGGAGCATCATTACTTTCCCGCAGAAGCAGTACCTATTGATCTACTCACATTTGCATGTTTTTGAACTGCTATGTTGGCAGGAACTGGGGCTAACAACAGGAGCTCACGCCACTCCCTGGATTTTAATCGCCAACCTTTCAGTCAGCAAGCTCAGCGATTTAACCCATTGCGTCACCAGGGCTCAAGTATACACATTAGGAAAAATACACATAAAAATTTGCCCATATATGTTTACAGTTTACCAGTGAATTATTTTTCTGAGGAAGAAAGGACATCAAAAGAATGGGCCTTTTGATCCTAACTGATTTTTAGGAGTTTAATACCTATTTGACTGAAAAATTCGAAAACTGATTTTTTTTTTAATTGGTGTGAGCTGTATTTTTTCAGTGATGCTTTGGATGTGTTTTTAATGACATTATACTAATGGGTTAATGTGATTGTTTTGTTTTTAAAATATTACATATATATTGTTTTATAGAGGTGCGGAATTTGGGCAAAAGGCATGCCATATTGGGGTCCATTGTTAGCTGATCCCTCATTTTGTTTACCAAGAAGTTACTCGAATGGGGAGGGGTTTTACCATTTTCATTCGGCAAAGATATGGCCTATTGGCAACAATACAATGGAAACCTTTAAAGGCTAAATCCTCTGCTATTTTAAGTCTTATCTGCACAAAACCTACCTCAGTTTTAGACCTCATTTACAACTGCTGGTCTGCCAAGTTTCAAAACAATTAACCAATCTACAATTCACCCCTGCAAGTGCTGCTGGGAAAGCGAGTTCCCAGGGCCCTCTTTGGATTAGGGAACTTTCCAAGAAGAAATAGAGGATGCTGCTTCTGGTGGGGAATGTGGCATATCCCTGCCTCAGGAATATTGCAGACTTAATTCCTTCCTCTCCAAAACTGATAAAATCTGGCTGTCTTGATCTGTTTTGCTGGGCATTTTGTCTCCCTCCTCATTGTGTTTTCAGATATGATATAAAACAGCCAGCCGAAAACTACAAATCATTTTTGTTCAAACTGATCTGGGCCCAAGCCTATTATTTTAGCTATGTTTTGTTTCAAGATAATCTACCTTGGGCAACATATTGTGAAAAAGAATCTGCAGCCTCTTTCACTCCTTTCCTAGCTGCTTGACATTTCATGGCTCTCTCCCACCATATTTGTTCCCAGCAGTAGATGAGCTAGTGGCTATAGATTTGTGGTGCATTGACTCTATCTTCAGTTTTAATGTCACAATCTCAGAGATGTAAGCGGATCATCCATACCTCACAAAGTTGGAGTCAACAGAGATACCTGTGTGCATGCCGTGAACCCATCCATTTAAGAAGTTTTGGAGAGAAAGCCAGGGACTCTTACAATCTTTGATATTTTTATGGATGTGTAAACTAAAGGATGTTGTTTAGGTTCTCTTCTAGACTCAGAGTCCCCACTCTCCACACAACACTTTGAAAACAAGACCTAAATCATGGACAACAACAAAGATATAATGCCTCATTTGGAATGTAGCTAATGGGCAAAGTTTGGCCCCATCATGAGCAAGGGCTGTCTGGGAAGAGTTGAATAGCTCCCAGGTTTGCCCGCTTAGTGAGAAGTGGTGAATTGCGTTAGTGATTGACGTGCATTATGGCTGAAGGACTTGGGTTTCATTCACAGCTAAATAAGTCCTAAAACAGTCAGGATGATAGGTAGGGGCTTATCAATAATGGAGAAGAAAAGGCTTTGAGATGTCCCATTATCTAAATAATTGATGTTGCACTTGGGCTTTGTAATTCCTTAATAAAACTGACTGATTGATTTGGTTAATTAATTCCTCCTTTGACAGGCTTATTGCTTTCTTTAGAGATGGGCATGAGAGGGGGAGAAAAAGAAGACAGAGTGAGGGAGAGCGGAAGTGAAATAAAGATAATTCAAAACCAGAGAGAAAGATTCAAAATCTTCATAATATTTAACCCACGAGAGACTTCTTGAAACATATGCAACTGTTAAGTCTGAATTAGAGACTCTGCTTTTCTATTCTCTGGTTAATCATAAAAACAGTCTGACAACTGCAGATCCAAAAAACTTTTTAAAAATCCCACAGTAAAAGAAGAACCAACAGGTTCTCTCTTTTAAAACAAATCTCCCAACTGCTACTATTCGCATCCCATAGCACCTGATCAAACATTATGATAAATCATAAAACATCTCTACCAACCACACCAATAGTAAATTCACTTGAGCCTTAAATATTCCTGAATAACTTGATCCAACTCAAATGTTTAAAACCCCACTTCAGCTTAGCAGCCATAATTACTCTGAAAGTCGGGCACCAAAGAAACTCACACTTCATCAGAAAAGAAATGCTTCCTTGAGCTTTAATGTTTACCTGAGGGGAAATAATTTGGATGATGGATTGACATCAGTAACTCATATCAACTTGTTTTCCATCATCACTGCTCTGTTTATTTCAGATGAAAAGGGGAAAGAAAGCATGAGAAAAGGAGAGAAGGACAGAGTAAATATGTCTGGAAGGATAAGGAGGAATGAAGAGAATTCTTTCTTGAAGAATGGTAGAAATGGAAGAGAAGAAGAATTGCCTACTCTGTTGTCCTGACCAAAGCTCCAAAAGTCCATTCATGTTCTTGGAAACTCTTCTCTGCAATCTGAAGAAACCTCTCTTGGTTTCACATCAGAAGGAACCAATAGTGTTGATTCTCACGGGAAGCCAAGAGAAGTTTTTGCATGATTGAGATATCTAAGAATATGTCTTTTGTTACCAGATATTTGAATCTGGAAATGGAATTGGTACCCAAAATATCTAAGAATTTGGAAGAAGCAAAGAAACAACAGATTATGCAAAATGTCTCCATAGGGTTTCTGTTGTTCAGAGTTTGTCATCATTTCATGTTACCTAAAGGGAAATGAAATATGGATTTGGAGATTCTCCAAAGATGCAAGTTACTTCAATGCCTACTATTCTGAATGGCTCCTCACTATTGCCTCCAGTATTGAAGAGAAATTTTCTGGAGAACATCATACAGGAGGTGCTGCTGTTAACTTCTATCAAGGTGAATTTAATATATGGTGACCACATAAAAGTTTAACTGCATTTAATTTATGCTGGTATCCCATTGAACAACTGTTTGGCCCATACTCATAACAAAATGCTAGGCTAGATAAGGCATTGTTTATTCAATGTGTCTAGTCTTATGTACATGTTTCTCATCCACTGGAATCACCACAAGAAGTGAAGAATTTCACTTTCTAGTCGTCATATTCTCCATAAGTGTACCTCCATGTTTTCTTTGATACAAGTGAATGTTTGTCGCTCTTTCCTATGAAGGTAAGAAAATATTGGTATATTTGGGCCAGAAAGTTGCGAAGGAGATAAAATACAATTCCCATCCTTGGTGGTGCAATGGAATGCAGTGGAGCATGTGTTAATATGTCTTCTGTCTCTTATTTTATGGCCAAATGTTGTCCAAGATTGCAAAATTTTTAAGCAGAGTCTAGATGGCAATCTCGCATGGCTGCTTTGATTCCGTGTTCTTGAATAGCAGAGGGTTGGATTGGATGACCCTTGTGGTCTTTTCCAACTATATGATTCTTTGCCTTGCTAATCCTAGATTCAATTCAATATATAAGTATTTATAGGAAACTTTCACTATTTTTAAATGGATTTAAGTTTGTTATAAGTTCACTTCCTTGCTTTTCAAATAGGTGAAAGGACCAAATTGACAATCTAAGCGTCAAATTTAGAATCAAATTAACACCACTTGAACTTTGCTCATGTCACTCGCTTCATTTATTTTAAATTCTAAATTGAGTGGAAATAACAGCACTTGTACCTGTTAAGTCTTGATTTTTCTCTCTCCCTGAGCTGTAGGCAAAGATTGATAAATACACGCTTCATTCAAACAACCATATTCACCTCCTGCAGTTTCCTCCCCTCCTTAAATTAACCCAAGTGCATGTGTGACCCAGTGATTTTTATTTGTTTTCTTGTTGAGCCATAATTTTTTGACCCTCAGAAAATGCATTTTTTAATCGGTGCTCCAGTCAAGTGATGAGTTCTTGATCTCCAAGAATCCCTGCCACATAGAATGGCAGTGACAGTGAGGCAAGGAAAGGTGTGTTTATGCAGAAAATGAATTTTTGCACAAAATTCTTTCCCAAGAGAGTTGCTGAAGAATGCATTTCTTCTTCATGTGCCTTCAACGCATCTGCTGACTTATGGTATCCCCTTGAATTTCATAGAGTTTTTATCAGGCAAGGAATACACAGAAGTGGTTTTGCCAGTTCCTTCCTCTGAAATGTAGCTACTACGGCACATGGTATTTGTTAGCAGTCTCCCATCCGAGTTCTAACCAGAGATGACTCTGCTTGGCTTCCAAGAACAGATGTGAGCTGGTGCGTTTAGAATACTTAAGCATGAATAGCACTAAAAAATTGTACAAAAATTTCACAACTAGGGAATTATTGGGGAAAATATTCATTTCTAATTGTGAGGTAAGGATACAATTCTTCACTATGAGGCCATCTACAATGACCACCAGTATTGCAGAATGGGGTTTTCACTGTGCAGATACATAAGAAGTCCCGGAACCAGTGTGTGGTCCTGATGGTGACTACACAAACCACAGAGCCTTGATACACATTAAGGGCTTTCTTTCATGCACTTTTGTGTGTGATTGTTGTCTGATCCCTGCATTTCAAAGCTAGCTTTGAATTACATTAAATAATCAGTGCAGATAGGGACTACATTTCTACTCAAATATAGCAATGAGTAATTTCAGTATTTTGTGTCCTGCTGCAAGAAAGTATTTGAACACCACACCGTTTTCTAAAGTTATTTGCGCTTCAGGACTTATTCTGCTCAAAATGCTCACATGATAAATTTGTGCAGAAAATTGTACATGATGCAACACCATTTTTGGAAGGCAACTAACGTCTCAATGCAGAGTTATTAATTCCTTTGTAGAAAATACTTTCTGCATAGAATACGCTTTTTTTCTGCATATAATTTGCTATTTTCTATACAAATTGACAGCAAATGTAGCTGGAATGGTGGTGGGACAGAAAGAAAGGTCTCCTCAAATGTTCCAAAAACATTGGCATACTCATCCAGGGAGATACAATTTGTCGGATAGTCTGGATCTATGCTATATAGAACTTTATAAGTTATAACTAGTGTTATAAATAGTTCAGGCTTGATTTGCTCTACAACCCATTGATTTGTCTTTTTAGCAGTCAATGGGATCAGCAAAACTCTCCTCCAGCACCACATTTCAAATAAGTTGATGCTCTTCCTGTCAGATTTCTTCACTATCCAACTGTCACATAGAAATTGGAAATACTATGACATGGATAATCCTGAATTTGGTATTTAATGGTATATTTCTATACTTGAAGATCAAATCTAGTTTCCTTGCAGTTCTTCTTTCAAGGGCTAGCCTTTTTTATTCTGATTTCTTGACTACAGAGTCTTCTACAAGAAGTCTCATGTTCATACCAAGATCTGGAGGAGATTCTCCATGGAGGAAAATGGCCTTCGTGATCATCTTTTAAGTAGCAAACCGACATGGCTTTCAGTGTATATTCACAATCAGTTATTCAAATCTTGTGCATGAGCCAAGTTTCTGAATCTCAAATGACACATTAAATTGGATGTGCCGGTTGAGGGAGGTAATTAGCATACAAAATGACTTTCCCTGAGACTCGTGATGGGGTTGCTGAGCTTATCATGAGGAGATTTTGACACAATCATGACAACCAACTCTCAGCAGTTCTTCAGCTTTTTCATCTACTACCCACTCCTCACATCTCCATCTGAGACATGTAATGTTAGCATATTTTTCTGTAGTATCGGTGGTAATTGTATTGCTGTGCTTACTGCTGGATCAAGTCTGTTCTATTCTGCACAGTGGAAAATACATATGCTGCTGGAAGAGAATGGATATATACATTCCTTTTTTCTTACCCAAAAATTATCTTACCAAAAAATGTTTTGCTTCATAATTCCTACTGATGCTTTTTCCCTTCCTTAGTTTTATCAAAATTTACTTCATTAGGTTAATTTCAGTGGTGATTTAAGATTGTTAGTTGTTGCCATCTCAGAAAAATACTTTTTAAATTGGAATATGAAATTTCCCACTCTTATATTTGCTCTCCCACTTGCATTCTCATTCCATTTTCATGTTGAACCCATGTCTCTCCATACAGAAATTTGTGTATGTCTTCATGTATGTATTCTTAGCCTGTATTTTTAAGTAAAACATTGGTTGTGTACATTCTTCCACTCATAAAAGCTTGCTTTGTCATATTTTTGAGATGTAAGCATAAATAGTTGTATGAATTTTAATTGTTGTCCCATTTCAACATGGAGATGAGAGTGATTAGTGGCAAAGAGTCCATTGACTTTAATTCTGTTATCAGACCAAACTAGTGTGAATCAGTGCTATTTACCTACCTGTTGACTTAGCATTCAAAAATTAATCTAAAAGGTCTGAACAATGCATTAATGACAATGGAGGCCAGTAGCCTGAATCCTGTGACAGATCCAACTCTAGCAGGACTATTGAAACAATGGAAATGACATTTATGCTACTTCACCATTTGTTGTACTTACAGAAATGAATAGCCAGACTCAAAGTATGAGTATGAGTTAATATTAGACTTAGAGAGTAGTATAAAAATGGAGAATTTAAGCAACTTTTTTTTTAAAACAGAGAAGATATTAATTCTCAACAAGAACTTATAAGAAGAGATGTGAGGGCTCAGTGATTGTTTCACTTAGGCACTTGGATTGCTAATTTAAGGTTATTAGTTTTATCCGCAGGCATCACTACATTTTAGGAATTTGAAATTTTATTATGTATCATTTTATGCATATTTGCAGTTGTAAATTTATGTTGATAGCCTTGATGTTTATGTATTGTCTATTGTCTGTTTAACACTGGTAGTGCTTATGTGAGCCACCCCAAGTCCATTCGGGGAGATGGTGGTGGGGTATAAACAAAGATGATGATGATGATGATGATGATGATGATGATGATGATTATTATATGTATATTATTATTATTTTGTTCATGCAGGCCAAGCTGGATGAATAAGCTAACATTATTTATAAACCAATGATAAGAAAGTGGGAAATCAACCAACTTGTCTGTGTGGTAAATTTAGAGACATAATTATTTTGCTATGTTATATGGCGAATGTGATACATGGATTAATGTTTTATTATTGGCTGTATTATCCTACAGTTCTGATGTTGGTTTCATTAGAAAACCTTACAGTCCAACAATTTTATCTTTGTAGTTTTTTACTGTTAAATTGCTTGATATGTGTTCCCTGCTTATATTGTTTTTATTACCCTACACCTTAAATTGTTCTAAATTGTCATGCACTGGCTTCATTGACACACTGCCATGAGATCTTGTGATGTAGAGTGAGATATAAATTTAAGTGAAATAGTTAAAGATTTCCTACACCTTAACTCACCCATTAACCAAAAAAAGAGACTATAATCAAGAACTAAGATGATCAAGGCTTGGAAAGGCATACATGAAGAAACTAGATAAGATCCACCAGTGTAACAGACATATCACTAAATGTTGTTGTTCAAATCCTTTCCAACCTATGGATACCCTGACTTTTTTGTGACTTGTCAATGGTCACCCAGTGGGTTTCCATGCTTGAACAAGGAATCAGACTCAGGTCTCCAGAAGTGTAGTCCAGAGTTCAAGCCAATGCACCGTGCCATCTCTCATATATTATTAAATATCAGGCCATCATCTATGGTTGTGAAAAAAAGGATATTGAAAAAACAAACAGGATAAAATTGTCTCCCTGGAAATGTGATGCTAGAGACGGCTTCTATGGATACCATGGACTGCTAAAAAGAGAAACAAAATGCTGTTAGTGAAAGTAGAGCATAAGCTCTCACTAGAAGTGAAAGTGACAAATTAATGCTGTCCTGAGGACAAATAATAAAAAAAGACATGACTAGTTGGAAAAAGATGATGGTGCTTTGTAAAGTGGGAACCAGTGGGAACAAAAGGAGAACATACTAGGGGTAAAATTTATTCAAACCTCAATGCAGGATTTGCAAATCTGCATCAGGACAGTTAATAACTTTTGGAGGTTTCTAATTCAAAGGATCACTATAAATCAAAGTCTTCTTGATGGTTAATCATCCTCATCCTCATCATATACTTTTAGTATATAAACAATTGCTTATACGTAAACGTAGCATGAATCATTGGTTAAGAGAAACAGACTCATGATTCCCAGTAGGTATTTCGACGAGAATGGTAACCCTAACATCTTTGTTCCATTATGCTTCTCTTATGCTATCATCCCATTATCTCTTTCTTTAATTAGCTCCATAAATCTTGGCTTGTTTTACTTCTTGCAAACTGTTCTATTGCTGGGTGTTATTACTTTTCTTCTTTTTTCTTTTAAAAATCTTTCTTCATTTCAAGTCTCTCACTTTTATCCCACATCGTGCTTTCTGTCTCTGACTTGGCAAATGCCTTGACGACAGATGAGCGAAGGAAGTGTCATGTTCAATTAAATGATGCTGTTGCAGCCTCCAAAGGGAGGAGGTGCGCCAAGCACAACTGTGTGACAGCCCAGCTGAGAAAGAGCCAAGCTCCCCAGGGGATGTCCAGTGTCTCAGATTATGGAGTGCCCGTGTATTGATCGTCTTGTGCAATCGTATCGAACGGATGTCTTCAGCAAATCACAAAATGGGTACTAATGTTTGGGGACAAGACATGGGTTATGCTTTAAATTTCCCAAAATGCTGGAGGATGCTCAAAATTCTTTACATTGTTTTTGCTGACCTTAAACTTATGGAACAGTCACAGTAACAGATGTCCCTATACAGATGCCATTTTAGGCTCTGTCTGCAACAGCCCGTTTTGTGGATTTTATACCAGCAATTTAAGTTCTGTTAAGGTGGGAGTCTGATCTCTTAAAGAAGAGAGAGGAACATTGTCAATTTACACCCTCTGTCCTATGTCTGCCCCTTGTGCACATTTAATATCATCTCCCAAAGAATGCCTGAAATGCTTAGGATCTTTCCATTGGAAACTTACATATTCTACAGTGAACACACCATCATATGTACAAAGCAGATGCACATACATTTTAAAAGGTAAAGGTAAAGGTTTCCCCTGACGTTAAGTCCAGTCATGTCTGACTCTGGGGGTTGGTGCTCATCTCCATTTCTAAGCCAAAGAGCCAGCATTGTCCATAGACACCTCCAAGGTCATGTGGCCGGCATGACTGCATGGAGCGCCATTACCTTCCCGCCGGAGCAGTACCTATTGATCTACTCACATTGGCATGTTTTCGAACTGCTAGGTTGGCAGAAGCTGGAGCTAACAGTGGGCGCTCATTCTGCTCCCGGGATTTGAACCTGGGACCTTTCGGTCTGCAAGTTCAGCAGGTCAGTGCTTTAACACACTTCGCCACCGGGGCTCTATTTTACCTTATCCATACATTTTACTGATGCATTAATATTCACATTTAGTTGCTTTTGTACAAGTAGAGTTCCACAAGTGTAAACCATTTCCAAACAGTTTCATCTCTTTTGATGTTGCATAACTATTAAATCTAGTGTGCTTTGGGTGTTGGGTTATGACTTTGCATACTAGGGTTTGATTCCTGGCTCAGCCATGGGAACTCAGTGGGTCAAACACTCTCAGCCCCAGAAAACCTTTAAAGGCACAAAACAGTAACTAATCTATCCATCAATGCTTTCTGTGTACCTTTGATTCACAGGAATTATGGAAACAGCAAGTACATGATCAAAGAGAAAATGAGTTGCACAATGTGGGATTTCAGCAGAACTTTGGTGTAAATAGATATAAAACCACTTAATGGTGTAAGAAGAGATTTAAACTATTGAAGCACTTTTTAGGATCTTGACCAAAGCTTCATGTGGATAAGATAGTAGGTGAAGCTAGCAGCTACAATGCTTTCTTTGAGACTCCTTTAGAGTTACTTTGAGTCTCCTTTGAGAGAGAAGAAGTGGGATATAAATACTACTACTGCTACTACTGATTTCTATCAGTGCAGCCCCCCCCCAATATCTTGTGACCAAGAAGTTGCATTGTTAACATAACTATGGTGATGGAGCATCATTGTTGCAGTAATGTTTGATAACTTACCTTAACTTACCTTTGCAGTCATTGTTAAACTGGCCAAAGATGGGTTGTTGGAGTGGTTTGTGGCTATAATAATTGCCTCCTTGGGTCAGGGGTCATTTCCATCCTGTTTTAAACAAGCGGTGGTAAAACCGCTGCTAAAAAAATCCTCGTTAGACCCATCGGTTTGTGACAATTACAGACCAATCTCCAACCTCCCATTCTTGGGCAAGGTGCTGGAGCGGGTGGTTGCCACGCAGCTCCAGGGGTTTCTCGATGACACCGATTTTCTGGACTGCTCGCAGTCTGGCTTCAGGCCTGGGCACAGTACCGAGACGGCTTTGGTCGCCTTGGTGGATGACCTCCGCAGGGAGCTGGACAAGGGGAGTGTGACCCTGCTGATTCTCCTGGATATCTCAGCGGCTTTCGATACCATCGACCATGGTATCCTTCTGGGGCGGCTCTCTGGGATGGGGCTTGGTGGCACAGTTTTGCAGTGGCTCCAGTCCTTCCTGGAGGGCCGTTCCCAGATGGTGAAGCTGGGGGACACCTGCTCGGACCCCTGGCCATTGACCTGTGGGGTTCCGCAGGGGTCTATCTTATCCCCCATGCTATTTAGCATCTACATGAAACCGCTGGGAGAGGTCATCCGGAGTTTTGGAGGGCATTGCCATCTCTACGCAGATGACACGCAAATCCACTACTCATTTCCATCTGATTCCAAGGAAGCCCCTCGGATGCTGAACCAGTGCCTGGCCGCTGTGGCGGACTGGATGAGGAGGAACAAGCTGAGAATCAATCCCGACAAGACAGAGGCCCTCCTGGTCAGTCGTGCGGCAGATCGGGGTATTGGGTGGCAACCTGTGCTGGACGGGGTTGCACTCCCCCTGAAATCACAGGTCCGCAGTTTGGGGGTCCTCCTGGACTCAGCGCTGATGCTTGAAGCACAGGTGTCGGCGGTGGCTGGGAGGGCCTTTGCACAACTCAAACTTGTGCGCCAACTGCGACCATACCTCGTGAAGTCTGACTTGATCACGGTGGTCCATGCCTTAGTTACCTCTAGACTGGACTACTGTAATGTGCTCTACGTGGGGCTTCCCTTGAAGACGGCCCGGAAATTACAATTGGTCCAACGCTCGGCTGCCTGATTAATAACAGGGGCAAGTTACAGGGAGAGATCCACTCCCTTGTTTAAGGAGTTCCACTGGCTGCCGTTCATTTTCCGGTCCCAATTCAAGGTGCAGACCATCATCTATAAAGCCCTAAACGGTTTGGGACCCACCTACCTCCGTGACCGTATCTCCTACCATAAACCTGCCCGTTCTTTGCGATCATCTGGGGAGGCCCTGTTATCACCATTGTCTATATCCCAGGCCCGCCTTGTAAGTACAAGGGAGAGGGCCTTTTCTGCTGTGGCCCCCCGATTGTGGAATTCACTACCCACCGAGATCAGGCAAGCTCCCACTCTGTTAGCTTTTAGGAAAGACTTGAAAACATGGCTCTTCCGCTGTGCTTTCGGTGAGTAATTTTTGTTATATATTTCTGTATTGCTCCCCCCTTAACATCTATCCTCTAGATTACCCCACTTCCAAATGTCCCTGCCCATAGTGGAGTACCCCTCTGTCCCTCTCACTCCGGGTTTTATCTCTGTGTTCATGCGGCCTGCCCTTGTTTTATTGTTTTTTGATTTCTTGATGTTCTGTTTATTATTATTTATTGTATTTTGAATGGTGCTATGATATGTTGTTTTTATATTTTATTATATTGTATTGCTCTGGGCATTGCCCCATGTTAGCCGCCCCAAGTCCCCATTGGGGAGATGGTGGCGGGGTATAAATAAAGTTATTATTATTATTATTATTATTATTATTATTATTATTATTATTATTGTTTCTTGACTGAGGTTATTCTAAGGCACTTCAGACCTTGGGAAGTGATGTCTATAGCACTGTCACAGGGTACATTGGGGACAGTCATCTGGGGAGACATCTCACAAACAAGGAATCATAGAAACATAGGGAGGGATGAAAGAGATCCAAGGACCATCCAGTCCAACTCCATTCTGCCATGAAATAATATACCATCAAAGTGCTCCCAAAATATGACTATCCAGATTATGTTTTAAAAATCTCCAAAGAGATTCTGCTGAAGAGGGTGCCTCCTGCCACAATTGCTTCTCTTCCCATGACTGGCAGAGTGCTGCAGATATCATTTCCCAGACCCTTGATCTGCAGTGTCCCAGAAACACTTCTGTTTGGGGTGCTGTAAACAGCCAAGGTCATTTTTAGGGTCATGTTCTAACATTCATGAATGCAAACATGAATCCTTAGCAGGTCCAAGATCGTAACTGCATTGTATGACCTTATAGTTACTGAACAGGATGCTAGTCCTGTTTTGTTTTGGGGGTTACTTTGCAAGAAAACAGCTAGAATTCTGTTGCCGGAGCAATTCTGGTGCAGGGGCCGGGCTGTGGCGCAGGCTGGTGAGAAGCCTGCTGCAATAAATCACTCTGACCATGAGGTCATGAATTCGAGGCCAACCCGTGGCAGGGTGAGCACCCGTCAATTAAAAATTAAAAATAGCCCCTACTCGTTGCTGACCTAGCAACCCGAAAGATAGTTGCATCTATCAAGTAGGAAATAAGGTACCACTTATAAAAGTGGGGAGGCAAGTTTAACTAATTTACGACGTTGGAATGAGGAAATGCCGTCAGAGTGGATGATGAAGCAGCTGCTCCCCCCTGTGGCCAGAATCGAACATCCCCTCAGGAGAAGGTTAAATTGCCTCTGCGTCTGTCTGTTGTCTCTGTCTCGGTTCGATGTGTTTATGGGCATTGAATGTTTGCCCTATAAGTATATAATGTGATCCGCCCTGAGTCCCCTTCGGGGTGAGAAGGGCAGAATATAAATACTGTAAATAAATAAATAAATAAATAAATAATTTCTACATGACAGGAGAGCTTCAGCAGGAATCGAATGGAGGCCGGGTAAGTAATTTTATTTTAAAATGTGTTTGGGGAGATTTTGGGAAGGTGGTTGGTGCCCTCAGGGTTTTCAGGGCTGATTCAGCCTGGAAAATCTGAGACGGCTGTGCGGATTGACCTCTCGGTAGTCCCAGGACATCCCTCACAGAAAATGCAGGCTTATGTGGCTGGGGTGTGGACTAAAGTCTGCCCCAACCCAGGTTTTTAAAACCCTTTTTGGTGTGAACTTTTCCGTTGTCTGGAATCGGGCTTAGTGAAAAGTCTTCCCTGGTTTTCATAGCCAGTTTTTGAATTATAGAATTAACTTCCCAAAAATGAGAGTTTGATTTCATTGACTGTTCAGGAATGAAGAGGAAGAAAGACGTAGATAAAGAAAAACAAAAAGCCCATACTCTCCAATATTTTACAGAAGACAACTGGGATTTGTGTGGCCAAGCAACATTAGAGTGTGGTCAAGATGGCTAAACTTCTTAATTAAGATGAACAGAAAAGTCAGGAGGGACTTCAGCAGTTTGCTTTTATTTCAGTCTGGGAAGAGCAATTTCTTCTCCCTCCTCCCTGAAAATGTGAGACAATAAGATAATTAAATGGGATTATCCAAGTATAATTGGGGCAGTTGGAGGTATGAAAATTTGACTTTGCCTTGGCAATGATTTTAGTAAATGCTTGTAATACCTTTCCTGTTAAATGCACTGCATTAATTTCTGGGTATGTGACTAAATTTTTATTTCTATTCTATGTACAGGCAATCTGCAATTTACAAACATTTTACTTATAAATGATGCATACTTAAGAACAGCCCAACACAGAGACAACAGGAAGTGAGAGGAAATCTACCCCTAGGATGGGAAATTTGCTCCTGAGAAAAAGGTGTCTCTGCCAAAACTTTATCTTCAATCCTTGTTTCCATAACAAGCTTTTTTTTTTCTTTTCAAAATCCGATTGTCACAGGGACAGAAAGTGAAGTGAAATATTCTGACCAGGGCCACAGACAGCAAAACAAACAGAATTTGGCTGTTAACTCTTCCCTATATGTATCAAAAACACACACAGGCTGGAATTACACTTAAAAACATATCTGTTCCAACTTACACAGAAATTACTTCAGGACAAACCTATAGAACCTATCTTGGGTTTCTGTGAGCTTTTCGGGCTGTGTGGCCATGTTCCAGTAGCTTTCTCTCCTGATGTTTCACCTGCATCTATGGCTGGCTTCTTCAGAGGTTCAACCGAAAGCTGGCCTTGAAAGCCTTCAATGGAACCTATCTTGTTCATAACTTGGGGACTGCCTGTATTTTGTTTTTACTGTGGACGAGCATTTGCTTTATTGCAAGAGAGGTTTATTTTAATAACTGCTATTTCAACTATTGTCCAGCTAGACCAATCCCAAATTTTCATCTGTGAAATACTGAAGGCCATGGAACAAGACCTCTTTGAATACCCCCCCCTCCCAAAAAACATGAAAATTGCATGGGTCCATTCCTTCCTAAAAGCAGACAAATCTAGATGTGTGAATTATATGTTCTTTGTCTTGCTTGATAATATCCCTCTCTCCCATCCCTTATTTTGTCCCTTTGCTCCTTCTTTCCTTCTTTCTTTTTTTCCACCTTCTCTATGCTAATGCCATCCAAATGGTGGCAACAAGCCATAAACCAGTTATACAGCAGGTAAAAATGTGGTAATAAATAAAAAATTAAAAGCTGCAAATCCAAGGCCTATAATGCATATTTTATGACAGCCCCCTCCCCTCCCCTTTACCGAGTTGTTAAAATCTCTATAACCCCTTGATGTATGTGTGTTTCCTTGAGGAAGGTGCTACGCTGCTTGGAGGCAGGGTAAGTAGCATGTGATATGGCAGCTGTAGGGTAACAACCTGTTTTCCCATAAAAAAGACAAAATAAATGGGCACATAAATTTGATATAAACTGTCAACGTGGCAGCTATGCTAACACCAGCTAAGCTCCTGCCCTGGAGCTCTGCTAACGTATGCACCTTCATTTTTCAAACAATACACTTGAATTCACACAGCTCAGGGTGTTGGCAATGCAAAGGCATCAGCACTTCTGGACACTTCCAACCTCTATAATAACACAAAAATTTAAAGGGATCAAAACAGGGCAAATGTTTGGAAAGATGTCATGCGGAAACAAACAAGGGACAGCAAAAAGCTTGAAAACCGAACCCCATTTTTGACCACAGAAGACCAGAAAGGACATTGTGTCTTGATGTTCCACAGATGGATGAAGACGTGAGGTGGGAGAACCTCCAGATCTTCATCCTCCACTGCAGAGTTACTACAGGAGGCACACTAGAAAAAACTGGGGTTTTAAAAACGAACCAAGGAGAATTCAAAACTACCTGCCCATATAACAATTTATACATTAGGACAATATCTAGGGACATTTTGGAGCATTTTTTTTAAATGACAGCGATCCCAAGTGCCACAAAAGTGTCCTTTCTCCTGTAGTTGGTAGAAAAAGGAAGAAAAAGGAGGCGATAGGGCCTCTGCGAGGAGAAGATGGGGTGATGGCGACAGGGGACAGGGAAAAGGCAGAACTGCTTAATGCCTTCTTTGCCTCGGTCTTCTCACAAAAAGAAAGCCATCTTCAACCTCAGCAACATGAAATGGACGAAGGATTTGGGGAAATCCAACCCCAAATAGGGAAACAAGTTGTCCAGGAACACCTGGCTGCTCTAAATGAATTCAAGTCGCCAGGGCCAGATCAACTACATCCAAGAGTACTGAAGGAACTAGCGGAAGTTATTTCAGAACCACTAGCGATCATATTTGAGAGTCCTTGGAGAACAGGAGAAGTCCCAGCAGATTGGAGGAGGGCGAATGTGGTCCCTATCTTCAAGAAGGGAAAAAAGAACAACCCAAACAATTACTGTCCGGTCAGCCTCACATCGATACCAGGCAAGATTCTGGAAAAGATCATTAAGGAAGTGGTCTGCAAACACTTAGAAACAGATGCAGTCATTGCTAATAGTCAACACGGATTTACCAAAAACAAGTCATGCCAGACTAATCTGATCTCTTTTTTCGACAGAGTTACGAGTTGGGTCGATACAGGGAATGCCATGGATGTCGCATACCTGGATTTCAGTAAGGCCTTCGACAAAGTCCCCCATGACCTTCTGGCAAACAAACTAGTAAAATGTGGGCTAGACAAAACTACAGTTAGGTGGATCTGTAATTGGCTAAGCGAACGAACCCAAAGGGGGCACACCAATGCGTCGTCCTCATCTTGGAAAGAAGTCACGAGTGGAGTGCCGCAGGGCTCCGTCCTGGGCCCGGTTCTGTTCAACAGCTTTACTAATGACTTAGACAAAGGGTTAGAAGGCACGATCATCAAGTTTGCAGACGACACCAAATTGGAAGGGATAGCCAACACTCCAGAAGAAAGGAGCAGAATTCAAAACGATCTTGACAGACTAGAGAGATGGGCCGAAACTAACAAAATGAAGTTCAACAGGGACAAATGCAGGATACTTCACTTCGGCAGAAAAAATGGAATGCAAAGATACAGAATGGGGGACACCTGGCTAGACAGCAGTACATGTGAAAAAGATCTTGGAGTCCTTGTGGACAACAAGTTAAACATGAGCCAACAATGTGATGCGGCTGCTAAAAAAGCCAATGGGATTCTGGCCTGCATCAATAGGGGAATAACGTCTAGATCCAGGGAAGTCATGCTCCCCCTCTATTCTGCCTTGGTCAGACCACACCTGGAATACTGTGTCCAATTTTGGGCACCACAGTTGAAGGGAGATGTTGACAAGCTGGAAAGCGTCCAGAGGGGGGCAACTAAAATGATCAAAGGCCTGGAGAACAAGCCCTATGAGGAGAGGCTTAAAGAACTGGGCATGTTTAGCCTGAAGAAGAGAAGGCTGAGAGGAGACATGATAGCCATGTACAAATATGTGAAGGGAAGTCATAGGGAGGAGGGAACAAGCTTGTTTTCTGCTGCCCTGCAGACTAGGACACGGAACAATGGCTTCAAACTACAGGAAAGGAGATTCCACCTGAACATTAGGAAGAACTTCCTCACAGTGAGGGCTGTTCGGCAGTGGAACTCTCTGCCCCAGAGTGTGGTGGAGGCTCCTTCTTTGGAGGCTTTTAAGCAGAGGCTGGATGGCCATCTGTCGGGGGTGCTATGAATGTGATTTCCTGCTTCTTGGCAGGGGGTTGGACTGGATGGCCCATGAGGTCTCTTCCAACTCTACTGTTCTATGATTCTATGATTCTTAAGGAGCCATATGAACCTCAAAAGTTGCAGTTTGACAACCAACTAATCAAAATATTTCAACCATTTGTACTCAAAAATTGTGCAAATTGAATTAAGACTTCAGCAATGAAAGAGGTGGTTAAACTACAATGCGAAAAACCTGAAATTGCTGTTCTTCATTTCTGAATTGTGATGAGCTAATCCCAAGGATTTCTCATCCAAATTTTTTCAGAGGAGAATTTACATTGCCTTCCTCTGAAACTGAGAGGGGATGTCTTGTCTTGGTGAAAGTCATCCAGTAGGTTTGCATCGTTGAACAGGAATTTGATCCATTGTCTCCTAGACTCTATCAAAATCTTAGTCCACTCCACCAGATCTTGAAAACCAAGAACTTGTCATCAAAATGGTTATTCTCGGCTCTTAATCTGGCTCTCTCTATGAAGCAACTGTTTCTCAGATTGTATATGTGTTACACTGTTTTAAATGTTTGATTCTAATAACACAATCAAGCTGGGCTTATGTGAGGCAAAATGGGAGAGTGTCATAGCTGTGTTTCATAATGCACGTTGTAATGCAGACTTGCAGCTGGTCTTACCAGATCAGAACTACCCCAGACTTTGGGACATCAGTGTCAAAATCTGCCTGGACCAATGATGATCCTTTGTATTGCCACAGATGGTGTGCCCTGCTGATGTCACTAAACATCAGCCATAGTAATGCAGAGTATGCCATTCAATAGCAATAGTAATTTAAAAAACAGCAAGTCAAAAATGAAGACTTATACACATTTTTAAGGTAACATTTTCACACTGAGATTCCTTATCTTCACTGGAGAAGAAGGTCCAAGTTTTGAGATATGGGTCCAGAGTTGCAAAATTCCAAAATGTTAGAGCTTCTGGAATAGATTAAGCATCAGCTGTACCGTACAAACACTATCAGTTCTAAACCCTTTAAGAAAATGCATTTGTTTTATAATTTTGTATAACTTGTATCTTTTATATCCTGCGCCCTATATGATGGGTATAAAATGTTTCTAGTGTATGTATCAAAATGTAACTTGAAAGCAGCCACTTCTCCATGACCAGGTTTGCATAATCCCTTAGGAAGGGGGACCATGGCCAGGGTCCCTCCAGCTATTTCACAAGTTAGTTTGTTTCTCTGTCCTGGCTGATCTGGTTTAGCAAATCTTGCCAGACATGGACCCTTTAACCACAGTCCTAGCTGAAATCACTACAAGCAGACCAGATTCCACTTTACATCTGGGAAGTATGCAATGATTGTATCCAGCATGTAACTTCAACTCACCATGGTGTTGTGGTGAGCTGTGGTTTGAGTACTGGACTTTGGAAACCAGAGTTTGAAACCCTTCCACTGAATGACCTTGGGCATGTATTCTCAGTCTCAAAGGAAGCCAAAAGCAAATTCTACTCTGAATAAATTTTGATGGAAAAGACTTATTATTGGTTCACCTTAGGGAATTTCCACACATGACTAAATCCTGGGAGGAATTGGGATATCCAGTTCCTCCCAGGAATTAGTCCCTACCCATACAACCCAGGGGGGCATGGAGCCAGCCTTCCATTTCCCCAAAACGCTTACATGAGAGGTCTTGCTGCATGCTCAGACTTCTCCATGGAAAGCTCTTGGTGCATCAAAATGATGTGTTTGGAGGTTGGGAGGGGGTAGGATGGATTTGAAAGCACATAATAGCAATATCTCAGAGTTTGGTAGCCAGAAGAAGCAAAGTTGGAGTATGACATTGCCTTATATTCCTTAGGGCAAAAAGAAACATAAAATCTCTCCACCCACACCCCACCCATCACCTTCGCTGTATACTTCATAATTTTTTCCAGTATCCATTTTTCATTCTCTTGTAAACCATTTGAATTTTGGGCTCTCCAGCACAGCTTGACATGACTTGTTACTTGCCCGCAGCAGGAAATGAAAAGCTGTACCACTATGGAGTTTGGGCACTAGAAACAATATTCTTTTAAAGACTGCTTCAGTCTCACTCTGTGTGAAATCTGGGTAGCTTGCGAAGCGAAGTTTGGATGGAGAATTTCTAGGTTATTTTTGGGTCAGTTGTTTGTTTTGCTTTTTAAGATCATGCCTGGAGCTATATCTCCACAAGCTGTGATCCAAGAAGATCTCCTGGGTCACCGCAAGCTGTGATCCTGTCAGAGTTCATCAGCTAGGAAAGGCTTGAATGAAGAGCTGCCTGAATATGAAACTTCATAGCAGCACCAAGATACAGGAGACCTAAGATGGGGGCCAGTAGAGTGAAAGCTAGCAAAGCTTGTCAAAAGGCCCAAATGCCATAAGAAACTAAAAGGATTGCAGCAATAATCTGTGCCACTCAGAAAAGTTTGTTCTTCTTTTCCTAATCCAACAACCTTATTTAATCTTGTTCCTAAACTCTTGGAGAATGAAAAAGGCAACCATATGTCTCTAGTCCTAGAAATGTATTATTGTAAGTCACAGAATTCTTCTTAAATGTTGATGAGGCACAGTGGCAGAGGGTGCATCTACACAATAGAATTGATGTAGTTTTAGAGTGTTTTAACTGCCATCGGTCAATGATATGGGATTTTGGGAATTTAAGACAGAAGGTTTTTAAATGAAAGACTAGGGGGTGCTGCATCATTTTAAATGGAATTGGTTCAATTGTTTTTGTGTGTTTTTAAGTGTAGTTACAAATTGTTTAAATATTGTAAATTATTTAATTCCATTTTAATGTTTACTTTTGGAAAGCTTTGTTGTATTGTTGTGCTGGTTGACCTTGGAGAAATCACATAATCTCAGCTCCATGAACTCTCTTGATAGGTTCAACTTAAAGTCACTAAAAGTTGGAAATGACTTGAAAAAGACACATGACAACAAATATTCTTCTTTTTCATGACAACTGGAATAGGTTCACTGAATCAAAGAGACTAACCTCACTATTAAATGACTGATTTCATGGATCTTTAGTAATTGGAATTAATCAAAAGTGTCGAAGTGGGAATCATACATCCCTGCAAATGTTGTTGGGTAGCAACTCCCAGTATTCCTCACCACTTATTATGCTGGCTAAGCTTGCTGGGAGTTGCTGTTGAATAACTTATGGAGGCTACAAACTTCATATGGAGGATGCAGGAAAATAAATGCATGCAACAGAATGTGCAAAAATGTTAAAATCTGTGCATGAAAACTAGTGATGTAATTATTCACTGAGTTTCTTTTCAAAGGAAGCAAGGGACAATTTGACCAATTTCTTTCCTACTGTGAGAAGCAAACTGGAAAGATCCTCATTCACCTCTTCCTTCCCAATAAGTCCAAGAATGGATTTTGAACCTTTAAATTATTCAGCCCAACCTTCCCTCTTCATATTTACTTGCAACATGGAAGTAATCCTGACCTGCCTACCCCACATTGGTGGCCATTATTGGTAGAAGCAAGAATGCAAGTCTCCCGAAATCTTCTTTCCATGGCTCTACTGTGCCTCTTTCATTTAGATATCACAGTATCCCACATTCAAACCCTTTCCCACTTCTACTTCTTATCTTGAAACATGATCAGAGGAGCCAAGATCTGATGTTTGTGTCAAGGTAAATACAGGTGGGAGGGAGCCAGGAGAGATGGAAGCGGGGCATGTTTTCCTGGCACATAAAGCCCTTGCAGAGAAATAGTGTCAATAGAGATGAGAGGGAATCTAATGCATAAAGGTTAGCTTTTTAAGCTGTTGAAGTTTAGAAAGACTTCTCTTTGTGCAACAGCTCACAATGGGAACCTAATGTCTCTGCCAGGAAAGCTGAGTGACCTTTTCAAAATATTGGGTATTGTTTATTTTGATTTGGAGAACTCTGTGTGTACATGAGGGGTGGGCTGGGTGGGAGGGTGAGCGAGGCGAGAGAGGTTTTGTTAGCTTGTCTCAAGGCTTCGGATTAGACTACCATCAGGTGTTGGCTTCCATTTCATGGCAGCGTGTACTTTGTCTTGCTGGTGGGATGTGAGCGGCAGGATTTTCTGACAGTTTTCTAGCTTTTCCAAAAGGTGAGAGTCTGAGTCATGGACACCATGCTGGGGATTTATGGATGAGAACATCCTTCAATTTCCCTTTTTTTCTTTCTTTCATTCATTCATTTTTCAATGCTTTCTTTTCAGTTGCAGGCATGTCCTACTCCCAAGCAGCCAATGTGTGAAGATCAATAGAAAAGAAACAAGAAAGAAAAAGAAAATTGACACAATGATATAGATAGGTGCAGTCATTGTCTTCTATGTTGTTTATAATGTGAAATGTGAGAAAAAGAAGAGCATGTGTCTATCAAAATGATATAGTTGGTAAGGAAAAAAGGCAGGCAGCAACCAGTCCTACATAGTAGAAATACATTTTTGTGTAAGCTGAAGTACTGAAATTGGATGGGAGGCCATTGGTTGAGAATTTTGTCTAAGATGTTCCGTGGAATATCACAAAATTCACAAATGTCTTCCTGAATTCCTGAATGAGCTTCATATTATTATTATAGTCATCATCATTATTTTTGTTGCTGCTACTGCTGCTGCTGTTGTTGTTTTTATTATTATTATTATTATTATTATTATTATTATTATTATTATTATTGACACAACGACATTGTACGACACAGCAAACAAGATAGATATGCTTGATTTCATATCACAAAACCACAAGTCAAACACTTCCCAAGTGTCTAGGACTGTGTGATGTATTTTCGGATGATCCGTGCAGATCCCAGCAGGGTGGCCTTTTGCAGCTGGCAGATCGTAATTTTGTCAATGTCTATTGTTTCCAAATGCCGGCTGAGATCTTTTGGCACGGCACCCAGTGTGCCCATCACCACCGGGACCACCTGCACTGGTTTCTGCCAGAGTCTTTGAAGTTCAATCTTGAGGTCCTGATAGCGGCTGAGTTTTTCCTGTTGTTTTTCATCAATGCGACTGTCACCTGGGATGGCAACATCAATGATCCAAACCTTGTTCTTTTCCACAACTGTGATGTCTGGTGTGTTGTGTTCCAGAACTTTGTCATTATTATTATTATTATTATTATTATTATTATTATTATTATTATTATTATTAGATACACAACAAGATTTGTACGCAGCAAACAAGGTCACTCTGCTGGCTGTTGTATTGGATCACATGTCGGACACTTCCCAAGTGTCTAGGACTGTGTGAAATATCGGCGAATAATGCGTGCAGATCTGAGGAGGGTGGCCTTTTGCAACTGATAGATGATAATTTTGTTAGCACCAATTATGTTTAAGTGCAGTCCAAGATCTTTAGGCACTGCACCCAGTGTGCCAAACTCTATATACCATCCTTTCCTGATTTTTTTTTCACTGGGATGTTTGTGAGACTTAAAAAAATGAAAACATGGGAAGAAAATGAAGTGACATATTTCTTCATTTGCACATTCATGTTTGTGTTTGGTTGAGCTGGCTGTGCATTCCTTTCTCCATGTAGCTATATAGCATTGCCATTCCATCAATCATTCAGCTCCATATACTGAGATTAATAGTACAAAACTAATATAGGATCTTGGTCCTGAAGGGAAACAAGCTGGAAAAGCCTATTACTATGCTAGAATCATAGAGTTGGAAGAGATCCCATGGACCATCCACTAAGGGTAAACCTTGACCCGTTTCATGTCCTGGTTTGCATTGCGAGCCCCAATCCATTTTTGGGGGCCTCCTGAAATCGGAAGGGCAGATATCTGTTTTCAGTTTGGGGCCCTGAAAGATCTGTTTTCTATGGGACCATTATTGGGGGATGGAGGCACTTCCCACCCAGGCTCCTCTTCCCAGTGTGTGCTTTAAGGAGGCTTCTTACCTGCTGTTTCTACTCTAGTGGAAGTGCTTGGCTGAAGGCACTCACAGGCTCAGGTGCTTTCCAGGCCTAAATACCACACCACACCACACACACACTTTCCTACAGGCCACACATGCACTCTCTTTTCAAGGAAAATGTGTGTGTGGTGTGGCATGAAAACCCAGAAAGCATATGGACCTTCAACCGAGCACCTCTTACTCTAGAGTAAGTGGCACTCAGCTGCAGTTACGGCAGGCTCACATGCTTTCCGGGCCTGTGCATGCCACACACACTCTCTCTTTCCAAGGCAAGGAGGCAAGTTCTGGGAGGCGCTTGGCTTCAGACAAAAGCAGACTCCAGCTTGCTTTTATGTAAAGCTGATATTTGTGCAGGAGGAGCTTCCCTTTTTGTGCTCCTGAAGAATCAAAAGATATGGAAGAAATTGTAGAAATGGTAGAAACTAATTTCGTGCACAACCCTACTATGCACTCTAACCCTATTCTATTATGCAGGAATACACTACAAAAACATTCATAATCGATGGCCATCCAGCCTTTTTTTTTAGAAACTTCCAAAAAAGCGAGACTTTACTACACTTAGTAAGGCAAAGATTTCCCCTGACGTTAAGTCCAGTCATGTCTGACTCTGGGGGTTGGGGCTCATCTCCATTTCTAAGCCGAAGAGCCAGCGTTGTCCATAGACACCTCCAAGGTCATGTGGCCATGGGCAAGACTGCATGGAGCGCCATTACCTTCCCACCAGAGCAGTACCTATTGATCTACTCACATTGGCATGTTTTCGAACTGCTAGGTTGGCAGGAGCTGGAGCTAACAGCGGGCGCTCACTCTGCTCCCGGGATTTGAAACTGGGACCTTTCGGTCTGCAAGTTCAGCAGTTCAGTGCTATCATGAAGTTCTTCCTAATATTCAGATGGAATATCTTTTCCTCTAGTTTGAATCCATTGCTCCATGCCCTAATCTCTGGAGGAGCAATAAACAAGCTTGCTCCATCTTCAAATATTTAAACATGGCTTTCATGTCACCTTTTAACCTACTCTTCTTCAGGCTAAACATACCCTGCTCCTTGTTACCTAGGCAGTTTTAATTAAATCTAGAGCTTGTAAACTTTCCCTTTGAATAACAACTCTCAGAATCCTACAGCCAGCCAAAAAGGTAGCCTTATAGAACTCTGATTTAATTGCCTGATGAATACATCAGCCTGCTACCCAGGTCACAATGACATTCACCCAACTCTTGGTGGGATTTTTCCAATATCTGATAAAATTGTGGCGATTGCTGAAAAAGATAGTTTTATATATATATTCTCCCCATTCACCACCATCTTGTTAGCTGCCCTGGCAGTCCCTTTGGGGCCCAAATGACAAATCATACACAGATGAAGAAATAAATAACATTTAAGGCAGCTCAAACAATGGCAGTTGGATTTATTATAGCCGTAAAACTCTTTTGTGTATTATGATATAGTTAATCATTTTATTTAGTTTGATAACCAGATCCGTTTGCATTGCTCTAATTAGAAAGCCATTTAAAACCCACATGGGTCACACAATATAACTTCTGCTCCTGCATGTGTTTTTTTCCCTCTTCCTGACTGTAGCATCTGCAACTGCTGTGTAACTAAAAACTAATAACTTCATTTTTAATTAGTTGAATACATGGCCCTGTGCTCTAACCCCTCCATTGTTCCCTCTCCAATCTATATCGTTATTAACTCCTGATTTCTCCTAGTGGGTTTTAAAATGCTCTTTCTCTCCCCGCTCTCTCTCGCGCCTTCCCTTTCTCACTGTCTCCCTCTAACACTCTTTGCAACAAAATTGCATCCAATAAAAAGGCAAAAGAAATGTCTAAAGGTGATTTGAAGCACAGTATGAGCAATACTAGCTTTATTCAGCCATTTATTTTGTAGGGTCATTATCAGAGAGTGTGTTCTGTGCACACGCGTTTCGAACCCGATGGTGGGGCGGGGAATTGAAATCTGTATATTTTAAAGGAAATGGCCATATTTTCTATCTGACTGCCCTTAAAAAATCATTAAAGTATGAGTTTAAAATAGGAGACCCCAACGATTGCCCATCCGTTTGCTTTGTGCTGAAGCGGAGAGGCGCGATTATAAAGGCAACACAATCTCTTTGGCGATCATGGAGTTCTATTCACTTTAAAGCTATAATGCGCAATAAAGCTGGACATAAAAGGATACCCTTAGAGCATGCATTCCCAGCAACATCATGCTCTAACCAGAAAAGTGAGGGAGAAGGAGCATAACCCTTCATCATAAATGTCAGAGATGGAGCAATGTCCAAAATGCATTTAAAGAAACTTTAAAACCATTACAACGCTGACCTATAGCCCACCAGAAAAGAGTGGGTCATGTCATTTACTGATCTTGCTTCTCATAAAGCCGGCAATATCTTTCAGCTATTCCACCTCAAGCTATGATCCCATCAGTCTTCATCAAGATGGATCCTTTTTACTTGAATGAGAATTCTCCTGAGACACCTGTATCGCTAGATAAAATAAAGCTGTCTTCCTTGCAAATCACCATTGGGTTTTCACATTTTCTGCTCTCATGGCTCTTCCCAAGAAATTCTGGGCACTGTAGTAGTTGGGGTTTACAGAGCAATCATTACACCTTCCTTGTTTGTGGAATTAGAGTTTTCAAGAGGCATGGAAAGAACAGATATATTTTGAAATTGTTTCAAATATGTAAACTGTAATCCAGCTGGACATTGCATCTGATCCATCAGCTACTGAATGGTGACATAGGTCAATCCATTTGATTGAATAGCTCTACTCTAGTCAGGGTTGAGAACAGACTTTAAGCCAAAGTGTAATGTGAAAGTAAACTTGACTTCTGAGCACAGTTGGATTTGGATGATAAAGCCAGTGCTGGGAAGAGTTAAACTTCTCTGGTTTATAATTCCCAGAATTTTCCACCCAGCAGAGCCACCAGTAATGCTGTTTAAAAGATTCTGGAAATTATACTCCACCAAAGAAGTAACTTGAAACCAAGAACTTAATCTTATTCATTAGCCCCAACTAGAACAGACCTCTTGAACCAATCATTGAATGGTTGTAAGAACATAGTAAGTCAATTTATATAGATACACCACCAGATCTCCTTTAATTGAGACAAAGATTAGGATTTAGGCTCCTAACCAGTAGATTTGAATTTTACCACTCTTCCAAGATGTCAGACCAATTGTTCTGTAGATTGGGAAGATTAAAACAAATTCTTTGGACTGATGAAACCATAGCTAGTCAGGATTAACAACTGTGAGTTTGATGGACCAACAGTTTGACCTGACATAAGAAAGTTTTCTATGGGAGGAATCTGCTTTAGTGGCAGAGCACATACCTTGCATGCAGAAGGTCCTGGGTTTGATCCCTGGCATTTCTGGAATGGTAGAATTCCAGTCAGACTTTAAAAAGGGAAGCAGCTCAGCCTAAACTTAGGAACAAGAGACAATGGTATGAGATTTGGGGTTGCAAAACTCTAGAGAAAATGTCTAATCTGTAGAATATAGAAAAATCCCTGCATGTGAAACATGTAGCGTCTGTGTTATGGGACTGTAATTCCAAGAACACTTTCCACTTCCACCCACTAACATAGACACTCGGTGTGAGATTCGGTCAATTGTAGTAGCAAAAGTAACTTTTTCTGAGCAATCATTCTGCATACAACTTCCCCCTGTTTCCTCTTTCCCTACTTTTATATTTTCTGCTCTTCTCCTTGAACCAAAGGTTTTGTTTATCCCTTTCCAATCTCCTTGTATAGATTTCTATAATTAGTAGTTATAAATAGACGTCCAGGCAAGAGTTACAAAGTTTGCCAGCAGTGACGCTTTGCAGGAACTTTTGAGTTCTTCCTGTAATTAGAATGTTTTGACTGATAGGTGGAATCATCCTTTGGACCATGAAAATACAAGGGAAATACTCTGAGAGAATGTGCCTCAACTATCTTTGCCTGTTAACCAGCAGCCTTTGGTGCATTTAAATATAACCAATCACTATATATGTGTGTGCATGAGCGTGTGTGTCAGTTGGATGCCAATGAAACAGAAAGCTTTCCGGGGGCAGACAGAATCTATTTTTAATTTTTTTCCTTCAGGTATTTTTTTTAAAAGAAATATGACAAAATGACACTTCTTTCACTCAGCCACTCAGGCTGAAGAATGACTGAGGAACCCAGTGAAGGTCAAATGCATTTTCACCCATCCGATGTTCAGTCAAAACAGACTCAAACCTTCCCTCTTCAGTCCTCTGCAACAGAAAAAAAGTTTTCTTGGTAGATATACCGCAGAGAAAAGAAGGCACAATATCTCCATGCTGGGACAGTTTTGTTAAAAGGAGAAAAGGAAATGGGAATGGAAGAATGCTTTTAGGATTCCTGTTGGGAATGGTTTAGTAACCGCATCGCTTTTCTTCAAGGTTGGGTCTCTATATCCATGGATTGTAAACATTCAAAAAAAAAAAATACTGCCAAAGACAAATCTTAATTTTATGTTAGGGATGCCATTTTATTACACCACTGTTTATATATATATATATATATATATATATATATATATATATATATATATATATCTCCCCCCACATATTTTACTATCCATGGGGGGTCCTAGGTCCATAGCAGACATCAAACGCCCACTATATTTGGGTTTGGAATGTTAAACATTTCAACAAAGTAAGGGGAAAGAACTTCATATTTCAAAGCTCCACTTCTGAGAAAAGTTACTTATTATTGCAATTCCCTGGACCCTCTGCCAGCATGGCCAATTTGTCCTGAATGCTTAGCCCCACATATGCATGTGTATTTCTCAGAAATGAAAGCATCTGCCACTATTGGATCCTAGCCACCATGAAATTCTAGAAGTGGTTGCTGCCACCCCATCCTGGAGATTCAAGGACAAAAGACGGGTATTAGGAGAGACATTTCCAACATCACCTGCTCTCAATTGAAGAAAACCCTGGATTTTGTAGACAAGATCCTACATCAACCAGGTGGAACACAAGACCACACACATATAGTTCTGTATCCCGTCCCTCCCTATCAACTTTCATCTAGAGACCATCCTGCTTTCCAGGGGAATGGAAAGGAGAATGAGATAATGAACAGCATACACCCTCTTCATGCTTCCACCAAAAGGTCAAAGAAGCAGCACTATACATCCTCCTGTTCATGGATTTAACATCCATGGTTTTAGTTCCTTTAAAAACGTATAATTTCCCAGATGTATTTGTAGGAAATGTGTATGATTCTATGGTGTGCTTCCATTAGGGTTCACTCTTATTCACAGTTTCAGGTATCCATGTGAGATCTTACACTATGCAATATACCCCAGTAGATATGGGAATCACACTGCATCTTCATTATTTCAACTGCACTCCTCCCTGTTGATAAATAGTGGCAGCTTCTTCAGGGTCTTAAAAGCTGCCTTGAGAGGAAGGGGTTTATGATGGTACACAGAGGTCTGCAGAATTTCTCCCTGTAGGTTTGTCACCAACAGGCTCCTGACCCAGGTCACCAGAGATGGGAAAAGAAAATTGCAGAAGTGCATGATACATTTCTTCCTGGATCCCTAATTTTTGATCTTTTGCATTAAAACTAGTGCATTTTTAACTGTATTTGCCCTGTTCAATTTAGATTCCTAGTCTAAGTGCAATTTGAGGGACGGGGAAGAGAGATAGAACTACTCTGCTTCATTAATTAACTATATCAAGTATATAAATACATATGGGAGACCAATGAAAATTCTGTCAAGATTTGTAGAGCATCCTTCTCACCCTTCTTATTCTCAGTGGTCAGGGGGTCTTTTAGATGCCAGATTAGTAATTTCCGCCCAATTTTTTAAGAATCTACACCAAGAATTGCCGGATTAAAATGGAGAGTGCTCGTGCACCTTTAATTGCAACATAGAAGAGAGAATTTCAGCTAGTGTTGGTAAAGTGTTGGGGCCGGGCTGTGGTGCAGGCTGGTGAGCAGCCTGTTGCAATAAATCACTCTGACCATGAGGTCATGAGTTCGAGGCCAGCTCGTGGTGGGGTGAACACCCGTCAATTTTTTTAAAAAATAGTCCCTGCTCATTGCTGACCTAGCAACCTGAAAAATAGTTGCATCTATCAAGTAGGAAATAAGATACCACTTATAAAGTGGGGAGGAAAATTTAATTAATTTACGACGTTGGAATGAGGAAGTGCATTCACAGTGGATGATGAAGCAGCAGCTCCTCCTTGTGTCCAGAATCAAACATCCCCTTAGGAGAAGGTTAAATTGCCTCTGCGTCTGTCTCTGTCTCGGTTCTATGTGTATATGGGCATTGAATGTTTGCCCTGAGTCCCCTTCGGGGTGAGAAGGGCGGAATATAAATAATGCAAACAAACAAACAAACAAACAAACAAACAAACAAATAAATAAGCTGAAATGCCCTCTTCTACATAGACGTTAAAGGTACAGAAACCCTAGCCAGTTTTCACTCTGGCAGCCCTAGCCATCTCCAGTGCCAAATCTACTCAAGAGTTAGAATTCCACCACTTGGACATTTCTTTAAAAGTTTTAACTAAAATCAGAATTCATTTGGTATCTCAATGATATGGAAGCCATCACTATGCATTTCTTACCACTGTTGACTGTAGTTCTTGGGTGTCTCCCTTACCTTTCCATTGAAGCAGGTTTGGGAGAACGTTGTGCTGTTCAACAAATTTGATTTTTTTTTTTACAAAAACTGGTTAGTGAAACAAATGCTTTCCTTTTCCTAAAGATGGAGCTGTTGCAAAAGAAGAAGCAGATCATTGCGCTCTTCTTTTCCCTTTCTCTTCTTGCAGACAAACAGCCTGCACTGAGACTTGAAGGCATCTCCTCCCAAAATGTGTTTTTTTTTCCTTTCCTTCTATGTGGAATAATAAAAATCCTTATTATGATGATAGCAGCTGCGTGGTTTTAAAAAAATCCACCCAAACATGCTGACTGATATTAAGCACCTCACCCTTCTTATTGTCTATTTCATGGGCTTTAGCTTTCTGGATTGCTAAAAACAGCCATCTGAAGACAAAAGCTCAGATTCGTTTTATTTTTATGGCCATTATTATTTCCTCCCAATAATAATAACCATTTGCACTTACACGGCTGCATTCATCCAAGGATCTCGACAAGTAGGAAAAGGACAGGGGGGAAATGCTCATAAGAGAGAAATGCAAGGGGGGGGAAGATAATGGGGGGGGGGGGACACTGCAAGGGGGGGGAAGATAATGGGGGGGGACACACACAACAATTCTAGGGTCCAAGAATAATCTGAGTGAACAATCTATGATGGTGACTTTAGCGGATGGTCTTCTCACTTCAGTCTTATTTATTTCCCAGGATATAATAAAATGAAACAACAACAAAGCACCACTCAACTTTACCTGCTTTTATGAAATGCCTGGATTCTTCTGCCCCTTGAATCCAGGGGTGTCAACTGGCTCCCAGTTGTTGGTGGCTAGTGATTTCCATATGGCTCCAACTTGGAAAGATATGAATGCATAGAACAGATAGTTGGACGAGATGCCCCATGTGGTCTCTTCCTATTCTATGATTCTATGACTTATATAACTTCTGTCTCCACTGTGTCCCATCTCCATGTACAGCATTATGACCCAATAACTGCGTCGCAAGCACGGTTGGTGGGGACACGAGACAGAGCCTTCTCTGTGGTGGCCCCCTGACTCTGGAACACCCTCCCCAAGGATCTCAGACAGGCCCCTACATTGGCAGTCTTCAGAAAGAACTTGAAGACCTGGCTGTTCCAATGTGCCTTCCCAGATTAATAGGAAATCTCCAATACCAAGTCCCATAAGCACTTTATTAGAATTAAGATCACATATCGCACTCTGCACTTGCCCTATAAGCCTTATATATCACCTGTCACATCAGCACTTTTAATCTTGTACCCATTACTCTGGCCCGGCCCAGTTTTATTGTGTTTTAGTGTATTGTTATTGCTTGTTGTTTATACTGTTTTAATTGTTTTTAATTTGCTTTTTGTTTTGTATTGTTATATTGTGTGTTGAGGCCTTGGCCTTTGTAAGCCGCATCGAGTCCTTCGGGAGATGCTAGCGGGGTACAAATAAAGTTTAATAATAATAATAATAATAATAATAATAATAATAATAATAATAATGTCTGGCCTCTCCATGATGAAGGGTATACAAGACAGCCATGGTGCCACATCCTCAAACTAGGTCTGGCACCAGAAAGAACTCCTTAAAGATTGGGGCTGAAACCCACAGCAGATACAACACCCCACTGATTTCTGACCCTTCAGATCTCCCTTGTGCTTGTTTGTATGAACGTATGTATGCATACATGTATGTGTGCATATAATGAAAGTAGGGTAAATTTATATCCTACTCTATATAAAGTAGATAATCATGATCCCAAATAGATAACAATGAACTCATATATGTCAAACACAAATACAAATAAAGAACATACTCTGTTTTTTAGATTGAGCTTCAAGAGACGTAGTCAAGATGCCACAACATTATCCTTGGATAGCTCTTTAAAAACTCAGACTGAAACATGAAGTGGATTAATTGCCCCACTGAGTTTGGAGCCATGAACCTCTTTGTTCCAATGTTGGATTTCCAAATTGGTGTCCTGAAAGTTGATGGAGCCTCTTCTACTCTAAGGCCTACTGCTCTAGCCCCAATAGTGGTATTCATGCAACATTATGCCTTCATGCAATATTATGATGCAACTGAGTTTGCACATGGCAGTGAAAAAACTAAACTGTGTGTTTTTAAAGACATTTAACTTCATACATACTTCAAGAAAACCAAGATCATGGCAACTACACCTATTGATAACTGGCAAATAGAGGGAGAAAACATGGAGGCAGTGACAGACTTTATATTTCTAGGCACGAAGATCACTGCAGATGCAGACTGCAGCCAGGAAATCAGAAGATGTTTACTTATTGGGAGGAGAGCAATGGCCAACCTTGACAAAATAGTGAAGAGCAGAGACATCACACTGGCAACAAAGGTCCGCATAGTCAAAGCCATGGTATTCCCCATAGTAACCTATGGTTGCGAGAGCTGGACCATAAGGAAGGCCGAGCAAAGGAAGATAGACGCTTTTGCACTCTGGTGCTGGAAGAAAATCCTGAGAGTGCCTTGGACCGCAAGAAGATCCAAACAGTCCATCCTCCAGGAAATAATGCCTGGCTGCTCACTGGAGGGAAGGATATTAGAGGCAAAGCTGAAGTATTTTGGCCACATCATGAGAAGACAGGAAAGCTTGGAAAAGATCATGATGCTGGGGAAAATTGAAGGAAAAAGGAAGAGAGGCCAACCAAGGGCAAGATGGACAGACGGTATCCTTGAAGTGACTGGCATGAACTTGAAGGAACTGGGGGCAGCAGCAGCCGACAGGGAGCTCTGGCGTGGACTGGTCAATGAGGTCACAAAGAGTCGGAAACGACTATGTGAATGAAGAAGAAGAAGAACTTCATACATTCCTTGCAGTCTTCTTGCATCTGGTAGGCCATTATGAGGAATCAGATAAGGAAGTAACATGAACCAGCAAGGCTCCTCACATTTCTTACACTAGTAGTCTATTTGTGGTTCACACAGCACAATAATGGTGCTGTAAGTTACCTCAAAAGTCCTACTTGTACGGGAAATCCACTATTACAACATCCTTGGTGGCTGTCCACCCTTTGCTTAAATACCTCTAATGGCATCACTTTCCAAGGACATGCATACCATCAATGAACATCACATTCTTACAAATGTTTAATCTGAATGAAAGATGTTGGATTGTAGGTGTTGGATTTTCACTCCCATCACTGGTTGTGTTGACTAGAGTTACTAGGATTTATAATTCAACAAACAATTCCCAAACCAGTCTAAATCCTTTCTTTTTGCTTCAGAAAATACATTCAGGAATGACTCTATGAAACAACAAGAAAAAATACTGCATTAGCAATGTAGCAAGCCTTAGACTATATGAACATGACTATCATATCAGCTCTTCGTGTTTTCATCTCTAGGCTAAACACATTGATGGATGAGGAACAAAACTGTTTGCTTCTCATGTCATAGCAAATTTACCTCATCCACACTTCTTAAATCAATATGCAAACAAAAACACAGTTATATTCCAATATGAGACCATTTCTGTATTTTTCAGTGAATAAAAATACATCTATTGTTGAAAATAACATTTTAAAAAACATTAAACTGGGGAAATTGCTTTCAAATGCTTTGTGCATTAGGCAAAACTGAAGATGAGAACACATATACTTGAAGAAAGGTTCATCTTCAGAGGTTGCCCTGGGCAGGTTGGAATAGTCATTGTAAATTTTTTACAATATTATTGGTGAAGCGTTATATCAGAGAATTGTGGGAAATTGAAAATGTAGTTCCATACCACTTTTTCCAGGATTGCATGTAATCTCCATCTCCTCAGACAATGGGGATTTAACTGTCCTTTACTATTGAAGAAATGTTGAATGGTGAGTGGAATGCTCTTGTATTCATAACATATTATGGACAACATTCCCCAGCATCCCCATGTAAACTGGGACTAGAAGAAATTGTAATCCTAAATGTGTAGTTGGTAGGACATTAAAGAAGTTTGATTTAGTTGAGATGAACAACATTTGGTTGTTACAGGCTTTGTCATGGCCTTGGGCCCGTACAATAAACTATTTTGATTGTTACAGGCTACAGTTTTCTAACAGTGGGTCTTGTGGATTGACCCTTCACCACATTCCACTGCAACACTCTTCAAGTCAGAACTGTGGAGAGAACTTGCCACATTTGTGACACTTTTGGAAAAACTTTGGACACATTAGGATTTTTTCTCAGCAGAATATGACTTCTATGTTATTGTTTTGTTTCGAGTTAGGCCTTTACTGGGTCCAAAACAGCTAGTGGAGAGGAAATATGTAAGAGAAATGTCATCCAGACATCATAGAGGGCTTTTGGGACGTGTGCACATTGAAATCCAGAGATTCCTTCCCCATAGACTTGTGCATTTGTATATAATCGCTACCCATTTCTGTTCGTTCCATTTGTATGACCACGTTTCCGTGTCCATCCGCTGCTTCTGAAGCCAGCGCCCATCTGAATGAGCTCTTTTGTTTCCCCATGTGAATACACGAATGCATTCATCCCATTGGCCCCTCTAGCCCTTCCGCTCAGTTTGAGGGCTAGAGGGGTGAAAATTAGCTTACATGGAGGGCATATCTACCACTTTTAGCCTTCCAACTCTTGCAAGGTTTGGGTCAACCCCCAAATTTTAGTGATGTTTTTCTTTCTATAAGTAAAATCTCCTTTAAAACATTCCCTTTTTCCCCACTGGTCCTGCCCTCTAACCTAAGGGCTTAAGATACCAATGTTTTACTCTCAATCTGCAGAGGAGACCTGACTTAAAGGCAAGGGCTTATGGCACCCCTGATTCTGAGAGGTCTCCCTGTCAATCTGAAGAGGAGACCTGAGATTCGTGAATAAGCAGGCTGCAAGGCAGGCACTGAGGCAGGCAAGAGGCAACAAGAATGGCAGGCAGAGGAACAAACAGCAGCAAAGCAAACGGTTTTTGTGCTGCTTTCACTTTTGTTTCACTGCTTCGTCCGTGTGGGGCAGGGTCTGGCTACCATGCAATACAAATGAATGGTACAGTACAAAAGTATGAATGAGACATATGAAACAAATCTTGGGTCCTACTCCATTCCCCATGGTATTAATTATTAACAGACTGGCTATCCTCCTTACTGTCTCATTGTTGTTGAACCACAGTAACTATCTTGGAAGATTTATAGTTCACCACCAAGGGCTCCAAAATAAAAATATGATTTCTTCTTTTTTTAAAAAAGACCTCTTCCGGACTTGTGCAACTTCAAAGCATCAGAAGATAGAGACCAAACCAGCAGCAGCTGTAAACTCTATTGTACCTCTATCCCTTCAATAAACGATATCAACTTTATCTTTTAAATGTGCACTTTCTTATATATGGTGTATATAGGATACAGAACAACAGTTTTAAACTACAGAAAAGGAGATTCCACCTGAACATTAGGAAGAACTTCCTCACTGTGAGAGCTGTTCAGCATTGGAACTCTCTGCCTCAGAGTGTGGTGGAGGCTCCTTTTTTGGAGGCTTTTGAGCAGAGGCTGAATGGCCATCTCTTGGGGTGCTTTGAAAGTGATTTTCCTGCTTCTTGGCAGGGAGTTAGGCTGGATGGCCCACGACGTCTCTTCCAACGATGATTCTATGTATATGAACTGCTTTATAAAAGTGAACAAAATGTAACCTAGAAATAGCCACCCTCCATGACCCTGCTAGATAATCCCCTAAAAATAGAAAGATTAGACAAATCCCTCTGGCTGTTTCCCAAGCCAGATAATAATCAGTTTCATTGTATATATGCAAACATATCTCCAGTGCCAGCCAGATTAACTCAAAGGTATGTATGTGATTCACCTGAGGCTGAAAGCCTGTTACCCCCATGGAAACAGAGACTTAGGAGTATATGCATTCAACAACTCTTTTATTGGCAGCCCAACCCTTGATTGCCCAGGATCGGTACCTTTGTCTCCCAAGTCTCACACCTTTGTTTCCAGGCTCCATATCTTGTCTAACACCAAATTGGAGAGCTGAGCTAATCAAAAGCACATCAACATTTTTTTTGGCAGAGGGCATCAACAGCTGGCTGACCCCCTGCCTGACTAATCCCCAGTCATCATCCCCCCCCCCCCCGCTAAGGGAATCCACGCCTGGAGCTTGTGATGTCAGTGGAGGATGGCCTATTGGCAAGTGATGGGGTGCATCTCACACAAGCAGGAAAACATCTTTTTGCACACAGACTCACAAACCTCATCAGGCGCACTTTAAACTAGATCCACTGGGGGAGGGGAACAACAGCCTGGCGAACACTATATTACCCACAACCACAGGGAACCGCCAAAAGGCTAAACGGAGGGTTGCACAAACACAGCAAGGACCAAGTACGGAGAGCACAATAATCCCAAATAAACAGCTCAAGGGGAGGTCACAGGGGCTTACATGTCTTTACACCAACGCTCAGAGCATGGGAAATAAGCAAGACGAACTCCAACTCTTAGCACAGCACCACACATACGATGTCATAGGCATCACTGAAACCTGGTGGGATGACTCCCATCACTGGAATGTAGCCATTGAGGGCTATAACCTCTTTCACAGAAATAGAACAAAAAGGAGAGGAGGGGGAGTAGCTTTATATGTCAAAAACAGTTACGTTGCAGAAGAAATGCAAGACTGTAATCTGGGAAACCAGCTAGAAAGCATCTGGATAAGAATCAAGGGAACCGGGACTCAAAAAGATCTTGTTGTGGGTGTCTACTACAGACCTCCGAGTCAGGATGAAGGACTTGATGAAGCCTTCTGTCAACAGCTGACCAAACAGGCACAAAGAAGAGATATAGTAGTCATGGGCGATTTCAATTATTCCGATATCTGCTGGAAAACAAACTCAGCCAAGAGTACAAAGTCCAACAAATTCCTCACTTGCCTTGCAGACAACTTTATGGTCCAGAAGGTAGAAGAGGCAACAAGAGGATCAGCAACTCTTGATCTAATCTTAACAAATGTGGAAGACCTGATCAATACAGTTGAAGTGGTTGGATCCTTAGGGGCAAGTGACCATGTGCTCCTGGAGTTTGCAATACAAAGGAATGCTGAAACTAAGACAAGTCAAACACGCATTCTCGACTTTAAGAGAGCTGACTTCCAAAAAATGAAGGAATTACTGAGCGGCATTCCATGGACACCAATATTAAAAAACAAGGGAGTTAAGGATGGATGGGAGTTTTTCAAAAGTGAAATACTCAAGGCGCAAATGCAAACAGTGCCAACAAAGAAGAAAAATAAGACAAGTGCAAAGAAGCCAGAATGGATGTCCAAAGAACTTCTAACTGAGCTAAAGCTCAAAAATGACATGCACAAGAAGTGGAAAAGGGGAGAAATCACCAAAGAAGAATTCAAACGTATAGCCAACACCTGTAGGGAAAAGGTTCGCAAGGCTAAAGCACAAAATGAGCTCAGGCTTGCCAGGGACATAAAAAACAACAAAAAAGGCTTTTTTGCTTACGTTGGTAGAAAAAGGAAGAAAAAGGAGGCGATAGGGCCTCTGCAAGGAGAAGATGGGGTGATGGCGACAGGGGACAGGGAAAAGGCAGAACTGCTCAATGCCTTCTTTGCCTCGGTCTTCTCACAAAAAGAAAGCCATCTTCAACCTCAGCAACATGGAATGGGCGAAGGATTGGGGGAACTCCAACCCCAAATAGGGAAACAAGTTGTCCAGGAACACCTGGCCTCTCTAAACGAATTCAAGTCCCCAGGGCCAGATCAGCTACATCCAAGAGTATTGAAGGAATTAGCGGAAGTTATTTCAGAACCACTAGCAATTATCTTCGAGAGTTCTTGGAGAACGGGAGAAGTCCCAGCAGATTGGAGGAGGGCGAATGTGGTCCCTATCTTCAAGAAGGGAAAAAAGAACGACCCAAACAATTACCGTCCGGTCAGCCTCACATCGATACCAGGCAAGATTCTGGAAAAGATCATCAAGGAAGTGGTCTGCTAATAGTCAACACGGATTTACCAAAAACAAGTCATGCCAGACTAATCTGATCTCTTTTTTCGATAGAGTTACGAGTTGGGTCGATACAGGGAATGCTGTGGATGTAGCCTACCTGGATTTCAGTAAGGCCTTCGACAAAGTCCCCCACGACCTTCTGGCAAATAAACTAGTAAAATGTGGGCTAGACAAAACTACGGTTAGGTGGATCTGCAATTGGCTAAGCGAACGAACCCAAAGGGTGCTCACCAATGCGTCATCTTCATCATGGAAAGAAGTGACAAGTGGTGTGCCGCAGGGCTCCGTCCTGGGCCCGGTTCTGTTCAACATCTTTATTAACGACTTAGACGAAGGGTTAGAAGGCACGATCATCAAGTTTGCAGACGACACAAAACTGGGAGGGATAGCTAACACTCCAGAAGACAGGAGCAGAATTCAAAATGATCTTGACAGACTAGAGAGATGGGCCGAAACTAACAAAATGAAGTTCAACAGGGACAAATGCAAGATACTTCATTTCGGCAGAAAAAATGGAAATCAAAGATACAGAATGGGGGACGCCTGGCTTGACAGCAGTGTGTGCGAAAAAGACCTTGGAGTCCTCGTGGACAACAAGTTAAACATGAGCCAACAATGTGATGCAGCAGCTAAAAAAGCCAACGGGATTCTGGCCTGCATCAATAGGGGAATAGCGTCTAGATCCAGGGAAGTCCTGCTCCCCCTCTATTCTGCCTTGGTCAGACCACAACTGGAATACTGTGTCCAATTTTGGGCACCACAGTTGAAGGGAGATGTTGACAAGCTGGAAAGCGTCCAGAGGAGGGCGACTAAAATGATTAAGGGTCTGGAGAACAAGCCCTATGAGGAGCGGCTTAAAGAGCTTGGCATGTTTAGCCTGCAGAAGAGAAGGCTGAGAGGAGACATGATAGCCATGTACAAATACGTGAAGGGAAGTCATAGGGAGGAGGGAGCAAGCTTGTTTTCTGCTGCCCTGCAGACTAGGACACGGAACAATGGCTTCAAACTACAGGAAAGGAGATTCCACCTGAACATCAGGAAGAACTTCCTCACTGTGAGGGCTGTTCGACAGTGGAACTCTCTCCCCCGGGCTGTGGTGGAGGCTCCTTCCTTGGAGGCTTTTAAGCAGAGGCTGGATGGCCATCTGTCGGGGGTGCTTTGAATGCGATTTCCTGCTTCTTGGCAGGGGGTTGGACTGGATGGCCCATGAGGTCTCTTCCAACTCTACTATTCTATGATTCTATGATTCTATGATTCTATGGAGCCTTTGGCCAATCCTGGCATGGATCCTAGTCAACCCTTTTCTGGCCTATCAGAGGAGAGTGTGGGAGGTTTGAATGACTGTCAGAACAGTATAAGATGTCTTGTGTTTCTCTGTATTCTTATGCTTGTATATTTTGAAGCACATTGCTTGTACTTGCATCTTTTTTGGCTGAATAGTAATAAACCTCTTTGTCTTGTCTTCAACCTGGTAAGTTGTTTCTTTGTCCTGGCCCTTCTGGTTTTAGCATACACTCACCAGGCACAGATCCTATTATCCGTGGTCCTAGCTAAACCACTTCATCATTGCCAGAAAGTGAGATCTAGCAGGGCAAAAAGCAAAGTGCAGTGATTATTTCAGGAAAGGTGGTGTCTGCAGTAGGCAGCTTTTGTCAAGGAAACAGAGATAATGTGCCCATCTGACCCAGCATGTGGCTTTGGCCTTCCATGGTGCTATTATTCCTTTCTTTGGCTTTTTTGGCGTTCATAGTGACCAGCAGGAAATAAAGAATGCCACAATGTTTTATGCCACTGAGACAAAAAGCTATTGATCTTTTTTGCCTCTGGAAAAGGTTTCTAATAATTTCTAGATATATCGTAGTTTGTGGTGCTGCTATCTTTAATTAAAACATGACACGAGGAAGGAAAGTAATTATTTGGGGTTGAGTTTCATCTTTCCTTCCTACTGCAGTTTTTTTTATCCTATAGCCTCAGTTCTGTCTGGAAACATAGAATTTCTTGCACATTTTTTTCAGTAACAGTAATATTGAGACATTTCACAATCAACTTAGAGAAATCTTACAACAATGAATGCCTCACAACACTTGGAGCGATGGAAGTCAGGGTGTTCACCTCCTTATAAGTGTTATCATTTCTTCCTCAAAGAGGCAAGTCAACACTGAGAGAGACAAATGCCATTGACAAAGCCTATGAAGGTTCCTTCTCTTCCATGTTACTACTAGTGGTGGCTAGTGTCCATTTTCAAACAAAATCCCAGAGTGAATTTATTGCTCCATTGACCTGCAAATCACAATACCAATCATCACTGCTCTTGTGATTTCCTCTAATAGGTTCAGTGAATGAGCAAATAAGAACATTAATGATGAGAAACAGGTACTAGAAGGGTTGCACTGACTGACAGTGCTCCAGAAATGTTTATCTCCTTGCCATGGATATCATATTCTACATCAGACATAGGTTGCCCCATTTCTCTCTTCCACTCACATTCTCTAGAGCAGTGGCTCTCAACCTGGAGTCCCCAAATGTTTTTGGCCTACAACTCCCAGCAATCCCAGCCAGTTTACCAGCTGTTAGGATTTCTGGGAGTTGAAGACCAAAAATATCTAGGGACCCCAGGTTGAGAACCACTGCTCAAGAGAAAGGTAGGTACACTGTTTAATGCTAGGGAGTCATATTGCCTACCCATGACATCATGGAAGGATGCATCCTCACCACATCCCCTTCTCCCATATCTCCAAATGCCCGCTGAATGCATTTCCATCATGTTTCAGGCAACATGTGCCATCTTAGACCAAGGAGAATCCTTTGAAAACAGAAATTAGCTTGAGAACCATTTCTTGTTGCTGAATAGGCTGGTTGCCCCATCCCTTATCACAGTTCTAAAAATATTTGATTTTATTTCTGCTGACTAATGTCCTCAAACTTGCCCGCAGAGATGATGGCAGCAAATTCTCCCCTGTGTCTGTTTTTCCTGGGTCATTTTAGAGCCAGGACAGGCATTTTTTTGAAGAGAAAGTTACTGAAAGTCAACATTTAAATCCTTTCCTATGTGAAATAAGTTGCCTCTCCTGGCCCTAAAATAGCAGAAAGAAAGGAAACCATTTGAGCCAAACCCACTAAAGGGGCATTTGAAGGTGAAAATACTTAAAAAAAAAACTGGGACCCTGGGACGCAAACAGCTCTGGCGATCACAGGAACTACATAGGCCACACTTTTCTAACCCCAGACCTAAGATGATCCTAAGTTGATTTTCTCTGTTGCTGTAATAGTTTCCATGACAGTGGGATAGGGTATCTGCTTCAGTCCAGACTTTAAACGAGATGTTGAAACCTATTCCCCAAATTGATTTAGGATCTTGACTAGCTGTTTTAAAGTTCAGACTAAAATCTAGAAAGATTTCTGACATGGAAATCAACACCTGACACTGCTGTATTCTCCAGGCGGTGGTCTGGATGCATTTTGTTATCACCCCCCCCCACACACACACAACTATTCCAGTTTTGAGCACATGGAATATCCTGCAAAGCATTCACAAGGAAGGCTGGAATTTTGGTGATGAAGAAGCAAAAATAGACATTTCCACAGTTGCAAAAGAGACTGAAGCAAGTAGGCACTGTTGTGCCATGCAGGGTGCCAGTATTCGGTTCAATATTGTGTAAGCACAGGTCTGCATATGACACATTTGGGTGTGGATTCACTTCATGTACAGTGGTGCCTGTATGGGAAATGTGCATTTTGTTACATCATGTCACAATTCACTAATGGAATGGTACTACTCAACTATTACAAATCTCCATAAGTTCTGTTTCCTTGACCAGTGTTTTACCTATTCTTCCCTGTTCTCCCAGCAAATGGCAGTTTGCTGTGAGTACAGCCTTTGCAAATGATGGCAAGCATTTTCTCTAGTTCTCATGAGTAATCACTTTGACTTGAACCAACATCCCAGCCCTTGGGTTTAACTGGGCAGTCTGCATGTCAAGGTCTCAGCTCAGTTGACCTCAGTTGTCTGCTGTACCTTCCATCACCAGATTTCCCTTCTAAAACCATCTGCAACTTTGAGCACCTGTCTTCCCATACATCTTGTACATGGAGAAATGTTTCCTGACAGGAGCCCAGGGAGGGCTACCACATGGCCAACAGCAGCTACCAAGGGCCACTGGGAAAAGGAAGCAGGACAGGTTGTTCGACTCTTGCAAGAGGAACATTTGAAACTTTCAACCTTACCAGCTGGCAGAACAATACTAGTTACCAGAAATGAGGAATTAGAAACACGAGGAAACCCAAAAGCAATTATGCTGGAGAAAATATGGGGAATCTTGGCACCAATTAGTTGTGTGTGTATATGTAGCCTTTACTCCTTTCTCCTGAGGCTAATATCCAAGCAAGCAGGGAACAATATTTTGTGAGGGAAGCATTGCACTTCATCCCCTGCACGCGGCAGTTCTGATGAAAACTGGCACCCTTTGCACTTGTTATTATATGAAAAGAAAACCTGATGTGGTTTCTAATTTGCCATCACATTGAAGCTGGCCATCACCCTGTATTCTGCAAAAACAAAGACATGATTCTGGCTGAACGTGAAAAGGCTACCCCATTCAGAAATGTCAAGGAGGCACAAACTCTCCTAGATGTAGTGATGAGGACCTTGGGATGCAAAAATCATTGGACAATTTGTGAGCCATGACTGTGCTTTCCAGTTGCATCACTGCTATGGAAGCAGAGATGTAGAAGCACCCAGGAGTGATATTATGGTTCAGCAGCAACTGCTGATAGCTTCCATATCAGGAAGGGTTGTGAATTCATTTTAGGACTGAGTCTAAATTTTGAAAGAGGTGTCCAAACTGCTGAGCCTGTTTGGGAAAATAATGTTCTGTTTGGGAAAGGTGGGCAACTGTGGAAAGAGTGGAGGAGATTTTACCCCAGGCTCACAGAGGCACATTTCAGTGCACCAGATTAAAAAAAAATCTGGCCACCATTTTAGCCATTGTTTGACTTTCTTCTGTTTTTAAGGGGATATTTTTACAGGAAAGAAAACAGCCACATTTATAGGTGAGCTGGGATGTTTTTTGTAGGTGTGTGGCAAAAAGCACTCCAAAATCAGTCCTAAATACCAAAAATGTTTTGAGGTTGGGGGCTTTGGCGGCCTTTAGGGTTTAGTTTGAACCAAATGCTGGAGTGGATTAAGGTGCCATTGAGTTTGAGAGACTTTGGTACCTTACCGCCTAATGCAGGATTTTCATACATAAATTCTCCACTTCCTCTTGTACCAGGTAGCACCTTACCTTAGGATAGCACTATGCAGCTGTCAAGTTGGAATATCAATTTTACAGAAAATATACAGTGCCACTATATTGGATGACTCAGGACACCAACCCAAATGTTATGTGGAGGCTTCCACCAGTTCAGTTTTCAGATATCAAGGTCTCTAGAGTCAGATAATAAACTATTTGTCTGGTTATCAGTGATATTTTCCAATCTCTACACTGAGCAGGACTACACATAACCCTTTCCTACTGTTGTAAGCATTGTTTTGAAGAACACATGGAAGCAATAGTTCAGTCAAACTAAAGTTCTCTAGCTTGGTTTTCTATAGAAAGCAGTATAAGGCAAGCATTTCAAAGTGGAAATTGGGAACAAAACACCACTGAGGCATGCAATTTGAGCATTGCACTTTTTTTAATAATGAAGGTACTGCTTTGAGCATGGACTACAAGTCCAGAGACCAGCATTCAAATTTCTATGAAAACCCACTGGGTGACCTGGAGTAAGTCACATTTTCTCTACTTCAGTGGAAGGTAAAGGCAAACTGCCTCTGAACCATCCTTGTCAAGAAACCTTCATAAGTCAGAAAACAAGCAATGTTCTCACTTTGAGATTTTACCCCTTGTCTGGAGGATTAGAAAAAAGAAATCAAGCCCTTTAGACTCAATTAGCTAATGGTTAGGGATGATGGACATTGCAGTCCAACAACATCTGAAGGAACACTGTTACAGATTCCTACTTCAAAATATCCAGGCATAAATGGCTCCGAACCAATGCCAGTTTTGTACAGTCTCCAACCCTCCAAATTCACCTGAAGTCTTTGAATTAAAATTTATCAGAAATAGACCAACATGATGTATTTACTGCCCCCCCATGCCCACCCAAGGGTTTTCTATGTCTGTTGACATCCGCTCTTTCCTTGTTCTCCCCCATTCTGCACTTTTTATACATCTCATTTCATATGTCTGCAATAGTAAAATTAAATAAAGCAAACACAACTATTACATTTCACATCCCACTGCGATCTTTGAAGAAATGCTAATTTAATATGCCAAGGTGATAAGTCAAGTGATGAGAGAACCTCAGTAGGTTTCCAGTTCAGATTCATTTTGTGCAGGTGTTTGCTTCTTTGAGGATGGAGGCAGTAAACACACAAAATATGTTTATTTGGAATGTTGCTCAGAGCATTCTGAACCTTTCGGGCCTGCAAAAAGAAAAAGAAAAAGCAACAACTCACAAGATTGGAAATACCTGCAGGATGTGATTGTCTCAGCAGAATAGGGAGCATAGATTCTGTCACTCCTTTCATATTAAAATGCAGGGATTTGGAAGTTGCATTAAGAAAAGAAGTATATATACAATAATGGACGAGGTAGTGGAAGAGAGGCATTATAAGGAAAGTAATGCAATTCATTCTGCTTAAACTGTAGGAGGCCCCTCTGTGTTTTAAGAGGAGAACTTGTTTTTGGAGAAGGTTTCCACTTTATGTGAGTCTTATCTGGCCATCAGTATTCCGAAACCAAGAGAAACACCAGCAAAGTCTAAGAAATCTCCCGAAGACTCTGAAGCAATACACTCCAATGAATAAATAAAACATGCGGACAACACAAATGATGGTTTCTGGGCAATAGGAAACACACAAACTACCCTAGTTGTTCCGAGATTTACACATCCGTATTTCACAGATGCCCTATTGCTTTATTTATACTGTTAAGGGAAGCAGAGGCAGCCTCTAACCATCAACACCCATCATTAAATCATTACAGAATCCTTCTCGTTAAAGAGATGGAGAGAGGCAAACAAAAGCACACCTTGGCAGAAGGTGGAAGATGCCCTTCGAATTTGCTTCTATGTAAGTAAACAGCAATATTCACTTAAGTGCATACAGATATGCCCATGTACTCACCCCCCCCCCCGCCCCATGCATGAGCACATGGGGTTTTACATCCAATCCATTGCTTGCAAAGAAATAGCTGAACTCCATCCTGGCTGATTTCTCAAGGCAAGACCTGCAACAAGCAGGGCAAAGTTTACGTAGGGCTTTCTGTCAAACACAGCAAGCCTGCCGAGGGAGGGAAGCAAGGTTGCAACCCATCAGGGTGAGACATATCACAGGATGATGACGTGCTTTTCAAAACCTGTATGCGGTTTCACAGTTTTGAATATTATTCCACATCAAGCAAGAACAAAAATGATCCAGCTGTTCCTGAGAAGGAGAACAATATCTCTTCAGAAGATTTTGGAAATATGCTAGCTTTCTACTTCCAGGGCATTTTAACTTTTTAAAAAATAAAGTAGAACCTTCAAAGCAATGGTTTAAATCAAGTTCAGGCAAAATGTGGCCCCAGGGGTGTATTTGGGGGGGGGGGGAGGAGATTGACCACTCCAGATTCCTCACATTCTTTTTCTGCCAAAAAAGAGTGAATTGACTGTCCCCAAAGTATTCTGTAATGCCAATTTAAGGACACCTGTCCTTTAAACTCTTGGTGCATCCATTCTGTAGAATTAATGCCATTGGACTTCACTTTAACTGTCTTGGCTTGGTGCTATCGAATAATGGGAGTTGTTGTTTGGTGAGACATGAGCACTCTTTGGCAGAGGAAGGTAAAGGCCATGTAAAACTACGAAGCCTATGGTTGTATAACATTGAGCTATGGCAAGTAAAGTGGCATCAAACTGCATTAATTTTAGAGTCCAGATACACCTTATGTGCCATTAATAACAACAACAATCCTAAAACTTAATCTGTCTATGCCCAAGTGTTTCTTTTTTGGTATTGTTAGTAGTTTATACATTCAAGCAGGAAGAAATTGACCCAACGACTTGGTGCTGATGCTGACACCAGCTTAATGTTCATTGTAATTCCCAGCAGCTCTATTGAAACATGCTGGTATTGACTGAACATATACCTAAGTTCTGTTTGAGCCATATTCAGTCCATAGTTGCATAAGCAGTTTAACAAATACAGCAACTTCCATTGGGGCGAGAAGAGTAGAACCTTGGACTCATTGAGCTATGCCCACTTGGTGACCTACCATTTAAAAATTGATTATTGTATATACTCATGTTTAAATCTAGAAATTTAATTTAAAATTGACCCCCTCCCCCCAAAACTGACTTGACATATCTATGGGTCAGTGTCACTACTATATCTTAACTCTTATCAAAAAAGGATCCATTCCTTTCCGTGAACAAAGTGACAAAAGGTGAGAGCTTAGCCATTCCCAGGAGGACTGAAAAGGAACACCAATGACCTGTAATTTCTCCATCAAGTCATTCCTTCTGGCCTTTTTGGATGCCAGTGTGAGAAAATAGTGGTAGCTATTTGGCATATTCCTCAAATGAGCACCAAGAGAGTAGAGGGGGTCAGTTCTTATTTTAAGTTCTTCCAGGACAGTTGTGCTTTTTGCAACCCTGCTCATAGAAGAGTTCTTTTTTAGTGAGTTAATACCGTTTCTTAACTTTTATTTTAAAAGAAACATTTCCTTCTCAAATTGTGTGTCCCTGTATAACAGGATGTTGGACTGGATGACCCTTGTGGTTCCTTCCAAATCTATGGTATTATGAGTACAGTGCTTGAAAGGCCCATTCAATGCTTGGGCAGAAAAATGGTGGGGGCAATGGCCAAGAGTGGTTGGACCCCAGAGACAGTGTTGGCACTTTCCCCTCTTTGTGGAATGACCATCAACATACCCATGAGTTATAGCAAAATCCATAATTTTGGCCTCAGTACCAGCCTTAGACTTATAGATGAGGTCAACTTATTGAGACAAGCTAATAAGTTTCCAGCAATGCAGTTGCACAGTCTTGAATGGATCATGACTATCTGTCAGCACTTTTAATGTAGCACCTGATTCAGGGTGCAGCTACATTGTAGAGTTATTGCAGTTCAGCACCACTTCAACTGTGATGGGTCAATGCTATTGAATCAGGGGACTTGAAGTTAGGTGAGATAACAGCACTCTTTGACAGAGGAGGCTAAAGATCTGTTAAACTACAGCTCCAATGATTCCATAGCATTTAGCCATGGTAGTTAACATGGTGTCAAACCACATTAATGCTACAGTTTAGATGTACTCTTAGTGGGGTTGCCGATTGTGTCCCCAATTGAACAATAGGACCATAAGCAAATCCAGTGGGAGAAACAAAATTGGTTGCAGAGTGTCAGTATTCAATAGATGGGAATGATGCAACTACTATATAATTACATGACTAAACAAGAACAATGCAATATTTTGGTGAACATGTACTGCACATGAATCATCTGCAAGCCAAATTGCTGTGTGGCTATGGAGAGAGAAAGAGAAATAGAAAGAGAGAGAGAGAGAGAGAGAGAGAGAGAGCTGAGGCAGAGGGAAAGAGAGCGAAGGAAATAGACAGAGAGATACACTGAACAGAAAGGAATGAATTCCTCATAAAAGAATTCATAACATTTCTCACCACTGGGAAAGTAATATATGGTTATAGAAGATAAAATGGAAGAGATCAGTAAGATTTAAAATCCTTTCCAAAGCCATATAGGAAAGCAACTTTAAGAATATTAGATGTCATGAATGAACCATTGCATTTGGCATTCTCTCTATGCCCTTGTGAATGTTAAGCGATCTTATTTATAGACTCAAAGTAGTGGCCAATATACTATACTACTGCATATACTACACACTACGATATATTCCTACTATATCAATATACTAGCAGATGTTGGTGATAGAAGGAATCTTGCCCACTTAATGAGAAATACCCTCAAATGATCTTCATCAAATCACAACTTCTTGAGTCTATCTTCTAGTCTAGGCCTGCACAACCTGTGGCTCTCCAGGTGTTTTGGACTTTAGCTCCCAGAATTCCTGACCATTGGACAAACTGGCTAGAGTTTATGGGAGTTGGAGTTCCAAATACCTGGAGATTGTACAGGCCTGCCTTAGTCCAATAGGGTGAACATACCAAAAACTCCAATGATGGTGGCACACGTTGGCTGAAATGACACTGAGATTATATAAACAGAAACAGCTGCCTGTGGAATTATGCAATGATTGTGTGATTCAACCCTTATGTGATTATTATTTTTATTTACTTTATTTTTATCCTACCTTAAACATGATGAGGCATCTTAAAAAGCCAATGGGATTCTGGCCTGCATCAATAGGGGTATAGCATCTAGATCCAGGGAAGTCTTGCTCCCCCTCTATTCTGCCTTGGTCAGACCACACCTGGAATACTGTGTCTAATTCTGGGCACCACAATTGAAGGGAGATGTTGACAAGTTGAAAGGTGTCCAGAGGAGGGTGACTAAAATGATCAAGGGACTGGAGAACAAACCCTACGAGGAGCGGCTGAAAGAGCTGAACATGTTTAGCCTGCAGAAGAGAAGGCTGAGAGGATACATGATAGCCATGTATAAATATGTGAGGGGAAGGGGGTACGTTGAATGCAATTTCCTGTTTCTTGCCAAGGAGTTGGACTGGATGGCCCATGAGATCTCTTCCAACTCTAGGATTGTATGATTCTAGGTGGCTTGCGTTAAATGAATAGACACACCAGATGTGCAACAGAATATACAACCTAATGTGCATGCATTCACACATTATGGATTAAAATAATATTTTTCAATATTATTTACAAATAAAAATGGTTGGAAACATGTTTCTGAGCACTATGAGAAGAATTCTGGAATGGTGGGAATCTTTGTAGGTTGGGCTGAATGTTGTGCAAATTTTTAAGTTGGTTCTTTTACACAGAAAGCAGCTTTTTCTGCAAAGGATAAGGAATCAATATTTCATTATGTGGGAAAATGATACTCCCTTCTCAGAAAAATGTTTTTAAAAATTGCACAGAAAATTCTGCAATTGGGGATTTATTCTGCAAAAAAATCAGATGTTGATGTTTTCAATAGAAAACAAAAGCCAGAATCTTTCTGAGGCATTGCATTTTCTTAAGTGGACTTGTAACTATAGAAATTACAATTCCCAAGTTGTGTGACATCTGTATTCAGTAGAGGGCTGCTACAGGGTTACTATGCAGCAGAGCTGGAATAGTGACTGATGTGAATTAGTGCCAGGTGTACAATGAGAAAAATGAAAAATGGGACCCATGTGCATTTGATATTCTTAGCAGTGTCCCAATACACGATAGTCCTCTCATCCCCTCCAAATTCTTCCCCACTTGAGGATCCAAGCCACATGCAACCTTTGCTTTGGTAAAAGGAATGGGGGAGGAGAAAGAAGGGAAGTAACATAACAGTGCAGACAGCTTTCTAACTTTATATGGTTCACTGGATAGAGAAGAAGAGAAAATGTGTTCCTTTTCTTCTATCTCTAGTAAACTGCAGTGGGTTGAGAAGAAGTACCCATGTTCTCATCAAGGAAGCCTAGAAGGGTGCCAGGACAGAGAGAAAGCCTTCCTCTGTAGATATTTAAACTCTGACAGATACATATGGGGAGATATAGCCTTTCCGATATATTGGACCTAAGCCATGTAGAGCTTTATGAATCACGACAAGCATTTTGACACAAACTAATAGTCAGTGAAGCTGTTTTATCAAATAAGACTCCTAATGGAGAAAATCTCATGACAGCTGACCAATCATTTTTAAAAAATGTCTTGAAGTGTTGAATACAGGAAAGATATTGTGAGGATCCTTTACTTTTCTAGTGAAGCCATAACTTTGTAACTAAAAAAAAATACACAATTAACTAAAAGTTAATTGTATAATGTAAAGTACTGTAGTCAGTCTTCACTGACCTACATGAACTATTCAGGTTTTCAAAGAAATGTTTGCATGGAAATTTTGTTGTTTTTGTTTTGTGCTGAGATGGTACCTGAAATTGCAGTGGACTTGATTAACTTTGATTTTGAATACAGTTAGAAATATGTCCATTTCTAAATCAATAGAGAGGCAATTGTATGAGCAGAATTAGAAGGCCAATGAGATAGAAGTTGAAGAAATACAAAGGAGAAGGGGTGAAACTATAAGATTTCATTGCTGCTGCTACTGCTGGATATTCTCTCTCACACACTGTGATGAGTCATGGGCCATGTAGTCCCGTTCATGGCACTGTAGTCCCAGATGAAGAGGAGAACTTGGGTTTTTCACCGTCTCAGTCAGAATTGGAACCTTCCCAGCCAGATTTGGGAACCTTGCACCTGCAAGAGATTTGTCTTCCAGAAATCTGTCAAACAAGCCCTGAGTCTAAATCTCCTGTGTTTTCTCGCCACGAGTTTTGTAAACAACAGAGAGGAGTTCAAGCGGCCTCTCGTAGGAGTGCTAGGATAGCTGCTAAGAATTCAGCTGATTAAGCCTGCTTTCCATGGGAAACCTTAAGGAGTCATGCATCTGGACTCAGAGATTAGCTTTCGTTTCTGGTTCCCCAGAGAACTGCTCTTTGGTGGGAAAACTAGACCCTATTTAGGTGTTTTACCCACAAAGGGATTTTGCGGAGTCAATTCGTCAGCTACTGGAGTAAGTTGTGTGTGGACAGCGCGCTCCGTTTCCAAGCCTCGTTCCTGTTTCAAGCCTTGTTCCTGATTCCAAGCCTTCGCTCCGTTTCCAAGCCTTCGTTCCCGTTTCCAGCCTTGTTTACCTCCACGGACCTTGCCTTGTTTTCCGGATTTTGCCAAGTAATTCCACGGATCTTGTTCTCGCTCCTCGTTCCTTGTTGCCTTGTATTAAGCCTTGTTTCAAGTTATTTCCTAGCCTTGCTCAAGTTCATGGACTAAAGGTCCTTGTCATCTCCCCTCACTTTGCCTGGCAAAGTGAGTGTTTCGGTTATTGGATTACAACTTTGGACCTTAATATTTTATATTGGACATTGTTTCTTTGGACTAATTTTGACCTTTCCTGAAAGGTCTACTTCTGAACTATTTCATACACTTGCTTTTATTAACTTTATATATTTCCTTAATAAAGATATTAGATAGATTCTGGCCTCTGTGTATGGTTATTGGTGCTCTGCAGCCTGGGTCGTGACACACACATTCACTACAATCAGACTCAGAGCTTATGAACTGTATTTCCAGACTGTACTGATGTGTGAGAGCAAATGAATCTTTCATGTCGGCTGAAGCATTTCGGTGCTCTGACACCCTTCTGAGATGTCTTCCAAGAATCAGAATGTACTGCTGTGTGTCTTTGTACAGTACTGATAAAGACTGGCACTGCTGAAAAGAAATCAAAAGACACCCAGGGGTTGCTTGTGTATGGCAGAATGCAAGACTAATAATTATGTTTGGGATTTATGCAACCGTTTTGGAAAGGCTTTGCACACGTGTCAGGTTTGTAATCCATAGCAAGAAGCCCATTAGAGAAATCAGTTTAGAGATAAGGAAAAGGGAGTGGCTTTACTTCAGTTCCTTACCATTCCTTAAATCCTCTCTAGGTTTTAGTTCAGACTTTAAAGGAGATATCCCAGGTTGCTGAAGCCTATCCACCTACAACGGTCGAGCACCTTGGATGGTGTATTTAGAATTTAGATTAAATTCCAAAGCAGAGTCACATTGAATGGAAACCACTATTTGCCACTGATGTTCTTTTAGTGTGTCCCTACATGCTGCACATTCTTAGAAATAGAATACAAGCATACTAAAATTCTAATGGGATAGGAAAGTCTTCACCTTCTCATGGAAGAAGACCAAGGACAGAGCCACTCTGGCTTTTCTATGGAGGGAATACCAGGAGTAGCCACAAAGAAGGCCCTTTTCTCCAACAAACCAGCCTGAGAAGGTAGTAGGAGGGCCTCCCCGGTGTCCAGGTCTGGTCACCTCAATTCAGAAATGATATTGACATGATGCAATGTGTCCAGAGAAGAGTGACCAACATGAACAAAAGTCTGGGAGCCAAACCCTCTGAAGAGCAGCTGAGGGAGCAGGGTATATTTAGTTAGAGAAGAGAAAGCTGAGAAGAAACATGATAACCATGTTTCAATATTTGAAAGGATGTTTTATTGAAGATGGAGAAGGCTTGTTTTCTGTTGCTCTAGAGACATGGCTTTCAACCTGAGGTCCCCAGATGTTTTTGGCCTTCAACTCCCAGAATTCCTAACAGCTGATAAATTGGATGAGATTTCTGGATGTTGTAAGCCAAAACACCTGGGGACCCACAGGTTGAGAACCACTGCTCTAGAGACTGGTACATGACAATGGATTAAAATTACGGAAAAGAAAATTCCAGCTTAATATTGGGAAGAACTTCCTGATAGTAAGACCTGTTCAATAGCTAAATAAGTAAATATGCTCTCTTGGAGTGTGGTGGTCTCCTTATTTGAAGGTTTTTAAGCAGATGCAGGAGTGCTTTTAATGTGTGCTCCTGAATGGCAAAATGGTGGTGGACTGGATGGTCCTTGTGGTGTCTTCTAATTTAAGAATTCTGTGGTTCGGCCTGACTCTTAATAGGATGCTAGGCCTTATTTTCCAGTCTGCATTACAGAGAAAAACAAGCAAGCCCATCCACAACGGAGAGGAAAACCAACAACACAATGGCCTTCATTGACCAATCTATTAAAGTTGCAGCTTTAAAGTTATAATTGTCTGACAGACATATATATATATATATATATATATATATATATATATATATATATCTCACTTATGCCCTCCAGGCTGGGACTGAATTTATTTCTCCTGCAAGAAGCCCTGTCTGTCTATTTCATATACAAGCTGATAATGTCTGGACAGGACCCCCATTCATTTCAGCAGGCGGATGGCCTTATGGAGTCAACTCTTCCAGGCCAACCATGCTGTGTAATGAGAAAAGAGAAAATTATGACCACCTAGTTCAGTATCTCTCAAGCAAAACAAGGAAAATGCCTACGGCTTATAGCAGATGCACAAGAGTATCATGGGTGATGAATGTATTTTGGGCACTGAACTGTCATCTCGGGTCTTATATGTTTTTATCTGCCTCAGTGCTGTACACCTGTGCGTCGTTGATAAAGCAGTTGCTTTGTGGTTCAGGCAAGTGTGAATCTCAGTCCAACTGGTCTTGTTTTCAGCTTAGCCTAAACTTTCTTTTCCACACATGCTGCTCGGCATGCTTTAACTCTTTCAGTATCCAAAAGGCAAAGGGAAAAGAATTTGTGTGCTACAAGTTGAGAATTATGCATCTTTCCCTTTTTTCTTATGTTTGATTTTTATATACTTTGTAATGATACAACAAAAGTAATTTTGAGATATACAACATATTTCACCAGTTCTAAGACAACATCAGGATTAAGACACGCACTAATTTTAGTACCACTAACAGAAGAAAAAGCTTTATTTATAAAAAGCACCTGCAATTTTAAGATATTCTCTGTTTTTAGAGATCTCTATATGGGGGAAAAAGTGCAACTTAGAATCAAAGAAATACAGTCAAACCAAACCCCTCAAGAGCTCTCATCACCAATGTGGGATTGAGACACTGTTGTGGTTTTTTGCAATTTGTACAATTTACATCTCTGTGCAGCACTGGTGGCTTTTTCTCTCGGTGGAGCTCAGAACACACACCTCTAGCAAGCACATCATCCTGATCAATCACCAAGAACAAACTCTTCATCCAGTGGTCTTGATTTGCTATAAGACAACTGTTATTATAGATTTTGCAATATTGCACATTTTACAGAAATGAACAAACACATTTATAAAAACATTTACACATTTTCCTGAACATTGTAATGTGCATCCACATCCACACCAAAACAAAGCAAGTCAGTAAACAATGTCCTGACATATGCATGACTTGCTTCAGAGACCATCGCAATCTGGGCCTCTGTAATATTTTCTGTGAACACCTAAAAGCACAGATGGGGGGTAGGAAAACTTCATCTCATCAAAAGAAAGGTAATGCAATCTCAACACATCCTTAAATTTAAATTTTATAGAAATATAATCAATAGGTTTAAAAAGTCATCATGAAGCAAGGGCAGATACAACAGTTTGAAAGCCAAAGCAAGAAGGGAGCTGACAAGACCCTGACAAGGAAAAGCCTATATGAAACAGCAAGTCTAGTGAATATGGCCTTGACTCCAGACAGATGTCACCACTATGTCCAAGTGTTAATACATGTCCAGTGGCATATTAGTGGTTAATTTTGTTTTAATAGACCATACACCTAACCTCCAATGCTCCAGATTAAAAACAGGTTGTGGAACAAAATGCTTCTTTTACAATACTCTTCTTATAGCTATTAGGATGGCTGATGGTTTCTGTTAATATATTTATTTTCTTCTGCACTCTATAATACTCATGAATCTACCTTCCATTGGCTTTGCCCAGATAACCCATTGGTTGTCCATATAGATCTGGAGCTTCACTCCTGGAATAATAATAATAATAATAATAATAATAATAATAATAATAATAATAATAACAACAACAACAACAACAACTAATACTACTACTACTTTATTTTTATACCCCGCCTCTATCTCCCCAAAGGGGACTCAGGGCGGCTTACATGGGGCCAAGCCCGAATAAAAACAATAGCAATATAAAACACAATAGACAAAAGACATGCACAATTATAAAAATTTAAATATTAGCCAATAAAAACAAATGACAAGAACTGATAAAAACATGGATTAAAACAGAGAGGTTGTAAAAGTAGACTGGGTAAGGTGCACCATATAAATATTGCAAACACGAGGTGACTGATAAAGTGCTGCAAATTCTTGGAAGTGCAAATTGGGATGGGAATAGACCCTGTGTCTATATCAAGTTGACAAAGGTAAAAAGTGCAAACCGGTACAAGAATGGTCACAGATACAGGATTGTTATGGGGATGAGCAATCTTTATCCAAAGGCCTGGGTGAAGAGCCAGGTTTTCAAGCTCTTTCTGAATGCTACCAGGGTGGGGGCTTGCCTGATTTCCCTGGGGAGCAAGTTCCAGAGCCGGGGGGACACCACGTAGAAGGCCCTCTCTCTCATCCCCACCAACCGCTCTTGTGACGGAGGTGGGAGCAAGAGGACAGCCTCCCCTGACGAACGAAGAGATCATGCAGGTTTGTAGGGGGAAAGGCGATCACTAAGGTAGGAGGGTCCCAAACCGTTCAGGGCTTTGTAGGTGATCACGTACACCTTGAATTGGGTCTGGAAGGTGAACAGCAGCCAATGGAGCTCCTTAAGCAGGAGGGTTGACCGCTCCCTATAATTAGCTCCAGTTAGAAAAAGGCTGCCGAACGTTGGACTAATTGGAGTTTCTGGGCCGTCTTCAAGGGAAGCCCCATGTAGAGTGCATTGCAATAGTCCAGTCTAGAGTTAACTAAGGCATGGACCACTATGGCCAGATCAGACTTCACGAGGTAAGGTCACAGTTGGCGCACAAGTTTTAATTGTGTAAAGGCCCTCCCAGCCACTGCCGACACCTGAGCATCAAGCGTCAGCGCTGAGTCCAGGAGGACCCCCAAACTGCAGACCTGTGCCTTCAGGAGGAGTGTGACCCCATCAAGCACAGGTTGCCACCCAATACCCCGATCAGACATATGACTGACCTGGGGGATCTCTGACTTGTCGGGATTAAGCTTCAGCTTATTCGCCCTCATCCAGCCCACCACAGTCGCCAAGCACTGGTCCAGTATCCGAGGGGCTTCCTTGGAGTTCGGTGGAAAGGAGTAGTAGAGTTGGGTGTCATCTGCATAGAGATGGCACCCAACTCCAAAACTCCAGATGACCTCTCCCTGCAGTTTCATGTAGATGTTAAAAAGCATGGGGGACAGAATGGAACCTTGCAGGATCCCACAGGTCAATGGCCAGGGGTCTGAGCAGGTGTCCCCCAGCTTCACCAACTGGGAACGGCCCTCCAGGAAGGACTGGAGCCACTGCAGTGCAGTACCCGCAAGGCCCATCCCGGAGAGCCGTCCCAGAAGGATACCATGGTCGATGGTATCGAAAGCTGCTGAGATGTCCAAGAGAACCAGCAGGGTCACACTTCCCCTGTCCAGTTCCCTGTGGAGGTCATCCACCAAGGTGACCAAAGCCGTCTCAGTACTGTGCCCAGGTCTAAAGCCGGACTGCGATGGGACCAGAAAATCAGTGTCATCCAGGAAACCCTGGAGCTGCGAGGCAACCACCCACTCCAGGATCTTGCCCAAGAAAGTGAGGTTTGAGATTGGTTTGTAGTTGTTTAGAATGGTTGAATCAAGGGAGGCCTTCTTCAATATGGGCCTCACTATGGCCTGTTTGAGGACAGATGGAAATTTGCTTTGATCCAAAGAGGCAATGCCCCAATACCTTAAGTACATTTAAGCTCATTCAGGACCCAGTTTGACCATTTGCTATGTGAGGATATTGGATCCCATCAATTACAGAAGTGTGATGCCTCCTAAGCTATCTGATGTTGAGGACCAGCCATTACCTTTCTCTCAGTGAACCAGGAGCTAACAGCATATGTGGGCCTATTAATAATTGTTTCTTTCTTAGAAACTCATCAGGGACTCTCAGCCAATGGCCTCTATGATTCTATGACCTGCATTGGTTCAAGGACCAGCTCTTTGAGAAGCACTTCTATAGACCGCTGGCTGCATCATTTGCCACTAATAGAATTTGTTGTAAAGTATAGATGTGTGAGAGTTTTTGACACTGAACAAAGTCTCTAGAAAGTGGGGGAAAGGCAAAAAGGAAAAAGGGAGCAATGGATCCTGTAGGTGAGCAACAATACGTGATGGACACCAAGTGGGGATTATGTCCTGTTCCATGCAGATCTAAAAAAGACAAACAGAATGTGCCCTGAGGGCATCATTATCCACAGTTCCTTCTGTTGTAATTGTATCTTCTTTTAAAAATCTTCTCCATCACTCATGAAAGTCAGTGGGAACTTTTGATCAAACTGATAAGAGTTCCCAAGTCCACTGGGTTGAAGAACTAATGGCCAATACGTCTACTTGGTTGTCTGCACTAAAATAACAAGATTAGACACGCAGCTGTTTCCTGGAACCTTTCCCACTTGTCCTTTTCTTTCCATTTAATTGAAAAAAATCAATGTTTGCTGCACATCTAAAACTTTCCATTGACTTTCACTTTTAAGCCCTGTATATTTCTGTTCTTGTAGGATAATGATTTGAGAAAAGAAATGTCTAAATACTTTCAAATAGAGTGTTAAGCAACAGGATTGAGAATGTAAAGCCGACAACACCCTATCCCATTGTGGTGTGATTGACAATTGGAAATTATTAATGATTATTTGTAGATTACTATCAATATGTATGATGGCCTACAGAGTGCTATTTAAGTGGAAAGATCTATATCCCTGAGGAATGTACAATCTACAATTGGACTTAGAGGATAAGAAAATAAGAAGTAAGGTTATAGCCCAAATTCTGTTGGTTTGTCTCAATTAATGCAGAGCCACTGAATCATTTTTTTTTTTAAATAAAGAGTCAACACAGAGGTAAATCCAATGACACAATGGCTCTTTTTACTAATTTTACTATGGAGGAGTTGGTGGTTGTGCATTGGGGGGATGTGAGTTTAAAAAGGGCTTTTTTCATGTGTTTGTCTAAATATTTTTTTAGTTTTACCTTTTTTGCTTTAACTTGACTGAGTGTGGGATAGGGTTAGGGACTAGCCTAGGGGGAGAATTTACCAACCCTACCTTCTGGTTCCTGGACCAGCAGCCTAAGTTCTTCCTCTCAAAAATTAAAAAGCCGTTTTCCTTCTCTTTGACTATCAGTTTCTAATATTCCCTCCCCAGCCCTATCTTCTGGCTTGTGTGTGTGTACTCCTGCATCAGTCCAGCAGCCTTCCTCCTTTCTTTGTAGAAAATTTACAAATTTCCTAAAAATCAGTAGATGACACAAATGTTCTGAACCTGGGGGGCTTGCAGTCAAGTGTGGTCATTTTTGTCCCAATAGCCACAAGCTATAGAATCCATAGGATGGAAATATAGCAGTCAAAGCAGAATCAAATTGTTATAATCCTGAAACATAGATAGACTTTGAATGAAGCACATTCAGTTATGACTGCTTCCTTCCCTCATTCCACCTCTTGGCTTTTAACAAAGAACAACCACTGTTGTTTATTAGGGGTGTGAAAAATGACAGAAATCCATTCTGTTTTCAGAACAGGGATTTCTGGGATTTGAAGTCCAAAACAAGGTACACCACAAGAGGGAAGTAGAATGGACAGAACCAGCCCTCTGATTATCTGGGAAACATGATACAGCAATGCGCTTATCATTCTCTATGGAGAGATTGCTGTTTGTGCTTGCAAAACTGACAATCAGAATAGTAATAATGAAAAATCTTGTAACCTGGCAAGCATCAGATGAGCTTTCTGAGTGCTCAGAGGATGAGGAAGGGGATGATGGGTTTTAACCTGTAATGTCTGAGGAGTCTGTGGAAAATAGCGGGGCCCTGGAGAGAGATGTTTTGGAATTTCCAAGCCATTCCCAGGCAATGGGAGAAAATGATATCAGTTCCCAGGAGAATAGGCCAGAGTGGACTTTGGAGGAGAATGTGGGGAATGAAGGTTTTTCCAAATCAAGTTGCCTTGAAATTAGAAGGCAGAATTTAAAACAAAGACAAACTTGTTTTTCTCAGTGGCTTAGAAATAAGGAAAGAAAAAGCAGGTGTGTGCAAAGTGATGTCATGGGAGGAATTGAGGTCTTTTAAGTGGTTTCTGGGCTCTCAGGACTTTAGTGGGAACAATGTTGCAAAAAGGGGAAACATATCTCGATTTCTAGTTCTAAGTTCCTGGTTTCTGTATTTCAAGATTCTAGGTTTGATTCCTGTTTATGACTTCATTTTCTTAAAGGCTTTGCCTTTCTTGTGGTCCTGTTTTCATGTGTGGTCTTGGGTAAAAAAGTGTTCCCAGGCTACAGTACAACAAAAATAAGTCTCAATCAATGAATCTTTCCTGAATTTTAGCCAAAAGATTAGGTGGCCCATTTTTCATTCTGGGAACGCTCGGAAGGGGTTCTTCCTGGACCGTTTCCACCAGCTTGGCTGCCAGATCTCAGAAATTATCCAAAATCCAAATCAGCCATCAGAATTTTGCACATCCCTATTGTTTACATGCCATGATTGTGTTGGACTTTTCCAGTTGACCTCTCCAACTCATATACCTTCCACAGCAGTTGTATCATACCCATTCTCTTTCCAGTGATTTTGGGTGGTTCCATTGCTTGCGTCAACTGTATTTTCATTTCTTGGCAACAGATGCTATGCATACATTGTTTTTGTGTCCAGTTGTTTTATGTGGAGAAAAGCTCCCATATGAAAGCAATTGGGATTGTTATCCAAGGTAGAATGTGCACATTCAGTTCACATGCAGAAACAGATTTTCTCATGGATGCACTTTGTTTGTGGATGTTCTTTTGTTCATTAAACATATGGATGCATGGTGCATTTTATGTGTTCAGCACATTTTACGCAACTGTTTATGGACCATTCTTAGTGGCTATACACATATGTTCACTTGCAAAAAGTACCCATTCAACACAAAGACTGTATAGTCCCTGTAACTGTAGAGGATACACTTCTGTGTGTTATGTAGATAAGTGAACTATGGATTGTAGTGAATCCTATTGAAATTAAAGATGTCTTCCCCAAGAATACCATAGAGTTACCTTGGATGATCTAGAAAATGTCTAGACGGCATATTTTTTCAGAAGTGAACAAATGAAATTGTGGATGCCATTTCCATGGATTCAGGGATCATACTGTATTGCCAAATTAATGCATAATTTCACACGCAGGAGATTTCTGCTACACAACACAGTCATAGCCTATGTATATTAAAATACTGGTTTTCTGAAAAGGTCCTCAGACCTCTCGATGTGGCAACAGTACAGAATCATGGCTTGGTCAGAGGAAAAAAGAGAGAGAGATTTTAAACCACAGATTGCATATAACTGAGCGTCTGCTCAGGCTTGTACTCTGGTTTTGCCACTGGAAGCATGACAAACTAGAGATGGCAGAGATGGAAGCCAATCCAGGAGGGGATGTTCTAAATCCCCTTACATTTGCAGAACTCTGCTCACAGAACTGGGACCTGAATACAGAAATTATGCCATGTACAAAAAAAGCGCAGTCACAGTGTAAGGTGACATACATGTGCATAAAACACCAAGAGGATACCAACATAGATTATCCTGGAGTTTCCAAGCCAACAGAAATTTGAATCAATTTTCAATTTCATTTAGCTTTCTTTGCAGCTACAACTGTTCTTTTGAAAGGCATGCAAAACACTTTATTCTTGCATTGTTTGACATGACAGAAGCACAAACACAGGTTCAGTTTGCTCAGTCGAGTACGTACGTCTTTGTGTGTGTTTTATCTCCGACTTGGATTCTCTCTACTGCACAAAACAGCTGTAGAAGCTCATATTTTAATTTCCAAGACTCCTTGTGGGCTATATTTGTCCTAATTCCAGAAGGTGTGGATTAAGGTAGATAGAGAGAGTTAGGAGCAGAATAAAGTCACACGATTAAAAACAACTCTCAGTAGAAAAAGGATGCTTTCTGAACAGTTTCCTTCCACAGAAACTGTTGACAGGAGCTGTTGCAAAGAAGCAAAAGATGGCAGTGTTGGCACATTTATGAGAGGAAGCAGCCAAAGCAATGCATCCTGTAAGGATTTGCAGGGGAGAAGAATCCTTTGTGTTACTCTACATGTTCATTCTCTTTCTGTTCATTTTCTATACTACAATCCATCAGAACATTATCTTGCATTAACTCGATGGAAATGAATGGTAACACACCTTTCAAAACTGGCTCTACCATGAGACAGAGGGAAGTCACTGAGTGCATCTACAATACAGAATGAATGCAGTTTGGCACCACTTTAATTGCCATGGACCAATGCTATGAAATCCTGGAATTTGTAGTTTGGTGAGATATAAACACTATTTGACAGAGAAGGCTAAAGGACTTGAAAAAAAAAACCTGCAGTGATTCCATAGCAATTAAAATGGTGTCAAACTGCTTTAATTCTAGATGCACCCATAGTCTCAGCTGGCAAACCCTGGGAAGTGGCAGAGAAATGTTCCCTTGGCTCCCTAACTTGGCCCAATGTCAAATCGCTAAAGGATGATTTCCCATCAGAAGCACTGAAGAACCATTCAATCGCCACCACCAGTTATTTCTTTATAGACACAATGGAATGGAAGTCCTTTTTGTTTTGTGCCTCAGAGAGCAAAATGCCTTGAATCTTTTGTGACTGCAAAAGAATATTACTGCACTGTTCTTCACCTTCCATTCACTGGTTCATGAACGGGTTTATTTCCCTCTTGATTAAGTTCCTCTACTAGGATTGAATTTAGGCTAACCTCCAAAGTGGGCTTGAAAATTCCCCAAATCTGCTCACACCAAAAAGAAAGATGACCAACCAGACCAGACTAGACCATAGAGTTGTGCTTAGTAAAGGTCATGATTTACCTATATCCTAAATAACTTAATTGGGCTGGAAAAAGAGCAAAAGGGGAGAACAGTCTTATGTGGGTCCAATTTGAACCAGGTTTCTAGCCTAGACTATGACCTCAGCCTTTGCTTGAATGAAACAACTGCATTTTGAGGACAACCCAATAATTGGGTAACTTCCTGTCTGAACACTTATTGGCAGGTAAAACCAAGGTGAGCCCATCCAAATCTCAGGACCTTAAAAGTGAGATAAATGTCTCTAATTTATCCTCAAGGGTAGACATTTTCCCCATTCCTCAGATATCAGGACCTATAGAAGTGGTCTCAGAGCATTCCCATTTAGTAGATGAGGTTCAAAGATACACCCCAAACATTAAATCCCCTCTCCACTATCTGTCAAATGACAGCCTATTTATGGACACTGTCCTGATCCAATCAAAGTCATTTAGCTACAATATGGAGTGAACAAAAAAACTAAGTAAAGGGGAGAAAATTATTATCCAACCTTGAAGTGACCAGGTAGCTCACATTCCTCTGAGGGTGGGAAGGTGGCCAATGCTATCTCCAAAAATGGATGAGAGGAGGAAATGATCAAGTCTTCAATAGCCTATGACTCCATACTATCACTTGCTGAGTTCTAGAGTTTTGTGCCTCCTGGTCTCTGACTGTGGAGGCCATTAAAAGAAAAGTGACTTTTACCACACTTGTATGGTTGCACAAAATGAAACAGAGTTTGCAAACATTCTATATTAGCTTATTTACCCAGTGCTAATTGCTTGCTTCTTTGTTAATATTAGGCTTCTGGTCACCAACCTCTCCCATAAGGGCATTGGGATGGGGAAGATCAAAACACTAATCTATGCTTCTTACACAGGTACAGTAAAGTCTCGCTTATCCAACATAAATGGGCTGGCAGAATGTTAGATAAGCGAAAATTTTGGATAATAAGGAGGGATGAAGGAAAAGCCTATTAAATGTCAAATTAAGTTATAATTTTACAAATTAAGCACCAAAACGTCATGTTTTACAACAAATGGACAGAAAAAGCAGTTCAATACACGGTAACATTATGTAGTAAGCACTGAATTTACGAGTTTAGCACCCAAACATCACAATGTATTGAAAACACTGACTACAAACACATTGTCTACTAACAAATTGACTACAAATAAAGATAGAATTTCATAAAATGAACTTACAGTAACAGCATTGTCAGAAGTTAAATTCGTAAAAAGTTCAGTCCTTGCTGCCTAGAGAAACAGCTGTAAATACGGGCAGGAGGCAGACTGTGTTGGATAATCCAGAACGTTGGATAAGTGAAGGTTGGATAAGCGAGACTCTACTGTAACATTTTGCCACAATGCAGGTGGAAGCTGAGTTACCGGTCCAATGAGCTTTAGTCCAATCTCTAAAAGATCTCTCTGAGATTTTTCAATGATCTCCAGAACTTTGGAGAGTTCCCATAGTTTTTGGATTAAAATTCATAGAAAGTTCAGCACGTCCAACACAGAAACCAACAATACCAAATATATTATTGGTGCAGATTGCACTATTGTACTATAAGAAACTCAGTAAATAGACTATGGGAAATTTCAGTCAAATGCATTTTCAAGAAATAAAAAATCTCTTAATTTTATAATTAGGAGAAGAAAGAGGTAAAGGAGGAGAAGGAGTGATTTCAGGAACCATTTTCCCAACAAGAGTTTCCATCTGTGTATTTGCTGGAAAGTAATCTCACTGAGTTCAATTGACATACTTTAGGTAAGCATACAGAAGGACTTTACCTTCACATTTTGTAGTTTCACAATGTATTCTTAGCTGCCAGGACTACTCTTGTTGTATTCAAGTCAATTCATCAACGTTCCAAACTTAGTGATTTCTTTGCAAATTTTATTCAGAGGGTTCACCATTGCCTTTCTCAGTGACAGAGAGAATGTGACTGCCCAAGATTCATTCCTATGTCTGAGACAGGATTCAAATTCTGGTGGATCTGAGAGTCCTAGCTCAATTTTCAAGTCACTATACCACACTGGCTCTTTTTCCAGAACCACTTCCATATAGAATCATAGAATTGGAAGAGACCACAAGGGCCATGTACTTTGAACTTTTGGACTACGCTTGCCGATATTGGACTTGTGCTTTGAACCTTGGAAGACTTTTGGACATTAGACCTGTGCCTTTAACCCTGGACTATGAGTTGGATATCATAACTGGATATCCAACTCATAGTCCACAGGGTAAAATTATGTGTATTTGACCCTTTGGAATGAACGTTAGAATTTGTCTTGCTGGCACCTGTTTATTGAATTGCCTATGGTGTTAAATCCTGGACTGCCACAGACTACTCTTAGAAGAAAGGCTGCAGACCACTGACAGTACCCCTGACAGATGGCTATCCAGTCTCTGTTTAAAAGCTTCCCAGGAAGGAGCTTCCACCACACTCTGAGGCAGAGAGTTCCACTCCTGAACAGCTCTTCTTACAGTCAGGAAGTTCTTCCAAATGTTTAGGTGGAATCTCCTCTCTTGTAATTTGAACCCATTGCTCCGAGTCCTAGTTTCCAGGGCAGCAGAAAACAAGCCTGCTCCCTCTTCCTTATTACCACCTTTCAGATATGTAAACATGGATCTCCTGTCTCTTCTTAACCTTCTCTTCTGTAGGCGAAACATACCTAGCTCTTTAAGATGTTCCTCATAGGGTATGGTCTCCAGATCTTTGATCATTTTAGTTGCCTCCCTTTGGACACCTTCCAGCTTGTCAAGATCTCTTTTAAACTGTAATGCCCATAGAGTCTGAAAGAAGGCACACAACAACAATATGTATTAAGGATTGCAAAGATCTTCAAAAAAATCATGCAAGATTAGGATTCTTCAATGCTTCCCTAGATTTTACTTACATATTTCAAAAAGGAAAAGAGAGAGAGCATGGGAATGAGAGAGAGAGAATAGATGTCCACATGTCAGGATGGATTTGTTGCTGTGTCAAGCAGAAGACAGCAAATAGAAAAAACAATATATAGGGAGAAAGCGCTTATTTTTTAAAAGAAACAATGTGATAAATTACTCATAACCAAATGGAATTGTTTCAATCAGAAGCGGGTTTTTTAATATTAAAAAAGAAACTCTGGGAGAAAGAGAGAAAAAATGAACTGGCTTCATTCTCCAGTTAAGCCTGTGCAAAAAGATCAAAGAGATTTATGACCTGTGTCTCTTTGAGTTTGAAGCTGGAAAGTAACATGTTCTCATTAATAGTCATTTTCTCGTCAAAATAAGGCTTTTATGCAGACAATGTGCCAAGCTTTTGTGGAGCTGATTGTTGACAAAATTTTCAATAAGTTTTAGAGCTGCAGAATGCATTTGAGGAAAGGGAGGGGCAGAAAGGCACAGATGAAATCCTGCATAGAGCAAAATAAGATGAGAGAAAGGAGGAGGAGGAGGAGAGGAAGAGGAAGTGATGGAGGAGGAGGAAGAAGAAGCGGCAGCAGTGGCAGCAAAGAAAGGGGAGATGAAAAGGGGAAGGAAGAGATAAATGTATGCTCAGAGGTCTATCTAAAACTGGGATGAGCAAACTGTAACCTGCAGGACACATGCAGACCCTTTGACTGACCTTTGTGGCTCCTGAAGATCTCTACTGTGTTGTTGAGTGTTTTCCGGGACGAAAGCCCATGTTCCAGAAGTATTCTCTCCTGGCGTTTCGCCCACATCTATGGCAGGCATCCTCACAATCTCTGAAGAGAATACATCTGAAACATGGCCATACAGCCTGGAAAACACACAGCAACCTTGTGATTCCTGCCTTTGGCCCCACATCGATCTCTACAGTACTACAAATATTTTCTATAACCCACATTTTAAAAAACCATACAAAAATCTCCCTGTCTGCATAAATACTTAAAATACCCCTAAACTCAGCTAGAAATACAATACTGTTTTCCAGTATTTCAATTTTCCCCTGAAGATCCCCTCAAAATGGTGAGAAGTGATGAGATGTTACTTATTCCTGCCTTTTTGAGGCTGTAGAAAAAAATAGGTATTTGGGCTTGCTGGAAAATGCAGCCTGTAGCAGTCAAAATGACTCATCTTCCACATAGTTGCTCACTCTTGGACCAAAAGATAATGGCTATCAAAAAATAATGACCCTTGATCATCATCTTGGGTTTCTTCTTCCAAAATAAGGACAGAACTGAGACAAAGTTATCCATGCATAAGAAGTTACTGTGCATTTAAGAAGTGATTGAATGAAAGTCACATTTCACATGCCAACTGCATGTGAACCACAACCAATGACGTTTAGGTCCTATCGTGTTTTACCAGGTAAAGGTAAAGGTTTCCCCTGACGTTAAGTCCAGTCATGTCCATAGTGTTTTACCAAGCCCCCATTAAAATAAATAACATATTCAAACAAAGTCGAGATAATAACACATAGACAACACAAAGCTAAAGTCCTTGGGGCTTAGTGTTATAGCATGCACCAACCATTGGGGATGCTATAAATTCAGAGTTCAAAGTCTAAATGATTGTGGCCATGTCAAAAGAGTTCCAGAGTCTATGTGGAACAAGAATTCCAATTCTAGCATCAATGAAGGCTGGATCTACACTGCACTGCCCTATATCCCAGAATGTGATCCCAGATTATCTGACAGTGTAGACTGATATAAAAGTAGATGATCTGGGATCAGATACTGGGATATAGGGAAATGTAGAACCAAAACACAGAAGTCAAGAGATAGCAACAATCAACAAGACAGATAATCCAAAGAGTACAGAGTCTCACAACGAAGCAATACATTGCCTCTGCTGGCATGTGGTATCTACTGCTGAAGGCACTTTTACAATGAGTAATGTGTCAGGGTATTGTGTATTGTGAAATGTTAAAATCAATCTGGATTCAGCAATTATCGAGTTAATGAGAGTCTGCTATGATTGATGTATCACAGGACCAATGGGGTCAAGTGTGTTTTGAACGGGACTTACTATCTTGTTCCTGTGGAATGTAGAGGGAGTGTTTTCCTGTGTAGAGCGGAGAACAGCGATGAGCAATGTGCTGTGTGTGTGCATGAGTGCTTCGGCAAAGCACTCATGGAGGAAAGGACTGAATTTGCTCTGTCTGTAAATAGATCATGTAAATAAAGTAAATCAACAGTTGGACTTCGTCTGCTGGAGTGAGTTTGTCCAGTGCTGTTTTCCACACGGGGAAACAGTCTGGAGTGAAGGAGGTGAACCGGGATGGTGAATTTTTGGATTTCACTCTGCTACCCATCATCCCCACTGACATAATGTAGACTGAGAGGACTGCTAGGAGCTTCTGGTCTTCAACTCCAACATTGGCCCTTTCAACCACCCTTCATCCTCACTGTCAGAGTAGTCCAGGACACCCTCAAAAACTAGATAATTTTCTTTAGAAACATCTACCATGTTCACTCCAGTTCTAGATGACTAGAAAGACTTGCAGCCATTCAGTGAGTAAAAAGCAAACTAAGTACATACAAACACAAGGACAAAAGGAGAGTCTTATGTCACTGCCATATAATCCAGTTCAATTTGGATTTCATACAGCTGTGTGTAAGGGGCCTAAGAGAGTATTCAACATTGCAGTTATGGACTTCAGCCTATACAGATCTATAACTCTTCTGTATTCACACCTTTGTTTTTGTGAATGAATTCAAGAGCCTGGCTGGCTTATGACAAATAAATCTAATCTTGAACTTGATTTCTAGGGGGAAAATGTTTTGTACTCAGTTTGTTCCTGTGTGCCTTCAAGGCCCCTTCTACATGTTATATAAAATCCAGATTATCTTCTTTGAACTGGATTATATGGCAGGGTAGATTCATATAATCCAGTTCAAAACAGATAATGTGAATCATCTGCTTTGAAAATCTGGGTTATATGGCAATGTAGAAGGGGCCATAGTAATTTCTGATTCATAGCAACCCTAAGATGAACCTATCATGTGGGTCTCTGGGGTTGAGAATGAGTAACTCACCCAAAGTGTGTGTTTCCATGTCTGAGCTAGGATTCAAACCCAGAGTTGTAGTCCAATGTTCAAACCGCTACACCATATTGACTGCCTGCCACGCTAAGCTGTCCAGACTTCCTTCTAGTAAAAGAAAAATTTTCCATCTTACTCATGCAATCACAATATTAATTCGAATTGGGGGGGGGGGGGTCCTGACGTATATGCTAAATTGCATTTGGCTTGATTATACTTTCCACCACCCTTGTGCTCATTTATGTCAGTCCGTTCCCCCTTTTCACTCCTCTGTGACACAAGGATCATGATATTCTGCTGCCTTCCCGAGTGTTGTTTACTAATGTCACTTGCCCTCTGTTGAAATTAGCAAGTGTTAAAATGAGGACGTTTCTGAGCGCTGGGGAAAGAGATGGGGAATGTTTGATTTATTATGATGAACCCGTTAGATTTGTAACAACTTCAAAATCAGGAGCCTGTCTCCAGGCTGCATCGTTATTGCCCTTCAAGTCTTTGTCAGCTAAGTGCCAGCAATGGGGCTCAGCTTGTGCCGCAGACAGGCTTAACAACATGCGGGAGACAGAATGCTGTGAAGTATTTGTCATACCACTTTCTTACAACTTCCCTTGGCTTTCTGCTTCCCTCAGTGCAAGTTAGCTCAGTACCGCCCTGAGCTGTTCTCTCACATTGACATGTGCATTTGAGGCAGAATATTAGAATCTGGAGTAAGAATGGCTGAGCTTCAACAACAGGATTTGGCAAATTGTGGACCATGGGATGATGCAGACCTTGGATGCTACTTTTGGGGAGTTCCAGCCCTTCCTATCAGTTCCATTAGTCCCCTTACCTCCATTGAATTTTGATTTCAAACATGTTGGCAAGCATTTGGGGCATTTGTTGTCCTGAAACACATAGAAATCCTACCATACACAAGAAAATGTATAAAAAAATCTCATCTAATCCAAAAGCACCTCAGAATCATATACTGAGCCCAAACGACCTCCCTTTTCCCACTGCAGTCCTTCTCAAAATGGGGAAGTGACACAATGTCAACATTTTGATAGTGTCTGCAGAGGAAAATTGAGATATTTGGGCTTACCATGGGGTGGTGGAACCCATGTGGGAAGGGTCTAGGCCTATATTATTCCTGCACAAACTAAAGCTAAACTCATGCAGTTACATGGTACATTAAATACTGACATTATAAGCTGTGGATATCACTGTGTGCATGCTTATTGCCCCATTATGCACTGGGAACAACACAATGGCCATTTCTGCAATTTCAGTGACTCGAGTGTCATTTTGAAGACACTGGCAAATGTGAAACTGTATGTGAAATGATTGCATTGCAGATTTACTCTCATGCAGTCATGAACCAAATGCATACATTATACAATGGCACCAACAGGATTATAGCCAAAGTCTCACTTATTATTTTCTAAATTCTTATTTAGAATTTTTTTTGGTTTCAAAAATTATGATAGAGGAAAAACAGTAAGCAGGCATTCATTCTACATTGTCTATGCACTCTAAATCTTGTTGGCAATCCCAACTTGAGTAGACGTGTTGATCATTAGGATTTAAATAAGAATTGGTTTAACATCCAACAATTAATTCAAAGGGTAGATCACCAAAAGGATTAAGCTTTTTATGTTAATAATATCTTTTGTGAATTTTGTGTCTACAAAATACACATTAATGCATAATTGTAGTTGTAAGGTTCATTGACCATTGAATGATCACTGCTGCATGTTTTTCCCCATACCTTGGAACCGAAGAGTAAAAATCACAATAAAGGTCCTTAGAATCTGGCTGTATCGACCGTCAAAGTCCAAGCTGCAGGGATAGAATTTGAAAGTATATATAAATGTGCAAATATCAAACATATTTTTTTTCTAATACTGAATTACTATATTGTGATATATCCACCCAAAAAGTTGAACTTCTCAGAACAGCCATACCAGAACATGGCACAAGTGGTAATATATTGCCAATATTTAGCTGAAATAGACAACTACTATCTAAAATATCATAGTGGTGGCCGATATATTTGGAGCATCCACTTCTCTGATCTGAGACAGATTTAGTTCCAAAGAGATTTTAGATATTACAGTTATTGTAATATCTTCTATTGGTTAAATGACAGCAGGCAATCTATGTTCCCTTACACAAGGCACGGAAGCTTCTTTCAGTTTTACTTTCAATTACAAGATTCAAATTATGGTTTCAGATTACAAAAAAGACTATTACTGGATTCAAATTACAGGATAGAAATTCTACTTAAACATGTAGATTCCCCACAGCACTTCAAGGTAAGTCCACTTTATTAAGATTCTACACTTCTGTGATTTATGTTCAAGCTCTATCATATTATGAAGAAATATACAAATTTGAAAAGTTGTTTTAATTAATGAACAAAAACCAAACAAATTTTTTTATCTATCTATATTTTCACTTATATGATCAAGATCCATCATTACTTAGGCAGAAACTGAGCAATTACAGATCCAAAAGAAAAGACATTTAAAATAAATAACAAGTTATGAAATCATATTAAACACACGGACAAACACATGTATTTTATAAGGTAGAGCTATTAGGGCACCCAAAATGATCAAGAGTTTAGGCATTCAATTCAAAGAGAAACATAATATTAAAAGCTACTTTAAATCCCATATTGGAAAAAGGTAGCATAACAAGCAAACAAATAAATATTTATCCTCAAACCTGAAAGGGGTCTGTTAAAAAACAGGCAAGAAATTGACTACTGAACAACCTATGGCCCATCCAGACAGGCCTTAAAACCAAGAACTGTCTCTGTTTTACCGGAGGCATCCAAATGGTAAAACCGAATTAACTCAGAGCAAAGCAAGGAAATCCTGCTTTGTTCTGAATGAATTAAACGCCTGGTAAGATCCAGATCTTAGGTACGATCCGGGTCTTACCAGGTGTGTGCCCAATATGGATTAAGCCCAGGGTCTACATCACACGATCCCTGGGATCAATCCACACAGCCATCTCCATTTTTGGTCTGCAGTTGTCTCAAAAACTGAGAGGCTCCTCCCCCCATCTCCTGGTGCGTCATTTCCTCATAGCAGGAGGGTGCGGGGAGGACCATAATGGTAGCCAATTAAGCATTAAAAACCTTTTAGAAGTTCTTTTGGCTGGCTTTGGGGTGTCTCCATGCCATTCTGATAGTATTGGGGATGGAATGAAGACACCCCCCGCCCCGGGAAAGCCTGCGGGTTTTTTTTGGGATGTGTGGGAACTTAAACCTGTGCCATAATGCGTTTTTTGAACCCATTTTGGCGCGTGTTTAAGTCCTGTGAGGAAGCAACCAAAACAGATTATCCTAGTCTGTCACTTGAATCTAACTAGGCTGTTACCTGATATAGCCTTCCAAAGCTTTTAGACTATAACTCTCAACATTCTCCAAAGAACATATACACTACCCTGTTTCCCCGAAAATAAGACAGTGTCTTATATTAATTTTTGCTCCCAAAGATGCAGTAGGTTTTATTTTCAGGGTATGTCCTATTTTTCCACGAAGAAGAATTCACATTTATTGTTGAACAAAAAAAAGAGCATTTATTATATACTGTACAGTAGTTGTCATCACAACCAGCATAACCAAACTGTGAATCCTTTCAAGAATTTCTTGTTACTACCTTTATTTCCATGCACAACAATCTATGGTACGTACATTTAACAATCCTGCATGCTCTGATGTTCTGTTTGGCGGGCATGCTTCCAAACAAAAACCTTGCTAGGTCTTACTTTTGGGAGAGGCCTTATATTTAGCAATTCAGCAAAACCTCTACTAGGTCTTATTTTCAGGGGATGTCTTATTTTCAGGGAAACAGGGTATCTAAGATGGCTTTAAAGAATCTGGGACTTGTAGGCCAACAAGTAACTTTTTAAAACTCTGCAAGCATGCACCTTTAAGGGAATATAGCACACGTTTGGATTGGGTCTATCTGCCGAACCTGAAACCTGTTCACCCACCCTTGCTACTGCTGCATCTTCAGAAGAGAAATGGCTAAATACTTCCCACTAGAGCATATGCTGAACTATATTTTATCCAGCTACAGGGAAGAAGATTTGGACTTTGTCCATTGATTCCCTTCTAACTTACTCTTCTATGACTCTCCAAAAGATTTATAGGAGTGAGCAGTTAAAAGAATTATAAGGGAAAGCAATCAACATTGCCCTCCCCCACAACTCTAAAGCATATACTTTCATCTGGCTCATCCAACAGTCATATACCTAGTTTTTGCTACTGGCCGCCATCCCGTTGACATTTATTTAGCTTGCTAGAGACTCGTGCCCCCTCAGTCAAAGCTAATTAACACTTAATTGACTTCAGAAGCATTCTGCGCTGCGTTTCCACTTCATGAATGATCTAGCAACACGCTTTGGAGAATGCGTTGGGGACTTGGCAGGTGTCAAGGGAGCACAGGGAAGGACAACGGGAAATGTAAGATCATAGACCCCTCTGTCTTCCATCCCGTTGCCACTGGTGCTAAAGAAGCTGGGTAACGAAATGAGGCGTCCCGGTGACTGTCACTGCTAATACATTTTATTTAGCTAAAAGCGCAGTTTACAGTAGCTGGAGCTTGACTGATCTGTTGATAAACACTAATGTTTTCCAGTTGACAATTTTTCCATGTTAATTTCCTCTTCCTTTGGCAGGCCTGCCCGAGAAAGCCCTATAAATAGTATCCATGCCATCATCCTTTTTAAGTTATTAATGAGCCATCATGTTGAAAAGGTTGCGCTTTGGGGACAGGGTGTGCTTGACTGTGGATTCTGACATTGATGAGTGAGCATTTAAAACCTGGTTGTGATTAGATCAAGTCAGAAAGCAGAAAGGAGAAGGAAGGGAGGAGTGGGGATGGAGACCAGACCCTGAGCACATATGCAAGAACCATGGGCAACTTAGATATTAAATAAAGCAATAATCAATCAATCATCATCAGATTATTTTATTGTGGGTTGGCTCCTTCGAGATCTAATGGTGAAGGGGAAACCTTAGATTTTCTTGAATAGTTTCAAAGAAGAAAGGTATGAGACAATTCTAGTCTCCCAAAGTTCTAAGGGGTGATGGAAATAACAACCTAGGAATAGCATAGTTAACTACAACACATTATATTCATGGGGAAGGGTAACAAGGGGATGACATAAACAATTACTGGGTGTTGAACTTAAATAAAATCCCAAGTTAACATTGTTGTGATAACTAGGGCTTCATCTGCTCTGTAGAATTAATGCAGTTAGATTCCACTTTAAATGATGGACTCAATACTCTGGCATTTGCAAAATTGTGTTGATGTCCTTTCAAACTAAAAATCTCAGTATTCCACAGCACTGAGCAATTGCAGTTCAAGTAGTGTCAAACTGCATTCATTCTGCAATGTAGATGCATCCTGGGTTGCCCAAGTCCATTGAAGCTGGCCCCAATCATTCCAAGAATTACAGCCGTGCAATTATCGATCAAGGAATTCTTCGTTCTTTAGAAAATTTGAAATCCCAGGATTTCATAAGATAGAGTCAGGACAATTTAAATGGCATCAGCTATGATTGTCTAATGTAATAGACTTGCTTCATCAAAGAAACAGAAGGGCAGTGTTGCCCAAGTGGCAAGATATTGTGCTGACGCTATTGGAGCCAACACAACATAGGCAGTTGTGTTGGAAGGGAATTGTCATATAATATTTCTACTCCAATTGTGGCCTGGGCCTCTGCTATGTCCACCACTGTCATGGGATGGGCAGCATGCCCATCCATCACTGAACTGGCAGGGAAGTGTCCTAGGACACTTCCCAAGCCCTATCGGATGAGGTCGTGGAAAAGAGGTGTCATCAGAGAAGAACATCAGCCAAGGAAGAAGCAAGTTTCAGCAGAAAACTCATGCAGTTTCCAAATATGGTTTTTAAATATGTTCTGGATTGCTGTTGCTGGTTTTAGTTTAGCATAAAACTGTCTTGTTTAAATGCACCTTTTCCTTTATTTAAGAAGGTGTGAAGAACATAACATGTAGTTTGGCCTTCATGTGACTCCAGAAAGGTCATGTACAAGACTCAGAAGCTCTCCTTCTGGGTTTTATTTTATTATTTATTCTGCTTTTAAAATGAAATCCTAAACATCTCCCCATGTGTGGGTAAGCAATGGAAAGGGAGTTCAATTACAGAATGACGGGCTAATTTCAATAGCTTGCTTTAGCTATTAAGCCCTTCACAAAGACTTTATGGATGTTCTAATGCACACTTGTGAGATTTGCAGTGTAATGAAAATCTCATTCAAACACTATAAGGAGTGTCCGGCAATGTAAGGTCACTTCCATTTGTTCTCATTACAGCCCCGGAAGGGCAAAGGAAGAAGGGAGAGAGAGAAAAAAGAGAGAAAAGTATATATGTAGCACTTTATTTTGGCTATATGGGGAAAAAAGAAATCGAATGAGATGCCTTTTTTGATAATGGCCATCAAGCAATGTATCTTGTTGTAGTATAATTTAGATAACAACAATATTATATATACTGTAATAAAAATAATGGCCAAGAACCAACTTTGAATATATATGGATGAAAAATTGAATAGTGCTTTTGGCCTGATTGCCCATATCTCTACTTTAACAATTAGCAGAAACATCAGACAATTGTGGTCATTTCTGCCAGCAATTGGGACACAGTGAGATAATTTTTCCATCTGCCTCCTACTAATGATCTGAAATGGGATGAAGAATTGTGAGAGAGGTCCTACTTCTCATTGTCACAGCCTCACTTGAAATGTTGTCCTATGCTGATGCAATCTCCTACAGAACAGTCTTTCATCCTTCTGGGTGGCTCCTTGAATTTTAAGATGGCGATGGAAATAATTTTACAAAGAATGGTTAAAAAACATGTTTGTCAAGTGTTGACAAGCCTTGATGGGAAGAATCTTGAACTGATATGTTTGAGACCTAATCTGCATAAAATTTGCATGTGGTTGTTTTAAGAAGAATAATGTCTTTTTTCACCGTGGCAACCAGCCATGGAGATCCAGAAGCCAAGTGTCCACGTAATCTGCAGAAAGGTGGTGGATTTCTAGGTCCAATGGCCACAAGCTCTCTGGAGCTCCATGACCTATTGCTATGGTGACAAAATATATTTCAGTTAAAAGTGACTGTCCAGCAGGACCGAAACAAGTGGGCAGTCTGGACTTCACTTTCACCATTTCTTAACTTCTTAACTTTAGAACCTGTAAATAGCTCCTTGGAAATGTTCTGGACTGGCTTCTGATTTCGTGGCATATGCAGATGAGTCCCACATGTAATTTTTTGGATACTGGAGAAGTCTCAAACTGCAAATAGTCATTAAAAACTATGTTGTTTCCAATTTTTTTTCCTTGCAGTATGGAAACTAGTTGTTCTTGTCTGCGAAAATGAAATTTTAAAAGATTTACACCCCTACTGAGCACAAAGGTGAAGGTTTCTCCTCCATGCTGGTTCTAGCAATGGCTTTTAACAGTAGCCAAAGTGGACCCCCAAAGCAGCTGCCAAGAAGCATCAGGTTCCAGTCCAAACTAACTCTGGCACACTAAATTATTGCCTTCAGCCTTTTCATTAGAAGAAAAGGATGAGAACTGTTTTGCAAAGAGGTTTGTCAGTTTTCAGTTTGATGAAGCATAACCTCAAACACAAAGCATGTCTTTTTCTTCTCCTTTTTCCTAGCACGATATTCTTCTGTGCCTGACAACAGACCTTGTGTTACACGCTTCCCTGGTCCGATTCTTGCTTTCTGAGATGTCATGCCCCCTCCCTTTTTATTTGTTGTGAGGGAGGGTTAAGACATAGGCCTGACACTTCCATTTGATGACTTGAGTGCACCAAAATTTGGTTCCCAAATTTCCAGCTGTTTGAAAGATTCACTGATAATATCAGTCCCTAAAGGTGGTTCCTTTTATGTGCGTGAAGGATTCATTTTCTGTGCAAAATATTTCATATAGTTCCAGTCACAGTTGGCTGGATCTTATTCTGAGAAGCATCTGTCTAAGCCACTGGCAGAAACTTTCTAAAACATGTTGCATTATACATTACTATTGACTTTTAACTGCATCTCCACAGCTCAGAGATCAAAGGAAGGTGTATATTTCCTCCTCTAGCCAGGATGTTTCAACAGGACCGCATGGCCTTTGGACCACATTCTAGACAGATGGACACAAATTATTAAGGGAAGTTGCAGACATCAGCTTTAGTTTGTTACGATTTCACCCAACAGGGAGTATGTCAAATCTCCTGTTGAGTAGCTTGGTCAATTTGAGACCAAGCAAGGGATGTAAACATCTCTCAGTATGGAGTCTGTTGAATTCTTAACAATCACACTTGTATATTTTCCTGTCCTTGTTTCTTCATAGAGCAATGGACTGAAAAGTAACTAAAGGGAACTTATTGAATCAATGGGAGTTACCATATATACCTGTATATATCTTATTAGTCAAGGGCAGTGTTGAGTTCCAAAAAATGGATTTGATGTGATGCATGGATCATTACAGTCACGCCTGGCTACCAATGCTATTTTCCCACCCAAGTATTCCAAAAGGCCAGAAATAGCATTCCTGTGGAGAAAGTAGAGAAAGCTAATGTTTCCTTTGAGTTCTTTTGGGACAATCTAAATTGTATCATTTGTTATTTTGCTGAGAGAAGGAGATGTCATTCTCTTTTTGATAAAAGTGAAAGATGCAGTACTTACTGTACTGTATTGTATTTACCCGTGGATAAATCAGTCAAGGTTTTTGGGGTAACCTGAAACTATCAAAATGTATCAAATCACATCAGTACCCATCTTGAAATTGTATTTATAAGAAACGAATGCATATTCTCATTGCCTGTTTTTTGATGCCTGAAAAAGAAATGTTCAGATAGATTGGGTACCTTTTGGAAACAGTATTTGACTGTGGATTCAGCATTTAACAATTAATGCAATCGGCTATTGCAGTTGAAACTACCAACACAATTTTCTTTTCCTCTGGGAAGTTATTGTTAGTCATGAGTAGTCATGCTCTAATTTGGATTAATCTACAGGATTATGGCTATATTCAGTATTTCTCTTTTAGTATTTCCTCTTCTAACTTTCCTTTACTGACTACAGAACCTTTGTGTCTATTTTCCCCCAAGTGTGCACAATTTAGCCATGCATATTTTCAAATGTGGACCTTTTTTGTGTATACTTTGTCTCTTCAAAACCTCCCAGTATCTTTGAAAAATATGCAAAAAAAAATCTGGAGATAATGTGCCTTTCTTCTTGCAAAAAATCTCAAGAGTCACAGAAAGGTTACTTTTGTCAAGACTATTTAAACCAGTGAAATACTTTTTCAGCCTAGATGAAAGTGATGAACGTGTGACCTTGGATGAGGTTTCAGATCATTTCACAGATTGTCAATTCACAACGCTAATGGAGTTATCACTTGTTTTTTTTCTTAAGATCACTTCTGAGTGGAAATGGAAAAGTCCAACTATTTCCAGAGATTTTGTGGGAAATTAAAATAGCTTTGTAATATTGATTAATTCATTTGTTTGTATTCGATTGTTCCTCTTGGGAGCAGAGGACAGCTAAGAGTCTGTATAAAGTCTCTTTGTTTTACCTCATATTGTGAGCCACCTTAGGTTCAATATTGGGAGAAACATGGGATATGAATTCAATGAAAAATAAAAGGTGCAAAATCAAATTCATTGTTTAATGGAAGAGACAGAGGAGAAAGAGGAAGAGTACATCGTGATGAAAGTGATCGAGGAAAAGAGTGTGTAATAAAAAAAATACCCAAAAGTAAGAAAGCTACCATAATTTTATGCTGCACCTAAACTCATAGAATAAAGCATATAAACTACCATATATACCAGGCTTGGTCAAATGTCGGCCCTCCAGGTGTTTTGGACTACAACTGGCATAATTCCTAACAGCTGTTATGTTGGCTGGGATTTCTGGGAGTTGAAATCCAAAACATCTAAATGGCCAAGGTTTGCTTATACCTGATATGTAAATACTAGGCTTGTCCAATCGATGGAAAAAATGTTTCAATTCTCGTTTCTAAAGTAGGGGGTGCCGGCGCTTCGATATAGAAATTATTTCCGAATTTTTCACCCAAAAATTTCGGATATTTCCGAAAATTCCTAATGATTCTTAATGTTTCTAAAATGGCGGACGCACATGCGCAATCGCCAAAAAAAAAAAAAAAAAGGAAACCGGGGGGGATTTTTACAGGGCTCTCCCGCCCTCATTTCTTGAGCTATCCTCATCAAATTTGGTACAGTGGGAGATCACATTCAAAACTCTTTGCTCAACAAATTGCAGAACGTTTCCTGTCTCCTATGACTTTTGGCGAATTTTCATAACTTTTTATAATACACTATTTTTCAATATTTGAAGAAACCTGTTCCTGGTTTGAAAGTCTTATTTCCTGTTCAATTGGGTTCTTATCACTGTAAAAGTCCCTCTTCTACTTGTGTAGACTTTGGATTAGAAACGCAGCACACACCAAGCAATGCCTTGGCAGGAGTGCCACTGTCCTAAGGAAACTATAAATTGCCTTTGAACCTTTTGATCAATGGTGCCACTGGCTGACCTTGTGATTGCAAAAATGAAACTCTGGCTGAGGACTTTGGATTAGAAATGCAGCACACGCCAAGCAATGCCTTGACAGGATTGGCAACGTCCTTTGGAAACTATACATTGCTGTGGACCCTCTATTGAATCAAATCCATGTCTGACTTTGTGATTGCAGAAATAAAACTCAGCCCAAAGCTTGGGAATAGAAATGGAGCGTGAGGGAAGCAATGCTTGGCGGGTGCCCCACGTCCTTTGGAAACTATTTCTTCCAATGTACCCCTTTAGGTTTGAAAACAATGTGTGTCTTTGTGATTGCTGCAATAACACTCAGCCCAGGGGCTTGGGATTACAAACGGAGGGTGAGGGAAGCAATGCCTTGGCGGGTGTGCCACGTCCTTTGGAAACTATTACTTCCAGTGTACCCTTTTGGGATTTAAAACAATGGCTGATCTTGTGATTGCTGAAAAAAAAAGGCAGAGGTCTTTGGACTAGAGCGGACGCCAAGCAATGCCTTGGCACGAATGCACACGTCCTTTGGAAACCATTACTTCCAGTGTACCCTTTTAGGATTGAAAAGAATGGCTGATCTTGTGATTGCTGAAATAAAAAATAAAAAGGCAGAGGTCTTTGGACTAGAAACAGAGTGGATGCCAAGCAATGCCTTGGCGCCCACGTCCTTTGAAAACTAAAAATTGCCTAATGCCTCTATTCAAGCAAGGACTCTTTGCCAGATCCCACAAGCCCCAAGCCAATTACCCAAAAAATACACACAATATTGAACCAGCAACAAAAGCCAGCCCTTACCAGACCCAAACCCCTGTCTCAGTGTCTCTCTCTCTACAGCCAGAACTTCACCCTCTCTCCCCTCAATGCAGGCGGCTTGATTCCTACTAGCGCTGCAAACCACCCTCTCCGCTCGGTAACCCAGCCCCAAATGGCTTGCCAGGGTTAGGGAGGGGTTTTTTATGGAGATCTTCCACGTGGACACAGAGGACACTAGCCCCCACCTTTTCCAGCCATCGTGGAAGTCTCTGATTGGCCTGGGAGCGGCAGCCATTTTAGGTTAGGTTGCAGAAACAAAAAAAAAATTAAAATATATTTTTTAAAAATATAAAAAAAAATGGGGGGGGGGGGGGAATTTAACGAAACATTAAGACACAATTAGAGAATGGGCCAATGATGGTTCGAATTACATTGCCAGTTGCGCCCAGGGACAATGTCTCAATAATCGGTTCAAAAAGCGAGAACAATCCAAAATAATTCTGAAATAAGAATCATAACGAATTTTTGGACAACCCTAGTAAATACTCATGTATAAGTCAACCATATGTATAACGTGAGGGCAGGTTTGGGGTCACAATTATGGATTTTCATATGACCCTTGGATAAATTGATGGTCATTCTTTAGAGAGGGGAAAACACCGATGCCTTGTCATTGCTGTTCTTGGCAATGGCCACTGCCATGACTATTTCCCCACCCAGACATTTGAAAAGGCCACTGCTAAGAGTAAAAATGATCAATGCTTCTTTTAGTTTCTCCTAGAACATATCCGGAGTCCACCTTTTGCTACTTTACTCAAAGAAGGGTCTCCTTTTTATATATATGAGTAAACTACTCACATTGATCTGTGGATGAGTTGACCCAGTTTTTTGGGGTTCATTTTTTTACTTAAATTTCTAGCAAAAATTGGGATGGCAGACTTTTAATTATAGTATGGATGTTGTTCCCTCCTCTGTTTGACTGGACTTCCCTTCCCCATGCCACATGAGCACCCCTGTTCCCTCCCTTCAGATTCCCTTCCCTTTAATTCCTTGAATTGTGTTGGGTTTGAATATAATCCTGTACATGGCTTTTAGTTTAGATTCTTAAGTTATAATTATCTTAATGTCCTAACAATGATACATTTATTTTAAAGTCTTAATTCTCTTAACCCTTAACTCCGATATGCATGTATGGGACTACATCACTGTTCTCTCGAATTGGTCATTTACTATAATAAAATGAATTAACTAACTACTAAAATTTCTAGACTTATACATGAATATAAAGGAAAGTAATTAATAAGTATAGGAATGCAAAGTTTGCTAACTCTAAAAATAATCCCAGAAATTTTTGATTATCTCACCCAAAAGTCCCATAAGAAATGGGTGCCAGACTGCATAGATTGGCCACTACTAGAATTCTTTTTAGTACATAATGAATAACCTACCATATGTACCCATAGGCCTTTGTAATGTTACCAAAGGTGTTGGTAAGCACATATTAATACCCAGAGATGCTAGGATATGGGTGGGAAAAGTGAAGCAATTATTTTGGACCTGCAATTCTTAGCATTCTTTAGCACTAGCTTTGTGGGCTGATGTGATGTCCCATGGGCCTTGGAGTTCTGATCCCAGCGCCATCGTGGTTGATGATGACGAAAACATGGGTTTTTTGCCAGCTCAGCATGAGACGGAATTTTTCCAGATGCCTGTTGTTGATGATTCTACCCAAGAGCCCATTAAGGAAGACCTTGAGCAGGCCTTTCCCACTGCCTCCCCTCCTTTTGCTAGGAAACAGTCCTATGCTGCGAGTCGGGGTGAAAAAGAGCAGTTTCGGAGAAGCTTGAGATTAGCAGCTAAACAAGACGTTAATTAGCTATGTTCCCCTGGGAAATTCTAGGGAGGAACGCATCTGGAGGGAGATGTGTTTCGCTTCTCTTTCCCTTGGGAAAGGAAGCTCTGGACACCTGCTTTGCAGGGAAATGGGACTTAGTTAAAAGTGCCCAACACTGAGAGTTCCGTGCGGAGTCAACAGATCAGCTTCAGGAGTGATTTCATGTTTCCAGCCAAGTGTGGACTTCGCAAAGTCTGCAACTCCAGTTTCCTTGCCTCGCCTTGCCTTGCCTAGCCAAGTATTCAAGAACTATCTTGCCTTGCTTCCAGCCTTGGACCTTGTTTCTAGTATCAAGCCTTGTTCCCAGTTTTTGCTGTGGACTTACTTTGAACTTCGGAAAGATCTTTGGATGTTTTCCCCACTCTATTGCTTGTAAACAGAGTGTGTTTCAGTTTGGAATTATAACTTTGGACTCTAATATAGAATATTGGACAATATAATTTTGGACTATATTTGACCTTCCCTGAAAGGTTTGTTACTGGACTACATTTCCTACTTGTTTTTATTACTCTTATATATTTCCTTAATAAAGATATTAGATAGTTTTTGGCCTCCATGTGTCGGTTCTTGGTGCTCCGTTGCCTTGGGCGTGACAGCTGAGTTGGTATTTATAACTTTTGGGACTTTTGTTCAATGTAATGTCGAAGAGCAAAATTGCAAATTAATTAGTGGAAGCTTCCACAAAAGAAAGCAAAGCTTTCAAAAATGTAGGAGAATTTTGGGAACTTTCTGGATTCTATATGGATAATTCTGGGGTCACGGGAAGTTTTCAAATCGTTATAGTGAATGAACACATCTGGAACAAGACACATTGAACAGCTCTGAGCAAATATAAGTTTTCTTTGAAGAGTTATGCACAAAAGCTACTATGCCTTTGATGCTGGGAGCATTTTTTATTTGATTTTACATTTTGCCCATTTGAACATGGTTAGCATCTCATTGTGCTGTTATGTTCACAGCAACGTCTGCAGAGAAGATTCCCATAACAAGCTTTTAAAACAACAACTATAACACACCCCTCAGCAATGTGAGAGAATTCCCCCTTTACATAGTGGCTTCAAGATAGGCTGTCGCCTGTTGTGTGGCAATGCTTGCTGCAGAAACTAATGGGATGTACATGCTGATTCTAGAGTTTCAAACCGAGATCAAAATACCATGCAGGGCCTAATGTGAGAGCTGCCCACGCAGAGAGCAGCTTCCAGCCATGATAGATGCAACATTGCTCTGCTAGTGGGAGGCTCCATTCTAGCAGTGGATCTATTTTACTGGTGATATCTGCTTCCTTGGGGAGAAGGCAAAGATTTGGAAGGCAGCATCTCATCTAGTCCAAATGGACCAGATGGGTATTGGGGCTCCAGAGGCTCCAGCTTGTCCTGGCCTTATGCTTTGAACTAGCAAATGACCTGAGGATGAATTGAGTCTACCTATATTCTCTTAAGATAAGAGTGGACAATTGTATTGTGGCCAGGAGCCATTTTTTCCCAAAAACACACAGTACGGGCTGCAATTCCTCTACAGTGAGTCCAAATACCTACATTATCATTGCAGTCCTTCTTAAAATTGTGACAGTAAGTGACACTTTGAGTCAACATTTTTAAACACGTTATTGAAAAAAATGAACATAAAATCTATAACATTTTATGAATATGTGCAAAGGTTGGTTGGTAACATGGGGTCCTAGGGTCCTGGTGGAGATAGGATAGGGGAAATCTGTGAGGGTCATGCATTGTGTTTTCCGTATGGTTTTAAGGTAAAATGTATCCAAAATCATGCTGATTTTAGGAGGCTTTGGGAATTTGGAACTATACCAGTTACAAAATGGGGTCCAATGGCTACATGAGATGCACAGGTCAAATTCCACCCACTCCTGTCTTGAAATTTGATGGCTGCAGAGCTCGGTTTGGGCTCCTAGCCATCATGGGTGCCATGTTTTGACATCAGCAGAGATGCCCATATGACAAAGAATAAGAAGGACAATCTCCTCACCTTCTTCCTGGTTGCATGTGCACTTCTGCTTATGTCACAACAGGACACCCACAATGGCCAGCAGCTAATATAGAACCTTGTAGATGGGGTGATGGTGCCAACCTGGGCATGATCCATCCTCTTTCCCCTGCACTGATGAAAATGTGGATTGCAATGATGGCCCATGTTGACAGGGGATTGGTCCAAATAAGACCAAATCAGATATCTACACTGCCCTGAATCTGTGGGGTTACTTCAGAGTTTTAGGCAAACTGGATTAACCTCATAATACTTACCAAATGAAGCAATGCTATGGGAACAACCAAGACCAAATTCAGGGTGATGGCCCTTCAACACAGCCATATAACCCAGAATATCTAGGCAGATAATCCCACAAAATCTGCTTTGAATTGGGTTATCTGAGTCCACACTGCCATACAGTCCAGTTCAAAGCAGATAATATGGGATTTTATTCAGCTGTACGGAAGGGGCCTGAGTCCAGGTTATAATGCCCATGTAGATGATCCATTACTGGTTTGGTGAATATGTTCTGAAAGGGTTGTTGTGTGTTTTCTGGGCTGTATGGCCATGTTCCAGAAGTATTCTCTCCTGATGTTTCGCCCACATCTATGGCAGGCATCCTGAGTGAATAATATATCATTGGATCATTTATATATAATAGTCTTCCAACCCTTTTCTTTCCCCAAACACAAAACAGATCACTGCAGTTTTATCTCTTTGATGGACAGTGGAGAGAAAAAAAGAGGAAAACCGCATTAATGAAGCAAGTATGTGTGAAATAAAGACAATGAGGATGACTCTATTCCAGCAAAACTGTTTTGTTCCATGGATAGTAAGTGAGGAGACATAATGAAGTGAAGATGGTGGTGGTTGTGATGATTTTCCAGTCTGCCAAAGTCCAGTTCCTGACTTGTTACTATGAGATACAGGACTCTTTTGTCTCTTTAAGAGATTTCTCAGAGGTTTTTCAAACATTAAAAGTTCTCAGACAGTCTGAAGGCATGACAACTCACAATCTATCCCAAATAAAGAAAAATGGTGGAAGTATGGACTCTAAAAGTCTAGACCTTAAAGGTCATATCTACTTGGGGTGCCCTAGTCCTCCAAAATAGTTGTCCACCTTTGAAGCAATCTATCCTGAGACTGAAGGTACCCGAACTGGCTGCTACAGATGATAGGAAAGTGGGCTTTGTGTTGTTGAAGGCTTTCATGGCCAGAATCATAGGGTTGTTGTGTGTTTTCTGGGCTGTATGGCCATGTTTCAGAAGTATACTTCTGGAACATGGCCATACAGCCCAGAAAACACACAACAAAGTGGGGTTTCTCAATAATCTAAGACATCACTGTCTTCTTCTAATTTTTGCTCCACTTTGCACCACCGCTGTCATATCCTATTGTAGCTGCCTGGCCAGTAACCGTTTGATACATTTAATCTGGCTTTGCAAAAGTCTGACTAAGGTAGGAGACCCTACTAGCAGAAGTGGTTATTATTGCGTGCCTCCACATCATTTCTGATTTATGGGGAGTCTATAACAGGATTTTCAGGGGCAAAGAGTGTGCGACTCTGCCCACGGTCACCCAGTGGGTTTTCATGGCCAAATGGTGAATTCAACCCTGGTCTCTAGAGTCATAGTCCAACATTCAAACCACTACACCAAACTGGCTTTCAGAAGTCCTGCCATCCTTTTGCTTCCATGGAACAAATACTCCCGTCATCAAAAGGTGGGCATACAAAAGTTAAAACAGATAAACATAGATACAGCTAGAAAAATCCTTTCACTATCCTGCCCAATGTAGGATCAAGACCAATGTGTTTTCTTTTCTTCATTTATTAAACCCTTAGCTCAATCTCTATTAGCGCCCTCATGGTTTTTTTTTTATCCCACCTGCTAATTACATCGGCAAGCTATCATCTCTCTTTTTAAAAATTGATCCTAACTGATAAAGATGCTCTTTAATACAATACTAATTTATGGGCATTAAAATACACAAATTAAAGCCTTGGCAAGCCACAGTACAATTGCCCACTGCAAAGGAAATTAGATTTGATGGGGGAACAACGCCATTTCCCAGAATAGTTCCATTTTTAATAAGATCTTTACGCATGTTGTTTGTGTTCAAAACGAAGTTCCCCACCAATGTTTAATTTCAGTAGATAGAGAAAACGGCAGGGGGTTGGGACAGAGCGAGAAGCAAAATTGACGCCCGTGCTGCAATTTTGGGTATCAGGTGGAGGCAAAAATAACATTGCAAATCCAGGTGATTTGTTTGCTTACTTCTATGCTTAATCCTCATTCCATTCTCCCCACCTATTTATCTACAATCTATATGCACATCTGTCTTTCATCCACATGGTTCCTGGCTCTTTCTTGCTTAAACCTCAGACTATCCAAGAATTGATATTGGGGGTATTTTACCAAAGTTTTAAAAGGGTAGGCAAATACTATATATCAGCTATGTAATTAAATATACCTAATTAAGTAACTTCTCTTCCTGTTTGGTTCTCTTCCTCTTTCTTCACTGTCTAGCTTTCGCAACATACAAATTAAAGAACCTATAATGTCATGGACAATCTAACTTTATCTTTCACTCAGGTTATATTCAACTTACAGCCAAGGAGTGGAAAAGATGCCTATGAGGAGTTCTGCCTACGTGCCACAGCAATTCAGTTCTTCTTGAGTACTTATGCACAACCAAATAGGTGGGTAGTCATGCTGATTGGATTCTGGAAGCTGCAGTCCAAAAAGTGTTGTTTTTGGAGGTTTAGATCACTGAGTATTCGAAAAGTGAGTGTTTTAGGTTGGGACTTGAGTCATGAAATGAAAATATAGTATACCCACTATATCTACAGGTTCAACTAAAAACTGATAGAAGCTTTGGTGGTGCAATGGGTTAAAATATTGTTCCGGCTGAAGTGCTGACTTGAAGGTTGGGTTGCTGACCTGAAAGTTGCTGCTTTAAATCCGTGAGATGAGGTGAGCTCCCATCTGTCAGCTCTAGCTTGCGGGAACATGAGAGGAGCCTCCTAGAAGGATGGTAACACATCTGGGCATCCCCTGGGCAATGTCTCTGTAGACAGCCGATTCTCTCACACCAGATGCAACTTGCCAAGTCACTTCTGACACGATTAAAAAAAATACAATGGTATATCTTTAAATTTGTCTAATTCCTCCATAGCTGATCTTCCAAGTCATAGACTTCTGATTTCTTGACTGCAGTTTTCTTTATGATAGAGCCAGCTTATGGAAAGTATCAAACTGTTTCAGTGTCTTCAACCTCTGTGGTCACTGACTTCTCTGGTTTGTTTTAGGGTGGAAAAACATTTTCCTGTCCCAAATCCTGATCAGAGAATTTCTGATAATTCAGAATGATGTAGACTTTTTTGTTCCTGTCAGGAGTGAGTTGAGAAACCGCAAGTCACTTCTGTATGAGAAAATTGGCATTCTACAAGGACGTTGCCCAGGGGACGGCCAGATGTTTTGATGTTTTACCATCCTGTGGGACACTTCTCTCATGTCCCCACATGGGGAGCTAAAGTTGAAAGACAGGAGCTCTCCCTGCTCCCCGGATTCAAACCACCGACCTTTTGGTCAGCAGTCGTGCCGGCACAAGGGCTTAATCCATTGCAGCACCCAAGATTTGATTATGTGGACTAAAAACAATATGTAACTTTACATTTGTTCTTGGGTTATAAATGTAATTTCCTAGTTAGTCCTATAATAAAAACATGGAAAAGATTTATTAAACTGCAAAAAATTTGATTTTACAGGACATCCTGCAGCACACTTTCCTATAGTTTTTCAATGAATGTTTGATAGAGTCTTGACCAATGCAACATAGTTTGTGGCAACCATAAAAACAAAGTTTAAGGAGTGTAATTTTCCTGTTTCTTGGCAGAAAGGGGTTGGACTGGATGCCCACGCGGTCTCTTCCAACTCTATGATTCTATGAGTCTAATAACTACTTTCAAAGTAGGTACCACACAATTAAAGCGGAAATAATGCTTTCAAACTAGGAACAGAATTTCTTTTCAAATTTTGTTACATAGTGTAATTTTATTCTTTATAAGACAGATTCTTATTTTTATACCCTCTATTATCTCCCTCTCCTGAGATCCACTTTTGGAGAAAAGTGGGATATAAATGAAATTGGTTGAACAGAATAAACAAATGTGTTTTCAAATTTCTGAGCTTCAGGGAAGCTTCACAGGAAATTGTCTCCCCAGAAATTCATTTCAATCTACCACAGGGTTTGTATATTTCAGAAAATGATGGGCTATATTCTACATCATCCTTTTGGAATTCGCAATCATACTGTATGTTTTCTAGGATTGTTGCATTCAGTCCTTTGAATCTGCAAAGTACTGCATAAGATACACTTTAATTTTATTTGCATTTCTTCATAACTTGAGGTATAACCTTCAGGTGCCATTTTTTGCCCTTCCCTTTTTAGCTGACCACACAGACAAGAAATCTGGGTGTGCTATTGAACCTACAATGGGCCCTTGATATCAAAATCCATGGATATCAATATAATGAAGTTCAAGTCCCATTATATGCAATGGTATCACAAAATATAAAAAATGTCAAAACCTAGGTGAGCTTTTTGGAATTTTTTTTTTTTTTTTGGAGTGGGGATGGTCAAGCTATGGATGGCTGAATTCATGGATACAGAATCTATGGACTCTGTTCAAATTGGGTTGTTGTATGTTTTCCAGGCTGTATGGCCATGTTCCAGAAGTATTCTCTCCTGACATTTTGTCCACATATATGGCAGGCATTTTCAGAGGTTGTAAGATATGGAGAAACTGAGTTTCTCCATACCTCACAACCTCTGAGGATGCCTGCCATAGAGGTGGGTGAAAAGTCAGGAGAGAATACTTCTGGAACAAGGGGATGCAGCCCGGAAAACATACAACAACCCTGTGATCCCGGCCATGAAAGCCTTTGACAACTCTATTCAAATTGCCTCAAAGATAGCACTCAGGTACTAATCTTTTCAGAATACCACAGGTTCTATTACATTGAAGAAGCCCTTTGTGCAAACTTAAAGCATACTTATTAATAGTGAGCAGCTGGGGTGTTGCCATAGGGCAGAAAAATGAGAAAAATACCCCTCCCCCATTCAATTTCCTTAACTCTCCAATTTTTAAACATTGCAGTAACTTAAATTTTTCAGTAATTCACACAGGCATTTAGAAACAGTTTTGGGATATCAAAAAAAAACCATGACAAATGGGTAAGATTGTAGATGTGAATGGAAGTACATGCACATTTGGTTGTACATGGACACGTACATCAAGTGGTGTGTTTTTAATTGTGCAATTCTCTTATTCAGCATTATGGTCCAACAATACAATCAACGTGTATCTCTGCATGCTGAGATTTACACTACATAGTCCCAGTGTAAAATCTCTCAGCTTCTGTATTTTGCTTTTGTTTTTGGCTGATTGTTTGAATTACAATTAGGGATGTGAAAATTTTCCATCTCCTCCTCCTCATCCTCTTCCTCCTCCTTCTTTCCAGGGTCTGACATCATTGTCAAGTTTTATCCAAGTTTTATTTAGGGCTGTAAGAACTCATTTTCTTTCTACTCCATGTGGCCATTAATACACCTATAATATTCTTAGTGCACATTTTCCTTTCTGTTGATGTGTAATTGTACTTATTTTTCTAATATGCCCAGTGTTAGTGGTGCAAATTTCCTTGCGTATATGTAGAAACAGAGGACAAAGTATAAATCCTTACAATTTCCCTTAATGATGGAAATCAAAAGATCTGTTCATAGACTAAAAAAAGAGAGAGATAAATGTGTTGAAGAAAAAAGTTGGTTAACGTGCTTTCATTTTCCATCCCTAACTGCCGCCTCCATAATGCTGCATATATTTCTAAAAGAACTTACTGTTAGCTTTGATTTGTTTGCAACAGAACACTGAAAACAAATCAGAATACAACTTTAAAAATATATGTTTTTATAGTCAGATTAATCTATTGTTAGCATTGAGCAAAACTGCACCTGAGAGAGATTACTTTGTGTGGGGCAATGCCCCTATTTTGCTCTCTCCTAGAGCCCCGTCATTCCTTTCCTTGCTTTAAAAGCTAATGTGAAATACCCATTTACTGGGAATAGTTGATTTTATCTGGTAAGACCATTCTGCATTCTTAAGACTTTCTGCGCCACTCTGCAAAATCTACAGCCACAATTAATGCAAAACAAAACACCACCAAATTTGAGAAATATCTATTAATAACATATATGCCCATTTTGAAAGGCTTTCCCTGTTCAGTACTTAGGAGCAAAGCAATCTCAGGAATTATTTAGATTGTCTTTTGCATTTCTAAACCAATTGAGATTACTGAGTGTTAATTAGGTCCTTTTCTCTTCCGCTCCCCAGAAACCTAACTGGGTAAAGTACTATATGGCTATATACATGAATGCATAACTGCTAAGGGCCTCTGTTAAATATTCATGGACTGTTATATGAGAAATCCTTTCCTTTCCAGATTTGGGTAAGTATCTCCATTAATAAAATCCATTTATGTAATAGCTGATCAAGTCTTTTTTGTAGGTGACTTGAAGTTCAAACCAGAAAGGGGAGGAGGAAAAAGATTATAGGTTATGCAGTGATGGTGGAAAGGGACTATGGAGTACAGGATCTCAATTATTTTCTCAATTTTAGTTGAGCCATTTCATGCAAAATAGTTCTTTGAGTAGGAATCCTAGGTTTTCTGAAGGTAGTAAATTAAGGAACATTGGATTTGCTTTCTGGATCTGATTAAATATCCATATACCCTTTCCTCTCCCTTTTCCTAGACTATGGTTGGCTGCTGGTCATCAGAAGGGCCTTGTTTTGCCTCTGAATATGAAGGTTTCATTATCAGCAGTCATGCACCAGAACAGACGTCCATCCTCCACCAATGCCTCCTCTTAAAAGCCACCAAGGTTAGAGTCATTCATTGTAGAATGGCCATAAAGGTCTAGGACTTCACGATTCCCCTTTTCTTGTAGGGAGAACAGATTAAGAGAACAATGTTCAAAGATCAGTAGATACAGGTTAGCAACTTGTGCCTTATCGGAGGAATTTCTTTCTCTAATTTTTGGTGGTCCTGTCCACTCTCATTTGCTATTGTAGTGGGAGAAAATTCTATTATCTAATCCTTTGAAAGATAGCATGAGGCACACCATACATCTGAATGCCTTCTTGAATGTAATGATAAAGCTAGGGCATTAAAATTATGATGCCTCCATAAGAAAAAGCACAGCAAACTCACCAATGTGCATGGCAACTCGTATACATGTTCATTCTGCTATGGTGATTGTCTTCTCCCCATAATCCAATGGGTGGAAAGGATTGGCAGACCCATATCTTTCTTGATCTTGGCATGATAAGATCTCAGCTGGTGGTCATTGTTGTGAGGACTGAATCTCCAAAGATGGTATATCTTGTCAGGATGTACTTGGGCCCGGGCTGTGGTGCAGGCGGGAGAGCAACCCAGCTGCAATTAACTGCAATGAATCACTCTGACCAGGAGGTCATGAGTTCGAGGCCCACTCGGAGCCTATATTTGTCTTTGTTCTGTGTTAAAAAGGCATTGAATGTTTGCCTATATGTGTAATGTGATCTGCCCTGAGTCCCCTTCGGGGTGAGAAGGGCGGAATATAAATGCTGTAAATAAATAAATAAATAAATATTGCTGGTATTAACAGGCCTGAAAGTTCCACATGAAGCAAGTCTCAACAAGATCACACATTTGCTTCTTCAGCTGTAACAAGCCCCAAATGATGGCGAGATCTGTCTGAGATTGGAGAGGAGTAGAGGTATTGACTAGAAAACTGTGCAGCCATTCAGCATTGAGTAAGACCCAGGTGTTGCTCTGTACTGCCTTGTTTCTTAGGGGCATTTGTTCCTCTTGTGTCCAAATGGTTCTTTGTTATATTCCTTCTTCTTCAATTGACAGACTTCTCCACTGAGCACTGATAGTATACTCTTCTCCCTCCACTACAGCTGGATACTTTTTCCTTCTAGAAAAAACAAGCTATGCTTCCATCCATTATCCGGACCACATGCAAAATGTTTTTGTTTTGATTGACAGGATGATTGTTTTGGCCATGTTGCTGGATGCTTCTTAAAGCCAGTAATATCATGAATGGCAACCCAGGAATGGCAACATGATAGTGGGGGTCCCTTTATAAGCACAGACTCACAACAACTGCAATAGCCACCTTGTACTCTACCATCCAGTTTGCTATACCTGGTGTACCTGGTCAGAAAGACTATATCTCCTCAGGTAGATTCATCCTAAGAGACAACAACTGACCCAGGATCAAACAGTAAGCTCCAAAGTTGAACCAGCCTTTAACCTGCTTTCAGCTTTCAATACTTCATGATGAACATAGTTCAGTCTAGGGAGGACTTTTTCATGCTGGTTACTTGAATTTTGCTAAGATCTGTGTACTTAGGTTTTTTTGTTCTGCTTGTTTGTTGGCTCTCCCCACCCCCTTGCACACACATATACTTCTGAATCAATTTGGCCTCTCCTTCTCTAAGGGATAGCAATTTCCCTTATTTGCACACAACACAATGGAAGAGCTACGTAAGCTGGAAATTGCTATTGACAATCTGCCTTTCTAATTACTGTGACTCTGAAGAACAACTCGTTTTCTGTTCCTCACTTCCTCATTTCCACCATCCCCCTCCAATATGCATATGCATGGAAAGTGGTTTTCCTCCTTTCCTCTTCTATTGCTTTCCCATCTTTGCCCTACTCTAGTCTCATGTACTGGTCCAGGTTCTCTCCTCAGCACACCAGCTAGGTTGTCAAGTCCTGGGAAACTGAAAAATAATAAAAAAAATCTTTGACATTAACTTCTCTTATATTTCTTTTCCAATGAAGAACAGCCCAGATATTTTTGTGATGTAAACCTAAGACTGTGACCAGATCCAAAGCAGAAGTACAATAACAGCTAATTTGCTAAGGACAACTCTTGTTTTAGTGAATATCTCTGCTCTCTGATGGAGCCTGCTATTTGAAGGAGGGTAATTTTGTAAAACAGAAAGTATAGAAAGACAGAGGGCTAGTTAGAATTGTAGACTTGGAGAGTTGTAAGGAATCACAATGGTAATCCAATCTGCACCATGCCAAAGTCCCATCAAGCATGACAGATGGGCATCCAAACCCTGAGGGTCCACCATTTTTCAAGGCACTCAGTGTCAATGTAGAACATCAGCTATATCTTTAGAATGTATATCCTAATATCCAATTTATATCTTTTTTCTTGTAATGTGTACCTAGTGGTTCAGTTTCTAATTTATGGTATAGCAGGAAAATACTCCCACCCCCAAATAGTTGGTGACAGGTATCTTATTGTTTCCTATTTTCTCCATTTACCCTGATCGATCCTGAGATAGAATTTTTTTAACAAATATATTGTCACAGAATTGAGTAGCCAGGAGAATGCCTGTTGTTCTAATTGTCGCCTGAGAAAAAGTGTAGTCTTCTGAGTAAACAAAATACAATATTCTTGCAGTTTGAAAGCCATGAAAGCCCATTTCCTTAGTCCTTGGTCCAAGGTAGTTCATGCTGGGAAAACATGGTGATAGTTAGATGACCACTCACTGATGGTTAGTAGATGTTCCCAGTCTCAGGATTGCAAGTCATAGGGTGTATCTACACTGTAGAATGAATGCAGCTTGACACTACATTGACTGCAATGTTTTGATGCTGTGGAATCATGGAAGATGTCTTTATACAATATCTTTAGCCTTCTTTTCCAGAGACCAAAATACAAGTCCCATGATTCCATAGAATTGAGCCATGGCAGTTAAGTGGTGTTCAACAGCATAAATTCTACAATGTATATGCACTCCTGCATAACTGCCAAATTGGAAGCTGAGAGCAGCAGTGTTTTTCCTCTATGATAGTATTGGTGTTGATTTTTGTTGGGAAACTTATCATTTATCTTGACATCATTTTAACAATTTTGATCAGATTGGTGGTAGAATTATAATTGATTGTTTTCTTTAATAAATTGTCAGAAGTTGCATATACAGATCCTGTATAGTGTGCTGTTGTGTATTTATGCCTAGGCTTTCTGGGGTAAACTGAATTGCTTACAAATAGGCTCTTATGAGAATCTGCAGTGCGAATTTGCTGACTTTGGTAGCTTCATCATTTGGGCTTCCGCATTGTGTTCAGCATTTCATTTTTGCAATCTTTTACAGGTTAGTGGGGGAGGTGGAGGGGAGGGGATGGGAGGGAGGGAGGAGAGAGGGGAAGAAAGGGGTGATTAAATGAATGCCTGAGGGTACATATGTAGAAGAAGCATACCTGAACAGAATGAGCAAACGGCTGTACAGATAATCCCGCAGTTCTTCAGCTGCCAGGTTTTCTGGTTACTTGCACTTCAGTTGGGTCTCTGTGAAGACGGATGAGAGTGTTGCCAGAGAGAGCAATGAAAACAAAATGCAAGTGTGTGCATTTTTACAACCCTCTGTTTTGGGGAGGAAACATTTAACAGGTAACGGCGGTTGTCCCTCTCCAGTAAACCTTTTCCAGGAGCATTGCTACACCTGAGAATCAGCCTACCCAAAAACTTCTTTGCTAATGATGCCTCAGAGTCTAATTCAACAATACGTGCAAACACATAACAGTCGGAAGTTCTGCTCATTCTTTAGTGCAAAGTAGCACAGGGAGAAGAAAATGATCCTTTACCTTCCCCCATCCATCACTTTCCCCATCCATATCCCCTCCCAACATGCATTCCTCCATAGGCGGCTCCATAGTACTTCAAGAAAAGACACATTTGATGAGGCCAAACTTCCACCTAGTTCCTTTTTCTGTTTTCAAGGTATTTGATCCGTTGTCTATGGGAAGCCCATAATCAGATATGAATGAAATACTTCTTCATGTTCTCCGATTAGTCCATAAACAAGACATGGATGCATGGTAACCTTCTTCCTCAAATTCTCTGAGAAGCCTATAACCACAAAACTAATGGAAAGCTTGCTTCTTCCTCATGTTTTTCAGGAAGTGATTTTGAACACGTGCTATGTGTGTGTATGTGTGTGTGTGTGTGTATCAGGTCTGTTCAGTTTTTGTGTCAAGATATTAATTCTTTTTTAATTTGAAAGAACATTTGAAAATTATCAGTGACATAATGATGTTCATCTCTTACACTGAAGACACAAAAAAGAGCCTAGTGTAGGAATAGGGAAAGAGCATAATCTTAATCTGTCTTTGAGGATCCTGGCATCCCATTTTCCAAAGAAAATGACTATAATCCTTTTGATATCATGTAAATGTGTAATTTCTCTTACATGCAGGCTTATACTTTTTTGGTCATGCTCAATGGATGAATTCAATCTAAGGTTGACTAAGTGATGTTCCACAAGTGAAATAATTTCATAGGCAGTTCTTCATTCTTGGTTGGTTCGTGACTCTTTGTTAATGCTTTCAATGTACAATGTACTATGTCTTTTGCACTGGCAATTTTTATTGTTAATTGCCATCAAATGAATTTTAATGTATGGAGACCTTATGAATGCGAGGCCTCCAAACCACCATAAAATCCTGGTCAGGTCTTGCAAACTCAGGACTGTGATGTCCTTGATTGAGTCTATCTGCAGTGTGGTTTTCCCCTTTTCTTACTTCCTTTCACAGTCCCATGCATTATTGTCTTTTTTTAACACATTGCATCATTTCATGATACAGTCAAAGAATGACAGTTTGGCTATGTTGGCTTCTGGGGAGAGTTTGGGCTTGATTTTCTCCAATATCCACTTACTTCTTTTCTTAGCACTTCATGGTATCCATAGAATCCATCTCTGCCACCACATTTCAAATGAGTTTTCTTCCTATCCGTTTTCTTCAATGTGAAGGTTTACAACCATAAGTTGGTAAATGTGATGGCCTGGACAATCCTAATTTTAGTATTTCATATCATTGGAACTTAAATCCAACTTTTGTGTTGATTTTACAGTCAAAACAGGAATCTGGCCCTAGAGCTGCACATTCATGGATGGCGTGTAATTATTGACCTGTGTCTTCAGTGTACCACTTTCTGCATTTTATCATGTCAGAAGTGACTTGAGAACATACTGAACATAGCTTCTGGTGTGAGAGAATTGGCCATCTCCAGAGAAGTTGGCCAGGGGATGCTTGGATGTGTACCATCCTGCTATGAGGCTTCTCTCCATAAGCTAGAGCTGACAGACTGGAGCTCACCCCATCTCACAAATTCGAACCGTAACCTTCAGGTCAGCAGTTCAGCCAGCACAAGGGTTTAACCCACCTCACTACCACAGCTTCCTCACTTACTGCATTTATATTGCAGAAACAACCACTATGCAGTCCACATTGTACCATGGGACAATATGCCAGCATCTTGGGAGGTACATTATCTGTTGTGTAGTGTCAGCAGCCACCACTACCTATTTATGTGTGTGCAAATTTTTGATATGCCAGCATAATATAGAATCGAAAGAGAGAGAGAGAGAGAGAGAGAGAGAGAGAGAGAGAAATTGAAAGAATCTGTTTTGACCCATCTTCCTCTACTCTAAGAGGCTTTCTTCCATCTTTTTGCAACAGGCATTCAACTAAAATTTGCAGGGAAAAAGGCCTTCTTCTGAGCCTATAATGGCTCAGGAATCCCTCCTATGGTACAACTATCTGCATATCTCAGAGGAGAAATATAGGTTTTATTCCCAAACAGATATAACCTTAAAGTCTAACAAGATATTTTTGACATATGTTCACATGGACTGCAGCTAGCTCCATCAGATATATCTAAAAAGTGGAACGCTTAGCTGGTGCCTCAAAGCAAGTGTTAATGGGGTCTGGTTGCAATGAACAACCATTTCCCATTTGTGCCTAGACTTTGGTGCAGAATATGTAATCAATAAATAGTGGCAACTGAATTTTTTCTTTTCTTTCAATGTTAAATTCCACCTAAAATTAATGCACCTCTTCTGCTTTCAAATGCAGAATGTTCTACCAGAGTTGAGCTGGATAATTAGCAAAGGTTTATTTCCCTCCCAGTAAATGGATTCAAAATTAACTGGGTTCATATTTTACTTATGACTTAAATTATGGCCCACTTGGCTCCTTCCATAGCTTTCCTTTCTCCTTTTTCTCCCTTAAAAAAAAAGAGAAAGAGAGGCTGGAGATTTACTGCCATTTACATATTTGAAAAATGTGTTCTTTCTCTCTCCACATTTCTGCCCCCATCCCAAACCAACCTCCATTAATTCCTGACTGGATCATTTCATTTCTACCACTCTTTTTTTCTTGTCTTTTCACTTTCTAAGTGGGGTGTGTGATTAGAACAAAAAAATGCATGGAGAGAAAAGAGTCGAATTTCCATAGCATTTTTCATAAATAACATTAGCGAACTTTACTTGTAAAACTATTTCTCACCTATTTCCTTTTTTTTTCTTTTTTCAAAGTGTGAACATGGCAGGATGGAGGGAGGATATTATTATTTCCCTAATTTTTGCTTTATTTTTCTGTTAATGCATAAGAGATGCTGAACTAACAATGCTGAATTTACAAAATACTTGCTATTTTTGAGCTCTCTGCATTAGCACATGATTAATATCATCTCTGGATCTTAACAAATTAACATCTGCAAACTCACTTTGTTCTTGAAATGAAACAATAGGTATTGTTTAAACTCTCTCAAAGTTGTTAAAATGATACCCAGAATGTTGGGGATGGAAATTGCAAGCATGCATTTTATATTTTCATGTTGTGGTCCACTAGAATATAGATTTGGCAAGAAGGAAAGGAAGGAAAGCTCCATAAAATACTGTGTGTTGGAAGTGGAAAGACAGGCACACCAATCTTGATATTAATAGCAAAATTATTATTACAAAATTTAAAGAAAAAGTATTGGGTGAATGTTTTGATTTTTAAGTTTTTGTGTGGTGCTCCCATGTTTCTTAATATCTGTTTGAATATACAAATCTTACAAAATAGAGCCAGTATTTGAAACAGAAATGATTTTCTACATGGTCCATAGATAGATAGATAGTAGGCATGTCCGATCGATGAAAAAAATGTTTCAATTCTCATTTCTACAGTAGGGGGCGCTGGTGCTTTGATATAGAAAGTATTTCCGATTTTTTCACCCCAAAAATTCGGATATTTCTGAAAATTCGTAATGATTCTAAATGTTTCTAAAATGGCGAACGCGCATGCGCAATCACCAAAAAAAGGAACCGGGGGGGGGGGACTTTTACAGGGCTCTCCCGCCCTCATTTCTTGAGCTATCCTCATCAAATTTGCAATGCCATTGCAAGTTGTGCAAAGATACTTTGAAAACTAGAAATTCCCTTGCTATATTTGTAAGCAAGAAAGACACTTGAAATCAATGGTGTCTCTGGCTATGTAATCCCACAAGCCTCAACCCAATGCCTTCAATTAGAAATGGACCAGTGACCACCACGCCAAGCAATGCCCTGGCAAGGAGTGCAAAGATATTTTGAAAACTAGAAATTCCCTTGCTAAGAGAAAGAACCAGCAACAAAACCCTAACCCTTTCTCCAAACCCCTCTGTGGGAACAGCTAGACTGGGCCCCTTCACCCTCTCTCTCCCTCAAGAGTCTTGCTTGCTCTCCGTTTGCAGAGCACCACCCTCTCTGCAAAAAACCCAGCCCAGAATGGCTCACTTGGGCTTTTATGGCAATCTTCCATGTGGATTCAAAGGACCCTAGCCCCCATCTTTGCGTCCATCATGGAAGCTTCTGATTGGCTGGGGAGCTGCAGCCATGTTAGGCTGCGCTAAGCTCCCATTCAAGGTAGGTTGCAGAAACAATTTTTTTTTAAAAAATATTTAAAAAAATATATTAATTTTTTTGTGGGGGGGGGGGGAATTAATGAAACATTAAGAGACAATTAGAGAATGGGCCAACAATGGTTCGAATTACATTGCTGGTTGCGCTGTGAGACAATGTCTCGGAATGCGTATCAAAAAGCGAGAACAATCCAAAATAAATCCGATATACGATTCAAAACGATTTTTTGGACATGTCTAATAGATAGATAGATAGATAGATAGATAGATAGAGATAGATAGATAGATAGATAGATAGATAGATAGATAGATAGATAAATATCTCTCTGCTTTTAAGCTGTACTTATTAATCTACTCACATGTTGCTTTCAATCCACTAGGTAGGTGGAAGCTGGGCTACTACTGTCTGAGACTAGATCTACATTGCCATTTAATTTGGTTTCAGAATTTATTTATTTATTATTTATTTACAGTATTTATATTCCACCCTTCTCACTGCATTGAACTTCATTATATGGCAGTGCAGATGCAGCCTGTGGCCCCTTCTACACTCATATAATCCAGTTCAAAGCAGATAATCCATATTATCTGCTTTGAACTGGATTATATGAGTCTACATTGTCATATAATCTGGTTCAAAGATGATGATCTGGATTTTATATGGCAGTGTAAAAGGAGCTCGATTTAGAAAGGAAAGTCTTGATTAATCACATATTTTTAGCTGCTTTTAAAATGTCCAGATTGTATTTCTCCTTTCCGCTACTCCACTTTGTCCTTGCCTTATTTCCATTGTTGCATCCTGAATGCAAAGAGCAACAAAAATTGCATTCATTTCAGGTTCCATCTGCACTGCAATTATAATGCAATTTGAACTGTATTATATGATCAGTGTAGACTCATATAATGCAGATTAAACTGTATTGAACTGGATTAAATAAAGGCCCTTCTACACAGCCATATAACCCAGAACATCAAGGCAGAAAATCCTACAATATCTGCTTTGAACTGGGTTATGAAAGCCGCCCCGAGACCCACTTGGGAGATGGTGGCGGGGTATAAGAAAAAGTAGTAGAAGTAGTAGTAATAATAGTAGTAGTAGTAGTAGTAGTACTAGTAGTAGTAGTTATAGTTGTTGTTATTATTATTATTATTATTATTATTATTATTATTATTATTATTATTATCTGAGTCCACACTGCCATATATTCCAGTTCAAATAAGAAAATGTGGGATTTTATTCAGCTGAATGAAAGGGACCTGAGTCTACAAAAACAATATAATGGTGTTCAATCTGCATTATAATGGCAGTGTAGATAGGGCCTCAGAAGGGATGAAAGGAATAGAGAGGTAAACTCATGCAAAAGCAAACTTCTCCTAGTTTGTGTACCTTTCCTTATTAATATATTTTGCTGTTTTGACCACACTTTGATATTTCCTAGTCCCATTTGTCCTATTTTTCACCTATGAAATGTCAGAGGACGTGATCTGGATTACAAACATTCACCAACCATGCCACCATAGCTAGTGGACCTCAGCTAGACTATTAATACCTTTTGGGCTTCTGTGGAACTAAAAAATAAAGTGCATCAGCCAGCTTTTGCTCACTAATGTATAACAGGACTAAGACCCTAATTTATTCCGTTAAGCCTAGCATTGAGACTAAGCCGCTCCTTCCCTGAGCTGCAGAAGCTTTGACGTAAGAAGACAAATAATTTTCTCAAGTCCCTTTCTTATTTTATTTCATGTTATCTTCTAAGCCATTTGATTTTGACTTACTCCAGCCCGGGGGCATGGCTGACCTTCTGATAAAGCCACCAAGGCACCGTAAGACGTTTGTCTGCCATCATGCCAGGCCCTGGTGACAGAAGACGAAGAAAGAAGAAAGTTTGCTCGCCGATTCCCTCTCAAATCCTTCCTCCATTTGCCTCCTGGCTGTTCTTTTTGGGATAGGCAGCAGGCTCCTGTGTGGACTGAAGAAACATGGTAGGCTGGCAGGATGACACGTTTTCCTCCACTTTAGAGAGATACAGAAGCATATCAAGAGAAACATAGCCTCTGAGAAAGGACACTATCAATTTATATTTCTGGCCCTGAGCTGTTCCGATGACCCTGATTGTAAAAGCCAGAAGAAATCAGGGGAAAAAACCCACATGGACCAAGTCCTGGATCAAAAAACAGAAGCAATGCTAGGACCTGCATCACAGCGGCATCTGGAAGATTGTATTATTTCCAGCATTCAAGTGTAAGATTGGCTTTGCAGGATCTGACCAAAGGCCTGTTTAATTTAGCTTAGCATTTTGTACAGTATCCCAAATAAACTTTCTGAACTTATTACTATACAACCCTGTTCTGAGAATAATTGGGGTTTCCAAGAATAGCTCGTTGTAGATGAACATTTCCAATTTTGTTTAAAAGGTTTGTGCATATTTTGAATCCACCGCATCTTCCCAAATGTTGCTTCCTCTCCCTCTTCCCTTTCTCTTTGTGCTTCCCAAGCTATTGTTAAAGTCCAGTGACAGAGGAGGGGAAAAGCAACAGGGCCAATCTGTGCCAGATGTTCGCTTAAGAAGATAATAAAGGAATCAGAAGCAGGCAGGTGGAGAAAACAGCAGGAAAACAATGGCAAGTTCTCAGCATGTCCCCAGTTCAATTGAGACCAACCCCAGGGGAAATGGCACACAGCTTGTCAAGGGAAAGTTCCATTCCATTGAACAAAAACCCTATAATGGGGTATAATGAAAGCCTGAAGATGCAAGATAATTTGTTCTTTCATACTGCATATATCAACACTGATGTTCACAAAGTCAGGAACTGTACGTTTTAGAATCAAAGAGTTGGAAGAGACCCCAGTGACCATCCAGTCCACCCCCCTTCTGCAATGCAGGAATATAAATCAACTAGCTGTGCCTGGCCACACATTGCTGTGGCGTTGTCTGGTGGTGTTGGTGAGAAATTGTTGAGGTAGTGGTTGTATTGAATGTCTGTTGTATGGTTGTCTTTATGTTTAGTATGCACACTGAAGTGGATTATATGGCAGTGTGGAGTCAAGATAATCCAGTTCAAGTATAATATAATGTATGTATATATACTTGTAAACCGCCCTGAGTCCCCTTCGGGGTGAGAAGGGCGGTATATAAATGTCGCAAATAAATAAATAAATAAATAAAGCAGATAATATAAGATTCTAAATGGGTTATATAGCTGTGTGGAAGGGCCTTGAGTCTACACTGCCATATAATCCAGTTCAAATCTGATAATATGTGGAAGAGGCCTAAGTGAGGCCTAACTGTGCCTGTCCCCTGGGCTGAGGAGGTTGCTAGGAGACCGAAGTGGGCAGAGCTTAGTCTTCAAACTGGCAGCAATTGGATAAAAACGATTATTCCTCTCCCTGTAATTAGGACTTTATTTTTCTTTTCTTTTTGTTGTATCAACCTAGAGCCGTGAATGATGGGTTGTGTTGTCAAATTTCAAGGTTGGGGGGCCTGTAGTTTTGTTGTTTTGTCCGCTGCCCTGATGCCATCACTCTTTTATATATAGAGAAGTACTTCTGACAGATGGCCATTCAGCCTCTGCTTAGAAACTTCCAGAGAAGGAGACTGTGGGTCCTGTCACACAGCCATATAGCTCAGGGTGTATCCAGAGAGCACCTTTAAAGCAGGAGTTGCTGCACCAGATGATGTACTACAGAAAAATGAATTCATTCACCACAAACCAGGAAAGCCCTGGCAGTGAATTAATTTGATAGCCCATTAGACATGCGCCTTTCTGAAAAAGCCAAATCTAATGGGCTATGGCCCTGTATGTCCCAGGGACTGTGCTGTGAGACCTAATGGAGGCCAGTAAGTTATTTTCCCCTGATTTTAAGGGGTTTTGGGAGGGGTGGGGGATGTCTCTGGGAGGACATGTAGACATCACCCGCAGAAAGCGTGGGTTTTTTGGGAAGTGTGCCAACTACAGTTCATCCCAACCCGGGTTGAATCAGACTTTACTGCTGTCTGGAACCGCTCTCAGAATATCAAGGCAGAAAATCCCACAATATCTGCTTTGAACTGGGTTATCTGAATCCACAGTGTCATATATCCCAGTTCCCAAATGTGGGATTTTGTTCAGCTGTGTGGAAAGGGCTTGTATCATCCTTCAAGAAAACGTATTTTGAACAGCACTTTACATCACGAAGTTTTTCCTAACGTTTAGGTGGAACCTCTGCTCCTTTTAATCCATGCAGCAATCGCCACCAAAATATTAGAACAACTAGTTATAAAATATTTTCATTCAGAGAAATGTAGCATTACCAGAAAAACTCTGTGGTTAAGCTATTCTTAAGTGGGTAGGGAAGTAGCACAGACAGATTAGATAGATAGATAGATAGATAGATAGATAGATAGATAGATAGATAGATAGATAGATAGATGATAGATAGATAGATAGATAGATGATAGAGATAGATAGACAGTAAGAAAATATAGTCTTGCTGAATAAAGAACAGTTACAGATCTGTAATTCTAGATTACAAATCTGCACTGCAGCTCCAATACTAAATGCCAGCCATATATATTAGATCAGCTTTCAAATCAGGACTTAACAGATGTTGAAAAGGCACCTGCACACTTTGAAGTCCAGCAAAGAGACAAGGAAAAACTTCATAGAAACCATCTGTTAAATAAAAGATGGTGCCTGATGTTCTGCTTTGGAATGCAGTAGAGTCTGGAAGATTTTAAACATCAGCTGGATCTCAGCCTCTTCGGTTAGTTTTCCTTGTATTTCTGCATGGCAGAATGGGGCTGGACTGGATAGATGTTGTTGTCTCTCCCAATTCTATGTTTTGTTGATTCAGACCTTTGGAGTCAAGAGCCACCTATCCATTTCCTAACCACTGTGGGGAATTCTTGGTGTTCACAATTGTTCAATCTCTTCAATTTGCTCTTCTCTTGGTATCCCTGTGTTTCTCGACATTCGTAATCTCTATGTTTAATACCTATCTCATCCCTTTAGGGATTTGAATATTTGGATTGCTGGCTTTATGGAATGACCTTTGGAATGGTTACAGCCTTAGCCATTCTGGAATGCACTGCCAAAAGAGATCAGGCAATCCCCTACATTATCCAATTTCCGTAAGGAACTGAAGACCTGGTGGTGTCGGCAGGTTTTTGAGTAATTACATTGGAATACCGCCGATTTCTGGGCCTGAATATATTGCACAAGATTTCTCTAGCCTAAAATGATACATTTTAATATATTGGGTTTATGGTTCCCGTCCCCTTGATCAGGTCATGTAAGTGTTATTTATTGCTATAATTGTATTATTTTACTTTGCTTAATAATGTGTTATTATGTTGTTATGTAATGTTGTGTTGTTTTTATGATTGGAAACCGCCCTGAGTTCCATCCGGGAGATAGGGCGGTATATAAATAAAGTTTTATTATTATTATTATTATTATTATTATTATTATTGTTATTATTATTCATGATTTTGACTGGTTTCACTTCCTTACTTGCTGCTTCCCTTAGGAGAACACTTGCTGCATAGAACAAAATGTATGCATTTCACATACAACTGAAACAAAATTATGTTGCAAAATTCAGCATATGTATCATAACAGGATTGTAGATGACACATGGGGACAGATGGGGGGTTGAGAAAGTTAACTCCCTAGTACAATTTTGGTAGCTCTCATTTACTCCAGGGTCCCTCCAAAATACTCTTTTAAAATACTCTTTTTTTGTTTCCAAATTCCTTCTAGAATGTGCATGAAACACTTTGGGAACATTTTTTCCTTCTCTTCGAGTGGTTTAGGTCCTGTACATTATTTTAAAAAAATCTGGAAGTGACTCACAAGGTGTCCTGGAAGTGTAGTATTTGGAGAAATCATTGGACTCTTCTCCATTATTACTTCATTTCAGTTTAGGCAAAATGTCAATCACCTATTTAGACAATATGCTTATTGAGGGGCAGATTGATATGCTTTTGTAGAAATCCTTATTGGTTCCTAATTTGGATCCTTTGGTGATAATATTTCAAAGGGAGAAGGCCAAATAATATCAGTACCTTACAACGTCTTCCATTTTTCTCCATCCCTCGTGCCTCGCAGAGGCTGAATGGGTCTCAGATGGCTCCTAACACTGACACTACTACTTTGTCCTTTTCTTTTTTTCCCCACAGTCGAGTGCCTCTTTTTGGATGGATTTCAAGGGGAATTAATAGTATTGTTTAGGAGCCAAATCACTGCTGTTTTAATATACTTCCTAATATATGGCGTTGGGGTTCTCGACAATTTTCCCCAAGCAAATCTAAAATCAGTTAGAGCTGCACTGATTAGTCTCTCAGGAAATGTGCTCCCTGTGGTAATCCATCCGCTGCATCGCTGGGAGAGATAAGCACATGCCAAGGGGCATGCATTTAATCCACAACTGGCTTACCCTATGTCTTACCATTTCCTGAAAGCCTCACCACAGGTGTTTGTATGGGAAGCTATGATAGAGAGAGGAACAGAGAAAGCACCATTTGAGGTTGTCCTCTAGCTAATTAATTCAATATTGAAGGAAGACAAGCAGAAGAAACTAGGGAGATATCTATATCTCTCCATATCTCTCTATATAGTATACATCTCTTCAGCAAGAGATTGAACCTGCAGTAATACAGTCTTTACTAGTACTCTTCAATACTTTTTGGACAAGATTTGAGAAGAAAGCATCCTCTAATCTGGAATGTATTCACTGCAGGCTTTTCCATCCAATGGTCAGTGAAATGATGGAAGACATCATTATGTAAAATGAGTTAAGAATGCTAGCAATAATCAAAATTGTGCAGCATCTAAGAACAATGCATGAACATAACCAGAAAATAGTCTAGTGAAATTATTATTTTTTTTAAAAAAGTGTTTGATTTATATCCTCATCTTTCTCTCCAAAGAGGCTCATTTTGTTTGGCATGTAGTAGCTTTTGAGTGTGGCTTCTGAGCCCTGCTTTCCTGACCTCCAAAGTCCTTCTAAAGATACCCAATACACTCCACTACCACTTTAAAAAAGGAATTCAAGGTTAATTTCTGTATTTTTTTTAAAAAGGAAAACATCGCAAAACATGCCAAACTACTTGCAAATGTAGCAGTTTAAATCACATATCCCAGGAAGTCACAAGGTCATAGAAATTCTTGATCAGAACATTGGCCCAAAATGTCTGAATGTGGTGACTGTTAAGGGCCCTTCCACACAGCCATGTAACTCAGAATATCAAGGTAGATAATCCACAATATCTGCTTTGAACGGGATCATCTGAGTCCACACTGCCATATAATTCAGTTCAATGTGGATTGTATACATTGTGTGAAAGGAAATCATGTCATCTCCACTGTGTCCAGGCTGTGTGGAAATAGTATGTGAGGACTTTATTTCATGATGCTGCTATACCATTCCATTCATGTCATCAAGAAAAAGAGAAATTTGCTGGCATGGAGACCCTCATTATGGCACTTTAGCTAACATCGTGCAACTGGGATGCTACAGCAGTGTGAGTTCCCACAGCTTCTCAGTGAGAGTTGTAATTCTACTTTCTTGTATGTCTTCTTATTTTTAAAATATTTGAAAAGAAGAAGAAGAAGAAGAAGAGAAAGAAAGAAAGAAAGAAAGAAAGAAAGAAGAAAGAAAGAAAGAAAGAAAGAAAGAAAGAAAGAAAGAAAGAAAGAAAGAAAGAAAGAAAGAAAGAAACAGTGAAGGTAGAGTGGAAGAAGAGGACAATCTTACCCCTTGTTTAAAAATCTTGGAGAAGACTACTTCCAATATGCATAAGATGTCATCACTTTTATTTCTTGCCATTGAACACCAAGGAAGAAATTCACACCCTTAAACACTGCTTCAGATAGATAATATCCTGGATAGAGGTGAACAAACTGAAATTAAATCCTAACCAGATGGAGATTCTCAGTAGTCTTGTGCATTTGTATATAATCGCTACCCGTTTCTGTTTGTTCCATTCGTATGGCCCACAATTCCGTGTGTGTCCGCCGCTTCCCAAACCAGCGCCAATCCAAATAAGCTCTTTCATTTTACCATCCAAATATACAAACACATTTATCCCATTGGCAGCATTGGCTCCCCTTCCACTCAGTTTTAGGGCTAGAGGAGTGAAGATCACCACACATGGAGAGGATATCTACCACTTTTAGCCCTCCAACTTTTACAAGGATTGGGTCATCTCCTCCCCCCGAATTTTAGGGATTTTTTTCTTTCTATAAACAATATCTCCTTAAAAACATTCCCTCTTTCCCTGATGGTCCTGCCCTCTGACTTAAGGGCTTAAAGCACCACTGATTCTGAGATGTTTTACTCTCGATCTGCAGAGGAGACCTGAGCTTAAAGACACCACTGATTCTGAGAGTTCTCCTTCTCGATCCATAGAGGAGATCTGAAGTTAAAGAATAAGCAGCTGCAAGGCAGACACTGAGGCAGGCAAGTGGCAACAAGTGTGGCAAGCAGAGGAACGAATAGCAGCAAACAAATTGTTTGGTGCTGCTTTCACTTTCATTTCACTGCTTCATCCATGTGCGGAGGAGTCTGCCGTACCGTGCAATATAAATGAACAGCACGAATGAGACGTATGAAACAAATACTGGACCCTATTCTACTGCTCAATAGAAGGTTTGGGTAAGAAATAGGATTCACTGGGTTGCTGTGAGTTTTCTCGGTTGTATGGCCATGTTCCAAAAGCATCTCTCCTGACATTTTGCCCATATCTATGGCAGGCATCCTCACAGGTTGTGGGGTCTGTTGGAAACTAGGCAAGTGGGGTTTATAAATCTGTGCAATGTCTAGGGTGGGAGAAAGAACTCTTGTCTGTTGAGGCAAGTATGAATGTTGCTATTAGCCAGCTTGATTAGCATTTAATAGCCTTGCAACTTCAAAGCCTGGCTGCTTCCAGCCTGGGGGAATCCTTTGTTGGGAGGTGTTAGCTGGCCCTGATTGTTTCCTGTCTGGAATTCCCCTGCTTTTTTTTAGTATTGCTCTTTATTTACTGTTCTTATTTTAGAGTTTTCTAAATACTGGTAGTCAGATTTTGTTCATATTCATGCTTGTGGATTTCAAAAGGATCCAGTCTGCTTTGGCAATGGTTGCACTTCCTTGGAAGATTAAATAGTAATCCTTGACTCTACAGTCTCCCTAGATTCCCAGGTGATAGTTGTGGATTTTTGGTTCTCATGTGTTAATTTCGTATATGTTATTTGTAATGTGCAGAAAATGTGTAGTAATGTTTTATAAACTCTTCTAACATCGAGCAACTTTGTTGGGAAAACTTTTGACATGTTTCTTTTCATATGGAAAAATGGAAGAAGGGAAGATTTACAGACCTAGCAACAAGTATAATTTAACCTAGCTGTGAACTATTTCATCCATTATGGGATGACTTTCCACTGAATTTGGGTGATGTTCAACCAACCATATAAATGAGAGGTAGTAAGAGCTGGCAAAGTTTGAGGATTCATACTTATTAGAGATTCAGCTCTCCTCCAAGGTTTAAAAAATATGTATGCTGTGACATCTATATACAGCTTTTCAAGTTTAACACCAAAATACCATCTCTTGAGAAAAAGGGTGTGAAAAAGAATCCATAGGCTGCTCAGCTTTGGCATTGTTTGCCTTACTTTGCCCTCCGGAAATTATTCTCTCCTCTTCCAGTTTTTTTAAACCCTTTTTTTGCAATGAAGTCTCCTGCGATTATGGCCTGGGGAAATGTCAAAGTGTTTGCATATGGAGATATGGGGGCTCAACTGCACAGCTTGTTTTGAAAGAAAAGGAAGGAAGGAACAAGAAGGGAATGAGGGAGAGAAATAGAACCCTGAAGCTATTTCACACAATATTTTACTAAACTCATGGAACAGAAATAACAATATTCTCATGAGTCTTCTTTAATGTGTATTCCTGAGATGGAAGGAAGAATAGATGTGTGGATGGAATAACAGATGCTGCAGTGACTGGATAGGACAATGCTGCCATCCGTTACAGAATCACAGAGAAAAATTGAACTTCCAAGACCATCTGCTCAGTCCTGCAGTAACAGCATAGCTTCGACTTAAGAGCCAAGCCATACATTTAGCAGAAAAAGGAGTAAAACATCTTCTTTTTCACAGATAGTTTCACTACACAATAGTGGAAATTTTGACAATGCATTTGGAAATAGTGTGCCCCGGAAGACATGGGCCTCACCCAGGAAAACATGGGCCTCATCTATACCAGGGAGTTTAGCATTGTGCAAATATGTCCCCGATCTACCTCAGATCTGGCATGTTTGTGATAAATCTGGGGCCGTTGCTCCAATGGCCCTGGAGCACATTCACTCCATTAAGAAGACCTGCATCTCACCTCCTCCATGTTGCCACCACTGCTCCAAGCTTGCCATGGAGCTCTGTCTGACTCCTGGCCATTGTAGGTGCCTTTGCTGGCATCGGAATGGAGTGCCTGGATCATCAACCAGAAGGAGGAGTGATCATCCCACACCTCTGGCAAGTTGTGTGACCACTCTCTTCTGAGATGTCCTCATGACCAGGAGATTTCCACTCCTTGTTTCCTATTAATGTGGACATCTCTGCCAATGTCAGAATGGATCACATGTATGAGAAGGAAGAAGGAAGGATGATTGCCTTCTTCTTCTTGCTGGTCATATGAAGAATCTGTTCTGATATCAACAGAGGGATCTGTGATGGTCAGGAGTTTGAATAGAGTTCTATGGCTGGCTAGGAACAGCAGAGGTGATGACACGGTCATGATCAATCCATTTCTCAAATGTTCTATTCTGGACAAGGGTTCAGGTTGAACCTGAGTTTATCCTACTGTTCAGACTGAACTAATATTTCTGTCCAGAAAACTCTGAAGTATTACCAATCTTTCATTCTGCAATCTTCCAGGCTTTCTTGCAAGTGTAACCTAGCCTATGGGCTGCAGTCCTACTCGGAGGCGGCAGAGTACAATTTTGAATCAAGAGAATCACCCAATAGTGATACAATGCTATTTCATCATTGACTTGTGATGTTTCACAATTGAGTGTGTACTCCAATGTTCATCCAAATCCAATGTGAAATGCACTTCCACACATAAAAATGCATAATAGATCATGGACCATGTGCAATGTACCCATATACACATAACATACAATGTGAAATTTACACATTTATGCATAGCAGTTCCTCCACAACTTGATGCACGTGTTCTGAGATGGGAAAATAAAACCCATTATAGAAGGTACACATGCATGAGACGCCCACAGGATTCTAGCCATTACATTGAATAGTTTTGACAAGGTAATTTTTCTATGTCATGGGACTTGCTTTTTCCAAAAAGAAATATTCAAATACACATCATCTCTCCCTGTAACCTGAAGTCATACTGTCCAGGGAAATCTTCACCTTTTGATGTTGCTGACTGAAGAGAAACTGGGCTTCAAATTATGTGTGATAGATGTTCTGGCACTCTCTTATGAAAGACCTCTATGAAGGTATTATTATTTTGGACTATTATTTTGTGTTGCCCAGGGTCAGGTGCATTTAAGTTTATTTGACTGTATCTATTGCATCTTTCAAGTGCAAAGCTCAACTTGATTTTGCTTCCTCCCCCCCCTACTCCCCAAAACTTTTTATTTATTGCGTTATTTATTGTGTTCTGGTTGTGCATATGTTAAGAATATATAGTTTGCAGGTCAAACTGAGAGATGTAATAACAGAAAAAAATCTGGTTTATGGAGCTTTCTAACAAGCAATTACAACTCACTGTAATGACCAGCATGCATATAGACTTAACCATAAACCTTTAAGCATTTTTGATGGCCAACAAAGGGATAACAAGTCCAGGCATGGATACAAGATTCTGTAGTTGTATCATACACTGTATGACGTTAGCATCTCATGTTCAGAGGTGTACTAAATCACTCACAGTTACAAATATATCTGGTATAAATTTTAATGTAAATATACCCAAGGCTTTCTTGGACTGATGAAATAATAGAGTTAAAAGAGACCACAAAGTTTCTGGTGTGAAAAAATTGGCCATTTGCAAGGACGTTGCCCAGGGGACGCCCGGATGTTTTGATGTTTTTACCATCCTTGTGGAAGGCTTCTCTCATATCTTCTCATGGAACTCATCCATGCTCTCCCTGGGTTGGATTTGAACAGGCAACTTTCAGGTCAGCAACCCAACCATCAAGTCATCAATCCTAACTCCTAGACATTTATCTTAATGATTGCATGAAATCACTTTTATTGTAATTTGAATCCATTTGTTCATGATAAAGTCTCTAGTGCAGCAGGAAACCTGTTTACTCCATTGTCTATATGCTATTCCTTCGGATATTTTAAAATGGCTATGATATTTCCTGACTTCAATAGGGACAAATGCAAGATACACTACTTAGGCAGAAAAAATAAAATGCAAAAATACAGAATGAGGGATGCCTGGCTCAATAACAGTATGTTTCAGAAAGATCTTGGAGTCCTCATGGCCAACAAGTTAAACGTGAGCCAACAATGCAATGTGGCAGCAAAAAAAGCCAATGGGATTTTGGCCTGCATAAATAGGATATAGTGTCTAGATCCAGGGAAGTCATGCTATCCCTCTATTTTGCTTTGGTCAGACCACACCTAGAATACTGTGTCTAATTCTGGGCACCACAATTGAAGAAAAATTTGTCCAGAGGAGGGCAATTAAAATGATCAAGAGGCTGGAGAATAAGCCCTATGAGGAGTGGTTTAAAGAGCTGGGTATGTTTAGCCTGCAGAAGAGAAGGCTGAGGGAAGACATGATGGCCATGGATCAAGATGTGAGGGGAAGTCATAGGGAAGAGGGAGCAAGCTTGTTTTCTGCTACCCTGGAGACTAGGACACGGAACAAGGGCTTCAAACTACAGAAAAGGAGATTCCACCTGGACATTAGGAAGAACATCCTAACTGTGAGAGCTGTCTGGCAGTGGAACTCTCTCTCTGCCCCGGAATGTGGTGGAGGCTCCTTCTTTGGAGGCTGGATGGCCATCAGTTGGGGTGCTTTGAATGTGATTTTCCTGCATGGAAGTGGGTTGGACTGGATGGCCCAAGAGGTCTCTTCCAAATCTATGATTTTATGACTCTATTATTCTATGACCACCAACCAATGGAATAATGAGACCATGCATAAGATAGTTGCACCCCTAAGCTGTGTAGGCAGCTCAAAAACACACTGGAGTCCCAGAATATAAGCAAGCAAGCTGTTGATTGAAGATTATATACAAGCAATAGCAAATTAAAGTTCAGAGTCAATAAAGTGGGTTTAAATCCACAAGAGCAAAGTACTTGATAATCTTGAAGCAAGAGTCTCTAAAAATTACTCAAAGAACATAGTCCAAACTGGATATCAAAGTAAGTCCCACGAAAGATATCACTAATAGTCCAAACAAGAATTTCAAGGATTAATCCAAGGCATGAATCAAACTGGAAACACAGGAATGCAGGAACAAGACTCCAAATTTAGTCCAAGGTACAGAATCCAAGCTGGAACAAATAACAAGGGCTGGAACAGAAATCCAAACTGCAAAATCAACTGGAAATACAGGAACAAGCAAAACTGGAACTTGAAACAAGATACAAGGCCGCAGAAATACACACGAAGCAAATATCTTCCTTCTTGAATTTGCAATGTTACCACCTCTGACTGTATCAGAGAAAGCGAGACATCTTATGAGAAATTCAAGGTCTCATACCATGAGAAGGTTGCTCATTATTTTATTTCAAAAGCAGACGCCTACTCCTCCTAACACACGTCTTTTCTCAACTGAGTTATCGCTCTCTTCCTGTCAAACTCATTATCCCTCTCCACCTTATCAGTTCCTACATTCAAACTAGAATGTTCATCTGGCACCTGGAGATCTGACCTTGACTGTTTTGAGGAATGCGGTTCAAACTGCTTGCTTGCAACCATTATGTCTCTGGTCCCAGAAACCACTGGGACAAACTCTGGCTGCATCTCAGGCCCAAACCCAGATTCCTCTGGCAAGGCAGGTGGGGGAACAAACTCTGGCTGCATCTCTGACAAGGCAGGTTCAGGGAAAATAACAGGCTGAATGGGGCCAACCTCAGGCTCAACTGACAGCTCAGGCTACAACAATGACCATCTGACACTACCACCTTAGCTAATAGCCAAAGTCCCCAAGATACACTGAAAACCCCCACGTGAAAATGAAGAAAATTCCTATTTGATCCCAAAGCAATCAGAAAAAACTTACATTGCACTGAAAATGGTAAAGTAGGTTCAAACCTTGTAGAGCAAAGTGAAGGGGTCATCAGGCCTTGAGTAGTCTGCAGATCCTGCTCTCATCACATGCAGCCTCCATGTATATGGCCATAGTAGATTTCTTTCTTGTCGTGTTTTTTTGCCTTGCTGTCTGATATTACAGTCACAAATATTTTTAACCTATCAACTTCAAATTCATTGTCTTTCTGGTGAAACAATTTCAGCATCCCACATGAGCTTCTTGGTGCCACCTTTGTTTTCAGCACACAACCAGCCAACCACAAAGACTCAACAGAGTATTCTTGTAATATGAGTTTACAATGAGGCTGAATTACACCATCACTTTCCAAAAGTTATTTCCTTCTTCCCCTTCACCTGTTCATAGCAGGAGACATTGCAACATGTGCTGATTAGATTTCAGTCCTCAGTTTCCACTTCACATACTTTGTAGACAGAATCAGCTTGAAGACTTATGAGTACATTAAATTCCTTCAAGGGAGCAGTCGGACATCTTTGTCAGTTGTAGAATGTCTGCTTCAGTTCAAGGTTGTACGTTGGTTATGCACGTGCATTGCACATTGTGCTCATCCACAACTGGATGTCCAATCAGTTGCCCTTTTGGCATCTTTGTTTGGGTACAAAGAATGTCATTCAACACAAAAATTGTGTTACACACTTAATGTCCTACTCTGCTTGCACAGACGTCTGCTTTTTACACCAATGTAAAATCTCATTCAGTGTGTATACGTGCATGTATGCAATGTCTAAGTGATAGCACAATCAAGGTGCAACTCCAGATGCAGAGTCTTAGACTACACAATCCCAATGATGAGTCTCAGCCCATATATTCCTGCCACTATGTATATATGTGTACAGATGTGTATATTTACCAGGACACACACATATTGCACTACTTGCTACTGTGGAGTAAAACAGTAAGTATAGCAAATAACTTCAGTGTGGAATTTAATGCATTACTCAGAAGTTGATTTCTCCTTTGTTCTGTAGAACTTTCTTCCAAGTTAGAAAGGTGTGGCATGAACTGATGTGACCTTAACCTTCTAGACTAATGTGTGCATAGGAATTTATTTATCTAATGGCTTCCAAATGACTGCATGCCTTTTCAAACATCAACATTTGTTTTAAAACACATATTTTGAAGCACAATACATTTAGAAAATATGCATTGATGGCATTCAGTCTTTGGATGCACTAGCAGAATGGGATTTGATTTTAAGAAAACATATTAGAATGGAATGTAAAAATGACAGATAATGAAAATAGTCTGAGTCAGACATAAGTATCTCCTAAAAAATGTGTAAGGTGACGGTCTTAGTCACTTTTTCTGCTTCATATAGATCTTAAATATTTACAGAATCATTTGGTAACCATGGAATTTGCTTCCCTGTCAATCATTTTCAAGACACTGTTTTCCATCATTGGTGCAGCAGATGATATTATGTAACCTAGATGGACAATAGCAATAACTCTGGAGGCCAAATCTAGGACAGTCCTTGGACTGTAAAAATCTAAAAGGAAAAAATTGAAGTAGCCAAAAGTTTACTATTGATATTGAAAAATGGCTCCAGTGAGGGAAGGGGAACCATTTTTGTACTATCCCAGGGCTTTTCAGAAGCTCTCAAATTTGAGACAGGGGTGATTATTTTGTTTTCATTTGAGCGTACAGGAAATAATTTCAATATGTTGTGCAAATCCCCAGATCATATCAGAGTAGCCTAGATGGCATTAGGAACATCTGAAGGGATTATTCTCCCTTGAATGATTTCTGTAGTGGAATAGTAGTAGGAAAGCACAGTCTTCCAAGTTCCCCTAGAAGGGCAGTGTGGCCTCCAACAGCTCCCCAACTCCATAATGAAACAACAAAATGTATTTAAAAACTAAAATGCTTATCTAGTAGCTCCCAAGATAAGCAGTTCCTTCTTTTTCTACAAGGAAAAGAGCAGTTTGAAGGGACCAATGTCTGTGAAAATGTCTCTGGTGAGCCACATGTGGTCCCAGGAACACATTTCATCCATTCTTGACCTAAAGGAGCATGAAAGTCACAGGTGATATACTTGTCTTCTACATGTTGTACATCCCAATATTTTCCACCAGAACTGCCAAAAACAGAAAAGAGTTGTACGGAAACAGAAACACAGAGAGCTGGACAATGTGATGGAAAGGATTCATGTGATGAATCCTTTCCATTGTGCAAATGTTACATCTCAAATAGAGATTATTAGTCTCTTAAGACTTTTACCATATCATCGTCTTGCCTTCATGTTGTGCTCCAATCAACATTGGCTTGTCCTTAATTTGAAAGGTGCTCACATGAGTTGCAGATGATGTGGAAAGTCTTTAAAATAGAGATCTGAGGGCATAGTGTAACTGGCCAATGGTCATAACTACAGGTTCGTTTTTGGAAGCAGATTCAGATTTACAGAAGATAACAATCTAGAGGACTATGAGTTCCTTGAAAATGATACCCAGAATAATGTTGCTGTCTCACTTGTGTGCAAATTCTGCTACAGAACATTTGTCCACTGAAGAAGAGCTGCAAACATGGTGTTATTGGGCATATGGTTGCATATGTGTTTGGACATGGCTACACATGCTCATTATGTTGTGCATTTAGTTTGCAATTCTGCATGGCTTCATTTAGTGTAGGAGATCTTCATTTGGGCCTACACTAGACTAAACTGTTAATGTGGGATTTGTGTATTGATAGTGTTTAAGTGCAATTTGTGCCATGCTTGTACTGCAACTGATTGCATCATCCAGAATGTAACATAGTGTGGAAAGAGTTAATTGCCAAGAAGCTATGATGACCTTGATGTGTGGCTGGAACTAGGGAGTATCCAGACACAAGTGTTTGTACATACCAATTGCGTCGGTTCAGTTGAGTTCTGTCTGCCTAGAGTTCGAGTCAAGTTCTGTTGAAGAACAGAACATTCCTGTGATCATCTGTCGTCTGCAAGTCGGTTTGTGTTGATTACTGCTGCATACAGTAAAACTTTGTAAATAGTTTTACAAACGTCTCAGAGTGTCTCTTTGTTCTGTGCTCCACTGCTTCCATCCAACTCCTGCTGTGCTGCAAATACTCTGACATAAGCCATATACTATCCTATTCATGTATACATCTAGAAAAAAATTGACCCCCAAAAAATGGGTTGACTTATCCACAATTTGATGTAGGTATTGTGCCCAAACTCTTCATTAAAAGCTTAGTCCATCCTGGGGAAACATTGCCCCCCTCACCTTTCTTCACTGTGGTGCCACCTCTGGCCTTTTTGAATGCCTAGGTTAGAAAATATTGGAAATTGCCAGGTATACTTGGCTCTGAGGTGGCATTGGTGTTTTTCTTCTTTTTGTGAAAAGACCTTCAAGTTCTCCACATTTCATATCAAATTCCATAATTTTGGCCCTAAAATGTGCCCTCAACTTATACATAAACAGGATTCCCCTGATTTACTGAACATCTTTTGAACCTCATCCAACCTCCCAATATCCAAATGTCCTTCATCAGGGAGGTAAGCCAGCTTGAAGAAGGATCTTCCTCTAGCCAAGTGATGGAATCAGTACTGAGATCCTTTGGGGTCCTTTGGAAGTATCAGCATGACCGTGACCAATGTGTAAGTTTATGCTCCATTTCCTCAAGGTACGATCACAGCCAATGTCTATGAAATCACTTCAATGCAGCAAACAAACAAACAAACAAACAGATAAATAGCAGAATATGAATGTTTTGGGTTCCTCCAAGGTCATGCATAAACCAAGGTCATGCATAAAATTGCAATTAAATATGAAGCCAACATTTCTGCCATAAGCAATGACACGACTTTCGAGCTCCCCTTAGAATCTTCCGCTAACTTTCCAGTGAAGGTAATCCAAGCATGAGTAGCGTAGAGTGAGACAAAGCACCAGCAATTCTCCTTGACTTCAGTCCCTGACATCTCCTGGATCCTCAGTGACCTATGATTTATTTATTTATTTGAAATTTGAAATGCACTTTCTTAATTGGTTCCATCTACATTTTAATAATACATTAGCTTGCAATAAACTTGCCCGGTTCTCGAAATTCCATAATACACAACACACAAATCACTGTCTTTTTCTCTCTCCCCCCTGCTTCCCCTTATGCAGCCCTTGACTGAATTGAATTATAAAGCGCTGTTGACGTTCTGTATAGGGGTTTGCTTTATTTCTTGCTACATATTTTCTCATTACATTTCCCTATGATTTATTTATGACAGTGCTATGCATACAAAATCTACACTGCTCCGAAGTTCACATTGCAATGACCGAAGCAGCAGTCCTGGAAAAGTTCAGCAGGATGATTCACAAGTGAATCACTTCTGGCAAATGTCCTTCTCTCCCATGAAGCGAGTCCACGACATCTTGCATACGCTTCCGAGCAAAGCTGAGCAACTTCAGGCTCTGCATTTGATTTGACGTCTAGCTCTTCTGATGAAAGAAACATTGAGTTACTGTAAATGTTCTTTAACCAATATATAATTTATTAGGGAAAATGGAACAATTTCACATACATTCGGCAAATGTGTATCCTCCAACTATCTTGAGTTGGCAAAGATAGTCCCAATTAATCCTCTTTCATGCCACTTTCTTAGCTGTTTTTAAATGTCCCAGTATCTCCTTCCTGCTCCCATATTCTTTTTTTGTCTCAGCTTATATCAACTGCTAAAACTTGAGTTCAAAGTGCAAAAGTAATTTGCATCTAATTAAGTCATTGGAAGACGAGAGTAGTGAAAACTTGTCCTTCCTAGTAGCCTCAAACAAAAGCAGCAGAAATTGAAAATGCCATTCACCCACCTTTTGCTTGTTGTTTATGAGTACTTCTAATAAATTTGAAGGGATTACATTCCAAGATAAAGAAGAATAGGTAAATCGGAAGAGATTATAGCAGTTTGCTTTTACCTGAATCTGCTGGAAAGGTCAATATTCCTCTCACCTTGCTCATTTTTATAGAGCCCAACTTAATTTTAGTACTCTGAGTTCCAGAATTTTAAATGATTATGCCAAATAAATGGCATTTAAATTTAAATTTGCCAGAACTTTAGGGAAATTCCACATCCTAAACTAAAGAGAATTTAGGAAGGGACTAATAGCTAAACCCTTTTCCTGGGGTAGGAAAACATCTTTTCACACAAGTAGGAAAACATCTTTTTGCACACAGACTCACAAACCTCATCAGGCGCACTTTAAACTAGATCCACTGGGGGAGGGGAACAACAGCCTGGCGAACACTATATTACCCACGACCACAGGGAACCGCCGAAAGGCTAAACGGAGGGCTGCACAAACACAGCAAGGACCAAGTACAGAGAGCACAATAATCCCAAATAAACAGTTCGAGGGGAGGTCAAAGGGGCTTACATGTCTTTACACTAATGCTCAGAGCATGGGAAATAAGCAAGACGAACTCCAACTCCTAGCACAGCACCACACATACGATGTCATAGGCATCACTGAAACCTGGTGGGATGACTCCCATCACTGGAATTTAACCATTGAGGGCTATAACCTCTTTCACAGAAATAGAACAAAGGGGAGAGGAGGGGGAGTAGCTTTATATGACAAAAACAGTTACGTTGCAGAAGAAATGCAAGACTGTAATCCGGGAAACCAGCTTGAAAGCATCTGGATAAGAATCAAGGGAACCGGGACTCAAAAAGATCTTGTTGTGGGTGTCTACTACAGACCTCTGAGTCAGGATGAAGGACTTGATGAAGCCTTCTGTCAACAGCTGACCAAACAGGCACAAAGAAGAGATATAGTAGTCATGGGCGATTTCAATTATCCCGATATCTGCTGGAAAACAAACTCAGCCAAGAGTACAAAGTCCAACAAATTCCTCACTTGCCTTGCAGATAATTTTATGGTCCAGAAGGTAGAAGAGGCAACAAGGGGATCAGCAACTCTTGATCTAATCTTAACAAATGTGGAAGACCTGATCAATACAGTTGAAGTGGTTGGATCCTTAGGGGCAAGTGACCATGTGCTCCTGCAGTTTGCAATACAAAGGAATGCTGAAACTAAGACAAGTCAAACACGCATTCTGGACTTTAAGAGAGCTGACTTCCAAAAAATGAAGGAATTACTGAGCGGCATTCCATGGACGCCGATATTAAAAAACAAGGGAGTTAAGGATGGATGGGAGTTTTTCAAAAGTGAAATACTCAAGGCGCAAATGCAAACAGTGCCAACAAAGAAGAAAAATAAGACAAGTGCAAAGAAGCCAGAATGGATGTCCAAAGAACTTCTAACTGAGCTAAAGCTCAAAAGTGACATGCACAAGAAGTGGAAAAGGGGAGAAATCACCAAAGAAGAATTCAAACGTATAGCCAACACCTGTAGGGAAAAGGTTCGCAAGGCTAAAGCGCAAAATGAGCTCAGGCTTGCCAGGGACATAAAAAACAACAAAAAAGGCTTTTTTGCTTACGTTGGTAGAAAAAGGAAGAAAAAGGAGGCGATAGGGCCATTGCAAGGAGAAGATGGGGTGATGGCGACAGGGGACAGGGAAAAGGCAGAAGTACTTAATGCCTTCTTTGCCTCGGTCTTCTCAGAAAAAGAAAGCCATCTTCAACCTCAGCAACACGGAATGGACGAAGGATTGGGGGAAATCCAACCCCAAATAGGGAAACAAGTTGTCCAGGAACACTTGGCCTCTCTAAACGAATTCAAGTCCCCAGGGCCAGATCAGCTACACCCAAGAGTACTGAAGGAACTAGCGGAAGTTATTTCAGAACCACTGGCAATTATCTTCGAGAGTTCTTGGAGAACGGGAGAAGTCCCAGCAGATTGGAGGAGGGCGAATGTGGTCCCTATCTTCAAGAAGGGAAAAAAGAATGACCCAAACAATTACCGTCCGGTCAGCCTCACATCAATACCAGGCAAAATTCTGGAAAAGATCATTAAGGAAGTGGTCTGCGAACACTTAGAAACAAATGCGGTCATTGCTAATAGTCAACACGGATTTACCAAAAACAAGTCATGCCAGACTAATCTGATCTCTTTTTTCGATAGAGTTACGAGTTGGGTCGATACAGGGAATGCTGTGGATGTAGCGTACCTGGATTTCAGTAAGGCCTTCGACAAAGTCCCCCACGACCTTCTGGCAAACAAACTAGTAAAATGTGGGCTAGACAAAACTACGGTTAGGTGGATCTGTAATTGGCTAAGCGAACGATCCCAAAGGGTGCTCACCAATGCGTCGTCTTCACCATGGAAAGAAGTGACAAGTGGAGTGCCGCAGGGCTCCGTCCTGGGCCCGGTTCTGTTCAACATCTTTATTAACGACTTAGACGAAGGGTTAGAAGGCACGATCATCAAGTTTGCAGACGACACAAAACTGGGAGGGATAGCTAACACTCCAGAAGACAGGAGCAGAATTCAAAACGATCTTGACAGACTAGAGAGATGGGCCAAAACTAACAAAATGAAGTTCAACAGGGACAAATGCAAGATACTTCACTTCGGCAGAAAAAATGGAAATCAAAGATCCAGAATGGGGGATGCCTGGCTTGACAGCAGTGTGTGCGAAAAAGACCTTGGAGTCCTCGTGGACAACAAGTTAAACATGAGCCAACAATGTGATGCGGCTGCTAAAAAAGCCAATGGGATTCTGGCCTGCATCAATAGGGGAATAGCGTCTAGATCCAGGGAAGTTATGCTCCCCCTCTGTTCTGCCTTGGTCAGTCCACACCTGGAATACTGTGTCCAATTTTGGGCACCACAGTTGAAGGGAGATGTTGACAAGCTGGAAAGCGTCCAGAGGAGGGCGACTAAAATGATTAAGGGTCTGGAGAACAAGCCCTATGAGGAGCGGCTTAAAGAGCTGGGCATGTTTAGCCTGCAGAAGAGAAGGCTGAGAGGAGACATGATAGCCATGTACAAATACGTGAAGGGAAGTCATAGGGAAGAGGGAGCAAGCTTGTTTTCTGCTGCCCTGCAGACTAGGACACGGAACAATGGCTTCAAACTACAGGAAAGGAGATTCCACCTGAACATCAGGAAGAACTTCCTCACTGTGAGAGCTGTTCGACAGTGGAACTCTCTCCCCGGGGCCGTGGTGGAGGCTCCTTCCTTGGAGGCTTTTAAGCAGAGGCTGGATGGCCATCTGTCGGGGGTGCTTTGAGTGCGATTTCCTGCTTCTTAGCAGGGGGTTGGACTAGATGGCCCATGTGGTCTCTTCCAACTCTACTATTCTATGATTCTGTGATTCTATGGTCATCGAGTTTTTTGCCCAATTTCTCTTTTTAGCTCTAAGCTTGGCCTAATCATAGGTATAATTGATTTAGGCAGTAAGTCTCTTTTGGGGAGAGAAAAGTGGGATATAATAAATAAATAAATAAATAAATAAATAAATAAATAAATAAATAAATAAATAAATAAATAAATAAATAAATAAAGGCATTTGAGTCTGTGGGACTTGTACTAGAAGTGGAAATTATCTGGCTGCTTCTTAATGGAAAATGGGTGCTCATAGGATAAACACACACACACACACAAATTACTTCTCCACCTTTGTGTTTTTGAATTTTGTTGATTTGATTATTACAAATTTGATGTAAAATGTTCTAAGAATCCCTAGGTTCTCCAGTGTGACTCTATGGTCAATTTCCTCTAGTCATGTTAGAGGATCTAGAGATTTTTAGAGAGAATAGTTCTCTGGGAATCAGTAGGTCATCTGCATAGCTTCTATGACCAGCTTCCACCAGATGTTGACCAAAGAGTCATGTTGGAACATCTATAAATTCCTAGAGAAGTGTTTTGTCTGGTAAAAAAACTAACACTCCCCCTATTTGCAGGTTTTCACTTTCATATACAGATGAATTCACATAGAGACACTTATCAGAAAGTTCACAAGCCAAGTTACCTGCCTTGATATTCACACAATAATAATATTTGATTAGGCTTTCCTTCAAATGTGAATTTACTAGGATGTCATCTTAGCAATCTAGAACTGCTTCAAGGTCCAACAGTTTTGCCTCATCAGGTAGCAAGGCAGTCACCAAGAGCATGAGGAATGCAAATTGGTGAAATGATTAAGAGTTGTTCACATAATGGAAAAAGCTGGACAAAGTATCAGCAAAGGGTATGTGAAGGGAAGAGCCTCACTCCATTTTAGAACAAGACAGTGGAGACAATGAAAATGCATGTGCACACCCTGAACTATTAAGAATAGTGGCAGCTTTTCATTTTGTAGAGCTACTGAAGTCTGCCACTCTTGTCCATGGTTCAGACATCCACATTACACATAGCCCTGATCAAAAATGGCAATCTTTGATAGCTCTTCCCAAACCTGCAATAATAAAGAGAGAACCAATGAAATCTACATCTGTGTCATAAGCAAAAATGGATGAAACTTGAACTCTCTTAAAAGTAATGGTCTGTCTTCAACCCTAATTGCTTTTCATATCACTCTCTGCCCCGGAGTGTGGTGGAAGCTCCTTCTTTGGAGGCTTTTAAACAGAGGTTGGATGACCATCTGTTGGGGGTTATTTGAATGTGATTGTCCTGCTTCTTGGCAGGGGGTTGGACTGGATGGCCCACAAGGTCACTTCCAACTCTATGAGTCCATGATCCTACATTGTAGAATTAATATAGTTTGAACTACTTGACTTGCCATGGCTCAGTGCTATGGAATCATTGGAATTGTACATTTTGTAAGAAACCAGCACTATTTGGCAGAGAAACATAAACACCTTGTAAAACTACAACTCCCAGGATGCTATTGGCTTGACCATGACAGTTAAAATAGTTTCAAACTTTATTAATTCTATCATGTGGATGGACTTCAAGTCTCCATATCATCAACAGCCCTGCTCAGGACCAGGGCTCCTTTGATTGAAGCTATTCACCTATAATGAAGGTGAACAAGACGGGTGCTATACCCAGTTCTAACCAGAAGTCACTCCTGGACATCCAGACAACATTCATGGACTTCTGGTATGTAACACAGGGTAAAACCAGCTAACTTGATATTACCCCACATTAGGAGAAGCTGAAGAATGAACCAGTTTCCATGGTGTGAACAGCTGGGCAAGCTCTAATTCAGACCGGACCATTCTCCACATAGCCAGGCATCCCTGTCCCCTTTTTCTTGTACTCTGGAGGGATCTGAACTGCCTTTTCTAACAACAGAGAGCCATTTTCCTATCTTGAAATGTGAGAGAGCTGTTGATCCATGTACAAACACATCTACCTATCTCCATATGTTAGGGAGATGTTGATCCTGGACACCTACACATATCTCATTTATCTTGAAATGTGTGAGAGATGTTGGTTTGTAGAAAATTGCATTTCTTTTTCTCCATGTGTGAAGGAGACATTGATTCATAGAAAAACACACTTCCCTATCACCACATGTAATTGACATAGTTTAAAAATTATGTGTGCATGAACATCTTTTCTTTAGGTTCCTCCTCTTCTTTTTCTGTCCCTTCCATATATTTGAATATTTGTATACATAATTAAAATGTCATGCATTACTGGAATATCCTTCATCCCTCACTGATTCCAGGAATGATTCAGTCACAATATGCAAATTCTTCTATGTGCAGTGTTCAAATGTGCAAATGAAGAACCCTTGGTCTACTTTGTGCTGAGCTGACAGCCAGTCCAAGAAGTGCAGAAACTTAAAAACACCTATCAAGGCTTGAATGTTACTCAGACTCATCCTATAGCCCACATTGGATTCAACACATCAATCATCCTACTGGTCCCAGTGAATAGGATCCTAACTACAAAGCTACTAAAGACTTCTTGGATTTGGAATCAGCACGAGCACATTTTGCATGCAGCAAAAAGCAACAGCTGTCCCCATGCTAGCGCAGGAGGCCATAAAGGAAAAAAAATCCCAGCACCTCATTTCTGGTGACAAAAATAGCAATGAAGAAAAACGAATGTCACCAAATTAATCTACTCCCCTGACAAAGATTGCAGCAAATGAGGGAAATGGTCTGGCAGCAGAATTAACCCATAGTCTCATTATACTGTTAAGTGGCCTTTTCAGACACTGCTGCTCTCAGCTGATAGTTTACAATTTGAGAATGTGCAAATGACACCAGCAACACTGGCTCTACTTTTATTGTCTGTCCCCACATCCCGATCCTCCTCCCCACACAATACCCTGCAAACACACAGAGAGAGCATTTTGTGACTGCATCTAACAAATATGCAGGGGTGTGAAAGAAAATTTGCTTATTCCAGAAGGAAGAACATATTCCACCCCCAAAGGCAGTGATAGCCCTTTGCTAAGCAAAGGATATGCAAAAGGCTGCAGCACACTGAAAGATGAATGATATGGTGGATAGTCCTTATTCAATGAGGAGCAAATCTGGGTCTAAGTACCAGATGGCAGAGCCAAACACAGAAAATCCATATGTGTGGTGGCAGCAAGGGACAGTCATTGACATACTTGTTTTTCCAGCCAAATGTCTCAACAGATGCAGAGATTTTACATGCTAACGTTTCAATATGTCATTAAAACCCAGGAGGAAAGTTGGAGAGGGAGAAAAAGCAAAGGTGATTTGAAGGGACAGGGGAGAAATCCAAATCTTTCTGTACCACTGGGCTAGGAGTTTCTTTCAAGAAGGATGTGATTTTGACTTGCTTGGGGGGGGGGGGAGGGAATTATTGTCCTACTTGCTGGAAATGCCATCAAACATATCTCTGGTTACCACTGATTCAGCTGAAGTGATTAGGCTTGAGCGATCCATGAAAAAATTGATTCTAAACTCGTTTCAAAAGTAGGGGGCGCCAGCGTTTCGTTTCTGATGTCATTTCCGAATTTTGCCCCCCCAAAAATTCAAAATTAATGAAAATTCGTTATTTTCTAAATTAATTCGTTAATGGCGGACGCGCATGCATAGTGGCCAAAAAAAACAGCACGAGGGGAGATTTTACAGGACTCTCCCGCCCTCATTTTTTGAGTGATCTTCTTCAAACTTGGTACAGTGGTAGAACACATTTAACACTGATAGCTCACCAAAATTTGGAACGTTTCCCTTATCCTCTGATTTTTGGCGAATTTACATAGCTTTTATAATAAACCATTTTTTAATAATTGCAGAAATCTGTTCCTGGTTTGAAAGTCTTATTTCCTGTTTCATTGGGTTGTCTTTAGTGTGAAAGTCATTGTTCTACTTCAGAAACTTTGTTTTTGTGGCTGAAACTTTGTTAAATTGGTGGACCAAACCATAATATGTTCCATCCATGTCGCTTGCACAAAGTTCAGGCAGTGTCATAGATTTTGCCATGTTTCTATGACAGAACCAATTAGGAAATGACATTTATCACCCAGGAACAGAAATCATAGTACACCATCAAATCCTTCCTGACAGATGGCCATCAGCCTCTGAATAAGGAAATTAGTTCCTGGTTTGAAAGTGCTATTTCCTGTTTCATTGGCTTTTCTGGGCTGAGAGTGTGTGACTTGCCCAAGTGGGTGGCTGAGTGGGGAATCAAGCCACAATTGGAGTCCAAAATTCAAACCTCTCTCTCCCTCCTTCTCTCTAAACTTCTCATACCTTCCAAGAATTCACATACTGTATGAAAGTTTGGTCAAGATGGTCAGAGGAGGGCAACTAAAATGATCTAGGGTCTGGAGAACAAGCCCTATGAGGAGCGGCTTGAAGAACTGGGCATGTTTAGCCTGCAGAAAAGAAGGCTGAGAGGAGACATGATGTATAATATGTGAGGGGAAGTCATAGAGAGGAGGGAGCAAGCTTGTTTTCTGCTGCCCTGCAGACTAGGATGCGGAACAATGGCTTCAAACTACAGGAAAGGAGATTTCACCTGAACATTAGGAAGAACTTCCTCACTGTGAGCTGTTCAGCTGTGGAACTCTCTCCCCGGGCTGTGGTGGAGGTTTCTTCTTTGGAGGCTTTTAAGCAGAGGCTGGATGGCCATCTGTTGGGAGGGATTGGATGGTGTCTTCCTGCCTGGCAGAAGGGGTTGGGCTGGATGGCCCACGAGGTCTCTTCCAACTCTACTGTTCAATGACTCTATGATTCTAAGTGAGGACAAAAGGGGGTGGGGAATGTTAAGAGGAGAGAGGGCCTGGAACACCTGGGAATTGTAGTTTGAAAGTGGGCCTAGTACTATTGGAGAAACGTTTGCTTCAGCCCAATGCTTTTATAAATGGTCAAAATTCAGAGGCTTCCTTCTCCTGCATTTTGAAAGCTATTATGATGAAATTTGCCAGAATGGAAGCAAAAATTAAGTACTCTTAGCCTATCAAGTTTCATAACGTTTGACCCATCCACTGATTTTTGGGGATTTCTGAAGCAACATTTTTTTAAAATGTTAGCAGATCGATGGCCACGCCTCCCTGTCCTTCTTCCTTCCACTTTGATTGGCTTGCTAAGGCTTCTGGGAAATGGAGTTTTTTCTCTCGTTATGGCGAATTGCTTCATTTCCACTTAAAAGAATGGTCAATATTCAGAGGCTTCCTTCTCCTGCATTTTGAAAGCTATTATGATGAAATTTGCCAGAATGGAAGCAAAAATTAAGTACTCTTAGCCTATCAAGTTTCATAATGTTTGACCCATCCACTGATTTTTGGGGATTTCTGAAGCAACATTTTTTTTAAATGTTAGCAGATCGATGGCCACGCCTCCCTGTCCTTCTTCCTTCCACTTTGATTGGCTTGCTAAGGCTTCTGGGAAATGGAGTTTTTTCTCTCGTTATGGCGAATTGCTTCATTTCCACTTAAAAGAATGGTCAATATTCAGAGGCTTCGTTCTCCTGCATTATGAAAGCTATTATGATGAAATTTGCCAGAATGGAAGCAAAAATTAAGTACTCTTTGCCTATCAAGTTTCATAATGTTTGACCCATCCACTGATTTTTGGGGATTTTTGAAGCAAATTTTTTTTTAAATGCTAGCAGATCGATGGCCATGCCTCTCCCTCCCTCCCTCTTCCGCTCTGATTGGCTGAGAGGCATGCCAACATGGCTTCTCCTCTCAGAGGGGCTACAGCTGCATCCGAAGACATCAGAAACAAACGAAAAAAGGTACTTTTATTATTCAAATTTGTAATATTTGTAAGGGCAGTGAGCAGATGGTTCAATATCAATTCAAAAGTGCTTACAAAACAAATTTTTAACGAATTTAACGAACTAACGAAAAATTTGCTCAAGCCTAGAAGTGATGCCACAAAAAGGAAGGGCAGGCTCAGGTGGGGCAGTTATGTTCTGAGGTTACATTGTGCATAGACACAGTAGGATGCAGTATTCTAGATGAGGCATCTTCAAACTGCAGCCCTCCAGATGCTTAGGCCTCCAATTCCCAGAAACCCTAGCCAGCTTGATCAAGGGTCAAGAAATCTGGGAGTTGGAGGCCCAAACAGCTGGAGGATTTGAGGATGGCTGTTCCAGATATTCCAGAATCCAGAATTATAGAATCATAGAGATGGAAGAGACCACAAGGGCCATCCAGTCCCACCCCTGCCATTAATAGGAAATATTGTTGAGGGGCTGAAAGGAATCATCCATAGGCAATCTTGCTCTTGTAAGCCAAAAGTTGGAATCTTCCTCACAAAAACAACTTTTTCTTTGATGCCTACAGACTAGGGATAAATAATGTGTGGTTCTTCATGTTTTAGAAGGTTGCAACTCCTAACTACCTTAATCATTGTTTGTGCTGGATAAGGGTGATGGAACTTGCAGTCCAAGATCTCAAAATCAATACATTCCCCACCTAGATTTCGTGTTTGATTTGCAACCAGGAGTCATTGAAAAGTGATAGCAGACACCCTAGTGTTGTCAAAGGCTTTCATGGCCAGAATTACTTGGTGTTGTATTGTGTGGTTTCCAGGCTATATGGCCATGCTCTAGCAGCATTTTCTCCGCACATTTCACCTACATCTGTGCCTGGCATCTTTAGAGGATCCTCTGAAGTTGCCAGTCACAGAGGCAGGCAAAAGTATTACACTCAAGGGTGGAAAATATTGCTTTTTGGCATATTTATTCTTCCATGTGCCAAAACTAATTTTTTGGATCTATATCAATAGTGTTCCTGATTTTTGCATATAGTTGTGAAGAACATTTACAGTAGTGGGGAGAGGAGATAATCTCATTTGAAATGATTATATTAATGAGCATGGACAGTCACTAAAACCCAAGGTGATTGAACTACATCTTTCATACTCTGAACCAAGATGATGTGATTCATGAGCAAAACAACAATGCTCAGTAATGCTCAAGGTGGAAGTCAGGAGGGAAAGGGGAGACCTCATTTTAAATGAATTAACCCATTCAAGAAGCATTCTGAAACTGGATCATATGGCATTTTAGTTCCAACCATAGAAACACTCATCTTTGGAAGGTTGGCCATCAGATAACAAATCAGCCAGTGTGAAATTGTTGCAATCCACATCAAAGGAGAGACTGCCGCACTGAAAACATTAGAAAACTTCAAGTCTTTAATGCAGGCTCAGTGAGATCCACTTGTTGGCTGTTTTGTGTGATATCTCCTGTTGTACATGTCCTTGAACAATGGTGTAGAAATGAAATGTTCTTTGCACTGTGTTCACTAACAAAAAGAAGGATAAAGAAAGTGGTTGACCAGACACATTAGAGACTGTGATAAGGTTCTCATCATAATTTTTGCCAATTGGTACTCAAATTATTAACTATGTGCTCTTTTAATGATAGAAGATAATAATTTTGTGATTCTTCCAAAGAATTAGAGGAGGAGGAAGAGGAAGGGGGGATGCATTGATGTCCTCAAATTATGATTTCCTGCATGCCTTTAACGACAGAATATAATAGAATAAATTTGAGACAATGTGTATTTTTGTTTCATTATCACTTTACTAAACTTAGCCTGGCCCATATCTAACCCCAGGCAAACTCCTTTGAGGCTAAGAAGTATTTCTAAGCTAATTGGATTTCCATCAAAACAAAGAAAAAAAGCAAGCAACTTATTTTTGGTAGCTGTTTGTCCTACCAAGCAAATTATTCACATTTATGGGGTAAAATAAAAAAGTGAGATAAAGATCTCTTGCAAGCTTTGCATTTTCGTGCAGCCCAGCTTTTGCAGAATCCTTCCCCACTCTCCCAGTCCCTCTCTTCACTCCCTTGTTTCTATTTGAGAAAGGTTCTTAATTCAGTGGAAACGCTACATCACTATCTCAGGAAGGTTTTACATTATGGTTGCTGAACATGCCAGTGGAAATTGAAGGATTATTAAACGCAGAACTGAAAAATAGGGAGAAAATGCCACACATTCTGAAATTATTTCATGGAATCAAAGGGTAGAATGAAGAATGAATACAGCTGAACAACAATTTAAATTCCATGGCCAATAATATGGGATCCTGGGTTTATAGTTTAGGCATGAGCAGTCGTTGGCAAAGAAGGCTAGAGAGCATTTACCATATTGCAGTTGAAAGCCACACCCAAATATCACTTTTCAACGTAGTCGCCATTCAAATCTAGGCACTTATCATAGCGATGAATGAGCTTGGCAACTCCTTCCCCACAAAACTCTGACACTTGCATCCTCAACCAGCCGGTCACCCCTTCCCACAACTGCGTATTGTCGCCTGGCAATGCAGTGTTTTGGTGACGATGCGCAGCTGCAGAAAGGGGTGACCGGCTGGTTGCGGATGCATGTGCAAGAGTTTTGTGGGTAAGGAGTTGCCAAGTTCATTCGTCACTATGATAAGTGCCTAGATTTGAATGGCGACTATGTTGAGAAGTGATATTTGGGTGTGGCTTTCAACTGCAATATGGTAAATGCTTTCTCCTATACTTTGTTCATTTTTAATTCCAAAATGTAATCTACTTTCTGGATAACCCTTGTATAACACCATTTATGGAGACGTACGGTCTCAATAGGATTCCAGTGCCCTTCTTCAACTTAGACAAAGATTAAAATATTTGTGCATACATATGACAAAATCCATATGGAAAGATAAATACATTTCAGAACAGTCACAAACATGTTCAGTCATGTGAGTCAAAGTCTTCACGGTTGGAAAATACTGTCCCCAAATATATCCCTACAAAATGCACAATTTTGCAGCATGTTTTCACAACCCTTAGATTGCAGGGAAGAACTTTATGCCAAACCCAAATGAGTTAAGAACTTTAAAATCCCATTCATTAAATTGCTGATCCCTATCTGACCACTATGAATTGTATAGTGCACACTGATAATTTACAAGTCATATTTTTCCCCATTAAAAATTCATTTGTCTCACACAGCTATCCATAGGCACAGAGAGAATGGATTCGGCTGCACTTAATTTTTGCATACAAATAGATGGGAATGTAAAGGTGAGTTTTTTGTGGGGTGAGAGAGGCAATCATTGCTGCCACCTCTGGCACTTGTGCAGAGGGGAATTGGACACTTCCCTGCATGAATGGTAGAAAAAAAGTCAAACTGCTGGCGGAACAGCTCTTTCTGTTCTTGGCCCAGAGAAGCAGGATCTTGGCCCAGAGAAGCAAGTTAGGGACCAGCCCATAAGGGGAAGAAACCAAACTGGGCATAACCAAAGGCATTTTTCTTTCTCTGATGTGCAGGCATCAACATCCATGGTTGCATGCCATCTCTTCTTTGCTTCTTCTATTGCAGCCAATTGTATCTCAGTCAATTTTGTCCTGTGGTGAATCCCATCAAATTAGCTGGTGTTTTTCCAGTACTGATTTGTGGCTTTTGGTATCACGGTTTTGTTTTATGACTGTTACCTCCAGGCTATTTATGTTCTGATCAGTCATCTGTTTTTTTATCTTTGGTTTGTGTTATGATTGTTTTCAGCTGTTTGTTCCCCCTACGTCACCTTGGCTAGTCATTTAGAAACACAATTTATCAATTTGTATATATTAGACAAAATGTAAATCCTATCATTCCTCTCTATTAGGGGAGAGAGACTAAGGGTGCATCTACACTGTAGAATTGATGAATTTTGACATAACATTAACCGTCATGACTTAAACCTATAGAACCTTTATGAAACCTTTAACCTTCTCTGGGGAAGGGTGTTGGTGTCTCAACAAACTACAACACCCAGTACTCCATAGCATTGAACCACGACACTCAACACAGTGTTAAATTGTATTAATTTGATGTTGTAGCTAAGATACACTCTAAATCAATGCATTTACCTGCATTGCCATTCAACAATGAATTCAGTGGGTCTACTACAGTGGTTCTCAATCTGTGGGTCCCCAGATGTTTTAGCCTTCAACCCTAAAAGCCGGTAAACTGGCTGGGATTCCTGGGAGTTGTAGGCTAAAACACCTGAGGACCCACAGGTTGTGAACCACTGGTCTACTAGAAATAAGTCCAACTGTATTGCAGTCAGAGAAAGGGAGATAAATAATGCGACGACTGAGATATACAGTTGGGCCTCTGTATCCACAGATTACCCATGGCTCGAAAATATCTCCCCTTCAGCCTAAAAAAATGGTTGCAGCTACACTGTGGAATTAATGGAGTTTGACACCATTTGATCTGGCATGGTTCCATTTCATGAAATTCTGGGATTTGTAGTTGGGTGAGGTACCATTACTCTTTGGCAGAAAGGACTAAAGGCCTTGCACAACTACAACTCACAGGTTTCCATAGCATTGAGCCATGGCAGTTAAAGTGGTGTCAAATCGCATTAAATTTGCTGTGTACTCTATATCTGATGATACAGGGTCACAGCTACAGATATATAAACTTGAAATAGAAAGACATTCCACTCCATAGATCCTTCATGACTTACCTACAATTGTAAAGTATTGTGCAACAGCCCTATGCAAACCATATGTTTTCTTCATTATTTCCCCCTTTGGTTTCTATTTTTTTTCTCCTATTTTAGCATGCTTACACATGTGAAAGAATCCGTGTCCCTCTGTTGTATCAGCAGGATAAAAAAAGAGAGAGAAAAGATACTAGGAAGTTCATAATAGCAGCTCAAATTAACTGGGGAAATCATAGTAAATTGCTCCCACCTCTTTTCACTCAAAGGTTATTTGCTCTGCTTAATAGAGGGAGCAAGCCTTGGCCTCATTCAGTCCCATTAAAGCTGCTCTCTTTCCCAAAACCACCCCAAGGCAGTCAGGAAAAGAACTTTGATTGGCATTTGGAATGCTCCATTATTCTGGCAGTGAGTTGGCATCTCCCAAGATGGCTCAAATTAGCATATCCCAGGATGGTAGAAGTTATCTTATGCCTTGCTGCAGCGACTCACGGTTTTTGGATAGCATTCACAGCAACAGATTTTTTCCAGCCCGCTCCTTGCCAAAGGGGGTTGGTACGGAAATAAATAAATAAGGCGCTAATGTCTGTCATTCTCTTGATGGAAGTTCATCCTTTGCAGGTTCAACCGGATCCACCCTGACCTCTGAAAAGCAGTAAACAAAGTCATAGGGCTTTGAAAGACAGTGCTGTGATTCCTATTATTTGTCTGGCATTTGCTGGAAGGAGGTTGGGCTTTATACGCTAGGCCACTCTGGGTAATGGGATAATAGTGTCTTTCAATTTGATGGCGCCTTTCATTCCAAAAGAGCCCAGAGTGCTTTGCAAACCGTAGGCACAGTGGAATTGGACATGGCAGCTGTTAAGAGCCAAAATGCAGCAAAAGCATTGAGCACACATGTCTAATTTTAAGAAGGCATTTGACAGCTTTTATAGGAAATGCCACACAGCTGGAATCACAACTCAGTTAAACTGAAAGAAGTGTTATTTCTTTTGTATCCTGTTATAGGATATTATAAGATAGATTCCAATGGATAATGCCTATCAGTGCATCATCACAGATAAGTCTTCCATGGCAATTTATTTTATTTTATTTTTTGTAAGTAGGAACACAGCTGCCAGCTAGTTGGCCTAATTGGATGGAATCTAGACATGGGCAGTCTTGAAAGAGTCTTGAAAGGGGGTTGTTGTGTGTTTTCCAGGCTGTATGGCCGTGTTCCAGAAGCATTCTCTCCTGACGTTTCACCCACATCTATGGCAGGCATCCTCAGAGGTTGTGAGGTATATACATGGAAAATGGCCATAAAGCCCAGAAAACACACAACAACCCTGCGATTCCAGCCATGAAAGCCTTCAATAACACAGTCTTGAAAGATCCTGGCTGAACAGAGGCTGATGGCATGCTGGTAGATTTAGACTGTAGGCAGATTCTGGTTGGTTTAAGAGGACATAAGGTTACTGATGTTGCTCAGAATATAACCAGAATTTCATACTACTTCGATGCTTACCTGTCAACTTTCCAGTATGTTGTCGAAGGCTTTCATGGCCAGGATCACAGGGCTGCTGTGTGTTTTCCGGGCTCTATGGCCATGTTCCAGAAGTATTCTCTCCTGACATTTTGCCCACATCTATGGCAAGCATCCTCAGAGGTTGTGAGGTATATGGGAAAACTAAGAAATGAAGGTTTATATATCTGTCTTCTTTTCTTAGTTTTCCCATATACCTCACAACCTCAGAGGATGCCTGCCATAGATGTGGGCAAAACGTCAGGAGAGAATACTTCTGGAACATGGCCATACAGCCTGGAAAACATACAAAAACCATCTTTCCAGTAGTTTACCATTTGTGCCAGTAAAACAATAGCTGGTATTTCCATAGAAGAAACACAAGAGACAGTCAGATGGCCCTCAATTGGCCCAATTTATATATTCACCCCCTTTCCCTGACCAGTTACAATGATGGAGGCAATGTCCATCTGGACACTGGATCAGGCTGAAACTAACCTGATCCGTCTATCCAGATAGCCACAAAATCTGTGAATACTTTACAGTTTCCTGCAAATTCCAGAGTATCTCTCAAGCAAATTGTAATTTAGTATAATCCTTAAATCAGGCCTTAAACTTGAAAATTCAATCTCTGTCCATGAAAGCGAGACCACTACTATTGGAATCAGTCTGATCAAGTGTCAGTCAAGCCTTACCATCAGAAAGGTCTTCCTAAAAATGGATTAAAATCTCTTTTCTCACCATTGGAAACCATTGGCTTTGGATCATACCTTCTGGAACGGGAGGAATCAAGTCCATCCCATCTTCTGCTTGACAATCACTTGGTCTCCACAGTTCAAGAGGGACATTGACAAGCTGGAATATGTCCAAGGGAGGGCAACTAAAATGATCAAAGGTCTGGAAAGTATGCCCTATGAAGAGCAGCTTAAAGAGCTGGGCTTGTTTAGCATGCAGAAGAGAAGGTTTAAATATTTGAAAAGATGTCATAAAAGGGAGGTAGAAGACTTGTTTTCTACTGCCTTGGAGACTAGGACTCAATGGAACAATGGGTTCAAATTACAAGAAAAAAGATTTCACCTGAACTTTAGGAAGAACCTCTCTGTCATAGAGATACCAAATTTCCTTGGATACTCTAAGGGTTGGTTTCTAGAACTTTTGCCATAATAACTGCTCTCCTCTGGAGACATTCCGGCTTTGAAAAAATATTCACTGAAGGCATTTTCTGCAGGTTCAAAGAAAGTAGTAGGCTTGCTCAAATAATTCGATTTTCCCGTTACCCGTTATTAATTCGTTATTTTCGTTTGTTTTGAAGCAATATAGAACCTTGGTTGTCCACACGTCTGGATATCGCGGTTTCGAATCGCGAGAGGCCGTTTTTTCTTATTTCTTCGTTTTTTTCGTTAGGAAAAAAAAGCTTTTGCAAATCACCCAAACTCCTTTCCTTTTGCCCCTCAGCCAATGGGAGGCTCAGCCAATGGGAGGGGGCGAGGGGGAAGGAGGCCGAGGAGGAGGAGGAAGACGGAGGGGGGAAATGGCCGCCGCCGCCGCCTCGCCTCAGCTCAGGCCTGGAGAGACCGAGAGGGGCCCGGCGGTGAGGAGGAAGAGGCCCGGGATGCGAGGGGGTGTGGGCCAGGCCCGTCCTCGGCTGCTCCCAGGGGCCCAGATTCGCACCCTCCCTCCCCCCAATACAGGTCTCCAGTCCATACCACGCTACATGAACTTGAATGGATACTGTGGTTGTGTTGTCGAAAGCTTTCATGGCCGGGATCACACTGTTGTGGTATGTATTCCGGGCTCTATGGCCATGTGCCAGAAGCATTCTCTCCTGACGTTTCACCCACATCTGTGGCAGACATAGAGGTTTTGACGTCTGTGCGAAGCTAGGCAAGTGGGGTTTATATATCTGTGGAAGGTCCAGGGTGGGAGAAAGAACTCTTGTCTGTGGGAGGCAAGTGTGAATGTTGCAATTGGTCACCTTGATTAGCATTGAATAGCCTTGCAGCTTCAAAGCCTGGCTGCTTCCTACCTGGGGGAATCCTTTGTTGGGAGGTATTAGCTGGCCCTGATTGTTTCCTGTCTGGAATTCCCATTTTCTGGGTGTTTCTGGGAAGGTAATGGCACTCCATGTAGTCATGCCGGCCACATGACCTTGGAGGTGTCTATGGACAACACTGGCTCTTGGGCTTAGAAATGGAGATGAGCACCAACCCCCAGAGTCAGACATGACTGAACTTAACGTCAAGGGATACCTTTACCTTTACCTACACACACACACACACACACACACACACACAAAAGCAGGGACTATATATATATATATATATATATATATATATATATATACACAATATATATCACACACACACCAATTTAACAAAGTTTCAGCCACAAAAACAAAGTTTCTGAAGTAGAACAATGACTTTCACAGTAAAGACAACCCAATTTAACAGGAAATAAGACTTTCAAACCAGGAACAGATTTCTGCAATTATTAAAAAATGGTTTATTATAAAAGCTATGAAAATTCTCCAAAAATCAGAGGATAAGGTAAACGTTCCAAATTTTGGTGAGCTATCAGTGTTAAATGTGTTCTACCACTGTACCAAGTTGGAAGAAGATCACTCAAAAAATGAGGGTGGGAGAGTCCTGTAAAGTCCTCTCCCTCTGTGCTGTTTTTGGGAATTGCGCATGCGCGTCCGCCATTAACGTATTAATTTAGAAAATAACGAATTTTCGTTAATTTTGAAATTTTTGGGGGGCCAAATTCGGAAATACCATCAGAAACGAAAAGCTGCCCCCCTCTAGTTTTGAAACGAGTTTAGAATCAAATTTTTCATGGATCGATCAAGCCTAGAAAGTAGCCCTGCTGAATTAAACAGTCCTGGGCCTGGCCAGTTTTTAAGAGAGGGGCTTACTTGTGGACACTGTATATGTTACCTAGAATTCCAGGGAAGAATTATGTAAAATACATTCATTTCATTTTTATATAGGAAGGAAGGAAGGAAGGAGGATGTGGTATGAACATTGTGTGATTTTAAGGAGTTAAATTAGCCCCTTGGGACCCCAACCTCTATCAAACATCATGACAAAATTAATTTATCTCTGTTAAAACACTCACTCACTACATGTGTTAGGGATATTTTAGTCACTTTTTTGCCTCAAGAAATTATTTTTAAATACAGGAAGTCAGTGAGAATCACTTCCTGTCTCCAGGAGACAAAAATATGTCAAAAATGCCCCATACCACTTTATGGCATTATGGGTTCAACATCCTGCCATATAAGACTCCGCCCATGAGATAGCATTTTGATTTGTGCTGAGTTTGCATATCAGAACCCATATAGAGTAGGAAATCTCGTGGTTATGCCTTCATAAAGTTTATGTGCTTATTCAATACAAAACCATTCCTCTGTTCCCCTTCCCTTACCCAATTCTGGGGATTGAGTTGCAAATGTAATTGTATTTTAAGGAAAGAACTTTAATTAGGTGGTTTGATATACAATTCTGACTCATGATGGATTATACCAGCTTTTGTATTCAGCAATAATTCCTGGAACTAAGTGATTCCAGTGGGACTTGGTTGTGCTAATACTGTACGCTGGTAAATAAATTTAGTTCTTAATTGGAGAAGCTTCATCTCGAAAGTCAGTTTGGTTCCCTCTTCACTTAGTTACAATGGTATCCCAAAGTTCTCTACCAAATTCAGGAAACAAATTGAAATGGAGAAAGACCCAGTTCTGGCTAGACACATGGTCAGAGCTTGGAAGCAATAACAAATGGAAAGACCCACTATCTACTGTTAGGACAAAATATGGAAATTTTATGCTTCTAGTGTCAGCATTAATGAATTAGCAGTTTTCATCAAACTTTCCATGATTTTCACAAAATTCACAAAACTATTAGCCATAATTCATCATCGCACCTAAGTTGTGTAACTTTATGAATCCTTAGCTATGTTGCAGAAGTACAACAAAACTCTGTTGATGAATTATGAAGTTATTATCAGGACAATGGCAAGGTGCTCCAATGTGTATTGGAAACTTTTGTAGTGCATTGAGTTCTTCTGTTGCACACTGGCCAGTTGCTATGTGCATTGGGCATTTGAGATGCCAACTGAATACTTCTGATTAGAACTGAGTCCTTCTGATGCACATTGAGATTTGCTGATGTGCCTCAAGCACTTTTGAGGGGCATCAAATACTCCCATGGTGTTCTAGCAGTGTCTAGATGTGTGTTACAGAGTGTCCGAATGCATATAGATTCCCACTCCACATTGGGCCATGGTAGACAAGTCATTTCTTCTTTGTACATCAAATGCCTATATGTAGTAATTTCACAGCTATAGTATAGAGCGTGTATGTATAGTTAACAAAATGAACAGTTGGTTGATCAAAAAGATAACAATAACTCATGCAAAGACTTCAGTACATAAATGCCCAGCAATAAGAGAGGAGGTATTATAATTTAGCTACATAGCTTGTGAAATGGTCCAATGGACCAACAGAAAATACCTCGCCCCTTTGTAGATGAGGAGGAAAATGTCCTCCCCTCCACCTCCACCCCCTACACATTTTGCACATTTGAGAGACAAGAAGGATTTATGTCTTTAATATAGGGCCATCATGATGAAGAGCTAAAGGGAGATTGCTGAAGAACATAAAGGTGAGTTGGAAATAGGAAAGTTGATCTTTCTTACAAAGAAGAACTACTGATAGATGAGCGCATTCAGGGCCCTCCCAGACAGACCCTATACCCACAATTTCATCCCAAGTTTTCCATTTATCCCAGATTATCAGGCAGTGTGGACTTATATAATCCACTTTAAAGCAGAAAGCCTGGGATATAGGGCCTGACTGGACATAACAGTTGTTAAATCAGTGGTTCTCAACCTGTGGGTCCCCCCCAGGTGTTTTGGCCTACAAAACCAGAAATCCCAGCCAGTTTACCAGCTGTTGGGATTTCTGGGAGTTGAAGCCCAAAACATCTGGGGACTCTTAGGTTGAGAACCACTGTGTTAAATGGAGGAGCTCAGAATGGGAGTTGAAAGTCCTAAGTTATTACACCTGGCTTGCATGAAAGAATATCAGAGTTTGGATTCTAATTTTCATCAAACCTACAATGAGGAATTATTTTGATCTGATGTCATTCTATTGATTCCAACAATATATTTCCTTACCAACCACCTTTTCCCATTAATTTACTGCTGCTGTACCTATCAACCAATTTCTACTGTAACACAAATACTTCCAGTTTGAATAAAGAAAGAAATATACAAACAAAATAAGTTGCAGAAACCATGGAGATGACATTTTCCAGGTTACCTCTACTTCAAGTCAGCTTCTGAGATAAATCTCAGTTGCCCCAAAGCCTCCAGGCACCTTTCTTTGAGGATCTTAGGTTGATTTACACAAAACACTTCATTGCTTTAAATCAAAAAGACACACATGCCATTGATTTACACCCAGCTGTTGTTTATGGGGCTCAAAATGTTCTCAGGTCAGAAGTAATTTTCAAAGAGTGATCCCTGTGAAATTCAGTCACTTTCACCATAACAAAGAAATGAGGAAATTTGGGACATATATGAAGAGTGAACGGAGAAGGAATCTGATTCTTTGTTCCTTTTGAAGAAAAGAATGATCTATGAACTGCTTATGCTGAGTGGGTTTTTCAAAGATCCTTCTTGATTTTTAAAATTTTATTTAGATGTGTCATGGGAAAGGTTGTTCCAGGAGCATACATGTCCATCTTTGGGATATGAATGAAGGACAACTAGCAACGGGACTCAAAGCTTGCATTCTTACAATATTAAGCAGGTCTTCATTTTGAGCAAAATGACATCACTTTAACCAAGGCAAAAAACGGCAAAAAGGGTCATCATATTACAAAGCTTATTACTTTAGTATCAAATGGTTTCCTGTCCGCAAAAGAACATATCCATTGATACTCTCAAAGACTTTTTTTTTAAAAAAACCCAGATTTTCTTGCTACGACAATTTTCAAATAGCCATAGTTTATCTCTTAATGGACAAAAAAATGGATAATAATGAGAAACATACTGGCATCACAGATTTGGTCTATAAAGAATATGAACTATGAGACATAGGGAGGGCACTGTGTAACAAATCTGCATCTATACCAGCTGAATGTTCTGGAGTTACACTATGCAACCACTCCAAAGTAATTTTAATGAATAAAATCCCACATTGTCTGCTTTAAACTGGAATATATGGCAGTGTGGACTCAGATAACCCAGTTTAAAGAAGATATTGTGGGATTTTCTACCTTGACATTCTGGGATATAGGGCTGTGTGGAAGGGCCCTTAGTTGCCCTCCTCTGGATACCTTCCAGCTTGTTAATATCTCTTTTAAACTGCCCAGAACTGGACACAGTATTCCAGTATTTCAAGTAGAATAAGAAAAAGGTACTATGACTTCCCTGGATCTAGACACTATACTTCTATTTAAGCAAGCCAAAATCCCATTGGCTTTTTAGCTGCTGCATTACATTGTTCAACTTGTTGTCCATGAACACTCCAATATCTTTTTCACATGTACTGATACTGAGCCAGGTGTCACCCTGTGCATTTCATTTTTTCTACCTAAATGAAGCATCCTACATTTCTCCTTACTGAAATTCATTTTGTTAATTTTGGCCCAGCTCTCTCAGCTGATAAGATCATTTTGAAATCTGATCCTGTCCTCTGGAGTATTGCTAGCTATCCCTCCCAATTTGGTGTCATCTGCAAACCTGATAAGTATGCCCTCTAAACTTTAATCCAAGTCATTAATAAAGATGTTGAACAGTACTGGGCCCAGGACTGAACCCTGTGGCACTCCACTAGTCACTTCTTTACAGGATGAAGAAGAATCATTGGAGAGCATTGCTTAACCAGTTACAGATCCACTGAGTAAAAGCATTGTCTCCGGTGGCTCAGTGTGTTAAAGAACTGCGCTGCTGAACTTGCAGACCAAAAGGTCCCAGGTTCATATCCTGGGAGCGGAGTGAGCACCCGCTGTTAGCTCCAGTTTCCAACCTAGCAGTTCGAAAACATGCAAATATGAGTAGATCAATAGGTACCGCTTCAGTGGGAAGGTAACAGTGCTCCATGCAGTCATGCTGGCCACATGACCTTGGAGGTGTCTACGGATAACGCCGGCTCTTCGGCTTAGAAATGGAGATGAGCACCAACCCCGAGTCGGTCACGACTGGACTTAACGTCAGGGGAAAACCTTTACCTTTACCTAGGAATAAAAAGAAATACCTTCTGTTGCTCTCTTTTCCCTCATTCCCTTCCTTTGGACTCAAACATTCTTGTAATAATAGTAGTAGTAGTAATAATAGTAATAGTAATGGATCATGCAAATTTGCAATCGTATCTTTTTTTCTTCCCCTTTTACCCATGCAATCTGGCTTGCAAGGGTTTCTCTCACACTCTCCTTTCGCTTTTGAAAACATTAGCTTCTTGTCTCTGTCTCTCTCTCTCTCAAAAAATAAGATAACCAGCTTGGGACGAGAAGCAGAGGAGGGAGGTTTTGGAAAAGAAAATATACTGTGGCCTCCAGGCTCCGCTGCTGGCTTGACCTTGACCCGAATGTAAACCGGGGGAGGCTTTTTCAGCTCATAAATATGGGCTGAAAAACTCGGCTTATCTTCGAGTATATATGGTACTTTGATTGCGTGTTCATTTATGGCAAAATGGGATTGGACTGGATGGTACTCGGGACCTCTTCAAACTGTATGTTTTTAAGATTCTCTGTACATCAGGAGTGCCTGATATGCATTGGTCCTTACATATAACAATCACTTTGCTGCATCACCTTGCTGAGTATGAATACTACAAAACTATTCATTTTTGTTTTCCTACAAGCATAAATTCAATATATTCCATACTGAATTCCAGTTAACAAAGACAGATAGATGATAGATAGATAGATAGATAGATAGATAGATAGATAGATAGATAGGCTTTAAGTAACATCACTGCAAGAAGAGAATCATAAAAGAAAAGGGGGAGAGACTAATAAAAGTTATTGTCTGATTGGGGGGGAGACTTCCTTTTTCCCATTTCTATCTACCCCTTCCTATTTTTCCATTCTCAACCATGTACAATATTCCAGACTCTCTATAAACAAACAGGCCCTCCTGCCATTAGGGGAATTATTCTCCACCATTAAATAAGATATCTGGCAGGATTTCTCAGAGAGCTGGCTTCCCAAGATAGCAAAGGTGACATTTCAGGAGGACTCACTGTTTTTAAATGGGTGTCAAAATCCTCCTCCAGGATTCATTTTGCTGACATTCAGTGCCTCAGCCCACGAGTTTCACCCTTTCCCCATAATCACTATATTCACCACTGCCAGGATGGAAATCAACTCTTAAAGTGTGAAGACCTAATAATAAACCTCAATGACTAGGGGATGCTTCTTCAACATTATTTCCACCTAATTTATAATCAAGATGTTCAATTAATAATTTTCGGTGCTTTACACAGTGTTAAGTCAGCTGAAAAGTATGTGATCCCTCCCTCCCTTCATCATCACAGACATTTCATTTTTTTTTCTCCTCCTTTCCAGTGCTGAGAGATGCATAATCATCCAGCCGCCCTGAAATGGCAGAATTCTTTGGCGGTAGAGCAGGATAATTTTAGAAAGAATATTTTAAAGAAGAAAAGGGCATGTTGGGATTTTTTCCCAGTCAAGTTAAGCAATGCCAAGGCACTTTGACTTTGGTTTGATGGTTAGGTTTAGGTTTAAGGGAGCCCTCTTCAGCATGTATATATTCCTTCAAATAACCCATCAATGTATGGAAGCCCCATGAATTTCGTGGAGTGTTTAAGGTCAAGGAGCACTCAGAGGTAATTTTGCTAACCCTTTCCTCTGAAATATTGTCCATAGCACCTGGTAGATGGGTGGCCGCCCATCCCAGTACTAAACAGGGCTTACTTTCCAGATCAGACATGGTCTGGTGCCTTTTAGTATATTTAGGCACTCTTACCTTGGGGCTAAATGTCAGAGACTTATTGGTGGAAGCATAGATAGGCTAGTATGGAATGAGGCAAACTTCTAAACCACCAACCTTTCGGGGCTGTCGGGAGACATATTTTTTCCCCTAAAAGCACTAGGATATCTGAGGGCACATCCAGATGATGCCCCATGAAATTGCAAATGCTTTCGCCACAAAGCAGGAAAACCTTGCTTTTTAGCAAATTAATTTGTTAAAGGGTTTGTAATGTGGGTTTGTTAGTGGGTTTGCAATCCAAGATTATCTGCTTTAAAACAGATTATATAAATCTCCACTGCTAGATAATCTGGGATAAGAAGATAATCTGGGATCAGATCCTGGGATATAGGGGCAGTGTGGAAGGGGCCTTAGGCTCATCAATGTGTGCTTTTCCCCTTCCATAATCTCTGCCCCACCTACTTGGCATGGTCACATGTGATTAGTCTTCTGCAGTTTTACTTTTGCAGCTGCTTCAAAAGTACCCCCTTTTCTTCCCTTATCCTGCTTTGGTTGACCTGGGATGGCATCTAGCCACCTCCCGATGGAAAATTCAGAGTTGTGGGAGAAAGTGGGGACAGAAACCTGGAAGGAAGTGGATTATTTTAACCCACTTTCCCCCGCATTTCTGCCTTGTGTCGAGGGACCTCAGTAGGTGAGAGAAAAGGAGTGTAATCTTGTAATAAGTTTGTATCTATTCTAAAACAAAGACATAGAAAAGTGGGTATAAAGTATGCAGAAACAGAGAAGATTGGAAAGTAAAGAAATAGAAAACAGAAAACCCTATCTAACACTTCTTGCTCTAACATTGCTGCCTTTTTCATAATCAAAATATCTATCTTTTTTCTTGCATCTTATTACTTCTGGTAGATTAACTTTCCAGGATCCCTTGGATATCTTTTGTGGATCCTACTATTCTTGTCACCCACTTTTTTTCTTTTCATGTTAATTTTACATCTCTGTAATAGCTATCATTTCTTATTATTATATAAAATCCAATGCTTTTATTTTCTTCTCTTCTTTTGAAACATCAATGAAATGCTGCTACTCTTCTTTAATGAGTAACTACATGATGCTACTAATTATTTGTAACCAAACCCAGATTATTACCATATTATATTTCTTCTTCAAATTTGGAGGGTCTGGCGGTTGTATAAACCCAATCCGTTTGTGCAATACTACCATATCCATCATTTTTGTAATGCATAAATCTTGAGTAGGAATTTCTTCTTCTTTCCAGTAATCACAAATAATTAAAAGCTCATCTCCTCTTGTTTGGTGAATGTAGTCCTTTTATATTTAAAGAAAGTATCTTTAGGTTGAAATTCTCTTAATACAGCAATCCTGGTATTTCTTATTTCAATCTGCTCTTTGGTGTGAGCTTGCAAAACTTGGTCTAGTACATTCTTTCTTGTAAACAACAAAATCCCATCTCTTGGATGTTTATTCCTCATTGCATGTTGGGATTGGACTCTAAAGGTCCTGTCAATTTAAGTCTCAACCACTTGCTCCAGTTTGCCAAGGATTCTAGATACAAATTCTGTTATTGCCATATCAAGTTCCTGCACAGATTTTTGAATAGTCAAATCTTTGGAGTTGAGTTTAATCTCTTTGGAAATCTAATTGTATCTTCCTTTGTGCCTCTTTAATTATTTTATTTTCTATTTTTGCTGTCCCTGCTGCTTCTAAATGCCACTCATTGTGTCTGCCATCTGTTTTGTCTCTGTGGTTCAACTCTGTGGTTACTTTCTGTCTTGTTTCCTGTTTGAATCAGTCCAGAGGTTACATGTGGTCCCAGAATTTGATGGCTATCAATTTCTTAAGTATGTTAAACAATTTTAATCCCCACATTCTTATAGCATAATCTTTAACAAATTAATTTACTTTCATCCTTTGTAGTTGGTCTCAGCAAATAGTTTCATCCAGCAGATTTGAAAATTTTTGACAATTATTTCCACTAATTAGATTTTAAAATCCTTTTTTTAAAAAAATCTTTACAATTTTCAGTGGAGGAAAAAGAATACAGTTTACCTCTCAAAGATGTCTTGTCCATGAAGCTGGTAAGCTTACAACAGATTTAAGGGTATCTTTTAGTTCATTTTTTAAGCCCTTACACAAATGTAGTATTTTAAGAAATAAATTACAGCTGCTTCTGTCTGCATCTGCTTGCATGAGAATGTTACTGGGGTATTCAGTGCCTTCCACTCTTCTCTCCCCTTCTCCTGTTTCAGTGGCAAAGCTGAGATCCTTTAAGTCTTGAAGCGTTTGCATGTGTAACTTTTCTTTCTGAAAAAGTATTTCTCAACTCTATCCAGTTGATAAACCCCCAATGACCTGCCTATCTTTGTGAACGCATCTTCCCTTATGAACCCACACGGGCTCTAAGATCCGCTGGGGAGGCCCTCTTCTTGATCCCACCTCCATCTCAAGCGAGGTTGGTGGAGACGAGAAACAGGGCCTTCTCTATGGTGGCCCTCAGGCTCTGGAACTCCCTCCCAAAGGAGATTAGATTAGCTTCCACCCTGGATTCCTTCCAGAAGAATCTGAAAACTTGGATGTTCACAGGTGCCTTCTGATAACTGATAATTGATTGTCCATGTGCTTTACCTAGGCCTTGGTCATTCCATGCACTTTATTACCTTTAGTCGTTCCCATCCCGAGTCACCGAAGAATATGCATTTTCAGATTTCCATTCCCCTTAAAATGGCCCATGGTCTATAGTGCTTGACCACGGATTGGGATTACTGTCTATGTTTTAAGTTATTTTAACTTTTTTAAGATGTGTTATTATATTGTGATTTTATTGTGTTACTGTTTTTATTGGTGTAATACTGTTTTAGGCTTGTCACAGTGTAAGCCACCCCGAGTCCTTCGGGAGATTGAGCGAGGTATAAATAAAGTTTTATTATTAACAAAGTTACAACACTCAAAAACAGGATCCCTGACACAAGTTCATGCTGTAGCCTCACCATTGGGAGGAGGAGGATAAAAACGTTCTACCTCAATTGGAAGCTGAATGAACCTCCTCTGCTTGAGCAGACTGATGGCTTTTAAGTTGAGCTGAGATGGTGTTTATGTAATTTTAAAGAAAGATGATAGAATCTTACAGACTACAGAGTTGATATATATGTGTAACTCAAAGTTGTGATTTCACAACTGCAATGCTGAATGCCAGCCAATTTCTGAAAACCTCTTATATGCAAATAGCCAAGGAATACCCTTGGGAAAAACTGATCACACTAACTTGAGGAATCAATTCACTGTGTTCTTAGTCACCATAGTTATGCTGTACACTGTAGTGTTTGATACACAGAAACCTCAAAAATAAATGAACAAATAAGTTAGAATATCAGAGTAGAGAGGGAGAGACAGAGAGAGAATAAGTCACATCTTTCAAAGGCCAAATAAACTTCCAAAGAGTACCAAAAAAAAACCCACTCTTTGTTTCTATTTGATACTTAACAAGTACTCTACAACAGAACATATCTCAAGCTGTGCTTTCATGTATTAAAAAGCCCGGACAGAAATTAACAAACTCTTGTGTTGTGTTTATTTATTTATTTGTTTGTGCAATGCCTGAGGGTACTTAGCTTGGCTAAAATGTTCAGTCTTTCTTTTGTGGGAACACCTTCAGAAGTTCTACTAATTTTTTTTAAAAAAACATGCTTCAAAGATTAACTAACAAAAACAAAGGAATAGGGGAGAAAATCTATTGATTTTGCCACATCCTTATCTTAAGGATCATTCCATTGATCCATTTGGAATAGATTGACTGGGTTGCTCTCGTTGAGATGAAACAGGATAAAAGACCATCAGCAAGCTAGTTAATGTAGAGTCAAAGAGGTTGATGAAAAAGCCTTGTAGCAGCCACTTGTATGTTGGTTGTTCAATATAAGCAGTTTTTCTGTCTTTTCAAGGAATGTACAGAAACTTGCCTGGTAGGTTCATCATGATGTAGATTGGCATCATATGCTAAGGACACATATACACTCTTTCTGTCTATCGATATTTATCTTTGCATGCTTGAGGGTCTAAAAAAAGTGATTATAGATTGATGCCTATGTATTCATCTATGCATGGCTGAGAGTCTATATCAAGGAAAGAACTTGTGATTCTATGCCCATCTATTCATCTACTTGTCTATGCATGGTTGAGAGTATACATCACAGATAGAGATTATAATGCTATGTTACATGCATAACACCACTATTTAATGTTGTGAATCTGAATGTGAAATCAAGTGTACACCTGCATCACCAGTGTACAATGTACATCCACACCCAATATATAAACCTATGTAAAAGCAATGTGCAACCATGTGCAGTGATACTACACATACAATTCTGTTTTTGCAACTTTTTCAACCTGTTTCATAGAGGAACATGTACATGTGTAAAATACCAACAGGATTCATAACAACTTCACTCTCTGTGTGTATTGTGGTCCATATTGAAGAAATGGTTGACTGTCTTGTATATACTATGATCAGCAGCTGTCTTAATTAAACTTCATGCTTCCCACCCAAAAGGATCTCTACCCCCCCCCCCCCCCGCACCTCATACCCATCAAGCAATATAATAATGACCTGAATCATTGTTTAATAGTATATGCTTAATTGATTTAATTGTGTATCATTATGTGCATCCATTTGCCTTTGAGGAATCTTACAACTTCATATAGAACAAAGAAATATTAAATTTTACTGTCATGCTGAGCTCATTTTCAATTTTTGAACAAAATCAAGGAAGCAAAGTACACTCTGCAGAGCACATGTGGTCTCCAGATTATTTTTGTGAGCTACGTGATACTAGAGATATCAATTGTTGTCTCCCACACTGAAAAAAACAATGAATAAAATTGTTTATTTTCTCCTCCTAAAAGTAAAGATGTGTAGCTTTATTTTTATACATAAGCATTCTGCTCTCACCCCAAATATTATAACTGAAATTTGACATCTGGGTGCTTCATGATGGGAGAAATTGGAGATATAAATAAAATAAAATACTGAAATAAAACTCAGGCATATTTGGGAATTGATGTACTGTATTCCAGTTGCAAATGGAGCTAAAGGCCAAATGATGGGACCAAAAATACTCCCATATTTGAGAAGAATATGCTTGTTCCTGGGAGTAGCAATTAAAACTCTTCAAATGGGGGGGGGGGGGGCACAAACTCTGGTAAATTTTCAAAGGATAATTTTATGGGAAGGAGGATCCCACATAACTGGGAGACAGGATGGGCCAAAGGTTCCTCATCCAAGACATGTGCATGTTGACATCTGAACTCATAACTCATTCTAGAGACGGTTGATTTTTTCAACCAAACACCAAGGCCAAGACACAACATAATGTGGCAGAGCACAACTTTATGGTCCCAAGGCTGCTTGATTAATTATGACAGTGCTCAGTTGTATAAGTCTATGACACCAACAGGATTCCACAAGTTTAGCAAGGTTATTGTTGCTGTTATGTGCTTTGAAGTTATTTCTGACATATGGTGAACTTAAGATAACCCTTTCAGGGAGCTTTCTGGAGCTGCATTTGTGACTCACTCAAGGTCAACCAGTGGATTTCCATGGCCAAGTGGGGAATCAAGCTCTGGTCTCCAGAGTCATAGTAGAATGCTCAAAGCCCTACACCATACAGACTCTCAATTTAGCAGGATCCCTAACTTCCAATCTGAGATATATTGTATCAGCATTAGGAACATGAGTATATTTCCTTCAAGGAGATGTTTACTTAAGCCTGACATTTCCATTCCCACATAACTGACAAGCCAATCATGTGGCATCTTTCTTTCCCCCACCCAACATGCTCACAGTTGCTATTTTTTCCCTCTCATCAATTCTAAATTAAATGCACTTTTCTCATTCCACATTAATACCTCACAAACTACAGCATTAATGTGGAGTGAAAAGAGCAGCTGCTGAACCTGGAGCCATATGCTCCTTTCCTGGTGCCATGAGCTAACAAGAAAGATCAGCAAACCCACACAAGCGACTACCCTCCAGGGAACCAGCAGTCTCTCAAGGAAGCCTTGTACTGCAGAAATCAGAGCTGTGGTTATCTCCACAGGCATTCTAAATTCATTCAGGTTCTGTTAGGCCACATTCCTTTCCTCTCATGCATCTCCAAATGTATTTTGTACATTATCTATAAGTGCATAGTTCAGTGGTGGTTGTGACTTCCATGTCAGTGAAGCAGAGGATCCACATCAAGTTTTGATTTGAATGTTCAAGGAGCTATCCAAGGTTTTGAAACTATTTGGGGTCTGGGTTACAGTACCTTGGATAACTCCTTTCGATTTCAATTGAAACCTGGAATGGATACATAAAGGGACTAAAAGCATGACCCCTCTCATTGTTGAACATAGCAGGAACACATGTGAGTAGAGCTAGAATAATGAGGCATAAGGGCATTTGGGAATGAAAAAAATGCAGTTTTCTGAAAGGGCTATGGAAAAGGACAGCCTTCCAAATCCTGGTGGGAGCTAGGGATAGGAAACTTGGTTTTAACTTTTATATTGTATGTTTTATTGGCTGTAAGCTGCCTTGGGCCCTTGAATGGGGAAATGCGGGATATAAATTTCTTAAATAAATCAATAAACTTGTGGAATTTCAATTGTTGCTCAGAACTTCGGGAGTTCTCCAGGCTTGGGATCTGAGAGTGTGCTAGACATTCACACTGGCATCCCACAATGAAAGGGAGCTAGGAGTCTAAGTAGTTCACAAGCTGAACATGTCAACAATGTCATGTGGCAGATAATAAAGTCAGCACAATTTTGGGTTGCATCAAACTTTGGAGGCTTTTAAATAGAGGCTTGATAGCCATTTGTTGAAAATGCTATTATTCCTGCATGCCAGAATGGGGTTGGATTGAATGGCCCTTGTGATTTCTTCCAACTCCATATTTCTGTGATTTCATTGATTCTGTGATTGTGAGATAGTTCAGAGAGCAGACCAGATGACAGAATTCCTGAAAGATCAAACCAGAAGTTCTTTCCTACAACAAAATTACATAACTCTGTGGCTGATACCTCTGGGATCCTGAAGTTTGTAGTTTGGTGAGACATTAGAGCTCTCTGGCAGAGAATTCTAAATATTCTTTATTAAACTACAAATAAGATGTGGGATACTCTTCTCAGCAGTGTTGTGCGTGAAAAGAATCTTTGGATTATTTCCCTTGACAAACTAGACAATTAGATAGAAATTAATAAAATGAAAATAAATAGAGACAAATGAAAAATTCTACATTTAGACTACAAAAGGAAAAGCACATACATACAATGGGAATACATTTCTTGACAATGCTACATGACCAAAATAAATAAATAAAACAATATGGGATTTATCAATACAACCATAGTTTCCAACTCAGAGCATAATCATTCCATTGTATTCTTTCTTAGTCAGAAATACATGTGCACTTCTGGGAATCTAATTTAATGAAAGATAAAACAAGTTGAAGGAAATTCAGAGAAAGGCAACAAGAATGAAAGTGTGGAAAACAAAATATATGAGAAAAATTGAGAGAAATTGACATGTTCAAACTGAAAAAGAAAAAAATTGTGGAATTATATGATTACATTTTAAAAATATTACAAGAACTATCATGGTGAGAAGGTAATAGTTTTGCTGTCTGTTACCTAATAGGATTGAATTAGGGCTAAAGTTACAGGAGAGTAAATTTTAATGGAAAATTAGAAGAAACTTCTTGAAGAGAAAATCATCAGTTACTTAGACAGCCTCCTTCTCAGGTTGGTTTCCAAAAGGGGATGCTCTAACTGGGGTTCCTTCTCGGGGTGTCCAATTTTTTGCTAGTTGTCATAAGTAGTATCAAATTCATTACATTTGTACTTACGACATGATATCCGACATGCGGGCATGACCCACACCAAAAACTTTAGAATCGAAACTTACTCCATAATTTTTTGTTTGAATATTGTTAATCTCAAAAGCCTCCCAAAGTCAGTTTCATTTTCAGCACAAGCAACCAAAGCAAAGCCAAAAAGGCTCCCTTTCCTCTTTGAATTAATGGCCTCTCACTATTAGGAGAAGAAGCAGTAGGGAGAAAGGAGAGGTCACTGGGAAATAGACTGAGAAAGTACAGAATTCTAAGAAATGTACTTTGAGAGCCCTATGCCAGAGAATACAAAAGGCCCTGCCCCAAACTACATTTCCCAGAATTCTGCTCAGCATCAGAAAGCCCCAATTATGATAGTGGAGAGATTTGTCCCTCTGTAGCAGCAGCCAGACAGATTTCCAATATATTGTTAAATCTGCAAAGAGGATGACTGACTGATACTTCTAGTAAGTAAACCTCTGTGCTGGGCTAGGAAGCAATACCTAAATGGAAGTTCTATTGTTTAATATGAGATACATTCAATGAGATAGCTCTTGTGGATTTTTAAAACATTTTTATTAAAACTTTAAAAAAAATCCTAAAATTAGTAGATGTATGAATATTTCTGAAAGTTGGGGTGAATGATCCCCTGTTATCTTGTGTCATTGTATAGAAAATTCAAAGATTTAGCTCTTGTAGTTTTTTTTTAAAAAATGTTGTTTATTAACACTTTGAAAACTCCCCAAAAATCCATGGATAAGTAAAAGGTTTTGAAGCTTGATGGGCCAATAGTGGTAAATGTGTTCTACCATTGTAGCAAGTGTCACCCCAATAGCATAATTTCTATAATGAAAAAGTAACAAAATTTTGTTACTCTTTTTATAGTAATGAAATTTCACTAACACTTTAGAAATACTTTGGAAATGAAACACCAGCACCCCATAATTTTGTAATGAGTTTTGAAACATTTTATTTGTCGATTGCACAACCCTAGTTCCTACACTGAGCAGGTTTAACCCATGACTTATGGGATGCCTTTACAACCCTATGATTCTGCTTCTATGAAATCCAACAATTATATTGGGTGGAATCAGGATAATTGAAATAGACTCTTAGAGCTATAACTCTGTAGTGTGAAAGGGTGGGACAAATCTATGAGGGTTCCCTCTGAGTTCAACCAAAATATGGTAAGGTCCAAAATATACATAATATCACTCATGCTACTTTGGCTAGAACTGATTTGTACAGAACCATGTAGAAAAGAAGAATTTGGAAGTAAGAGATGAGGTGAGAGGGAAACCAGTCATTTCTATCTCCCAAGACAAGGGACAGACCTGACAATTATGGCTGTGTAAGGAAGGGGAAAAGGAATGATAATTTAGAAAATGAGGCCAACAAAAGAGGGAAAAGGCACCCTACTGCATTTTATCCTAATGATATAAATTTCAATTAACACAATTGATAAATGAAGCCATAAAGCAATGCAAACATGCAGAAGAAAAATTCAAATAATTTTTTTCTTCATGGTTCCAATTCTTTATAGTACATTACATCAGTTAATGGCAATTTGTATAATTTGTGTAATGACATAAATTGCCATGAAACTCTCACACAGTGAAGTGTGGTAAGAATGATAAATCGGGAGAGCAGGAAAGGGAGAAAAAGACGGAAGAGGAAGGATCAGGTCCTTTTGTGGTGTAACAAGGGTGTAACAGAGCTGCAGAAGAGTTGAGCTATGCTGAATGTGCAGAGAGACTGTATCAGTTTATGGAGAGTATTGCTGAAATGTTATTCAAGTTCAAATTTCAACTCAGCCTTGAAACTCAAGGGGCACATGGCAAGCCAAGTATTATTCTGAATTAAAATGGTTGTCACACAAAGATAAAGGTAGTCAGTAGGGAAAGAATATGCTTACTGACTGATGACCCTCATCTGCTTTGCTATATATTTATATTTATCATGTCAGAAGCAAATTGAGAATACAGTTATAATGTATAAAAACCCACAAACAAAGTTTAAAAACTTGGCATTATGCTAGACTTCCTTTGACTTCAAGTGTCTTTGGTGTCGCTGTAAGTAGGTCCCCCATTGTGCATGTGACAGGACTCAGACTGCATTGTAGTAAGTGATCTGTGGTTTGCTCTTGTTCACACTTGCATATTGTGGACTCCACTTTATAGCCCCATTTCTTAAGATTGGCTTTGCATCTTCTGGTGCCAGAGTGCAGCCTGTTCAGGACCTTCCAAGTTGCCCAGTCTTCTGTGTGCCCAGGAGGCGGTTTTTCATCCAGTCTCAGCCACTGATTGAGGTTCCGGATTTTCATCTGTCACTTTTGTACTCCCGCTTGCTGAGATGTTCCTGTGAGTATCTCTGTAGATCTTAGGAAGCTATTTCTTGATTTAAGTCATTGGCATGCTGGCCGATATCAAAACAGAGGATGGGCCGGAGATGTCAATGCCTTGGTCCTTTCATTGCTGGCTTCCACTTCCTACCAGATATCAGGTAGTGCAATACTGGCTAAACAGTATAATTTCTCCACAAGTGTTGGGTGTAGGCATCCTGTAATGATGTTGCATGTCTCATTAAGAGCCACATCCACTGTTTTAATGTGGTGAGATGTATTCCACACTGGGCGTATTAAGCAGTAGAATAGCAAAGCGCAAGGGCAGATGTCCTTGGCTTCAGTCTGTAAATCTGCCATCTCTTGAGCAATTAGGTTTAACAGTACATAATAGTACATATCAGTTACATAATGTGTAAATTCTACATATATGTTTTTCAGATACTATCTTGGCTTAATGGTTGGTTAAGTGTTCTTCTTTATCCTTATCTGTTTTGTACGAATATTAGTTTGTGATCTGTGTCACAATATACTCCTGATCTTGTTTTTGCAGAGAGAATTGAGCTTCAAAATTTTCTACAGCCAATTGCATAGTTTATTTAATTTGTTCTATTGTCTAACAGGTGACATATATATTACCTCAACAGTGGCTTGATGAACGTGGTTGTTGTGAAAGAAATGATGGCCTCACAAAAATCACCCAGTTGCTTTCCTGATTCATTTTCTGATATTAGGCCATCTTTTCTAAAATCTTTGACTTGTTTCTGTTTCCTATTTTTGCATTCCATTGTTTATGAATAACACCAGGTGCTAGTTTACTCTAGGACACTGTTATCGAATTTTGAATTTCTTCTTCTTTAACTTCTGTAGAAAAAAATAGCTTCATTTAAAAAAGTTAAAGAAAATGTCTGTGAAAATCTTAAAGCTATCATGTTTTATACTTACATTTGTGGAAGTTCAGAAGAGTTTTTCGGCATCTTCTTTCATTGATGAGTCCTCTCTCTTGCAATATGGATTATGGATGCAAAATGTCATTTATTTCATAACAGTATTGAAAAATGACACACACACACACACACACACATACATATTTATGTTTCTGTCTTGAAGATTGGTGTGTGTATGTGTGTGTGTATTACCTTTCAACAATCTTCCTCTCAGGTTGCCCATATTGTCCATCTTTCCTTCAAACAGTGAGTCAATAACAGGTGCAACATGATGCAATTGTAAACAGTGTCACCACTCACACAAAGAATCCTGGGAAATAAAGTGTTATTATATCAGGTGGCAAAATGGGTGTGTATGGACAAAACAAACCTTGATAAGGGGTGCATCTACACTGAAGAATGAATGCAGTTTGACCCCACTTTAATTTCCATGGCTCAGTGCTATGGAATCATGAGAGTTGTAGTTTTGGTGAGGAACCAGCACTCTTTACCAGAGAAGGCTAGGGTTCAAGGCCTTGCAAAACTACAACTCCCATGCTTCCATAGCACTGAGCCATGGCAGTTAAGAAGGCATCAAAGGTAATACTACTATTACTAATAATAATAATAATAATTAGTTTATTGAAAATAATAGTAAAGGTCAAGGTTTCCCCTGACATTAAGTCTAGTCGTGACCGACTCTGGGGGTTGGTGCTCATCTCCATTTCTAAGCCGAAGAGCTGGCGTTGTCCAAAGATACCTCCAAGGTCATGTGGCTGGCATGACTCCATGGAGTGTTTTTACCTTCCTGCCAGATCGGTACCTATTGATCTAGTCACATTTGCATATTTTGAAACTGCTAGGTTGGCAGAAGCTGGGCCTAACAGCAGGAGCTCACCCCAGATTTGAACCGCCAACTTTTCAGTTAGCAAGTTCAGCAGCTCAGCGGATTAACCCACTGCGCCACCAGGGGCCCTTTAAAAACAATAAACATTGACAAAATCACGATTTGTCAACTGAAAAAGGCTGCTTTTGACATGAAATGGGGCAGCATCCAAATTTCTAAATGAAATCCGGAACGTATTTCTCCTATTTTGCACACCTTTTCTTAGGAATACTTTAAATGTGAATTTTCTGCACTATTAACAAATGTAGATGCTCAGTGAAATCCATCCCCTTTCTACCATGCTATGAAATTGGCCTAAGACTTAGAATATGCAGGTCAATTATTTTCATATGGCCAGCTGAAAAGAAGTGGGGTTGAACAAGGACACTTCTTATTCGCAATCCAACACAGTTCAGAGTTGATCCAGTTTCTTCTCTAACCAAAGATAATTAGGGAAAACTGTCAAGTCTGCAGATTAAGTGCTGCATGTATCTGCCTGGTGCTTATGTCGAAAACTGCTCAGATCTAAGAAGACAATCTTTTGTAATTAGCCGAGGCCACTATAATCCATAAAAACATCTGATCATATTGATTTTCAGTCAATCAGGCTCTATCTGTCAACCACAATCCTAGAGATCATATGAAAGGTTTTACACGTGGCCAGCTTTGCTCTCAAAGGTCATTTAAAGTTTCCTTGGCTTGTGTGCACAGACTCATCTCTATTGGAGACTGGCAACCCTGGGTTCCAATTAAAAGTGAGAGAGACAGAATGGAGGGAGACAAGAGAGAGACTTGCTTAAGCAGAGAACAGAGTCAAAAAGGCTTTTGTAGTTCAAGTTTTAGCAAAACTATGTCCATTAAATTGTGTTGGAGAAATGGCTTTGTAGAATGAAGGAAGGATATAAGCTCCTACCAGATTCTGTATCCAGTTGAGTCATTATGCTAGTGAAAGGCTTACAGAAATATTATTATTATTATTATTATTATTATTATTATTATTATTATTATTATTATTATTAACCTGTGGGAGAACGGAAAGTTCTGATCCTGAAATACTGAAAGAACCAAGTTAGAATTAAACAGTCTTTTTCCTCAGTGACACATTGGGCAAATCAGTGTTGCTTTTCTGAATCTTGTAAAGAGCATGGATGGAGCAGTGGGATGGCAGGTGGGGGTAGAATCCTCTAAGCTATATCCCAGGCGATAACAGAAAAGTGCTTAACTTGAGCATGAAAGTAATTATATTAAAGAAGGCATTAAATGCATATTTGAACCAAGGTTGTCAAGGACTCGGGGTGAGTTTGCCTTTGTGAGAAAAGGTTGCTTGCTTCATTAAAACTGGAATCCCAGCTTTACCCTTGATTTGTTCCTTTTACAGTTTCATCCTTTCATCATTTTTTTTTATTTAATTCAAAGAGTCTCTCCCTATTCAGGGAGAGAGAGTGGGTCTGAAATGGTCACAACTGGAACCTGGAGGAGAGTTACTCAATAAAGGTCTCAAAACTCAAAACGGATTTAGTGAAAATGCACAGTCCGGAAGCTTGGATTTTATGGAATTAAACTGATGAACTCTGGGACAGATTTGTTAGGAATTTACTTGGAAACTTGGAGTGTTGAGTGTTTCTGAAGTAGCATCCCATGACATGTAAATTTATTCACTCAAAATTTCTTGCCTACAATCAAAATAAAAATAAAACCAAAGTAGCTTTACCTTGTTTAGATGGCATGTGGCAGAAAAACAGAAAGGTTTTACTGTGTTAGTGTTTATCTTTAGTAAGCATGCATTTTTTCACATTGCCTTTTTATGGGACAAGTCCCAAAGGCCTCAGTGCTAACAAGCCATACCAGCTTCCAGTTTTAAAAGGCACACTTTCAGCAGAAAATGTAAGAAGCAGGAATAGAAAGTAAGCATGTGTGAATTCCTCAGAATAATCATAACTCGGAATAAAATCGGATCTATTTTGGGTTCTGAACGGGGTTCTGACGCAGTTTGGTGCTTCGGAATAAACTTTCAATTTCAAAGTGTTTGAGCCCATTGAGTTAATGGGCTCGTAAGTTCGTTAGATGTATGAGAAAGTGTTTTTAAAGCAACCAAAATTGTTTGCAGGGAGGAGCAGCCTAGCCTGGGCTTGCTTTCTTGGCCAATCAGTGTGGACATTCATATAAGGGGAGGAGTTTTGGACATCCTCCTTAAAAACCCCTCCCTCATGCCTTGAGCCTCATTCTGTCCTGGAAGTTGGAGCGGGGTGGTTGGTCCGTCTTTTGCTGCCTGGCCTGTTGTTGCAAGCAAGCAATGTTTTTAGGCATTTAATTTTTGCCTATCTATTGTAAGCCACTTTGAGTCCCCTTGGGGAGAAAGGTGGGGTAAAAGTGATGTAAATAAATAAATAAATAGGAAGGAAGGCAGGCACCGGCAGCCATTAAAAAAGGGAGTTTATTTATCTATTTATTTATTTATTTATTTCAAATATTTCTATCCCGCCCTTCTCACCCGGAGGGACTCAGGGCGGCGTACAATTGGCAACAATTCGATGCCGATACATCATTAAAAACAATAACATATAAAAATATAGTACAACCAATTAAATACAGTATAAAATATAAAACATAAAACATATGCTTAAAATCCTTTGTAAAGAGTTGACTCTTTACAAAGAAGAGAAGGCATTTATTTTGGGGTGGGATGGGAAAGGGATTGTTTTTTGTTTTAGAAATCTGATGCAGTTTCTTCTCTTCGAAAATAAATGAGTGAAGGAAGGAGAAGCATTTATTTTTGGAGACAAAAGTGCAGGGTTGGAAGTTTGGGTGGGGAACAGGGTTGTTTAGTTTTAAAAATCTGACGCCTTTGTCCTGCTCAAAGCACTGCGCCTGCCATCATTCCCCAAACCCCTCTCTGCTTTCCTCCCTTCGTCTGGGGAGCCCAGCAACATTACAAAGCTGAATCCTTCTCTGGGTGCAAGCCCTCTCTGCCTGTTGTGTTTGTTTGTTAGTTTGGCCTGAGCCTCCTCAAAACACTGCACCTCCCATCATTCCCCAAACCCCTCTCTGTGTACTATGATTTCTGTTCCTGGTTGATAAATGTCATTTCCTAATTGGTTCTGTCACAAAAACATGGAAAAACTTTATTACACTGACAAAACCTTGTCTTGGCGCAAGGTATGTCGTGCTATAAATAGCACATTATGGTTTGTTGAGTGTCCACCAATTTAACAGAGTTTCAGCCACAAAACAAAGTTTCTGAAGTAGAACAACGACTTTCAAAGTATAGACAACCCAATGAAACAGAAAATAACACTTGCAAACCAGGAACAGATTTCTGTAATTATTAAAAAAATTTTTTATATAAAAGCTATGAAAATTCACCAAAAATCAGAGGATAAGGGAAACGTTCTGAAATTTGGTGACCTCAGAGTGTTAAATATGCTCTACCACTGCAGCAAGTTTCATCAGGATAGCTCAAAAATGAGAGTGGGAGAATCCCCTAAAGTGTTTTTAAGAATTTTTTTAAAGATAGAATCATAGAATCATAGAATAGTAGAGTTGGAAGAGACCTCATGGGCCATCCAGTCCAACCCCCTGCTAAGAAGATATTTTAAAGATGTTTTTAAATTGTTAGATTTTAGCCTTTCTTGTAAGCCGCCCCGAGCCCTAGGGGAGTGGCGGCATATAAGTTTATATAATAAATATATAAATAAATAAAATAAAGTCCCCCTGTGCTGTTTTTCGCTATTGCGCATTTGTGTCCGCCATTAAGGAATTAATTACGAATATTCAGAAGTTTTGAACTTTTTGCCTTCAAAATTCAGAAATGACTTTAGAAACGAAGCGCCAGCGCTCCCTACTTTCGAAGAGAGTTTAGAACTTTTTTTTTCCTAGATCACACATGTCTAATGGAAACAATATTCAAAATATGATTGAAATATATGTTTCTTGAGTTTTGGGAATCTTAGACTGGTGAGAATCTTGTAGTTTGGGACTTATTAATCACAGAATTTCAATTTGACTATTTTTTTCTTTCTCTCTTGCTCTCTCTTTGTGTGCAGAAAACTGTATTTTCTTTGGAATACACAACATTTTTGCAAAAAAAATTGCATAAAATATTTTTTTCTATGTGGAAAATGCTGTTTTCTGCACACACACACACACAAACACACACACACACAACTTTACATGTGGGTTTTGTGCTGTATGTTCCTACTGAAAGCCGTCTTCAAAAAGTATGAAATTTGTACATCGCTAGTACCCACCTAAATTTCACAAAGAAGAGGTCAATTCTGAGTAGGTCAGCTCAGCATATAAAATTATAGAGAGATGCTTTACAGAAAGAGAGGCCTCTGTCTCAGTAATATCGACCCTGACTGACAGTGACTATCCAGACTTTTAGATAGAACATTTTTAGAAGTTCTCTTGAGGTCACTGTTTTAATCAGGTGGTTCCTATTAAAGTACTGACTGGGTCTGACCCAACTTCAATTATGACATTGAGTATGTGAAGGCTGGTATGTAAAGGATGGTATGTTTTCCACTGCTTCAGAGGGTAGGAACTGAATGAATGGATTCAAATTACAAAAGAAGAAATTCAAACCAAACTTTAGGAAGAATTTTTAACAATATGGGCTATTTAACAATGGACTAGACTTGGTTTGGTGTAGTTTCTTATACTAGATGCTTTTGTTCAGATGTTAAATAACTGCTTCTCAGAAGTCCTTTAGCAGTAGATTTCTACATAGAAGTTGAGATGGATAGAACTTGCAATTCTCTTCCAATTCTATTATTCTTTGCTTCATGGTACAGATTGACTAGACTTTCCATATAAACCTGTGTATAAGTTGACCTCCTGTATATGGACAGGTTTCTGGGCCGAAATTATGGATTTTGATGTGACCTGTAGATAAATCGAGGGTTATTCCATAGAGAGGGGAAGTGCCAATGATTCACAAAGGCATTGTACTTTTGCTACTCAGAGAAGGCCATATAATTCTCTGAGTTGAGAGGCAAAAGGCAAGAGTTTACTTTGTCCCTGGAGAACCTTTGTGGAGAAGTGTGAAAGAACTGGTCCCTTTGAGGGGAAGTGGCAAAGAGCTGTGACTCCCATTTCCCCACCCAAGCATTCAAAAAGGGCAGAAGCAACTTCACAATGAAGACAGTGTATAGAGGTGGTGTTGCTTTTAGGCTCCCCTGGGATGGACTAAGCTCTTGAAGGCAGTTTTTTTTATAAGTGTTAAAGTACAGTATTCACATTGACCTATCGATAAGTTGACACAGGTTTTTGAGACTAGTTTTCTGACTAAATTTTCAAGACTTATACATGAGTATGTACAGTTCTTCAAAATCTGGGAGCATTTCTTTTGCTGGATTCTTTTGCTCAGATGTACGATGGCTGCTTCTCAAGAGAGCTTTGGCAGTGGGTTGGGATAGATGGACCTGCAGTTCCCTTCCAGTTCTATTATTCTATGATTCTATGGTTCATACAGGTTTATTCAGGTCATTTAGCAGATCATGTGTCTTGATCATTTCAGTCTGCTGTAATTCAGCTGTCCCTTCATCCCTGACCGAGTCTTATATTTGAATCCATTTTATTCTTTTTGAAAGTAACTCAGCTCTGCCTTGTACCAATTTCCTAATGGAGCCTCTCTTTTTCACCTCTCTTCCAAATTAACTGCAACGGTCACATTTGCTTCCCAGCTTTTTTCCCCGACGGCAAAGATTGCTCTGAGAAGGAGGCTGTTGGATTATGACTGATCAATATCACAGCAGCCCAACCACCAAAGTGCCCCAAACCAATGCTAATTGAGATCCCAACTTACACGATGCAGATCAGAGAGGAGCTGAGAAATCCATCAAAACAGATGAAAATGAAATATATATCCCTGAGGACTCTCAGGCTTTTTCCTGGTGTCTGAGTTTGTAGTGCTGCATAATGAAGAGAAAAGCTTCGCTGTCCATTGTTAATTGCAAAAGAGAGAGTTTTTTAGAATGCAGGGTCTGTATCACCAAAAAGACAGAGCATGATGAACAATTTGGAGTGTATATTTTTTTATCTGCATAGATTAATGCAAACAGTGGCACAAAAAAAAGTACATAAACGATGGGCCCAGTACTTACATGTCAGGAATGGTCAGAGTCATTTTTTCTTAATCTGAGCAACAGGCATCTCTAGTATCAATGTTGAACCTGGTTTACAAGAGTTTGGCACACATTCATGGGATGTATCCAAAGCAATCCTGTCCTGAGTTTTTTCAACCATTTTGAATGTACAGAACATTCAAGTTCATAGAATCATAGAATCATAGAATCATAGAATAGTAGAGTTGGAAGAGACCTCATGGGCCATCCAGTCCAACCCCCTGCCAAGAAGCAGGAAATCGCATTCAAAGCACCCCCGACAGATGGCCATCCAGCCTCTGCTTAAAAGCCTCCAAGGAAGGAGCCTCCACCACAGCCCGGGGGAGAGAGTTCCACTGTCGAACAGCCCTCACAGTGAGGAAGTTCTTCCTGATGTTCAGGTGGAATCTCCTTTCCTGTAGTTTGAAGCCATTGTTCCGTGTCCTAGTCTGCAGGGCAGCAGAAAACAAGCTTGCTCCCTCCTCCCTATGATTTCCCTTCACGTATTTGTACATGGCTATCATGTCTCCTCTCAGCCTTCTCTTCTGCAGGCTAAACATGCCCAGCTCTTTAAGCCGCTCCTCATAGGGCTTGTTCTCCAGACCCTTAATCATTTTAGTCGCCCTCCTCTGGACGCTTTCCAGCTTGTCAACATCTCCCTTCAACTGTGGTGCCCAAAATTGGACACAGTATTCCAGTTGTGGTCTGACCAAGGCAGAATAGAGGGGGAGCAGGACTTCCCTGGATCTAGACGCTATTCCCCTATTGATGCAGGCCAGAATCCCGTTGGCTTTTTTAGCTGCTGCATCACATTGTTGGCTCATGTTTAACTTGTTGTCAACGAGGACTCCAAGGTCTTTTTCGCACACACTGCTGTCAAGCCAGGCGTCCCCCATTCTGTATCTTTGATTTCCATTTTTTCTGCCGAAATGAAGTATCTTGCATTTGTCCCTGTTGAACTTCATTTTGTTAGTTTCGGCCCATCTCTCTAGTCTGTCAAGATCATTTTGAATTCTGCTCCTGTCTTCTGGAGTGTTAGCTATCCCTCCCAGTTTTGTGTCGTCTGCAAACTTGATGATCGTGCCTTCTAACCCTTCGTCTAAGTCGTTAATAAAGATGTTGAACAGAACCGGGCCCAGGACGGAGCCCTGCGGCACTCCACTTGTCACTTCTTTCCATGATGAAGATGACGCATTGGTGAGCACCCTTTGGGTTCGTTCGCTTAGCCAATTGCAGATCCACCTAACCGTAGTTTTGTCTAGCCCACATTTTACTAGTTTATTTGCCAGAAGGTCGTGGGGGACTTTGTCGAAGGCCTTACTGAAATCCAGGTAGGCTACATCCACAGCATTCCCTGTATCGACCCAACTCGTAACTCTATCGAAAAAAGAGATCAGATTAGTCTGGCATGACTTGTTTTTGGTAAATCCGTGTTGACTATTAGCAATGACCGCATTTGTTTCTAAGTGTTCGCAGACCACTTCCTTGATGATCTTTTCCAGAATCTTGCCTGGTATCGATGTGAGGCTGACTGGACGGTAATTGTTTGGGTCGTTCTTTTTTCCCTTCTTGAAGATAGGGACCACATTCGCCCTCCTCCAATCTGCTGGGACTTCTCCCGTTCTCCAAGAACTCTCGAAGATAATTGCTAGTGGTTCTGAAATAACTTCCGCTAATTCCTTCAATACTCTTGGATGTAGCTGATCTGGCCCTGGGGACTTGAATTCGTTTAGAGAGGCCAGGTGTTCCTGGACAACTTGTTTCCCTATTTGGGGTTGGAGTTCCCCCAATCCTTCGCCCATTCCATGTTGCTGAGGTTGAAGATGGCTTTCTTTTTGTGAGAAGACCGAGGCAAAGAAGGCATTGAGCAGTTCTGCCTTTTCCCTGTCCCCTGTCGCCATCACCCCATCTTCTCCTTGCAGAGGCCCTATCGCCTCCTTTTTCTTCCTTTTTCTACCAACGTAAGCAAAAAAGCCTTTTTTGTTGTTTTTTATGTCCCTGGCAAGCCTGAGCTCATTTTGTGCTTTAGCCTTGCGAACCTTTTCCCTACAGGTGTTGGCTATACGTTTGAATTCTTCTTTGGTGATTTCTCCCCTTTTCCACTTCTTGTGCATGTCACTTTTGAGCTTTAGCTCAGTTAGAAGTTCTTTGGACATCCATTCTGGCTTCTTTGCACTTGTCTTATTTTTCTTCTTTGTTGGCACTGTTTGCATTTGCGCCTTGAGTATTTCGCTTTTGAAAAACTCCCATCCATCCTTAACTCCCTTGTTTTTTAATATTGGTGTCCATGGAATGCCGCTCAGTAATTCCTTCATTTTTTGGAAGTCAGCTCTCTTAAAGTCGAGAATGCGTGTTTGACTTGTCTTAGTTTCAGCATTCCTTTGTATTGCAAACTCCAGGAGCACATGGTCACTTGCCCCTAAGGATCCAACCACTTCAACTGTATTGATCAGGTCTTCCACATTTGTTAAGATTAGATCAAGAGTTGCTGATCCTCTTGTTGCCTCTTCTACCTTCTGGACCATAAAGTTGTCTGCAAGGCAAGTGAGGAATTTGTTGGACTTTGTACTCTTGGCTGAGTTTGTTTTCCAGCAGATATCGGAATAATTGAAATCGCCCATGACTACTATATCTCTTCTTTGTGCCTGTTTGGTCAGCTGTTGACAGAAGGCTTCATCAATTCCTTCATCCTGACTCGGGGGTCTGTAGTAGACACCCACAACAAGATCTTTTTGAGTCCCGGTTCCCTTGATTCTTATCCAGATGCTTTCTAGCTGGTTTCCCAGATTACAGTCTTGCATTTCTTCTGCAACGTAACTGTTTTTGACATATAAAGCTACTCCCCCTCCTCTCCTTTTTGTTCTATTTCTGTGAAAGAGGTTATAGCCCTCAATGGCTACATTCCAGTGATGGGAGTCATCCCACCAGGTTTCAGTGATGCCTATGACATCGTATGTGTGGTGCTGTGCTAAGAGTTGGAGTTCGTCTTGCTTATTTCCCATGCTCTGAGCGTTGGTGTAAAGACATGTAAGCCCCTGTGACCTCCCCTTGAGCTGTTTATTTGGGATTATTGTGCTCTCCGTACTTGGTCCTTGCTGTGTTTGTGCAACCCTCCGTTTAGCCTTTTGGCGGTTCCCTGTGGTTGTGGGTAATATAGTGTTCGCCAGGCTGTTGTTCCCCTCCCCCAGTGGATCTAGTTTAAAGTGCGCCTGATGAGGTTTGTGAGTCTGTGTGCAAAAAGATGTTTTCCTGCTTGTGTGAGATGCACCCCATCACTTGCCAATAGGCCATCCTCCTGGAAGAGTAGACCATGGTCAAGGAAGCCAAAATGCTCCTCTTGGCACCATTTTCTGAGCCAGTTATTGACCTGTACTATTTTTCCGGCCCTTGTAGAGCCGTGTCCTACAACGGGGAGGAGGGATGAAAAGATCACATGTACATTATACAGTTTTAGCTTTGTTCCCAGAGCTCGAAAGTCATTTGTGATCTTTTGAAAAGTATGCCTAGCGGTGTCATTGGTACCTACATGAATCAACATAAGGTGGGGAGGGTGATGGGGTTTTAGGAGCCTGCTGAGCCTCTGAGTGATATGGTGTATTTTTGCCCCCGGGAGGCAGCATGTTTCTCGAGCCATCCCATCCGGTCTGGAAATGATGGCTTCCGTTCCTCTAAGGAGGGAGTCACCTACTACCAAGACCTGTTTCCTTTGAGGATTGACAGGGTCCCTTTTGTGCAAGACAGTGTGTATGTCCCCTGAAGAGTGTTCCTGTTGAAGTGAATCATGCAGGTGTAAAGTGTTGTCCTCCTCCTCAACATCCCCAGTGCATTCATCAATGACAATCCATTGAGATACATCCGAGAGCCCATTACTCTCCCAAGGATGTTCCTGTTGCTCCTGGTCTACGATTGGGGATGGAGCATTTGCATGATTACATAAGTGTGAATGTGGTGATGCACTGTCCCCGTCCGGGCTATCCCCTGCGCATTGATCAAGGGTGGCCCACTGAGTGGTATCTAAGAAACTGTGGTCCTCCACAAGATGTGTTTCCTGATTGTATGTTAATGGTGTTAGAATTTCAAATCTGTTGTGTAAATGCAGCTGAGCAGAGGAGTTCTGCGGAGGCTGCCTGGTCCTGTGTCTCCTTCTATGGGTGACCTCCTTCCAAGCCTGAGGGTTGTCTACCTGTGAGTTGATCTCCCCATAAGGTTCCTGATCATGTTCATGGTGGTGTTGGTGTGATGCAGGCTGCAGATCTACAGCAGTGTGTTGTGCAGTGTCCAAGAAGAGCTCGAGTGCCTGAATGTCCTTAAGGGTCTTAATACGGTGCTCGAGCTGTTGGATCCTCTGCTCCATTAGAGTCATCTGTTTGCATTTGGAGCAGATGTAGTTGACTAGTTTTTGTGTGAAAAAGCAGAACATGCCACAGCTGGTGCATGTGGTGGCAAGTATTTGCTGTTGGTCCATCTCTTGGTGAGTGAAGTGACCGAGGAGGATTGTGTGTGTTATGGGCAGAATGCTATCCCCTTCCTGTGTGTGTATTTTTAAAGTTGTTTTGTTTATTGTATATACTGTAAGAATGTGTTTTGCTGTAGTGGTGGGTTCCTCTCCTCACCTGCTTCCTCTCCTCACCTCTGCGTGAACTCTGGCTCAGAAAGCTTCAACAGGAAGCCAACACTTTCAATAACAATAGCCTTGCCTCACCTTCCAAACAATGGCAGAACAGCAAGCCTTAATTACAGCTAGCCCACACTCAAGAATCAGCCCAGACTCAGGTTTTTAAAGGTAAAAGAGTCCAACAAAACACAGGTTTTTAAGGCTTTTAAGGCTATCTAAGAAAAGAGTAGGCAATCTAAGAAAAGAGTGCACACTCTCAGGTTTTTAAGGAATTATTAGACAGGCCTTACCTAAACCAAGGAGCAAGCTGCTTTCCTGCTTCCTCTCCTCACCTCTGCGTGAACTCTGGCTCAGAAAGCTTCAACAGGAAGCCAACACTTTCAATAACAATAGCCTTGCCTCACCTTCCAAACAATGGCAGAACAGCAAGCCTTAATTACAGCTAGCCCACACTCAAGAATCAGCCCAGACTCAGGTTTTTAAAGGTAAAAGAGTCCAACAAAACACAGGTTTTTAAGGCTTTTAAGGCTATCTAAGAAAAGAGTAGGCAATCTAAGAAAAGAGTGCACACTCTCAGGTTTTTAAGGAATTATTAGACAGGCCTTACCTAAACCAAGGAGCAAGCTGCTTTCCTGCTTCCTCTCCTCACCTCTGCGTGAACTCTGGCTCAGAAAGCTTCAACAGGAAGCCAACACTTTCAATAACAATAGCCTTGCCTCACCTTCCAAACAATGGCAGAACAGCAAGCCTTAATTACAGCTAGCCCACACTCAAGAATCAGCCCAGACTCAGGTTTTTAAAGGTAAAAGAGTCCAACAAAACACAGGTTTTTAAGGCTTTTAAGGCTATCTAAGAAAAGAGTAGGCAATCTAAGAAAAGAGTGCACACTCTCAGGTTTTTAAGGAATTATTAGACAGGCCTTACCTAAACCAAGGAGCAAGCTGCTTTCCTGCTTCCTCTCCTCACCTCTGCGTGAACTCTGGCTCAGAAAGCTTCAACAGGAAGCCAACACTTTCAATAACAATAGCCTTGCCTCACCTTCCAAACAATGGCAGAACAGCAAGCCTTAATTACAGCTAGCCCACACTCAAGAATCAGCCCAGACTCAGGTTTTTAAAGGTAAAAGAGTCCAACAAAACACAGGTTTTTAAGGCTTTTAAGGCTATCTAAGAAAAGAGTAGGCAATCTAAGAAAAGAGTGCACACTCTCAGGTTTTTAAGGAATTATTAGGTCAGGTTTTTAAGGAATTATTAGGAGTTTTGGCCTTATAGGTGATCAACTGTTTGCTATAGCATGTGATATTTCTTGTCAGCAAACATTACTTTTAGAAATAATCACTCTTCAATATGAACTCAGAAAGGGAAGAGCACAAAGTAGACCAAACCAGGGAGAAGTGGGTTTATGGAAATAGTGTAGATTTTTTTCATTCACTAATCCCACCCCTGTGGGAAACCTTCCCCATATGAGAATGGGATTCATAGTAGTGACAAAAATGCCTAATTCTGCAACGCACGTTATCGGGGAGGATGCTTTGGAGGTCCAAGGCAGACAGTCAAACATTCAGATGGCCAATTCCTATTTTGAATTGTCCTAAAACTGAGGGCCAGTCTGGTGTATATTTATACTAGGGGTGAATCTGCGTTGTTTGACATCATTTTGATTGCCATGGCTCAATGCCATCATGGATGTTGAACAACAACTTTAACCAAAGAGTGCTGATACCTCACCAAATTAGAAATCCCAAAATTCCATAATATTGAGCTCTAGCAGTTAAAGTGATGTCAGACTGCATCAGTTCTACTGTATAGATGCAGCCTAGGCCTCAAAGAGACCAGGACCTGAATCCTTGCTCATTTATGGAAACTTAAGGCATTTCAAGACAGCAAGTCCAAACACGACAGCAAGTCCAAACACGAAACCCAATAAAAGCTCCCCCAGTGTCAGATTTTGTAACAGATTTTTAAAATCAGCAAGATGAACATGCGGCATCTGACAGAAGTTTACTTTTACTTAAAAAAAAAAAAGACTGTCTGAGATGTTCTGGGCCTTATGAGCACTGATGAAAATATCTGAATGTGCAGACAAGCAGATTTCTTGTCATTATACTTCTTCACCGTCCTGTTGCTTTTACTTTTTCCCTCTTGAACCCCATTTCCCCTTTGTGGTTTCTTGCTTGTCATGCTAGTGCCCACTGTGCAAATTCAAGCTCTGTTTAATTTCATAAACATCAGCGTTTTCATGGGAATTTATTTCCAATTGTGCTTCCAGTTAGCAACCTGTGTGTCCATGGCTCCATTTGTTTGCAGCCCTCATCACCTGTTTTAGGATTTTAAAATGTGGACAAGCGTTGGAGCAGTCCACACCAGCATATAGGAACAAAGTCAAATGTTTTTCTTGAGTGCAGAGATATACAATGATGTACATATATGCAATTTTTTTCAGCCAAAAGTGGATTTTAAGCACACCCTTTTAACATGTTTTTCAGCCGTTAATGTGATCTAGTGTGCATTTTTGGCAAACGTCATTTAGTCATTCCCCCTTTTTTTCTTGGTTTCTTCTGCATTTTAAGGCCTGTGTAGAAGGACCATCAATGTAATAAAAAAAACTAATAAAAATCCTAACAAATTGTGTCTCTGGACATTTGCAGATTTTATTTATTCAAAAATAATATAGACCTAATGTAACCTATGGTGGATACTTGGCCAAATATTGTTGCTTAGGCCACTAGAATATGTCCACTCATGACTTATGTGGACTTCAATTTTATGAAGTACAATTGGCACTTCCTTCTAAATTGATGTAGCCAAAAGTTACACTGTGGTGATATAATCTATATAAAATATAACTCGCAAGTTTATTACTATGATAACACAAAAACCCAATACGATATGCTTCATCCTATAATAAGCAGATAATATTTCTTCCAGGAGCTGTTGAGTGATGGCCAACCCAAGTTCATATGAATAGATTATACAAGTTCAGAAAGCAGGCAATAAGGCCAAAGCCATGTTGGGGATAGCAAGGGATTTTCTTGTTTTGTACACCTGCAAGGCTTATACAGTCAACTGGAACAATGTGAATGCACTAAATAAATAAATTAAGAGACTTACTTGGAAACCTGCATTGTTTCTGATGTGCAACCCAAGAAGTAATTCCTTTCCCAAACCACTTCCATCTCTTTGCTGTCAGACTGGAGTCTTTCTCTTTATCAGCCTAAAGCTATATTTCTTCAAACCATTGGAAGCAGTCCTATTTAATTACACCAAGGTCTCAATTTGGTGGACGGTCTCTTCGTTCAATAACTGAAAGCTCAGTCTTTGTTTACCATTTTTTATTCAAGACCTAATCACTGACGAAACTGAATAATTCTTTGAGACAATATATTGACTTACCATTTCATCTTTTCCCTTCTTCTCAGTAACCTGCCCTAAGGGACTAGGGGGAAGAAGTCTGTAAGGAGTCTATTATTATTCTCTCAACCCCTCCTTCATCTTCTTCTCCTCCTCTTTGCTCCTCCACATTGCCCCTTATCTCTTCCTCCTTCTCCTCCTCCTCCTCCTTCTTCTCAGCCTTGAGCATAATGACCTTCTAGAGTTCCAAAAGTCAAGTGGAACGCAGTTTGGGGAAGATCCATTGTTCTAATCACAGCTGCTCCCAGACCATATTGTCAGTGAAATGACAAAGAAATTAGTAGCTCATTTTGTACAATGTGAACTTTCTCTTTCACTCACTTTCTCTCTCTCTCTCTCTCTCTCTTCCTCTTGATGAGAACGTTCCCTTTGATAAATCAGCCATCATACCTTATTGCCATGCAGAGACTGGGGGGGGGGGGGGGGATGTCAACAACATTTCTTTCCCGAGTCTTCTGAAAGCAATCAAATTTCACTGCCACAAAAAGGTAATGCTTAATTTCCCTCCCCCCCCCCCATCCTCTTCCTTTTCTCCCCTGTTTTTCTGGCACAGAGGAAGTTAAAAGAGGACATATCTTTTCAAAGCTACAAAAATTGATTGGACTTGCAACAGATGAGGCTCCAGCAATGAATAAGATAAAGAGCGGATTCGGCACATTATTGCAAGAGGAGATCTCATCGGTGCGTACCATTCCCCGCCTTGCACACAGACTTCAATTAGCAGTTAAGGATGTGTTGAAATATGTTGAAGAATTAGTCATTTTGGAGGCTTCAGAAGGGAAACGAAACTAGAGTGTGTTTGTAGTCAGCCAAAAAGGAAAGGGGGAGTGGAGGCAGAGGGAAAGAAAGAAAAGAAATTCAGCAAGAACTAGCTGATTGGGCATTTGTAGCATCATTGGAGCGTCTAAAGAACAGCCCAGTCACAAAGATGTGCTGATTAGCTCATAGTTCCAGGACAGTAAAGTCTGTTTTAAGGTCGTAGAAATTGCAACTTACACATGTCTCATTTTATAGAGATGCCATATTGTGGGGAAAAAAAAAATCAAAAAGCAGGAGAACTTCAGGAAAAAATGACCTCCAGGGAGAGAGGTATAGCTGCTAGTCAACCTATATCTTTTCTCCCAAACTTGAACACACTTTAAGCTTCCAAAAGGATCTTGTAGTGCCTTTGAGACTAACTAACTGAAAGGAAGATGTTGGCCACACAAGCTTTCATAGACCAAAGTCTACCTTATATTGTATCTGATGAAGTAGACTTAAGTCTATGGATGTTTATGCCACCAACATCGTTCAATTAGTCTCAAAGGTGCTACATGATACCTTTGCATACTCATCCAGATTAATACGACAGCCTGTTTGAACACTTCACTTCCAATTACCTCCATCTGAAGTGTTGCACTCTAACTCTTTAATATATCAGTTTGATAAGTCACAAAATAAAAATTCCTATTACCATTGATTATTTGATCCACTGAAATTATATGACTATTTGAATTATTCGAACTTAGGCCAAATGCCCTACCTCAGAATTATACTGGTTAAAAATCCTAGAACAGCAGTGATCTTAATTCAACTCACCATACTTCCAGCCATGTAATATTATTTAATTGGATGTTTGATAACCAAGGCTACCTGGAGTGAATCAGAATCAGAACATACAATCTCAGAAAAGAGGTGTTTTCATTTCTATTACAAGCCCCAAAGGTTGAATATTGGAGAATAGAAATGTTTGATTAAAACTACATGGACATTTGGAAGATGAGTGAGTCATATTACTTGAACTAATCAACTTGGATTATTTTCTTACTTGAGATATTTTTATTTATATTTATAGTCTGAGCTATCCAAGGTAGTTTGTGGTAAGAAAAAAAAAGGCATAAATCTACTTCCTATTCCCACCTAAAATAAACTAGTTCATTAATTGCTGAGTGCTCAGTAAATACTTGCCAAATTCCATGGACTCAGTTGGTTGACTCTGGTTCAGATTAGAAACTGGATTTAGTTTAAGTTTGTCAAGAATTAATCAAGCCAAATTGTGTAAAAAATAAAATGTGTGAACAAAGAAGTTAACTTGACAACAGCAGCAGCAATGTTATTCTAAACATCAGGTCTCAAAGAAAACTAAGGATAGAAAGAATGACCAATATCCTACCACGTTTTTTCAGCTAGGGATCAGGGGGCAAGAGGGGGATGTTTCAAGTATCCTCCTACCAGTAAGCATGGCTGTGATGAGGATTGTAACAAAAGCACGGATTTTGATGGATGTAAGCTCAGGCTGCCTTTGTAGAGTCATTTAATCCAGAAAATATCCGTTTAAGATGGCTGAAAGTGAAGAGGAGCTGAGGAGCCTTATCACCAAGGTGAAAGAAGAAAGTGCAAAAGCTGGGCTGCAGTTAAACATCAAGAAAACCAAAATTATGGCAACCAGACTGATTGATAACTGGCAAATGGAGGGAAAAACATGGAGGCAGTGACAGACTTTATATTTCTAGGCACGAAGATCACTGCAGATGCAGACTGCAGTCAGGAAATCAGAAGACGTTTACTTCTTGGGAGGAGAGCAATGGCCAACCTTGATAAAATAGTGAAGAGCAGAGACATCACACTGGCAACGAAGGTACACATAGTTAAAGCAATGGCATTCCGCATAGTAACCTATGGATGCAAGAGCTGGACCATAAGGAAGGCTGAGCGAAGGAAAATAGACACTTTTGAATTGTGGTGTTGGATGAAAATCCTGAGAGTGCCTTGGACCGCAAGAAGATCCAACCAGTCCATCCTCCAGGAAATAATGCCCGGCTGCTCACTGGAAAGAAGGATATTAGAGGCAAAGATGAAGTACTTTGGCCACATAATGAGAAGTCAGGAAAGCTTGAAAAAGATCACGATGCTGGGCAAAATGGAAGGAAAAAGGAAGAGAGGCCAACAAAGGGCGAGATGGATGGATGGTATCCTTGAAGTGACTGGTTTGATCTTGGGGGTGGCGATGGCCAACAGGAAGCTCTGGCATGGGCAGGTCCATGAGGTAACGCAGAGTCGGAAGCAACTGAACGAATAAACAACAACAATCAGTTTAAGAGAACTGGTTTGCTCAGGAGTGCTTACAAAGAAATCCTGGGAACTGTCTTGGAAAGATCCAAGACAGTCCACACATCCACTGAATCTTTTAATCCACATTTGGCTTCAGATTATTTGGCTCCATCAAAACCCAGAATTTTACTGTATTTTCCCTTACCTCCTGGCAAACAACTTTACAATAATGTAGTAAAACGTTGCATTCTTGTGGGAGTGAGAAGATTTTCCAAAATATAGGAAACATAACACTAGAAAATTCACAAAAACTCTCTGTCTTGCTCAGAGGAGAGAAGGCTTTTAAAAAAAGTTTCATGATCATGTGTGAGAATGAATGAAGTGATGATTTAGATGTCCAGAATATATAACTAACCAAAGGACATGAAAATAATCTTACTTGAAGAAGAGTGAAGGAAAGTAACTTTCCATCTACTCCCCAAAAGAAAGTAAGTTGAACTAACTGCAACTTCCAATCACCAGAAGTCAACATAGGACACACCTTGCTTCTTTTTGGAGACACAGCTGATAGTACAGTAGAGTCTCACTTATCCAAGCTAAACGGGCCATCAGAAGCTTGGATAAGCGAATATCTTGGATAATAAGGAGGGATTAAGGAAAAGCCTATTAAACATAAAATTAGGTTATGATTTTACAAATTAAGCACCAAAACATCATGTTATACAACAAATTTGACAGAAAAAGTAGTTCAATACGCAGTAATGTTATGTTGTAATTACTGTATTTATGAATTTAGCACCAAAATATCACGATATATTGAAAACATTGACTACAAAAATGGCTTGGATAATCCAGAGGCTTGGATAAGCGAGGCTTGGATAAGTGAGACTCTACTGTATTTAAAGCATTAAGATTTTTGACATAAAGGTAGAGCATTCCTTATCCGGAATTCTAAAATCCATAATACCCCCAGTTCCGAAAATGTCTCCAGGGTTGGCTGAGGTAGATGGTTCAACACACACAGACTTTTCATGCACTATTTTAAACTATTTTAAAACTATATTGTTAAAACTTATCCATCAGGCTTTGTGTATATGAAACATAAATGGATGTCATGCTTAGACTTGGCTCTCATCTTCAGGATATTTCATTGTACACAAATACAAATATTCCAAAATCCAAAACACTTCTGTTTCCAAACATATCAGATAGACAACCTGTATCTTAATTTGATTATATTTGTTGTTACCCAGGAGAGTACAAATATGGCATGACATTTGCCATTATTATGTGTTAATAGTCTTCTTCAGGATCGTAATACAATTCTATATATCTCAGAACCCCTTTCCCCTTATTTATTATATGGCCACGTCAATTCCAATCTGTGATGATATTCACAGCATATTACACAATGCAATATTTATATGACAATCTGTGTGTCTTTCCAAAAGCATTATAATTGTGTGTTCCTAGAAGGTTATTTGGGGAAAGGGGTGTTTTTAATCATGCTTTTTATTATAAATCAAGGAACATAATTGTAAGAATGGAAAACATTGCATTATGTTATCATTAAATTTGTCATTCCAGGAAGCAGTAAACAAAAGCCAATTCTGCATGGATTGATTGTCATGTTGATTTGCTTCTCTAAACGGAACTAAAGTTGTAAATTTATATACATAAACTTTATCCCTCTCTCTCTCTCCGAATGTATGTGTGTATGAGTGTGAGGAGGGAACTAATATGGAATTAGGGAAGCATTGTTTGGTTTTCTGAATCTAAGAATCAACAGCAGCAGCATTTTCAAATGATTATCCATAAGTATTATTTTCAGCTCTTGAATTTCCTTTGTCTGATCACCATCTTGTTTCTTTTGTACTTTTTCATAATTCACCTCCCTGTCCCTCCCCCATTTTCTTTGTGAAAAGAAACACCTCCTCTCCTGGACTACAATTTTTGCTCCCGGGTTATAAATGTCATTTCCTAATTGGTTCTATCATAAACACATGGGAAAGGTTTGTTAAACTGCAAAAACTTTGTCTTTGCAGGAGGGATATTCTGCTATAGCACATTTTGCTCTAGTTTCACAATGATTTAATATCTTGTAGAGTCTCCACCAAATTAACATAGATTTTGGCACAATGCAACAACTTCTTTGGACTACACAATTAAACAGGAAATAACACTTGCAAACTAGAAACATATTTTATTTATTATTGTTATTGTTATTATTATTATTTGAAACACAACAAGATGAGTCCACAGCAGACACTGTGCTGGCTGTTGTATTGGATCACATGTCGGACACTTCCCAAGTGTCTAGGACTGTGTGATGTATCAGCGAATAATGCGTGCAGATCCCAGTAAGGTGGCCTTCTGCAGCTGACAGGTGGTAATTTTGTCAGCACCGATTGTGTTTAAGTGCAGGCCAAGGTCTTTAAGCACTGCACCCAGTGTGCCCATCACCACTGAGACCACCTTGATTGGCGATCTTTGTGAATTTTCTATACAATGACACAAGATAATAGGGAATCATTTTCCCCAACTTACAGAAATATTCATATATCTACTGATTTGTAGAAAGTTTTTAAAAAAGTTTTGATTAAAATGTTTTTTTTAAAAAAAAAAAAAGCCACAACAGCTATCTCATTGAATGTCTCTCATTTTAATAAATAGACTTGTGCACAGAGTCATTTTGGATGTTTGCCTTCAGTTTGTTCGGTTTGTTTGGAAGCTCGTAATGGCATGGGCTCTGCCACCATTTTTTATCGATTGCAACAGAACAGTGGTTGTCAAAAAACCGGCTGCTTACAGGTTTTTTTTGGTTACACGTTGCATATGGAGAGGGAGGCAGCTGCTAGAAGGAAAAGGATCCCTTGAATCAAAATTTCTTAAGTCCTTTTCTTTAAATCAGGTCTCCTCTACAGATGGATGGGAAAGGATTACAGAAAGAGTGGTATCTTAGCTCTGATTAGCTTTTAACCAGGTCTTCATGAAGGATATATAGAAAAACAATGCCTAAAATGATGGGAAGGGGAGCCTGGAACGTGTTCCCCGCCCCCATAATTGGCCGGTTGGGACTTTCTGATGCTAAGCAGAATTCTGAGAAATGTAATTTAGGGTAGGACCTTTTGAATTCTCTGGCATAGGGCTCCTCCCCTTCCCAAACTACATTTCCCAGAATTCTGTGCTTTCTCAGTCTCTTTCCCAGAAAACTTTGCATTCTTCCTGCTGCTTCCCTCTCCTAATGATGAGAGGCCATTAATTATAGAGAAATGCCAGCCTTTTTGGCTTTGCTTTGCTTGCTTGCTCTGAAAATGAAACTGACTTTGGGAGGCTTCAGAGGTTTACAAAATTTAAATGAAAAAGTATTGGGTAAGTTTTGGTATTTAGGTTTTTGGTGTGGGCCATGCCCACATGTTGGATATCGCAATGTAACAAATTTGATCTGACTTACGAGGACTAATGATAATTTTGCACAGTCCTAATATCTATCTGTCCATCTGTCTATCCATATATACTTTAGATTGTATATTTTTGGCAGACAGAAATCTCTTGCAATCCAAGAAGAGTTAACTTTATTTCATTTTATTTTATCTGATTTGATATCAATTTCTTTGAAAAATGATCCTGCATGTGTAAATGTTGCTTTGCATTTGAACATTTTTATCTCCTGAAATGGATTGGATTTATGTGTTATTGTCGTGTGCCTTTCAGTCATTTTTGACTAATAGCAGTCCCATTTTTCTTGGTAAGATTTTTTCATTGAGGGTTTACTTTTGCTTTCCTCTGAGGCTGAGAGAATGTGACTTTCCCAAAGTTAATCAGTGGTCAAGCCGGACTCAGACTATGGTCTATAGAGTCATAGTCCAATGCCCAAACCACTATACCATGTTGTTTAAAAATTTATCATAAGGGGTTAGAAAATTTCCTACAGCTTGCATAATAATGCAAAGGGTTTTTTGTTTGTTTATTTGATCATTTCAATTGAGGATTAATTGCATGGTTGATGCTAAATTCAAACCAGTGTGTTCTTCTTGTAGGAAAGAGCAAGCTATGAGTCATTTGAAAATCAAAATGTGGAGTTCCAGAAACAAGCAAATCAGTAAGCCGGTCTCACTCGGAGCCATTTATTCAATCCTGGTTTATGAAAGGTAACGGAAACTCGCTGCCTTTCTGGAAACAAATGTATCTCAACTCAGCTTCCATAAAGATTGACGGTGACTTAAAAATAGCCTGAGGTTAATATTATAAATCTTTCTAAAAGGGTTTTTTAGTGCATATTCTTCATGTCGGCATCACACCAATCGCTCAAAGTGATGGTCTTTTAAGAGATGTCGAAACCAAACAGTGAAAATGACGGGGAAAAAATTTGAGGTTACTGCCCATATTTTCCTTTCCAGTGAACTTGAGAGAATTGTTCACCCAAGCTATGATATGTAGGAAAGCTGGAAATGCTATTGTGTAACTTGATAGAGTCAACAATGGTTGTTATCTTCTAAGAAGAGGGGAAAAGAGATTGAAACTTAAGCCTTTATGTGGCAACTACAATGCAGAATAAACACAGTTTGACACCACCTTAACTGCCATGGCTCAATGGTATGGCGTCCTATGAGTTATATTTGCACAATGCTATCAGCCTTTTCTGTCAAAGAGAAACTGTGCCTCACCAAACTATGAAGCCCAGGACTCCATAGCATTAAGCCTTTAAAGTGATGTCAAAATGCATTAATTCCACAGTATAGATGCATCCTAGGAAAGCTTCTGTGTTTAATTGGCCAGATTTAATGCCATTGTACTCTTTTAGAAATGTGTGCCACCCAAAAATTCATGATGAAAAGTGGTATACAGCGGACCAAGCAACATAAGAGGGTGGTCAAGGTGGCAAAAGTTAATAATGTGAAATGACCATAGTAGTTAGGAGAGACTCCTGCATTTGCTTTTTTTCCTAAGACTGCTGGGATAGGTAAGATTTCATCCTCTTTTATCCTCTGCCCCTACTGAGTTAATGGCGTGTAAACTATTTTTGCACTTTGAATTCAACTTGCAACACTCGAAAGAAGCTGAGGACAAAGGTGCAAAGTGGGAAGCTGAGAGAAAAACCGGGACCTTTTAAAGGCAGCTGAAAAAGTGGGATGTCAGAGGATTAATCAGGACTTTCTCTATCAAATCAGGAGAGTTGGAAGATATGGAAATGGCATAAAAGTTACATAAATGCCAAGGGCTACAGCAAACGAGGTTCTAAGGAATGAGTCAGAAAAGAAAAGTTTGTTTAAGAGACAGAACCATTTCTGAATATCTGGGTTTCTTTTCTTCCTAAACTTGTAAGCTTCTAGTTAATGTTGTGTCTTTGTGACTCAAACACAAATAAATCATGAAATATACAAAAAAATCCTATTTTGCAATGTGAGCCACTTAGCAGGATGCTTCCTCAGAAGACATACTCTGCTCCTCACAGGAGACACATTTATCTCTTGAAGCAGAAATAGATATGTCTGCGTGGCCTATGAATTTCCTGAACAAGGAATGTATAACTAAATGAAAGGCTGGTAGGAGAAAGATGGAGTAGGACCCAAACCAGTGGATTCCAATTACAACCAAAAAAAGTTTATGTGTAAACATTAAGAAGTTCCTGTGCAAAGAAGTATTTGAAAGTTGACTCAACTATCTTGCAAGGCAGCAGATTATCTATTTATTTATTATATTTATATCCCACCCTTCTCACCCTGGAGGGGAACTCAAGGCAGCCTTACAACAGGCAGAAATTCAATGCCATACACAGATAGATTAAAAATAAACCATTACAGTTAAAACCAAACAATTAAATCATCAATTATCAAACATCAATTAAAATCATGCTATCTTTATCCTTCATGGGAGAAATTTTAGCAGAATTTGGATGCTAACCTTTTAGGGATGCTTTAGCTGTGGATTCCTGCATTATGCAGGGCATTGGACAAGAGAGCATTTAGGTTCTCTTCCAGCTCTATTTTTGTTGAACACGGCACCACCCACCCTGGAGATTTATAGTTCTCCAAGGATATCAGAAAAATAAACGATTTCTTCCCCTCCTCATTAGCCTTCTGCAATTTTGGCAGAGAACCAGACCGGCAGATAGACCAGCAGGCATAGCTTACCCTTAATGTTTATTTTAATTTTTAAATTAAAAGTCTGTAGATATGTGCTGATATGTATCAACACACAAGCAGAATGGATCACCATCAGCGAATCTTATACAAAGACTGTCATTTCCCATCCCTTGAATAAAATGTATATTTTCTTACAATTTTTTGTCCATCTTGTATCCTTTGGTCTCTGTCCTAGGTAAAGGTACAGGTTTTCCCCTGACATTAAGTCCAGTTGTGACCAACTCTGGGGGTTGGTGCTCATCTCCATTTCTAAGCCGAAGAGCCGGCGTTGTCCGTAGACACCTCCAAGGTCATGTGGCTGGCATGACTGCATGGAGTGCCGTTACCTTCCCGCCGGAGCGGTACCTATTTATCTACTCACATTTGCATGTTTTCGAACTGCTAGGTTAGCAGGAGCTGTGGCTAACAGCGGGCGCTCATTCCACTCCCGGGTTTTGAACCTGGGACCTTTCGGTCTGCAAGTTCATCAGCTCAGTGCTTTAACACACTGCGCCACCACCAGGGGCCCGGTCTCTGTCCTATTTGTATCAAATATGTATCAAATATATGACTTTTACCAAAGCAAACCTTACAGCTAGCCCCACTGAAGAATTTCCAGGACATCTGAGGCTGGGCAAATTCCCCTGGCTGCCCTAGATAAAAGGGGCAATTGAGACTACTTGTGGACACATATGGACCAACAGGCAGTTTTCGCTCCTGATCTGATATTGCCAGCCAATACTTGTTCAACTGATTGTCTCAATTGGACTGAGAAATGGCTGGCCACATAGAATCAAAATATGTACACTCATATGAATTCCTTTATTTGACATTCAAAGTTTGATTACAGAAGATCAACACCTTTTGTTTCAAGATTCTTCACCCTTGTTTTTCCCAGGACACTTCCTCATCACCAAGGACTAAAACAATTAAACCCATCAAGGACTCATTAACATTTCCCAATAAAGACATGGGTTTTCTGGGGTTCACCTTCCCGCAAGAGAGCCACCCTTCTGTCTGTATTTCATGTCATTTTTGTACATTTTGACATCAACCATACTTGCATCCTTTCTGGCCAGATTGAATAAACCTCTTTGGCTTTTCTTCACCTGGTGAATGTTTTCTTTAATCTGGAACGTTGGTCTTTAGCGTAAACACGCACCAGGCACAGACCCTCTGTATTCATAGTCCTAGTCTAAATTTGACCTCACTATGATTCTTTCATGATTTCCTTAAGCATGCATACTAAATGTTTTAGTTTTATTTGGATTTCAAACTTGGGTGTTATATAAAAGGAAATATAGGATAAATGGGAAGGCATATAGACAGATGTTTTGGTTATCACATTAATCTCTTCCTGGCAATTGTCTTTTAAATTTTCACACAATGCACTGGATGATTCATGATATAGGACAGTCCAGGAAACCATGATGGCCTTCCATAACCCAGCCATTCCCTTGCACTCATGATTCTCCTGATATTTAGCTCTGTCTGCTCTGAAGTGACACAATACTGATTAATAAAATAATTAAGTTGGAAGAGACCATCCAGTCCAACTCCTGCTGTGCAAGAAGACACAATCAAAGCCCTTTAGCCTCTGTTTAGAAATCTTTCAAGGGAGAGACTCCACAACACTCCACTGTCAAATGCCTCATACCATTGGTATTATTTCTTACCCTCAAAACAAGAACTGAAATCTATTTTCTTGTAACTGGAACCCATTACTTTGTAAGGGGTGGACATATTCATTTGGACTGAAACCGATTTGGAAAATTTGGAAATTTGTTTGCTAAATCCCCGAAAATGGAATTGGGGAGGGGGGAGGCAGAAAGCTGGCTGAAACAAATCAAAAGAACTGGGTTATTTTGGCTACTGGAGATGATGGGGTTTACCGCACTGTACCTGAGATAGAGGCCTGCCGGAGGGGCTCCTGGAGATGATGGAGTTAACTGCACTGTATCTGAGGCAGCCTCTCTTCTTTCTGCCTCCTGGTAGCAGCATCCAATTCTTCTGGAAAACTTCCCTAGGCCCCACCTCCAAAGAGGGCCCTGCTGGGATCCCACTTTTCCAGCAACACTTGTGTGGGGCAGGCATTGAAAAGCCTCTGAACTCCTCTTAGGTCATGATGGGAGTTGATTTTTTTTATCTGTGTGTTTCTCAGCTAATAAAAGGCTTTGTTGTGTCCATGTTCTACTCCCATTGTAGCCAGTGAGCCAAATATTTTCTGAATGAAAATGGCACCCCCCCCCCCCCCCATTTCAGCCATTTTCCGGTAAACATAATGAGGGGTTCTGCTGGGATTGAAAATGGCATGGTTTTGTGCCAAATTGCACACCCCTATTACTTTACATCATTGCACTTGTTAACATTAACTAAAACCCACCAAAACAACTTGGATTTACCCCTAAATGGCTCTATCCTAGGTGCAGAGCAACTTCTGCTGAGTATTAGGGGGAATTGTGTTTCCTCTTTAAACTGGCGTTGCCCTCCTTTCAATACATTTTGGGGATATTTAGGACCCTGCTAAGCATCCCCAGCCTTCATGGTCATCTGGATAGCAAGACCAGGTCTCAGCCTGACCAATTGTCCAGATCCTGGTGCCCTTGCTCAGAACTCATCATTGCAGGAAAAGAGAATGCATCATGTGAGCACCACCACTCTTAGCCGAACGTGGAGTTCCTTTCAAATTCTGGGACATTGTGGGCTTCCCTGCCAATGTAAAACTGGGATGTCCGAGTCACCAGCAAAAAGGGGTGAAGATTGCTCTCTTCCTTTTTGCTGTCCACATGGGTGCTCCTATCTGACAACAGAAGAGTTGCCCACAACGGTCTGAAACACAAATGGAGCCCTGTGGTCAACTAGGAGCAGTGGCAGTGACACAGAGAAGGTAAGATGTGCATTACATCAGTGAAGCAGATTCCCTCCCAGGCCATCTAGATTGGCCTTTTTTAACTTTTCTGCTTGAGATGCAATACATTTTTACATGACTCTAGTAAACGGGTAAGTATATAAAATATGTATAAAATCAAACATTTATTGGGAACAAATCAACATTTGCAAGGCTTGCTAAACAGGTTGATTTTTCACTTTATGAAGTACAGCTGGAGCCTCTTCGGTAGCACCCACAGTAAACATTGCACAACAAATTCGTATAAATACCTAAAACAATCATTAGGTGATGTTAAGTAAGCTTTTACTTTTGCCAAATTTTTGAGGCAATCTGGAATATAGAAAGGACAGAAAGAAAACTTGCAGAAGCAGACCATCATACCTAGACCATGTTTCCCATGTCATGTTATGTAGAAAAAGTCTTGTGAAATTGAAAATGCACCTGATTATAGCAGTCTGATACTATTTGAACTGTCATGGGTATTTTTTCTGAAATGCTGCATTTTATAGTTTGATGAAAGGCTTAGAATCCTTTGCCTGAAAAACTCTTGTGTTGTGGTCTGAGATTTATGATAGAATTCTTTGGCAGGTAATCAAAGTAACCTCAACCCACTGCAAATTCCAGGATTCTATAGAATGGATCCACAACAGTCAGTGTGTGAGCAAACAGCTAAATCTGTAGTAGAGACGTTCCAAGTTAGGAACATTGAAACAGTTGTGTTGATTCTGATGGCATGAAGACACCCCTTCAATATAGTCAACAAAGTTATTGCTCTAAAGGTTAACAGCATGGAAAGTTACTTTTTGGACTACAGTTCCCCAAATTCTTGCAATCAAAAATTTAATTTTTAAAGCTGTTTTAGCATTCTGGGTCTAAGGTCTCACTGACTGTTCTGCAAGAAGATTTTGATTCTTCAATAAATTTATTTTCTGAGGTAACCAATTTTTTTATACTTTCAGATAGAAGAAGGAAGAAACAACAAAGTCCCTATTCCAATTTGTTACTATAACTGATATCTGAGGTCAATAATACTGGTTTATGATAGCAGTCTTAAATTCTGTTCTTTCTTATCCCCACACAGGTTTCCATTCAAAGGAGTATCAGATATGAAGTCCTTGGTCCTTCTTTAATTTACATGAGCATTATATATTTATGAATCTGCAATTTCTTTTGGAAGCCAGTTGGGTGTGCTGTCTACATACTCTTTGTCTACTGTATAGAAAGCAAAGAGAGCCAGGATTTGGTTTGGGTGTGTGATTGACAACAGACAGATATCGCTACACAATTAAAGCAAATGCCAATGTACCATGGGACGGCTCTATTAGCCCCGCAAAGTCATTGTACGGGCAAAGGGGGCGATTTCACCTCTAGGGTATATTTGAAGAGCAACTTGGATGACTCCATTGGACAGCAGTAGAATAAATCAGCATAAATCTGGTTATGTGACAGAGATAAATGTATACCCTGTAGGCCAAACATGAAAGATCTTTAATTCCCTCTTCATCCTTTGAGGAACTATTATGCCTTCCAGGGGTCTGTAATCTTCCTGAAGAATCAGGGCCTCTAGCAACAGTACAAGGCTGAATCTGGTGAGCTGGATGAACTTTCCAAATAAAAGTATCAAAATGGGGTCTTTCATTTCAGAGTAGGGGGTCTCAGATCTCAAGGCCTGACCCCAAATTCAGGGCTTGGTCCATCTACTCCAGTTCATGGAGTGAATCTTAGGGTGAGAGCACTGTCACAAATATTGTACATATTCATATTTTCCTCCTTGGATGTAACATGTGTGTACTGTGTGTACATGTCTCTGACTTTAATCTAACATGCTTAATGACATCATCATTCCATAACACAAGGGTTATCCAGAAAGTAGATTACGTTTTGGAATTAAACATGAACAAAGTATAGGAGAAAACATTTACCATATGCAGTTGAAAGCTACACCCAAATACCACTTTTCAACATAGTTGCCATTCAAATCTAGGCAGTTATCATAATGATGAATGAGCTTGGCAACTCCTTCCCCACAAAACTCTGCCACTTGTGTCCTCAACCAGCCAGTCACCCTTTCCCGCAGCTGTGCATTGTCGCCAAAACACTGCGTTAAGGACACAAGCAGCAGAGTTTTGTGGGGAAGGAGTTGCCAAGCTCATTCATTGCTATGATAAGTGCCTAGATTTGAATGGCACTACGTGAGATGTGGTATTTGGGTGTGGCTTTCAATTGCATATGGTAAACTCCTATACTTTGTTCATTTTTAATTCCAAAATGTAATCTACTTTCTGGATAACCCTCATACAAACCTTATCACAACAGAAAGTGTTCCCTCCTATGACATCTGATGTCCCAAAATCTCAGGACCTGTGATGCTCCTGATCTGGAAACATTATTTAGATGACAAGATGGATTTTCATTTGAGAAACTGAGTTGAAATCCTTTCAGGCAAAGGAGGCTATGTAAACAAACAGGCCATAAAACAGAGCCACGATAACTTAATAGCACACTAGTATCTCAGATTGTCATTGAAAATTCAAGGAATGGTAATCCGATGATGGAAAAGTCTTCTCCCTGAAACCCTACAGATCCATTCCCAGTTAGGACAGACATTACGGGGCAGCTATATAAATGTTAGAATCAGAAATCAGAATTAGGATTAGGAATGTGAAACAGCGGAGCCAGGAAGACATATTAGATTGAGCATTGGATTACAATGCTGGAAACCAGGGTTTAATTCCCAGATGGAGTCCCTGAGGTTAAAGCCTTGTGCTGGCAGGACTGATGACTTGAAGGTTGGGTTGCTGACCTGAAGGTTGCTGGTTCGAATTCAACCCAGGGAGAGTGCGGATGAGCTCCCTCTATCAGCTTCAGCTCCATGATAGAAGCCTCCATAAGGGTGGTAAAACATCAAAACATCTGGGCATCCCCTGGACAACGTCCTTGCAGATGGCCAATTCTCTCACATCAGAAGTGACTTGCAGTTTCTCAAGTCACTCCTGACATGAAAAAAAAATCAGACACCAAAATGTGTACATTTTCTCTAAAATCAAGAAGGCTGTGAAACTGTGGTGACTCATGGTGGGGAGGGAATTCTGGGAGTTGAAGGCCAAAAACATCTGGGGACCCCAGGTTGAGAACCACTGCTTTAGAAGCAAGAAATGAGAGGAACTATTGGTGCCCCTGGTGGTGCAGTGGGTTAAACCGCTGAGCAGCTAAACTTGCTCACTAAAAGGTCAATGGTTCAAATCCAATGAGGGGGGTGAGCTCCCTCTGTTAGCCCCAGCTCCTGCCAACCTAGCAGTTTAAAACATGCAAATGTGATTAGATCAATCGGTACTGTTCTGGCGGGAAGGTAATGGTGCTCCATGCAGTCATGCCGACCACAGGTTAGAAATAGAGATGAGCACCAATCCCCAGAGTCGGACATGACTAGACATAATGTCAACTCTTCTGTTGTCAGATAGGAGCACCCATGTGGACCTTTACCTTTACTAAACACATTATTGCAGGCATGGAGCAAGGCAGAATACTGTTGAATATACTTCAATCCTGGAAAGCTATGGATTTTGTGGTGGGACATTAGACCCCAACTGAGAGCCTGCACAGTCCTTATCAGAACACTGCAACATTTCTCAGGACTGAAGGATATGAAATAAGGGCTACCATAGGCCTTCATGGGCTATCTTGAATAAGCCTTCCTTCAGAGATATTTAGCTGCCAAATAACTCTTCATTCCCTCTCATGTGACTTCTCAACCTGATGCCTGAAGACCAAAGAGCAAGGATACAGCACTTGATGGATGCTTGAATGATGAACATTTTATAGATGAAGAAGGACTTTGAAGAGGGAAGGGGGAAATATATATACAAAACAATCTATACCTGAAATAAAAGCAAAAAGTGAAAGGAAAAAATGCCTCGTTGGAGAGGACTTCAACTTTGCCTTGAGCTGGCTATAAAGAGGGCAATTTCTATTTTCCACATCATTTCTTGAGGCCTCTTTTATTTCACCCAAGACCCATAAAAATAAACACAACAAAAGCAAAGTGCTTCTTTCCTCCTTTGTGTGGACAAGCAATGGGAATTAAAGTATCTCCACTCATAGCATTCACCCTTCAAAGCCATCCAGAGAATGATTTATGGCTGATTGGTCAAAAGTGTGATTCAAACTGAAATCTCAAGATGTCAGCTTGAGGATAAGTTCAGCAAGGTGTTACTTCCAAGAAAGATGCATCATATTGGATGCTTCACCATGAAGCCACATTGTTTCAACTTTCATGTTTGGATGGAACTATTTTATAATGAAGTTGACCTCTGGTCTACCTAGCCAAGTGCTCTGGAGATGAGTAAATATTCCATGCCTCAGGTATTTCCCCAATCAGTTGTTCAAGATCATTTTTGAACTCAAATCATCACTCCCTACTGGGAAAGTTGGTGTGTGAGCCTCTATCAGCTTTATCTTCTCATATAGTTATATGTTTTAAACCTCAGATTCATTCCACCCTGAATGTGAAGAAATTTAAGAATGTTCATAAACGATGTCAAACTAAACCAAAATAAAATGCACCCTATCTTGAAAACATTCCGATTCAATAAGTACAGTTATCAGCATAATGGAGAAAACCACACCACACTATGGAGTTAACATTCAAATCTGTACACTTTAAAAACACATTTACTTTCATGTTTATTTTCTAATTTAAACTAATTTATACAATTCCCCCAATGCACATTTTTGCCATTTCTTTTTTAAAAAACAGACATGTTTTCCCATGTATTGCATTCCTCCAAAAGACCTCACAGGTCTCATAGTTGTGTGAATTCTTGAAAGGAAATGTGTTTCATTTCACAGCAAGCCATGAGAGCCGGGAGGAAAAGAAAGATATGTGCATCAGGAACTCTTGATGGTGTCCTCTTACAGATCTGCACAATTCACTAACAAGTTTTCTGAGTAGATTCTACTATGTAATAATAATAATAATAATAATAATAATAATAATAATAATAATAATAATAATAAAAACTTTATTTATACCCCGCCACCATCTCCCCAACGGGGACTCGGGGCGGCTTACATGGGGCCTTGCCCAAAACCATACAATATGACAGAATATAAAACAACATATCATAACACAATTTAACAATACAATAAATAATAACATACATTACAACCCAAAATTCAGAAAAAGCAATAAAAACCAGGACAGGCGACTTGAACACTAAATTAAAACTCAGTGAGAAAGACATATAAATAAAACCACGGGAAGCAGGGACATAAAATAGTGGAACAGTCTAGAGGATAGATATCCCAAGGGAATAACCGAAGAAAGATATGACAGTTACTCTCCAAAGGCAGACCGGAAGAGCCATGTTTTTAAGTCTTTCTTAAAGGCTAGCAAAGTGGGGGCCTGCCTAATCTCAATGGGCAACTACATATGTAGTTAAATATAAGACAGGAAAGCTTGGAGAAGACAATGATGCTAGGGAAAATGGAAGGAAAAAGGAAAAGGGGCCGACCGAAGGCAAGATGGATGGATGGTATCCTTGAAGTGACTGGTTTGACTGGGAGCTGGAGGTAGTGATGACTGACAGGGAGCTGGTCCATGAGGTCACAAAGAGTTGGAATTGAATGAATGAATAAACAACAAGTTAAATGTACAATGATTTACATTGAGTCAAAGGTCCTACAGGATTGTAGCAACATATTTTTGTTGAAACAATTAAATTCAATAAAAAGACTTTCCATGCCTAGATAGAGGCCTAAATATTTGTAGGACTTTGCTTCTTTAGGGCAGTATTCCCTGGGATGCCAGGACTTGTTTCACACATATAGGCTACCAGATATCTGTACTAACCAGTGAATGCACAGATTGACTAGTAAAAAGCATTGCATTTGACATTAAGAAAATTTGGATCAATGATAATGCATTTGCTATTGCATGAATCGATACTGCAATCACAAAGAGAAGAAAATGTGTGTATGAATCCTTCTTCTTCTTTTGATGGTTAATGCATCTTCCAACCTAGAGTTGTTTGAAAGTTTCAGTCTTTGTTGCAAATTAATATTCTTTTTATTTTGGTTTCACAGTTTTCCAGGTATTACTGACTGGAGTTTTTTGCTATCAGATATTTGGATCCTATCCAAGTAACCAGGAAACAGCAAGGTTTCATTGAAGAATTTGCCCCAGTCAAAGTAGAGGAATTTTTTCTCATTTTATTATTGAGATCCTATTCTAGTTATTTCAGCTAGGACTATGAATAAGGAGGTTTGTGCCCGGTGCGCTTCCGCTAAACTAGATTTGCCAGGACAGAGAACAAGCACTCCAGGTTGAAGGCAAACTACAAAGGTTTGTCTATTTGGACAAAATGGATGCAACTACAAGCAGCACACTGAGCCTCCGGTGGCTCAGTGTGTTAAAGCGCTGAGCTGCTGAACTTGCTGACCAAAAGGTCCCAGGTTCAAATCCGGGGAGCGGAGTGAGCGCCCGCTGTTAGCTCCAGCTTCTGCCAACCTAGCAGTTCGAAAACATGCAAATGTGAGTAGATCAATAGGTACCACTCCAGTGGGAAGGTAACGGCATTCCATGCAGTCATGCCAGCCACATGACCTTGGAGGTATCTACCGACAACGCTGGCTCTTCGGCTTAGAAATGGAGATGAGCACAACCTCCAGAGTCAGACATGACTCGACTTAACGTCAGGGGAAACCTTTACCTACCTTTACTACAAGCAGAGCACTTCAAAATGTACAAGCATAAATTCACAGAAAAATACAAGAGATTATGCAGTTCTGACAGTTATTCAGACTTTTGTGCCTCTCTCTGATTGGCTGAGAAACCATGCCAGTTAGGATCCATGCAAGGAATGGCCAGAGGTTTATCTGATCTCACTGACAGAAGGAGGAGATCCCTGTGGTGGAAAAAAGCTGATGGTTGTTCAGTTTAAAAGCCCAGTCTGTTGTCGAGATGCTCCCTAGGAGGGCATAAAACTGGGGGAAGTGATGATGTGGGTATGCAGATGATACTTTGATTAACTTAAATGACCAGTTCCGTGGAGTCAAAGATGCAAGACCCAAAAGACAAAGGGTTACAATCCGAAAGAACCAGAGGTTTGGTTGCCTATTCAAAAGACTAATGTATTCATATTTTTTAGCCTTCTCTTCCATGGGAATGACAAGCCTCCAGCTCTTAGTTATACAGGTAAACATCTTAAGTTCATCTTGGTGACAAAAAGGATCATCTGTCTCACATACACACACACACACAAAGGGTTGATTTTATCTGGCTTGAGATATTGCTAGAAAGACTTCTTGTTAATTATATATATATATGCCCAGGAGCATATGAAAAAAGGGCGCACAGGGAAAGAGATGCCTTTAGGTTACATTTGATACAAGTTTATACCCTTAGAAATGTATACAGTATACAAGCAATACAAGTCACATAAAAGTATAATTGTATATACAGTAGAGTCTCACTTATCCAAGCCTCGCTTATCCAAGCTTCTCTATTATCCAAGCCATTTTTGTAGTCAATGCTTTCAATATATCGTGATATTTTGGTGCTAAATTCGTAAATACAGTAATTACAACATAACATTACTGCGTATTGAACTACTTTTTCTGTCAGATTTGTTGTATAACATGATGTTTTGGTGCTTAATTTGTAAAATCATAACCTAATTTGATGTGTAATAGGCTTTTCCTTAATCCTTCCTTATTATCCAAGATATTCGCTAATCCAAGCTTCTGCTGGCCCATTTAGCTTTGATAAGTGAGACTCTACTGTATTTATTAATGGAGTTAGATTTGGGGTACAGCTGGTGCTGGGTCCTACCAGAACCTCCAGTGACTTCAACATTTTGAAACTTTGAAACTGCCGAAAATATTTTAAAAATAAAGTCTTCTTGAAGTCTTCTTTGTGCATATATCTTTTGAGGAGGGGGAGGGTGCCGTGGCTCGACAACGCTATCAATGACAATTTTACAGAGATATTTTGACAGCTCATCTGGAAATGCTCCCAGAGCAGATATTGCTACTGAAAAAAAGCATTTGATTTCCTTTCTCAAAAGCATTAAATCTCAATGTATAGATCTGAATACTTCAATATCTTCACCCTCTCTCTTTGGATGCATCTATACCGTAGAATTAATGCAATCTGACACTATTTTAACAGCCACGATTCAATTTTATTTAGTTTGTTGAGGCATCTGCAGATTAAGCTAAAGACACTGTAAAACTACAGCTCCCATGATTCTATACAATTGATCCATGACAGTTAAAATGATGTCAAATAGCATTCATTCTGCAGTGTAGCTGCACCTTAGTTTGAAACTGAATTAAAGCGTCAGTGCAGATGGGGCCTTTGAGGGGAAGCTGGGGACTTGATTTAGTAGAGAGGTCATATATAGACACTGAGCAAGGATCCCATATAAAGTATACAGCCAAGGGTAGATCTAAAGAAGATGGAACTTGAATTAATCAGTGAACACATCAGTTGCGAAAATGCCATGCTTCTCATATGTTACAAAATAACTATATAATAAATAGATATAAATGCAATAATTCACACAGAATTGACCTATTTCTAGTGAAGACATATTTCCACTATTTCATAATGTTGCAATAAGAACAGTACAATAGTCCAGATTCCTGTACTTCTTTCCTTTATTTTAAAAGCAGACTAACATTAAGAAATGGTCTCTTTTATCTGTCCTTTCTCAGCTTAATATATACATATCAAAATTCTCTTAAGAGAAACAAGAACAGAAACTGTAAAACAAAATGGCAACTTTGATAACCCTCTACTTATGTGTTTTTTTTAATACTTGAAGCAAAGAGATCTTATTTTGTCATTTTTCTCAGCTCTGTCCAATGATGATGGAGACACCTGTCATTTTAAATACTACAGAAATGAATATGGAAAAAAAGGTTTCTTTACAAGTTGGAGAACTTAAGTAAATGATTAAGTAAATGAAGCAAGTTACTGACCATTACAAGAAAAAAGTAACACATAAAAAGGCTCAGTGTGTGTTCAACATGTTTGAGATTAATACTGTAAAGAATCATATGAAATACTGGGTTGAAAAAGGCATAAAGAAGGCTATTAAATAATTTTAAATGCCTAGATGAAGTGATTTACATAGAGAATATATTAAAGGTTGTATTCAATAGATATGATCATGTTATCTTTGGCCACTTTACTTATACAAAAGTGTGGCTAAAATAATTGCACGCATATGTCTAATGGAGGAGTTCCTTTTCAAATGTAATAAAGGAGTTGCAGGTTTGGGAGCTATAGTTTTGTAAGGCCTTTAGCCTTCTCTGAGTACTGTTGCCTCACTATATTACAGCTTTCCTGATTCTATAGCATTGAGCCTTGAAAGTTCAAGTGTTGTCAAGCTGCATTAATTCTGCAGTCTAGATGCACCCATAGAGAAGGAACAAAAATTTTGAAATACCGAGCTATATAATTTGAAATTCAGTGCTTCAGCTCATAATACATTTCGATGGCAAAAGAAATATAGCACATCCCTCTTTCAATTGGTGTTGTTATGTCATTAGATGAATTAATAGAGGAAAAACTAGGAGTTTATAATATAACGATGTTAGAAAGTATATCTTACATTAAAACTTATCTTCCACAATGCTAGGGAGCCTTTGAATATAAACCAGCTTCCCATCAAAAGTTAAATTACTGCAACCACTGTGTGCCACATTATGTGATGCAAATAAATATGTCAAATAAATTTCTAAACCATGTGAGGGTGTTTTTCATTCTTTCCCCTTTTTCTGAGGCAAGCAAAGCAAAACAGGACCTTCAAATCAAGCCTGGCTCTTTTGACACTGTAGATCCAACTAGCTCAGTTTCATGGACTCTCACCTCCCTTTTCTGGCATGTCATTTCTATGTGTCAGGAGAGCTCCAGCAGCAGTGTAATTATGTCTGGGCAAGTACTTTTCCCTTTAAAGGGCTTTTTTTTTGGGGGGGGGGAGGGGGCTGTTTGGTATCAGGGTGCCCTGCCAGGAAGTACAGCAGAGCATCTGGACACCCTCCAGGAAAGCACGGATGTTGGTGGGAAATGTCTGGATTGTAACCCAGACTGTAATTATATAATCTTTTCTTGTAGTATGAATCCATTACTCTGTGTCCTAGTCTCTGGAGCAGCAGAAAAAAAGCCTCCTCTATCTTTAATATGACATCCTTTCAAGGAGACTACACTGCACTTCTTAGAAGCATATTCCACTTACGAACAGCTTTTGCTGTAGTGATTTCAGCTAGGATTATGGTTAAAGGGTCCCTGCCTAGCGCGTGGCATATAGAAGGTGAAAACGTGGAGGTAGTGACAGACTTTATATTTCTAGGCACGAAGATCACTGCAGATGCAGACTGCAGCCAGGAAATTAGAAGATGTTTACTTCTTGGGAGGAGAGCAACGGCCAACCTTGATAAAATAGTGAAGAGCAGAGACATCACTCTGGCAACAAAGGTCTGCATAGTCAAAGCTGTGGTATTCCCCACAGTAACCTATGGTTGTGAGAGCTGGACCATAAGGAAGGCTGAGCAAAGGAAAATAGACGCTTTTGAACTCTGATGCTGGAGGAAAATCCTGAGAGTGCCTTGGACCGCAAGAAGATCCAACCAGTCCATAGTCTAGGAAACAATGACCAACTGCTCACTGGAAGGAAGGATATTAGAGGCAAAGATGAAATCCTTTGGCCACATCATGAGAAGACAGGAAAGCTTGGAGAAGATGATGATGCTGGGGAAAATGGAAGGAAAAAAGAAGAGAGGCCAACCAAGGGCAAGATGGATAGACAGTATCCTTGAAGGGACTGGCTCCATCTTGAATGAACCGGGAGTGGTGATGGCCGACAGGGAGCTCTGGCGTGGACTGGTCCATGAGGTCACGAAGAGTCGGAGATGACTATGCAACTGAGCAGCAGCAGCCTAGCGAGTGTATGCTAAACCAGATTGGACAGAACAGAGAAACAAACTCACCAAGTTGAAGACAAGCCACAAAGATTTATAATGATTCTACCAAGATACAAGAACAAGCAATTTGCTTCAAAGGGTACAAGCATAAACATACAGAGAAATGCAAGATGTCTTATACATTTCTGACAGCTATTCAGACTTCCTGCTCTCTCCCCAGATTGGCTGGAAAGGAGTCTGGTTAGGATCCACACCAGGATTGGCTGGGGATTCCTTAGACATCACAACTCACAGCCAGGGATTCCTGTGGCAGGAAGAATTTGTGAGTGGATTAGTTTTAGCCATTTAGCCTTCAGCCAATCCAACTTCTTTGGCTGGTTGGATGGCTGTATTGACAAGGGCCCATTCGTCACGCTTTCCCATCCGTAAGCAGACCATGTGGTAGCTGATCACGGCTCCTCCTCCCTTTTCGGAAGCACGTGGCATGCAAAGAGGCTGCCGGCATGTGCTCCTCCTTGCACAGAGTTTCCCTGTGAGCCCTACCTATTGGAACAATTGGAGTAGAAGAACACTGTAACATGTCTTACACAAGCTTTGTCTATTTAATGGGTGCTCTCAGTTGAGTCCTCATGCTTCAGTCTGATTGCCTTGCCTTGTCGCTGCTCAGATTGATTTTTTTGGCTTAGCTTGGCCTCTGTCTGGAATCTTTTTTTATTTTCCTTAATTTTCTTGATTCTTTTTATTTAGTGGGACTGGCTTGGAGTTGGGAACATGTGGGATGGGTACATGGGTTGCATGTGCACATTTGGGGACTTGGGAAAAAGAAAGAGCACCTCTTTCTCATTGCTCTTGTGGTGTGATTTCTTTAGAACTATTTGGGTGGTTCTGAGAGCCTTGAATCACTCTTTAGTTTCTTTTTTTCCTCCCCTCCTTTCCTTCAGAAAATACTTCTAAAATATAATAATAATAATAATAATAATAATAATAATAATAAAACCCTCAATCTCAGAAAACAACTACCTACCACCTTCCTTTGCAAACTAGTTCTCTCTTTATATCTCTCTCTGTGCTGCTCGTCTCTGCCTTCTGAATTTTCTAGTAAAATAATAATAATAATAATAATAATAATAATAATAATAATAATAATAGGTATTGGCTGACTGTTGCCACTTGCCAGATGTACAAAGAACAACTGAAACACCTCGTTGGGCTTCAATCTGTGGAGAAACTTGGCCAGAATCCATCGTCTCCCCTCCTCTTCTTCAGAAAATTATTTCAGATTTTATTTCTAGAAAGAAAGGAAATTCCTAAAAATCAGGGAATGACACAAATGTTATGAAACTTGATGGGCTAACAGTAGTAGATATGTCCTCCAAGTGTGGTCATTTTCATCCCAATAGCCCTAAAAATGATGGGAAGGAGAAGCTGGGAAGTCCGCCCATTGCCACCAATGGGCCGGATCTAGTTTTATTTTTCAGCTGTGATCTGAAAACGACCATCCAGCTGTGTGCCTGTTTTTGGGAGGTGCACAAAAATGGATATCCATCCATCCATCCAGCAGAAATGAATCGAGGTTCAGCCAAAATACACAAGCCTAATACCAAGTTTTGGTGATCCGGTTGAGAACAGCACAAAGGTAAAGGGTACTTTTTATACCTGGGAGATTCTTCTTTGCTGGTGGTGATCACCAGATCCAGTATCAATGAGGACCAGAAGGTGACACCCACAGCTCTTGTTAAATAACATTTGCTCATGTTTTCCATAATTTGCTAGTTGAGATCTAGACAATTTTCTAGAAAAATAATATTGGTGTCCTTATCCAAATCCTGTTTTAGAGAATTTTGAAACAGAGTTCCTTCCAAGCCATCCATGATGAATTAAGAAAGAAAAGAGATGAAAGAGATGACTGAATTGCATTGTACAGAGAAGAGATTTTAGCAGGTGGCGAAAAGTTGTATCTCTGCCATAAATGCTGACCAGTAGCCTCTTCAGTTCAGATATTGTTGGGTGCCATTGATCTTATTTTGCAGATTGCAACCTCTTGATTGCTACAAGAGTAAAGCTCAAAAACATGTCATCTGTTAGAACAGATGAGTTTTTGGAAAAAGAAATAAAAACATAGCTTGATCACTGTGAGGAATAGGAAATGTTGAACATAAGTGTTAAGGATCCATATGGGTGTTTTCAGCCACACTATCCTTGATCTTTTAAACTCTGTGTTTTAAGCTTCCCAAAGATAGTTGCAATGTATTCCTTTATAGTCAGAAAAAATCTGATCATCCAAAGTTGAGTTGGAATACAAAAGACTGAATTAAGTATATTGGCCTGAGGCATTCCCACCAAATTGTTAAGCCTCTTTCTGGACTGTACTATAATAAAATGTAAATACTCAAAATGTTTTGCAATTCTTTCAAAACTTTCAATAGAATGCTAGAGTAGACATCAGAGGAAAAATAATCTAGCATAGATTTCTCTGGCCTGCTAGTTTCTGCATATGAACTTGGCACAGAAAAGAAACAGGTTTATGAATTCATTTGAGGCCAAAGGCTGCTTAAGATTTAGTGAGAGAAACATAACCTGACTTACAATTTCTCCAAAATTTATGCAGAAGCAAGTTTTTTCTGGCTGTTTCGTCAATTCCAGTGAATCAAGCAGTATTGAATTGTTGTTGTTGTTATTGACAAAAAGACACAGTATGACACAGCAAATGAGATATATATGCTGGATTTCATATTACAAAATCACAAGTCGTACACTTCCCAAGCATTTAGGACTGTGTGATGTATTTTTGGATGATGCGTGCAGATTCCAGTAAGGTGGCCTTTTGCAGTTGACAGATCATAATTTTGTCAATGTTTATTGTTTCCAAGTGCTGGTTGAGATCTTTTGGCACAGCACCCAGTGCACCAATTACCTGTACTGGTTTATGCCAGAGCCTTTGCAGTTTGATCTTGAGGTCTTGATACCGTTAGAATTTTTCTTGTTGTTTTTCATCAATTCAACTGTCACCTGGTATAGCGACATCAATAATCCAAACCTTTTCCTTTTCCAAAACCGTGAGGTCTGGTGTATTGTGTTCCAGAACTTTGTCAGTCTGGATTCAGAAGTCCCACAGTATTTTTGCGTGGTCATTTTCCAATACATTATTATTATTATTATTATTATTATTATTATTATTATTATTATTATTATTATTATTCCCACCTTTCCCCAAATAATGGGACTCAAGACACATTACAATGTATTAAAAAAAAACAGATTAGAAACTATGCAAAAACATGAATATATATTTTGTATGTATATGTTTGTATACACACACGTACAGTTGTTGCTCCATATCCATGGATTCACGCACAACTTGAAAATATTCCTTCTCTTAAAAATGTTCAAAAAAGTAAAAGTATCCCTCAGCTTGACAAGCACAGCCTCTAAAACTTCATTCAAGTCATTAATAAAGATGTTGAACAGTATTGGGTCCAGGACTGAACCCTGCCGCACTCCACTAGTCACTATTGGAGATAATCACCCTTTGAATTTGGTCACTTACCAATTACAGATCCACCTAATGTAGTATTACCTATCCCACATTTGACAAGTTTGCTTGCAAGGAGGTCAAAATGTGCTACATCCACAGCATTCCCTGCATATACCAAGCTTGTAACTCTATCGAAAAAAGAGATAAGATTAGTCTGGCATGACTTGTCTTTGAGAAATCCATGTTGACTTTTAGTAATCACACCATTCCTTTTTAAGTGATTGCAGACTACCTACTTAATGATCTGCTCCAGAATCTTTCCTGGTATTGATTTTAGGCTGACTGGATGGTAATTGTTTGGGTCTTCTACTTTTTTTCCCTTCTTGAAGATAGGGACAACATTTGCCCTCCTCCAGTCTGCTAGGACTTCTCCTATTCTCCAAGAATTATCAAAGATTATTACCAGTGGTTCTAAAATGACACACACACACACACACACATATCTATATATATAAAAGAGTGATGGCATCATGGCGACCCACAAAACAACAAAACTACAGGCCCCCAACCTCGAAATTTGACAACACAACCCATCATCCACGCCTCTAGGTTGATACAACAAAAAGAAAAGAAAAATAAAGTCCTAATTAGAGGGAGAGGAATAATTGCTTTTATCCAATTGCTGCCAGTTAGAAGGCTAAGCTCCTCCAACTTGGTCTCCTAGCAACCCAATAAAAAATAATAAAAAACACTAAAAATAATTAAAAATACTAAAAGATTAATACAATAAAATACTATAATAACAGAAAATAACTAAAAATAATACAAGAAAATAATAAAATATAATAAATAAAAAAGATAACTTACAATAAAATTAATTACAAAATACAAATAACGTCAAATAAAAATTACACAACAATTTTTAACCAATACCACCACCACTTTGCCACAGCAACGCGTAGCCGGGCACAGCTAGTATATATATATATAGAGAGAGAACTATTCAGAGCAATATTAGTTCTTCTTACCAATGCTGGATGAAAATACACCGTCATTCACTCATGTGTTGCATTTTCAAATGGTTGTCTCTCTCTCTGTCTATATGATTTACTGTAACAAAAATTAACCTGAGCTAAATTATTTATTTATTTATTTGCCATATTTATATCCCACCTTTCTCTACCCCAAGGGGGACTGCGTGTATATATATATATATATATATATATATATATATATATATATATATTCAAAAAAGCAGCACTATTAAAAACCCATCTTACTCAGTTTCTAAAAGTCTGGTGGAAAATAAATGGTTTCTACTTGGCAGCAGAAGGAGAAGGAAGGAGCTCCTGTTGTTTCTAGTCTGTGTTTAGCTACTGAGAAGGCCCTCTCCCTCTGAGAAGTTAGTGGGACAGAGAGAAAAGTCACTTCTGGAGATTTCAGAGCAGTAACAGGTTCATACAAGATATAATTCTTCACATAACCTGTACCGAAAATGCTCAAAGTCTTGTACATTAATATCACTTGTAGAAGTTTGCACAGAAGGAGATTGGAAGCCAGTAATTGAACATCATGATGAATAGTTATTTCCTAGTATGCGTAACTACACGTAACAGCTGTGGAATTTGGCTTATGCAACTATGAATTAAGTACTCTGCCAAAACAAAACATCTACAACTACATTTGAAAGATGTGTAGGACACCAGCAGAATCTGAAACCATATGTGAATGAGGGGATATTTTCATCCTCGACTGGTAAGAACTAATATTGCTCTCAACACATCCCTATTCAACTGATGAAAAAGAAATTCTCATTAACTAACTTAAAAAATTAATGGATTTATCTCATTCATGGTCTGTGAGCCAGTTAATGAAAGCACACACATATCTTTCGGTTTTTCACCAGGAGATTCAGGTTTTTAAAACAAACCTTGAATTAAAACAAGTAAAAGAGTATGACTAATAATATGCATATTTGAAAAAAATGAGCACAAAGTTTAGACATTAAGAGTAAACGTTGAAGTATATCTACTTGAAGAAAAATGCTTGACATGTGTGCATACATTTGTTTTTCTCTATTATTAAAATTAATATTTTTGCATAAAAAGCATGAATAAAGAAAATAACAATACTACTACTACTACTACTACTACTAATAATAATAATAATAATAATAATAATAATAATAATAATAATAAAACTTTATTTATACCCCGCCACCATCTCCCCAACGGGGACTCAGGGCGGCTTACATGGGGCCATGCCCAGGACAATACAATATAGCAAAATATAAAACAACATATCATAATACAATTAAACAATACAATAAATAATAATGAACAGTACAACACAATATCAAAAAAGCAAGATAACAGGGCGGGCCGCATGAACACTCAGTTAAAACTTGGGGTGAGAAAGAGATAAGAATAAAACCACAGGGAACAGGGACATAAGATAGAGAAACAGTCTAGAGGATAGATGTTGGGGGGAGTAACAAAAGAAGTGTATAACAGTTACTCACCGAAAGCACACCGGAAGAGCCATGTTTTTAGAGCTTTCCTAAAGGCTAAAAGAGTGGGGGCTTGCCTGATTTCAATAGGCAGTGAATTCCACAAACGGGGGGCCACAGCAGAAAAGGCCCTCTCCCTTGTTCCCACAAGGCGGGCCTGAGATATACATATGTACATAAACATAAACATACTTAAACCATGACTACAGAAATATTTTTAGAGTGGAACTGAAAAAATGAAATAGCACAATTCAAAAGTGCAATTTGGAGTTTACAAGCATAGCATGAACTTCTTTGAGTCTCCTTGTGGAGAGAAAAAGCAGGATATAAACATAATGATGATATTGCACCCCAAGGCTGCAGGACACCTCAAAACCACACTTGAGCCCAAGAGTATAAGCAAGCAAACTGCTTATTGAAGATTATGTGCAAGCAGTAGCAAATCAAAGTTCAAAGTCAATGTAATGAAGTTTCAGTCCACAAAGAACAAAACACTTGAGAATCTTGAAGCAAGAGTCTATAAAGTCACTCAAAGAACAGAGTCCAAACAGGATATCAAAGTAAGTCCCAATAAAAGTATCAAGGGTAGTCCAAGCAAGATATCAAGGATAATCCAAGGCACAGAGTCAAACTGGAACACAGGAGGTACAACTGGAACACTGGTGATCAAACTGGAACACAGGAGGCAAAACTCCAAGATTAGTCCAAGGTACAAGTTAAATGCTGGAACACAAGGCAAGGATCTTGGCTTGAGCAGAAATCCAAACTGCAAAACACTGGAACATCAACTGGATACACCAAAATCCCCACAAGAAATGACAAGACTGGAACAAGAATAAAGGTACAAAGCTGCAGGAAATAACATGGAATTCACAGGAACATGGAGCACGAAGCAGAGATCTCTCTCTCTTGAATAAGCAGTTACCACTTCTGAATCTCTCAGAGAAAGCAGCCCTTCTTAAGGGAAACTCAAGGTCTCTTCCTGTGAGAAGCCTGCTCATTATTTTGTTTCAATAACAATTGTTTGCTGCCTCTGAAACACTCCTTTTCTCTCCTCTGCTGAATTATCACTTTCTTCCTGTCATGCTCATTAATGTTATCACTTCCAGAATCCGAACTAGAATGCCCATCTGGCAAAAGAAGGTCCGACCTTGACTCCTTTGAGAAATGCAGTTCAAGCTGCCTGCTTGAAACCATTATGTCTCTGATCCCAGGATCCACTGCACAAACTCTGGCTGCATAGGAACGGGTATCTCAGGGCCAAACCCAGAGTTCTCTGACAAGCCAGGTGCAGGGACAATCACAGGCTGAGCAGGCCCAACTTCAGGCTCACCTGACAGCTCAGATGGAGGCTGGGCTACAACAGATGATGAGGATGACAACAACAACAATAACAACAACAACACTTTTATCCCACTTTATCTGGCTTGGCTCTATCTTCCCTTGGAATCCTTGTTTTTGTAGTGAATTCTCTACAAAGGAGCTCTAGTATCTTCTTATGAACTACATCTCTGTCTTAGGACTTTATCAGACCAACCCACTCTTCGACTACTGCAAGGAATCTATATCTATATTGCTGGATTCACAGCAGCAGTAATGAATACAGATGTTCATCCAGTACAAGGAGAAGTGGGATTTTCTGGGAAACTCAGATATCATCTCAATGCTATAGAACAAGCATGAGCAAATGTTTTTGCCCTGGGGCCAGGTGAGAGGGCCAAGCCAAGACTGAGGGCAGAGTGGGCCCAGGCTAAATTTGGCCCGATCCAAGGGCCACATGTTCAACAGATCTTTCATTGTGTCAGAAGAAGGTCCTTTGGTGACCTCATTTCTTGTGAGGTCACAATTTGGTGACTAGCCATGTGACCAAAAAATGGATGTTGTCAGCAAGCCTGTGTTGGGGAGCTGCTTCTAGCTGGCAACACAGAGGCAATGGCCCCAATACACTTTTGGCCTGGCTGCCATTTGGAAGCTCAAAGGGCCCAGGGACACTCTTGGAGCTGCATTGGGCCACAGCAATTTATCCTAGAACATTTGGGTAGGTATGGGATTTCTCATGCAGTGGATGGGATGGCTGAATGATTTGATGCTTGAAAGCCATGATGAGCTCTGAGGGTTAAGACACCAGAGAGAGGGAGAAGTTAAGAGATCACAGTCAGGGTAGGAATCCCCCAGCTCAAATTCCCCATATATAAGACCCCATCATCACCCCATCACCCCATCCCTCAAAATGAATGACAATTAAAGAGCATATTCAGGATCGAGGGGCTGTCAAGAGTGCTCCCATTTGTGCTGCGATCAGCATCCAAAATACTTTATTGTATGTCATGCGGATGCCATAGTAGCAGAAAATCAGAGCACGATAAATAGAAAGGCTTATAAATTAAAACTACTCACAAGAGAGTTCAGAGGATTCATCTGGCACCATTTATAGAGTGCTAAATATTATTCATGGCTAAGTAAAGGCACTAGGCATTCTCATGCCACAGCAGTTGTTATGGGCTGGAGTTTATTTATGACAGCCTTCCCTAGCCCTACCTCGAGGCCTCTGGCTATCTGGAACTATAACTGTCAGAACCCCTGCACACCAACCATGCAAGTTGGAATGGATGGAAATGGAAATCCTGGGGTGCATCTGAACTGCAGAATTAATGTGGTTGGCACTTTAACTGCCATGAAAATACTATAGGATCTGGGAATTTTAGTTTTGCAAAGTCTTTAACCTTTCCCATCAAAAAGCCCTGGTGCCTCAACAAACTATACATCCCAGGATTCTATGGCATTGAGCCGTGCTAGTTCAAAATGTGTGAAACTGAATTAATTCTACAGTATGGATGGAACCTGTAAACACATGGAAAGCTGGAAAAAGTAAAAATGGATGTGACTGTTTTTGTTTAATTCTTCCATGCAAGAATGAATAATTTCTAAGTTTTCTCCCTAAGTTCTTGTGAACTTTTGAATTTTGGGATTAAAAAACATCTTCAGAATTAATGTATTGTGTCCAGAATATACTGTTTTCTGGAATTAAAATTCTGTCCACAAATCAGTGTGCTGTGCACAAAATGCACTGCTTTCTGTGTGTTTTTTCTACAATAACAATATTTTGTTGTAAATTAATTCAACTGCAGCCTGGTTTCCCAAAATATGAAAAATATATTATGGCAGTTGATCATTTTCATAGTGCGATTTCTTAACATTCAATGTGTTGAGGCCCTCTTCCATGTCAAGATTGGGGAGGAGGAATGCATTGCATGCCTTCTTCATTTCTCTTGAAGGGTGATCCATAGATTTCTGCTAAAATTGCCTTGGCTAGTTATGTCAAATCATAGCAAGATACCAGTTAGCACTTTTATGAAGTTGTTATTTCATCCATGGCTGGACAATGTTCCTAAGATCCTGCAAAGCCCCACAGGGGCTAACAGCACCGAATCATCTGTCTGTCTTTGTTACCAGAAACAATACTGCTATCAAGATGAATTAAGGATGAAGGAGAATTTTGTGTGGCTGCATTCTGATGAGAGCTTTCCAAATGTGCTGTTCCCAAATCAATATACCACCTCAAATTCAGTTATCTCTCTGTATTCATCCATCTCAGAGCTTTGCAATGTTAGCCTCACAACAAACTGTATATTGTGGAGAGAATATAAACATGCATATATCATTGGGAGAAAATGATAAAAAGACACTACTACATGAAGAAAAACATGTCTGCAAAAAGTGTATATATTATGAAAAAAAGCCACATAAATGAAAATTTTCAGCAGCTTGGAAGTTATTTCGAAGTACCTCCTATACTTGTCAATAAGTCACCATTATGCATAATTTTGGGGCCAAAATTATGGATTATGATATTATTTCTGGATAAGTTGAGGGCCATTCCTCAATGCGGGGAGGCACCAGCAACACTTCCAATTGTATTTTCCTGCCCAGGCATTCCTAAAAGGCCAGAAATGATTCCACATTGGAGAGAGTAGTAAGAGAGGGGAGAGAGAGCAGTGGTTCTTCCTACATGATATACCAAGCTCTTGTCTTTCACTACTCTACTCAGAGAAGGGCAGGATTCCTTTGTTTGGTAAGAGTTCTTCTCAATACACAAGACCTATCAATCCACAATACTTATGTCAAAATCATTTTGAATTCTGGTTCTGTCCTTTGGGGTATCAGATATTTATTTTATTTATTTATTTCAAACATTTATATCCCGCCCTTCTCACCTGAAGGGACTCAGGGCGGCGTACACAATTGGCAAAAATTCGATGCCTACACATAATTAACCCTACTAATGTGTGTACATTTGATAAGCACACCCTTTATTCCATCATCCACAATATTTATGGAGATTTTGAATAGCATTAGGCCCTGGACAGGATCCTTCTGCACTGGAGCAGTCACCCAATTCCAGAATGGAGAGGAGACATTGTTGAGGACCCTTTGAGTGGAAGCAATTAGTTATTTTGTCTCACATTCAGTTCAATTTTTCCAAAGCGGAATTGCATGTGTAGTACCATTCCATACATACATGAACATTCTTGGTTGATTATGTGTGTCTACTCTTGCTAATACTGGCAGTGAGTCTTCTTCAGTTGCACATTTAATTTCTCACACAGGGACACAACTGGCTGTGTTCAGTTGTATAACATCAATATTTGATATAAAGATTGCATAGAACAACTAGTGCATACTTCTTGATGCAGAGATAAGTGCTACACAACTCTAGTGTAGGATTGTGTAGGTCACACACCACTTTTCAACCCCACAGGGCAACATTGTGGCATCAACATGAGGCACATTGCCCCAGAACTGTTCTAGTTTCAATTAATGTAAAATGTAGATTCCATTCCCTGCAAACTGCAATTGAACAATCTCTATTGCTTCCTGACATGTAACTCCAAATTTATACCCTACACTCAGGGTTGACTTCTATGGATCTATGTTAATTTACATCGGCCATAGATCTGGATCATATATTTGGAGACAGAAATAGTATACATGAATATATATGATGAGAGCCTATAAAGTATTTATTGGCATGAATTTGTGATGACCACATTACTCATTTTGTGCTGGTGCTTAAGTCTTTAAGTCATGGAGCCCAGGATATTGCAGGGGTGTAAAATATACTTCTACTTGCAGGGAGAAACTCTTCTAATTATTACCACTATATTCCCTCTCTTGGTATTGTGCTAGAGATGGTAGAGCAATTGCACATTTGCCTTAAGAAAAGGCTATGGCTGTAGCAAAGATGATGAACATTCAGGACACACCCATCCATTTTCTTCTCTCTCAGTCTACTTTGGTTCTGGTATGTTCCTATAAATGGAAATGAACAGAAATAAAGTAGCAAAGATTACTCTTACAACAAGTGATAAGTTTGTTTTACAACACTGAAAGGTACCTTAAAATTCTTTAGTATTTCAAAAAGTGTCTAGTGATGAGGTTTGGTAAAATGTCACTGTATTTAAATGTTATTTCTGAATTAACTCAGGAGTATCTAACACTTTCAACCTGGGATGTATCTATAATTTCACCAGTCCTAGATTCAGTGGAATTTCACTCCCAAACTTCTCCAGTTGGAGAGTCCAATCCAGTCACCCTTAAATTGAACTGTCATTTATTGCTATGGATGCTGGCTATGGAGCTCAAAGAGTTCCTGGCCACTACTGGGCTATTTTGCTGATGTCACAAATGACAGCCAAGGTAAGGCCCATTCCTTAACTTCTGCTAATATGGGATAAGACTGGAATTCCCTGGATATTGTGTAGAAATCCAGTAGCAACTGCTTTCTCAATCTAAGGTTTCTGGACCCAGTGCAGATAAGCTCTGGGTCTTCATACTCTTCCTTTCATTTTTCTGTCTCTTTCTCTTCCCAGTGTGATACTATTGGAATGGAATCCATTCCATTTGTCTAATTTAATAGTTATATTGTTCGTTGCTGTCAAGTTGACTTTAACAAATAGTGACCTACAAGAGTCCTGCTCATCAATTTCCCTGCCTTGTCTTGCAAACTCAAGGCTGAGGTTTCCATGATTGAATCAAGCCAGCATTAATGTGGTCTTCCTCTTTTTTTTAATGCTTTCCACGTTTCCCAGCATTATCATCTTTTCTAAACAGTCACATGTGCTGTATAATATACTATAGAATTATAGGAATGTTAATACCATAGCAACTGCCACAGCTCCATTCTATGGAATTCTGGGGTTTGTGGTTTCATGAGAGATTTATCCTTCTCTGTCAGGGGACTCTCATGCTACAACAAATGAAAGCTTTAATGGGATAAAGCCATGCTGGTTAACGTGGAGTAAACATTCATAAGTGTGGGTAGTCTATTTGACCCATAATATGTCACTTGGTTATCTTGGCTGGTTCAATATACATGCAAGTTCCCATTAAGCTGGTGTATTTTTTTTTGGGGGGGGGGGTAAGCACTGTTGAAACTGATGTACCTTCTCTCTCCTCCCCACAGACACAGCCCACCTGGACATACTGGACATCTGGGGAAGCTTCCTCGCCCATCCATTCTGTTATTTATAGAGAGTGGGCAGGATCAGATAAGCATTTGGTGATATCCCTGTAACAAGACAAATAATTATTATTGCATCATCCAATGAGACCTGAGGAGGACCTATTTCAGGATTAATGTAATTATTTTGCATTTGGCTGCAGTGTCATAGCCAGATGTCTCTTAATCCTTCATATCCTTCAAGAAGCATGGAATGGAGGCCTTCACATTCTGTATTGTAAGTCTGGAAGCAAGATATAAGACTCATCCTCATGTAGGTCCACATGAGGAACTGCAGTAGAGTCTCACTTATCCAACATAAACGGGCCGGCAGAACATTAGATAAGCAAATATGTTGAATAATAAGGAAAAGCTTATTAAACGTCAAATTATGTTATGATTTTACAAATTAAACACCAAAACATCATGTTTTACAACAAATTGACAGTAAAGGGAGGTCAATACACGGTAACGTTATGCAGTAATTGCAGTATTTACGAATTTAGCACCAAAACATCGCAATGTATTGAAAACATTGACTACAAAAACATTGGCTACTAACAAATTGACTACAAATAAAGATAGAATTGCATAAAATGAACTTACAGTAACAACATTGTTGGAAATTAAATGTGTAAAAAGTTCAGTCCTTGCTGCCTAGAGAAACAGCTGTGGAAGACAGACTGCGTTGGATAATCCAGAACGTTGGATAAGCGAATGTTGGATAAGTGAGACTCTACTAGACTACATTATGTCGAGCCATACAGGACTACAGGCAGTGTGTCTCCAACATGATTAAACTGTCAAGGGACATGTCTACAAGGGTGTTTAGTCTGCAACCAGTTTGGACCATAAATACTCTGGACTGCCCTTGGAGGTGGCCACATACTCTGTGCCCAACCCACTGTGGTGTGTGGTCTAAATGGTTCAGCTATCACTTTACATTCCCTGTCACCATTGCCACTGCCACATAACTGAAGAACTCCAGGTGAGTTCCTGACCTTTGTGAGCACCATTAAAAAATGTGCCCACACAGCCAATTCTCCTATACCTAAGCTGATGAGGGTCGATCCAGAGTTTTGGAGAGACTTCAGGGCATTCCCTGAATTTCTTTAGCACATGACCAAACTGGTTTAACCTAGTTTACTCTGTGTTAAGAACTGGAAGCCACTGGACACCATGAAACCAGCCAGGAGTGACTTCTTGGTACTTTATGTTTTGTGGCCAAAATAGACAAGCCCTAGGTGATATGATGAGTAGAGAGATTATGTATTGGATTGTAGTAATTGACAATTCTAATGTGTTTTAACTATGATATGGATATGTGAACCAATAAAAAGTACTATAGCCAATTCATTTTGCTGCCCAGTGGTAGTCAATGGGCGAAGACAGATGATCCAAATTTCCAGATGGCTTGAAGTGCATTCAGAAAAAATCAGTGCTATATTAGAATCTTCTTGATGTTTGATATGTTATAGAAATGTTTGGACATTTTGACCCAAGGTCACCGAAGCACAGTTATATATGTGACACCTTTGTGCACATGGATGTAGATTCTCTTCCAATGTGTACCAACTACTTCTCTTGCTGGCATTGGAAGTAGTGATTCTTCAATTGCAAATTCAGCTGTACATTCGGCTGCATGATGTTGTTATTCAACATATGTAGCAAAAACAGCATGCAACTCTCCATCTACAGATTTACACTATGAAAAATTAGTGCAAGATCATGGCCTTAATGCAGCACTAGTACACTAACCAAGGAAAGTGGAATTGACCATAATTTCCTTTCAAGGGTGCACTCAAAACCAAAACTGGGCCTTGCTTAGCACGCCATGAAATGGCCCCAAGACTAGTAATAAATGCTGTATGTTTTGCAAAGCATTGCAAATAGTTGTCTTTCAATGGCCACATTAGACTCTGTTTCTGTGACAATTTTCTGATAAGGAAATACATTTGTTTTCAGAGAAGCTAACTGTTATTTGAAAATTTAACCAGCTGCATTAACTTTCTTTGATATCTTCCCAAGGTTGCAACACTCTAAATAAATGCAAGCCATTTATTAAGATGGTTATGTTTTTTATTTGCATGACAACGTTTATTTTCTTTCGTGAATTACCTTCCTGGATCTCACCACTGCTGCAATGCCGCCCATATCTTTAGTCAAAGTAATACTTTGTTTCACTTATGCTTACACTCTCTTCATTCTATAGACCAAAATCGCTTTCAATTACACATAGATCACAGTCCTTAACCATTAGTCTCACTTGCTTGTGGTTAATAATTCACCTTATATTCCAGCATCCATCAACATAAAATCAGCATAACAACTTTTATGAATCCCTTTATCATCAGCACATTCCAAATGCTTATACAATCTGCACTCCAGATTCGCATAGAAACTGGTTTAATAGCCCTTAAAGTCGCAATAATACTCAGTTCCTTTCCATCACAGAGTTATTGTTCATTTTGTCAGAGCAGACTATTTTTTTCAGAGCTCTTTTATATTATCTTCCCATTTTTCTTAAAATCTATTGGCCCATATTCTGATCACGGTTAATTTAGAGCAAATATGATTCATAGCCAGGATGGATTCAAATGAACTGCTGAGGTGGTAAAACTTCGAAGTGATGGGCATGTGGTTGTATTCTCTCTGATCTCTTCTAGCCTGCTGTTATTTTTACAGAGTTGCAAAATGCAAAGTGTTCCTCATGGCAGGCATCACAGAGGCAAATTGTATGCCCCGGTGGAATCACTACCAGCCCCGTCCCAGTCGCCGTATTTCAGAAGTAGAGGCCATCCCTGGGTTTATTAGTGAGGTATTTCACTGCAGTAATATCATTAGAAATAGTAGAAAAAGTAGAAATGCAAATCCCAAGTTTGTTCATCCTGGATAGGTGAATGACACCATACAAAAAGATAAAAAAAAAAAAACCCTCAAATGACATGGTGAACAATTTGGGAAAATACGTACATTGTGAGCTTTGATTATGCAAATTTCTGTAAAATGCTAGTTTTGCACAAATAGAGAAAAGCACGGGCAAAGACAATATAAAACCTTTTTTAAAAAAAAGCTTGGTGTATCAGGCCATGCCAACACAGTTTAAAAAATGGACTCACTACTCAGCTACTGTGGAGAAGTGCAGAGAAGTGATGTGTCCAGCTTTTAATGTGGGTAAAGCAGAAATGAAATTTACTCTAGGTTGATCCCAGTGTTTTGGAAGTTTGGACAGTTGGATTGGGCTGAATCCAGCCACACCTACTATCCACATATCCAATGGATCCATTGCTAACAAGAAGCTTCCTGCCAGAAGCTTGCTGGTATTATCACTCCTGTGATCTCATATCAGGGTGCCCAGTCATGTGACCCAGAAATATGACATCACCAGCAAGCCTCTGGCAGGGAGCTACATCTATTATAGAACTCCAATATGCCGATGACAACGTAGTCTGTGCACATTCAGAATAAGACCTACAAGCCACTCTCAACACCTTTGCAGAAGCATACGAGAAGCTTGGCCTCTCATTGAAAACCAAAGTGCTATTCCAACAGGCACCAGCTAACCCCTCTGCAATGCCAGGAATACAGCTTAATGGTGTCACATTAGAAACCGTTGACCATTTCCAATACCTTGGCAGCCACCTCTCCACAAAAGTCAACATTGACACTGAAATACAACACCGCCTGAGCTCTGCGAGTGCAGCATTTTTCCAAATGAAGCAGAGAGTGTTTGATGACCGGGACATCCGTAGAGATACCAAGGTGCTTGTTTATAAAGCCATTGTCCTCCCAACCCTGCTCTACGCCTGTGAAACGTGGACTGTCTACAGACGTCACACTCAACTCCTGGAGTGTTTCCATCAGCATTGCCTCAGAAAAATCCTGCAAATCTCTTGGGAAGACAGGTGGACAAATGTCAGCATGCTGGAAGAAGCAAAGACCACCAGCATTGAAGCGATGCTCCTAAGCCATCAACTTCGCTGGACTGGCCACGTTGTCCGAATGCCCGATCACCGTCTCCCAAAGCAACTACTCTACTCCCAACTCAAGAATGGGAAATGGAATGTTGGTGGGCAGGAAAAGAGATTTAAAGATGGGCTTAAAGCCAATCTTAAAAACTGTGGCATAGACACTGAGAACTGGGAAGCCCTGGCCCTTGAGCGCTCTAATTGAAGGTCAGCTGTGTCCAGCAGTGCTGTGGAGTTCGAAGAGGCATGAATGGAGGGCTTAAGGGAGAAACGTGCCAAGAGGAAGGCCCACCAAGCCAACCCTGACAGGGACCGCCTTCCACCTGGAAACCGATGTCCTCATTGCGGGAGAACATGCAGATTAAGAATAGGTCTCTTCAGCCACCTAAGAACCCACCCCAAGACCCCACAGATGGAAGACCATCATCCTCGAACTATGAAGGATCGCCTAAGTAAAGTAAAGGCAGGGAGCTGCTTGTTGCCAGTGACACATCTGGTGGAGTTGGCCTCAATGTGTCCACAGACAAGCCAGCCATGTGGAATGACAATAAAGCTGTGGAGATGTTCCTAGGTTGCATCATAGAAGCTTCCGAGTGTTTTAACCCAGATTATTCAGCTAAATGTAAACACAACCTCAGTCTCACATTAGAGATGAGATCACTGCAGGGGTTGGAAAGTCCTTGCTGGACTGTATCACTTTGTGGAGGAAACATTTCTCAATCCAAATCAAGACAATAAGATTAGTTTTGCCTTGCCTTCTAAGCAGTAGTGTCCCTGGAACATATGCAAAAGGAGGGAGGAGGGAGGGAAGCAACCAAGCCACCAAGAGTTTGGTTCTGAGAAATTTATAATCACAATGTTGAGAGCCTGGGTGACAAAACAGGGAAGAAAAACAAATAATATGAATGGTAATAGGAAACAAATATGAGCAAACCAAGATTAATGCATTTAATATTAGAAGAGATATTGCTTCTTCTGGTGAAGGAGCAATGCTTACTGTCCTCCATAAGGCAAATGACATTACATAAAAGCAAAGCAGTCCACATTGGGACCAGGACACATAAGGACATTTCCCCATCTATATAAGGGAAGATACAACCTGAATTCCTTTGTGGCAAAGAGAAAGTTGGACTATGACTTTGAATAACCTAGGACCAAATCCCTGCTCAGCCATAAAATCCACTGGGTGACCTTGGGCAAGTCACACTCTACCAGCCTTAGAGAAAGATAATTGTCCTAGAAGTGATTCCAGGTTCTGCTGTTATAGTCCACCCTGTTTGAAAGTTGTGCAGATTGCATCCTTTTTCATCCAATTATTCATTTGGAAGAAAAGTAGAGCATAAACAAACAAACATATAAAATAAACAAAACAGAAAACTGAGTTGCCTGTCAGCAAAACCCTACACAAACATGACAATTTCGTACTACCATAAGTATTTTGTTCTGATTTCATTGTAACTGCCATGGGTCCATCTTATTGAATCCTGAGATTCTTTGGCCAATAATTCAACTCCTCCCTTTCCTAACCTGCAAATCTCAAGAAGTTGCCATAGCGATTAAAATGAAATTATAGCACTAGAGGTATGGAGTGTAGATGGGCTTGCAGCCAATTAGACCATGGCTTTCATTGTGTTACAGTAATATGCCCATGTAAATTTTACATACACCTGTATGAGTCCGGCAAGGTAACAAAATAGCAAATATCAATTTATTTATCTGAATATAGTTCAATGGTTGTTCAGTGGTTTGCACAAGTGTGGCAAACTGGCTTTGAAGAAGAACCATCAAATTTAGTTTCTGTTCCTATCATGTGATGCCATACATAACCCATTGTTGGTTTGCCACTTCCACACAACAGACCCATTTCCTTGTATTACTAGGAAAACCTGTCAATATCTCCAGATTTTGCTATGGTCCCAATACTTAACTTGTGCAATATGGCAAACTTCAGGGAATAAGATTGTCCTCTTCTTCTCTCCTCCCTTTCCCTCTCCTCCTGGTAATTAAAGAAGAAAGGTATTTTCTATTAAACTTTGTTGCAATTGCAAATTTGGAGGGGTTTTAATAGGTTTAAAAAAAAAAACCTTAGAGAGCAGCAAAACTGTTGGAGAGTGGAGTTATGTCTCTAACAGAAAGTATGGCCATGAACCATGAATTGCATAATTGTCGCTGTTGTACAACTACATTGATGTGCAATATTGGAGGTGATCACTCTACTAAGTTACTAATATATGAGATAATGTGGATTAATTAAAATTAATTAAAGAAGAAAGGTATTTTTATTATACTTTGTTGCAATTGCAAATTTGGAGGGGTTTAAATAGTTTATAGTTTATAAAAAAAACTTAGAGTGCAGCAAAACAGTTGGAGAGTGGAGTTATGTCTCTAACAGAAAGTATGGTCATGAACGACTTAGACGAAGGGTTAGAAGGCACGATCATCAAGTTTGCAGATGACACCAAACTGGGAGGGATAGCTAACACTCCAGAAGACAGGAGCAGAATTCAAAACGATCTTGACAGACTAGAGAGATGGGCCGAAACTAACAAAATGAAGTTCAACAGGGACAAATGCAAGATACTTCACTTCGGTAGAAAAAATGCAAATCAAAGATACAGAATGGGGGATGCCTGGCTTGACAGCAGTGTGTGCGAAAAAGACCTTGGAGTCCTCGTGGACAACAAGTTAAACATAAGCCTACAATGTGATGCGGCAGCTAAAAAAGCCAATGGGATTCTGGCCTGCATCAATAGGGGAATAGCGTCTAGATCCAGGGAAGTCCTGCTCCCCCTCTATTCTGCCTTGGTCAGACCACACCTGGAATCACACTGTGTCCAATTTTGGGCACCACAGTTGAAGGGAGATGTTGACAAGCTGGAAAGCGTCCAGAGGAGGGCGACTAAAATGATTAAGGGTCTGGAGAACAAGCCCTATGAGGAGAGGCTTAAAGAGCTGGGCATGTTTAGCCTGCAGAAGAGAAGGCTGAGAGGAGACATGATAGCCATGTACAAATACGTGAGGGGAAGTCATAGGGAGAAGGGAGCAAGCTTGTTTTCTGCTGCCCTGCAGACTAGGACACGGAACAATGGCTTCAAACTACAGGAAAGGAGATTCCACCTGAACATCAGGAAGAACTTCCTCACAGTGAGAAGGGCTGTTCGGCAGTGGAACTCTCTCCCCTAGACTGTGGTGGAGGCTCCTTCTTTGGAAGCTTTTAAGCAGAGGCTGGATGACCATCTGTCGGGGGTGCTTTGAATGCGATTTCCTGCTTCTTAGCGGGGGGTTGGACTAGAAGGCCCATGAGATCTCTTCCAACTCTACTATTCTATAATTCTATGATTCTATGAACCATGAATTGCATAATTGTTGCTGTTGTACAACCACACCAATGTGCAATATTGGAGGTGATCACTCTACTAAGTTGCTGATATATGAGTTCCTGTGGATGCCGCAGGATGGTGTGATAAAGTTCCAAGCCCGAAATGTGGCAATGATTTCTCCACTGCATTTTTAAAAAACATTATAATAGGTCTGTGAAAAGCTAAGGTAGAGAAAAGAGAGAGAAGGAAAGGGGTAAAGCTAGTCTCAGCTCACCTAGTTAGCACTCTGGGCCTTCAAAGTGATGAAGTGTGACTTCTCGCATACATACCCAATCATCTCTCTCCACAGAAAATGTAGAGACAATGGGCAATGCTTTTGCTACATTCTCCCTTCTTTCTCTTTTGGATACCCTTCCCATCTTCTCCGCTGCAGTGGTAAGTGCATTAAGGAAGTATATTTAGGTCACTTCAGAGCAGAACATTAAAACAAATGCTGATAGTTCAAGGTTAATAGATGCATAAAACAAAAGTAATTCCGTGTCAAAGCTGGGCTGACAGGTGATTTGACTTGAGGCTGCCTTGCAATCACTCTTTTACATGTGCTCTCTGCAGAGCCCGGTGGAAGGTGTTATGTTTCTGACATTTACTTGTCAGAAAGCTATGACAATAGAAATTGTTTCTATCTTTGCCAGTCCCAGATGTTAACCTTCGAGCTTTATTTTGTAATTGGGGTTCCGCCGAGCTTTAACATTTTCTATTGATTCAATCGAGGCGATAACATTTCCAATCATAAGAAGGCATTATAGAAATATCAGGCAATTCACATATCAAAATGTTTGATAGCTGAGCTCACCGCATTAATTTCTGTCACCTTTGCGTGGAACCCTTTATCCGCTTTTTTAATACTGAAGGACACCTGGGAGTACTTCCTGTCACTTTTATTGTTCAATAAAGTAGACAAAAGTTTCAATTAACAGGCAGGGAGCCCCCTGGAGAATTGTGAATGAGAGTATATTTTATTCATTTGATTGTGATTTAGCTAAACTTCAACTCTTATTTCCACCACCACAAAAACACACACCCACAATCTTTTTTCTTCCTCCAAGAGCAATGAAGTATTTGTGCTGAAAATTAGAAATTCAAAAGGTTTAAGCTTAAAGTCCAACTCCAAAGAATCCCGTGCCTATTTGTGTAGAAAAGGCAGTGCTGGCTTTTTCTCCACTTGCAGTAATGAGCAAGGGTAGAGATAGTGCAATCTAGTCCGGGCTCATAAGCAGAAGGAAGTTCTCCATGCGTCCCAACTGCCACTGACCTAATCATGGAAGGAGAGAAGAAGAGACAGGCAGAGGTTCACTGTGCCAAGTCCCAGAAGGAAAGGCCCTTCCTCCATTTCAACTCCTACTGCCTTGGCATCAAGGGGAGAGAAGAGGATGCCAGCATAGCTCCATCGTATGTAGATCCCAACTGGCACTGCCCTGTCCTCAAAAGGAATGAAGACTGAACTGGACAAGCTCCATTGCCACGCCACCTCCGCAGAATGAAGAGGTCACACACTTGATTGGATTAACTATGGGCAACTTTTATTAGCGTTACCTAATTAATTCACTATATCTCTATGAACCCAATCACCATGTAAAACTGAACATAACAAATACAGCTTGCTGTGAACTTGACAGTGAACTTGACAAATGAACTTGGTGAGGATAATTTGTCATAATCAATTTTCTGTTTACCAATATCTGGGCCCCTGGTTTTGCCCGGCCCCTTATTTATTTACATCCTGTGGCCATTTATATTTCCTGGCCTGTCAAAGTGGGCACCTAGTCTGTGATAGGGGCAGGCATCAACCTTTGCCCAGGCCTGCTCTAAAGGCATAAACTGTTGTAAAATCTTACCTTAAAGGAAAGGGGCCTGAGGCTGTGAGGAATCATGGGAGTTAGAGTCCAACACCCCTTGAGGGCCCAACTTTAAGGGCCTTTTAATCAGGCTCAAAGTAAAATAAATTAAATTATATTAAATAAATTAAATAAAACAAGTTGGAACAAGGGGATCGTGGACCCTAGGCCCCACATAAACAAATGAGTAGACCCATAAACAAATGAGTAACCCTTGCTCCATCCGTATTGCCACTGTTGTGGTCTTGGAGGGGAAAAAGCATAATCTGCTGGACTTAATCCCCTCTCACACTACCACTCCTCTTTTCTTGTGTGTCATGTTTGATTTAGATTTTAAGCCTGAGGCCAGAGAACTGTCAAATTAACAATTAATACATGCTCTGAAAGTTTTTTTGTCTGATGTGATGTCTCATGGGCCATGTAGTCCCGTTCCTAGTACTATTGTGGCAGACGAAGAGGGAAACATGGGATTTACACCTTTTCAGCCAGAAATGGAGCCCTTGCACCTGCAGGATGTTTGCCCTCAAGAAGTCAGCCAAACAAGCCTTGGGCAGAATTCCCCCCCATTTTCTCGAAGAGACAATTATAATAGAGATAGAGGAAATAGGGAGGCGAATCGCCGGAGCGCCAGAATCGCAGCCAAACAATTAGCTGATTAAGTCTGCTTCCCTTGGGAAATTCTAAGGAGTCTTGCATCTGGACTAAGTTGAGTTTCACTTCTAGTTCTCCAGGGAAAGTGTTCTTCTGGCGGGAAACGAGACCCTATTTAGGTGTTTGCCGCAAGGGAAACTTTGCGGAGTCAATTCGTCAGCTGGAGGAGTGAGATCGTGTGTAGACTTCGTACTCCAGTTCCCTGTTTCCCGGATCAAGTTTCCAGCCTTGCCTTGTCCCGCGTTTACCACGGACCTTGTTTTTGCTCTTGTTGCCTTGTTTCAAGTCTTGTTCTAGCCAAGTATCAAGTTTGCTTTCCAGCCTAATTGCCAAGTTTCTATGGACTTAAGGACCTTGTCTTCTCCCCACACTTTGCTTGGCAAAGTGTGTGTTTCGGTTATTGGATTATAACTTTGGACTTTAATATCACATATTGGACATTATTTTCCTGGACTATATTTGACCTTTCCTAAAAGGTCTACTTCTGAACTATATTCTACACTTGTTTTTATTGACTTTATATATTTCCTTAATAAAGATATTAGATAGATTCTGGTCTCTGCGCATGGTTATTGGTGCTCTGCAGCCTGGGTCCTGACATCTGATGAGTAGAAATGCACTAAATAAATAAATATCTAGCATGTATCCTGAAGGAAACCTCAGAAAGAGCCAGTAAATACTACATGAAACAATTTGCGTTTTCACAAATGTCTTAGTGCTGGTTCAGATTGGCTTGAATTTTGACTGGTAGTCTGTATTTCAGTTACAGATTTTTAATCTACATTTACGGTGGCGAAGTGTGTTAAAGTGCTGAGCTGCTGAACCTGCAGACCGAAAGGTCCCAGGTTCAAATCCCGGGAGCAGAGTGAGCGCCTGCTATTAGCTCCAGCTTCTGCCAACCTAGCAGTTTGAAAACATGCCAATGTGAGTAGATCAATCGGTACTACGAATTTAGCACCAAAATATCATGATATATTGAAAACATTGACTACAAAAATGTGTTGGATAATCCAGAACGTTGGATAAGCGAGTGTTGGATAAGTGAGACTCTACTGTGTATATATAATTTGTTGACCCTCAGTTGTAGACATTTGCCTAAGATGGGTATGTGAAGAAAACAGGAGATTTTCTAGGTGGAAGTGTTCTCAAGCAAGAAGATTTGTTTCTGCCCTGATCCTTTAGATACCTGTTCTGACATTAAATTAATGGGACTGTGCATAAACTTAGAAAGAATCAGGACCCATATATATTAGCTTGGTTGCACATCTGTTCTTAATTGCATATACAGTACAGCATCATTTATCTGAATGGCTTTGGAAGACGGCCAACACTTTGGGATAATCAGGCATTTGGGAAGCATAAGGGTAATTTTCATAGGGCTACATTTACATAGGACTAACACAGGCAACATGCTGTGGATTTAGAGAACTGGGATATTTGCATTACTGGAGGTTCAGGAATAAGGTTTTTAATCAGAACATCTGTAGGGAAAAGTCACACTTTTGGTATACAAAGCACCTTCATGGGATGTTCTGCATTCTTTGACCTTTCCATTTCAATTCTCATACCTCAGTATCCACTTAGATTTGGTTCTGGGACCAATGAATCCTACAATTCACAAATTCCTGAGTCCCATTATATACAATAACATAGTAAAATGGTGCTCCTCATATAAAATGGTAAAATAAAGGTTTCGGATTTTTTATTTAAAAAAACCCAAAAATTCAAGACTTGGATGGTTTGTGCATGCAGTATCCATGGTTATGGAGGGCTGAATGTAATGGAAGAGCTAGGCTACATAGAGGCCCACAGATAATTGTAGCGTTTTTCATATCAGCATCCTTCTAGAAAAGCAAGGCTGCTGTGCAATGTATAGGTCTTGCAAGCTTTTTGACTATGTACAAAGAATTTTAGATGAATACAGAAAACAGTATCTTTGCTAACTCTTATGGTAGCTTTAGTAATCAATATCTGGATTGAGGGCAGAATTGATTGGATGAACAGAGAAAAGAAAACTGCAAGATTTCTTTAACAGATTGTTTGATTTGTTTCAACTTTCCTGAAAAAGTCTCACTGATGTCAGCAGGAAGTATATTCAAACATATTTGGCAAACAGTTGAAGAAAATGTCTTTCTTGAGCATCAGGAATTTTCAGTTTGAAGCCTATCCTGCACAAAATTATAATTTAGTATTTTTGTGTAGAAAACAGCATTTTCTGTACAGGAAATATTATTTCTATATAGAAGTTAAATTTTCTATGAAAGAAGACACTATTTCCTGTGCAAAATCCCAAATGAACATTTTGCACACAATAAATTTTGACTGGTGGATAGTGTTTGTAAATTATCTAGTTTCAGAATACAATTTTGCAAACGCAATTATTGAAATTGCTTGTTACTCCCTACAAGAAAATCATTAATAAATTTCCCAATCTGTGATTACAGTGATACCTTGAGTTAAGAGTTTTATTTGTTCCATGACTGAGATCTTAACTCAAAACACTCTTATCTCAAAGCAAAAATTTCCCAATTAAATGCTATTAATCTGTTCCGTCCCCTCAAAAGCCCCCCATTAATTTTGTTATGTGTTTTAAATAAGAAAGTGTACTTTATAAATAACAAATGATTTATAAAAATGACAAAAGAAAGATCTTTTAAATGGTAGAAGTACAAAATTGTGGAAAGGAAGCACAAAGCACAAATTGAAGAGGCAGTAGCATCATTTTCTTCATACTGTACTCATTTCAGCCTCTGTTTCTCCCTCTCCGTCTCTCCCTTCAGGAAGCCAAAAATACCAGGGAAAAAAAGCAAACAAAATCAAGTAACTAACCCAAAAGTAAAGCAATCTTCTAAAATGGACAAGAGCAGACAGCAATCTCCCAGAGTGGACAAGAGCACAAAAAATGAAGGCACAAAGCATAGAGTCTGCTCCCTTGAAGTTATCTAGTGCTAGCTCTTAACTCAAAACACTGCTCATATGGCGAAGTAAAACCTGAGCCAAGTGATAGCTCATAACTCAAAATGCTCGTAAGTTGGGATGCTTGTAAATCGAGGTTCCACTGTACTGCTATGATAGTTACTGCCATTTCTCATCCCTCTATTGTTACTTATTTTGTAGTAAGGATGCTACTCTTTCTCAAAATGTTTGCTTTTGGATATCCAATTCATTTTATGTATTGCACATATCTGTGTCATAATGAACAGAATTAAAATCAATTCCAATAAATATCCAAAAATAGTACTAAAATGGAAACAATAGATACTATGGTATTTTAATTCAGGAATTGATAGGAACGATTCTTATTGTAAGCTTCTTGGACAGCACTTTGAGCTTAGGATATCTGAGCTTCCAATGGAGGAATTCCAAAGTTACTTATCATTCTTAATTGCCCCACAAGGAAAAGGAATTAAGTAACAGACATTTACAGTGATCACAATAAATATTATATATGCTGACATATTCATGCTTCAGATGTCCACACAAATAAAAATGTATTTTTAATAGGTATACCATCATCTTAAGATAAAGGTATTCTTATGGCCTACTCCAGCAAGTCCTGATAGAATAGTTTGATGTATGCCCATATCACCTTCAAACATATTAGCATTTCTTATGGTATCAAGGTCAATGTCTCTTTCTCAAATAACATTTCAGACCTATAATTGTTCATCTACAAGCCGGCAATTATGGAGGAATTGATCAGCCAGTAATTAATGCTACGCTATTACACTTTTTAATTTGGAGATTATGCAGCAGCGAGCGTTCACACATTTTTAATTTGTATATTATACAGCCACAAATGTTTACAATGCCCTTTTTAATCTCCTTACACTACCCAAGCTATTATTCACTATAGATTAATGATACGCTGGATGCTGTGGTTTATTTCATTTACCACTCTTACCAAGAGAGCTGTTAACATTAGTGTGTTCTATTACTTAATGTCTTACTGCAGCTGGTAGTGAACGTTGGTTACCTTTTAAAATATTACCAGTCAATTATTTCCTCAACGTTTTCTCCCTTTCTCTTCTTCTTCCTCATTCTTTCATTCCAGTGATAATCGCAGTTACGACACACTGCCTTTTTTAAAGAGTGAAAGTAACCAACAAGGCAATCCAAATTAGGCACATTCCACCAAAACCAGAATTCTGCAACCCATCTATATTATACCAATTAAGAGATCTTGTGCAAATCATCTGCTTGCTTGAATAATTTAGCCTGCAGTGATAGCTATTCAGCATCCTTTCCTCCTTTTTCGGCTATATACATGAAGAGGCAAGAGATATGCACAATTATATGAAGCCTACTCTATGATTTTTTTGAAATTTTAAACTTATTTAAGCCTTTGGTATTCCCCCTCTCCCAACCAGTTTTCAAGTAATACTGGATTATATAGTTAAATTGTAAGCTATGTTGCAGTACCAGATGAAAGATCTTTTCCTGCCTTTTGTGGATTTCTAAATTGGATGGAGAGACAACATGACCAAAGCAAATGTACCCATCTGCTGTTTTCTATCAGAGTTCTTTAAATAAATATTGCAAAGACGGATATAGCTCTTTAATACCACTCCCAGCCCATATGTATTTATCATATCAGGAGCGAGCTGAGGGTACAGTTGTAATGTATTTAAAACACACACAAAAAATAAAAACTTGAAATTATACTAAATGTCCTTTGACCAGTAGCTGGCCATTTGGAGTGCCTCTGGTGTTGCTATTAGAAGGTCCTCCATTGTGCACGTGGCAGGGCTCAGACTATATTGTACTGGATGGTCTGTGGTTTGCTCTTCTCCACACTTGCATGTTGTGGACTCCACTTTGTGCCCTCATTTCTTAAGGTTGTTTTTGTACCTTGTGGTGCTGGAGCGCAGCCTGTTTGGTGTCTTCCAAGTCACCCAGTCTTCTGTGTGCCCAGGAGGGAGTCTTTCATTTGATATCAGCCATGGATTGAGGTTTGGGGTTTTAGCCTGCCACTTTTGGACTCTCGCTGGCTGAGATGTTCCTACAAGTATCTCTGCAGATGTTAGAAAACAATTTCTTGATTTAAGGCGTTGGCGTGCTGGTTGATATCCAAACGGGATGGGCTGGAGATGGCACGGCCTTGGTCCTTTAACTACTGGCTGCTACTTCCCGGCGCATGTCATATGGTGCAATGCTGGCTAAACAGTATAATTTCTCCAGTGGTGTAGGGCATAGACATCCTGTGATAATATGCCCTTCCATGGAATCCTGGGAATTATAGTGTGTTGTGTTACTAGGAATTATTTTTAGGAAGCTAAAATATAGCATTTCAAGAAAGTGCATGGATTTTTTATTGATTCGGCCGGGCTGTGGCACAGGCTGGTGAGCAGCCTGCTGCAATAAATCACTCTGACCATGACGTCATGAGTTCGAGGCCAGCCCGTGGTGGGGTGTGCACCCATCAATTAAAAATGATAATAAAAAATAGCCCCTGTTTGTTGCTGACCTAGCAACCCAAAAGATAGTTGCATCAATCAAGTAGGAAATAAGGTACCACTTATAAAGTGGGGAGGCAAATTTAACTAATTTACGACGTTGGAATGAGGAAGTGCCATCATAGTGGATGATGAAGCAGCTGCTCCTCCTGTGGCCAGAATTGAACATCCCCTCAAGAGAAGGTTAAATTGCCTCTGCGTCTGTCTCTGTCTCGGTATGGGCGTGTATGGGCATTGAATAAATAAATAAATTCCTTTTTTATTATTATTCTTTTCAGAGCAAATCCACAGGATGAATAGGATATCCTCAATTTCACACAATTTATTCACATGATCTCTATTAATTGGGACTAACCTAAAACATTCAGACCTTTATGTTTCAGTTTATATTCCACCATTTCACAAATGTATTTCAAAACTTCTTTTTGGAGTTTCACCTCAGGTGTCAGTATGCACGTATATTATGTAAACAAATAAATAAGATTAAGGACATTATTTTTATGGTTGGTGTTCGTAAAACTAGCATTAGTCATAATTTGCTTATGACAATCCATTTGATACATTTATAGACACATGTTATTACAACTAGCATCTGATGATTGATTGAGAGAGAGAGATTGGATTAAATTATCATTGGTCAAGATCCTGCAAGGCATTTCATAATTTTGCAAACATAGGAACAGATTATCTAACAAATTGAGCCCCAGAACCCACCTCAAAGGAACCACTGCGAATGAGGGAGATCTATGGAGTGAACAAGTGGGGCGTTTCAGAATAAGGTGGCCAGCACTTCCCATGCCATGCCAAGTGTGATGAGCTGAAACTTTTGTTTGTCACAATATAGATCAAGGATGGAAGGGGGCTAGCTGCATCATTCAGAAGTGTCCTACTTGTCTGTATTGCAGACCTCCATTAAACAGAGTGGTTCTCTTGAATTTAAGGTGGGTTTCAAAGGGTGAGAAGAGTTTCAGAATCACAAATATGTGGCATCAGTGATTATGTAGCAGGTATGGGTCCATAACTTTAATGCAAGATATTAACAATTATTTTCAGCACACTGTCCCAAAAATGTGGGAAAGTGTGCTCAGTATCCAGGACCCCCCATGGATACCAAAATATATTAATTCTCAAGGTCCATTATAAACAGAGTTGAGGTCAAATGGTGTCCCTTATATGAAATGGGAAACAAGTCAAACAAGTGCCAGATACACATCAAAGATCTGTGAAATGGCAGGGGGCCTACACATCAGCATAGCACCCAGCATGTGGCAAAAATAAGATCTGATATTGGGAATTGTCACTGATTGTCACATGGTTTGCGATGTGAGCTGCAAGAACTGGAACAGCAAGCTACCCAAATATTCTAGGATTTATGAGTTTGCTACTGAAGACAGCCAGTGCTACAAGGAAGGCCGCGTTATTCTGGAAAGAGCTTTAGTCCAAGAGAGTGGACATTTCTATGTCTTCAAATTTTCTCGGTTAAAACTTAAAAAGAGAAAAAATCAACAAAAAATATACTATATACACTGTCACCTTTTTCCTCTGAAAAATTCATGTCATGGTTGTTTGACACTATGAGTGCAGGACCTGTGGATGATAATAATAATAATAATAATAATAATAATAATAATAATAATAATAATAATAATAATATTTTATACCCCGCCCCATCTCCCCAAAGGGACTCGGGGCAGCTTACATGGGGCCAAGCCCAGTCAACAACAATAAAACAAAGCAATAAAACAGATCAAATAACAATAAAACAAGTCATAAAATCACACACATGGACAAAAGATAAAATCTTGGATAAAGTCTGGAGAAACCTGGGTCAAAAGTGCTAGTATGTCAAATCATAAGGAAGGGGTGGATTATCCAAATTGTCGTCGCCTTCAAGGTGCTGGAAGAGGTGTAAATACGGGACTACTATTGGAAATGCAACAAGTCAGACTTACTAGATCAGTTATTGAAGGCCTGCTGGAAGAGTCATGTTTTCAGGCTCTTCCAAAAGGAGAGGAGGGTAGGGGCCTGCCTGATCTCCCTTGGGAGCGAGTTCCAGAGCCAGGGGGCCATGACGAAGAAGGCCCTCTCCCTCGTCTCCACCAACCACGCTTGAGACGAAGGTGGGAGCGAGAGGAGGGTCTCCCCCGATGAGTGAAGAGATCGTGCAGGTTCATAGGGGGAAATACGGTCACGAAGGTAGGTGGATACATTCTTTTTACCGGTTTGGAGATTTTTTCAAACATTTTGTATGTCTTTGTGTTTTTGGTATATAGGACATCACTATACCTTTACTGAAAGAAATCCTTGTCTTCAACTAAATTGTGACAACGTAATATGAGTTATTTATTTCTTTATAATACTTCTATTCTTCCTTATGCTAGGAGATCCCTTGGTGGCCCAAACTAAAATCAGCTGATTCATTTAAAATGTAGTACAAAAAATAGCTTAAATATTTATAATATATTTTTAAAATGTACATAAAACAGTGTAAAACTATGTCATGCATTGTGCACACATAGGGTAAAACCATTAAATCCCAAAGTATTTTATTAAGAAGCCGTTTTAGTACTTGGTGCAAGAATGGGATCAATGTGTAAAAACTAAAAGACTACAGACTCATGTTCAGGGACATTTTAATAAAAGATATGTATACAGGTTTTAGGTCTCAGCAGCTTTCCAAGTTCCAGGAGCTTTGCAAATGAGTTTCTCCTCTTTTCCAATATTCCACACCTCTTTTGCCATGGAGATTAAGGAGTTTATAAAATACAACTCGGTACAGCCATGAGGGATTACTACTATATATTATCACTCACAGCTCATTAACCCCAAAGCCCTGCTAACTAAGAAAATCCTCTCTAATGAGGCTTCCTTCACTGCACTGAAGAACAAAAAGGTCTCCAAGTTTTGCCTATTACCAATCTCCCTCACATTATTTCCCCATAATTAAAACAAAACTCTAAGGCCATTAAATTACAAATCTAAATTTTCTCAACTCATGAAAAACTCAGGGTCAGGCAAAGATAACACTAGAACTTGGAGCAATTGGACTAAGTTGGGTTTTTTTGGTGGGCATGAGAGTCATTCCTTGTTAACAAATACACATTTATGTATTTTTCCCTATATAATTTTTTACTGGAGTGTATCCAATGATGAAAAGGATAAAGCAGCCATCCCAGAGGCAAGAAAGGGTCTAGAAACCTTTCAACTTTTCACAAAAGAATCCCCTTCCTTCATTCCCCCCCCCCATAATCAAAAGCTACAAGAAAGATCCTTAGAATGCCTGTCTTGCATAGGAAAATAATAATAATAATAATAATAATAATAATAATAATAATAATAATAATAATAATAAATTATTTTTATACCCCGTCTCTATCTCCCCAAAGGGGACTCAGGGCGGCTTACATGGGCCCCCGAATAAAAACAATAGCAATATAAAACACAACAATAGACAAAAGACATGCACAATTATAAAAATTTAAACATTAGCCAATAAAAACAAATGATAAGAACTAATAAAAACATGGATTAAAACGGAGAGGTTGTAAAAGTAGACTGGGTAAGATGCACCATATAAATATTGTAAACACGAGGTGACTGATAAAGTGCTGCAAATTCTTGGAAGTGCAAATTGGGAAGTGCAAATATCACAAATAATGTGCTATAGGCCAACTTATTTTAGTTGGTACTCTGAAATTTGGAAATATACCTACAGAGTACATATAATGCATAATATAGAGAATATAAAATTTAGAGTATAAGATATAATGCAGAACGTATTGTGTACTTGAACATATGCACTTTTGTAGGTGTGTGCTTCTCGATACAATAATAACATTATAATAACTTTATTCTTATAACCCACCACCATCTCCCAAAAGAGACTCGGGGAGGCTTACATGGGGACCAAGCCCAGCATATTCAAGGAATTCAAATTACATAATTAAAAAAACATATAATAAATAAAGAAATATAATTAAAACAGTTAAAATAGGAAAATAAAACATCATAAAATACAGCAGTCAACATCACAACCAGTACTGGAAAAAGTGACATGTTCACATATGAGAGGAAGGGCAATAAGGCTTGTGCAAAAATGCAGGGGAATAGGACCAGGGCTGGGAATAAAGTGCTGGAGAAAGCATAGAAAGACAGACATTTTGTTTCTACTCAAAAGTGAACAATGAAAGAAGGATGTCTACATTTTTAATAACTTTGAAATATGAATAGATTTGACAGATTATACATTTGTTATAAGTATAATGGCTGATATCAACAGGATATCAGGCTGAATCTATAGTTCCTGGCTCAAGGAAAGCAATCCTACCACCACATTCTGCTTTGGCCAGATCTCCCCAGAATTGGGTACCAGAATTCAAGAGGACCATGGACAAGCTGGAAGGTGTTCAGAGGAAGGTGACCAAAATGTTAAAAGGTCTGGAAGCCAAGTCCCATGAGGAGTGCTTTAGGGAACTGGGAATGTTTAGACTGGAGAAGAGGATGTTAAGATGAGACATGATAGCCATGTAAGGACACCATATCAGAGATGAAGTAAGCTTGTTTGCCTCTGTTCTGGAAACTGGAGGCACATAAACATGGACACTTAACCCTGAAGCAAAGCGGGTCTTTATGATGCCTGGAGCTGATTTGTGCAAATGTGGGCCAAGGCTGCATAACAGCCTAGTACAGCCTGATTGTATCAGATAGGACAGTGGATGTGGTAGTCTAGTCAAAGGCTAGGAATTAATTTTTTAAAAAGTGAAAAGGAGATAGCAAACAACTGCTCTGTCAGTCTCCATTGTATGAAGAGAAAGTTTCCATACAGGCACATTTCCCACTTTGCCTCACATCAACCAGTGCTTACATCAATGTGAAATACTCAAAGAGTAGACCTTAGAGCCAGCTGCCCAATATATATTTAGAGATATGTTATTATCTCTACTCCCTCTCCTTGGCATTTCCCTCCATATTTCAGGCTGACAGCCTTAAAACAAATTCTTTCAAAGAATATGGGTTGATAAGTTCTAATTCTGCTCTCAGTGATGTATCCCATCATCTACAAGTTAGGGGTATAAAGAATATTTAAAATATTTTTCTTTTAAAAATGGTTGAAAATCATGCTTCTTGGGTGTCAGAAAACCTTGATGTCAATGATGACAGATGATAATTTCCACATTTGTGACGACTTTTAATGTGATAAATTCACACATGACATTTTTCTTTGTGTCTCTCTGTGTGTGAAGAAATCTGGATTTTCAACAATATTTATCTGTGCAGAAAATGCTGTTTCTTCCAGCATGGCACATTTTGTGCAGAATAAATTGTAGTCTACAAAAACTGTGTTTTCTGAATGTTGTCTCACAATGGAAAGAGAATTGTTAAAATACGTATTACCTCCTTTGAAAACAAAACTAGTGAATATTTATACATCTAAGAGAATACCTTGTGTGTTTATTACTTTTTCCCTTCCATTCAATAGAAAGGAGAATATATCTGCCTCAAAATATAGCAGAGAAACTCAGGATAACCCTCTACTAGCGTTTGAACCTTACTATGATAAAGTTGTTGCCTGACCAGGAAATTCTGTAAATGGGGATTTATCATGCTCAAAATTTGCATATGATAGATTTTCTAGAAAGCAATTTTTCTACATAGAAATATTGTTTTCTTTATGGATGATACTGTGGACTGCCCATCAATTGCTGTTTTTTGTACAAAATAACCATATACAAATTTTACATAGAGAAAGTCCCAAATTGCCCATCAGTTTCAAAGACTGCATGGATTTTGGAAATATTCCTGAAGAAAAGCAAAATGACTCATTGCTTTCTCTGAGAAGAAAACTAGTTAAACTTTGCATCTCTAGTGTAAGAATGAGATCTTACACTAGAGTGAAATACCAGACTAAATGACTGGAAGAGAGACCAATAAAACCAAGGAAGTAGACCACAATTCAAGTAACTCAGACTCTGAAAACTGACAGATGGAGATTTCTTTTTCTTCTCTGTCAGTTGTAGTTGATGCTTGATCTACAATACTGTCACTGGGTAGTTAAAATTAAAGATAGTACTGGATGAAAATATCTCCACTCTCTTATTAGAATATCCATCTGGACATTTATGGAGTAAATCTTTAATGATTCATTGTGTTAACTCCAAACACTCTGTTTCTGGGAAGACTATCAGGGAATAGGAAATAATTGAAGAAGCATGAAGCCCTTTGTGCCTATTCAGGAAGTGAAGTGGTTAACAACATTAATGTGCCACCTGAATTTATGACTACGCATACGGCACGTACAGATGAGTACCTGTCTCTGGGGTTCTGTATGATCACAGCCAGGTTACTTACAAGGAGACACGTTGGCAAGATTTCTCTTCATTATTGTTCTAAATTATGTCATTTGCAAGTCTGAAAGTGACTTTGGATTTCACGCTCCAAACCAGGAAGTTCCCATAGTCACCTCTGCTGATGAGAACATGCTTTCTAGAAAGTCAAATTTCTTCAGAGGAAGGATTGTTAAAGAGAAAAGAAAGCAAAGATGAATGCAAAGACACTGACTACAGATGGGAAGAATAGTGGAAAATATTCCACCCCAAAATGATTTTAAAAAACAGGTCTCTTAAATATTGAGACACCCTACGGAAGATAATCCTAAAGAGATGAAAATCCTGAACAGAAAGCATCACTTTGGACACAGAAAATAACATCTATCTCTACAGGTATACAATTTCTGTTTCAAAAATGTCATTTTCTGTAAAAAAAAAAATACCCAGAATTCTTTTGTACAAAATTATTCCCAAACTTTAAACAGGTTTGAAAAATTTTACATCAGAAACAAATGTAAAATTATTTGTCTACAAGAAATAATGTTAGCCATTTACAGGAGCAAGTTTACTGGCAACTTACAACATGATATCCCTCAATATTGTACCCCTCTCTTGGCCACGCTTTTGTTTTAGCAACAAAAGTTCATGTTCTCACAATTCCTCTGCTCTGGAATGTGTTTAAATAACTGTTGAAGAAACTTTGCAATTTCAGCAAAGTGTAGTTAAAAAAAAATAAATCAAAAGCTTTCTTGAGTTCAAGGGGACCATAAAAAGACAAATCCATTCACTTCAGGAAGATCAAAGGCATACCAAGAATCCATAAAAACAGGTCAACTTAACTGGATGTCAACTGATAAATGAGATTGCAACTACATGACTATATATATATCCCCAATCTGTTGAGTATTAGGCATTAGGGAAGCAGTGATTATGGACAATTATCATCATTTTGGTGATGTCAGCCATGATAAAATTTTATAGGGAGTATAGTACGGAAACAATGTTATATAGTTAGTTACCACTGAAAAAGGAAGGAGAGACTTGTTTGAAATCAGGAGGTCATATTTGGAGGGATGTGGAAAAAATACAAGAAGTAGCATTATCAAAAAAGTGCAGAGATAGGGTTAGCAGCACCAGAAAGGAATGTGTAAAGAGATAAAAGATGCAGACCTCAATCAACCTGATACCAGTACGAATCTCTGAAACACAGAACGTCAGCTATAGAAATGTTAAATCCAGAGCCTGGTTAATCTCTTCACATTCATGGAGATATGGATATGAGCTAAGCAGATCAAAATTTTACTATGCAGAGATGTGCTGGCTCCGAGCTTGTCTGGAAAATGAAGCATGTCTTATGCCTGGTGTTAGCTTTTAAAACTTTTGATCTCCAGGAAACTTTCTGATCTCCAGGAAACTTTAATTTACAACGTTGGAATGAGGAAGTGAGGAAGTGCCATCAGAGTGAATGATGAAGCAACTGCTCCCCCCTCTGGCCAGAATCGAACATCCCCTCAGGAGAAGGTCAAATTGCCTCTGCGTCTGTCTGTCTGTTGTCTCTGTCTTGGTTCAATGTGTTTATGGGCATTGAATGTTTGCCCTATATGTACATAATGTGTTCCGCCCTGAGTCCCCTTCGGGGTGAGAAGGGCGGAATATAAATACTGTAAATAAATAATAATAAATAAACTTTCTCTGCATTCCCAAACTGCCAGTGAAGCCCTTCACCTTTGTCATAGGACCTTTGTATATTTCAGAATACCTTGGGAAGTCTTCGAATTTGGTGCTACACGACATACTGTGTAGGTGGGCCTTAGAGATTCTTGTAGACATGTTCTCTCACAACTTTTCTTTATTCAGTTTTTCCACTTTTGTGCAGATCCTGTGCCTCTACCCCCCCCCCCCCAAATGTGGAGGTCCTTCTGTATAAATAACTAAAAAAAAACCATAAACATAAAATGCAGCATCCCAATGGATAAAAAGGACAACATATACTACCAATTAATCCTCAGTTGCATCTTCAACTAAAACAGAACTTTACTTGCTAGTGAAAGAATAGAGAGGAAGCCAGTCTGGCCTGTGGAAGACAATTTCACAACATAAGATGAACTATGATGGTATTGGGACCAACAGAAGACCCTCACAGGATCATTTTAAGATTCAGGCAGATTTATATATAAAGTCAGAATATTTGGTCTCTCACATACTGTGGGCCTAAGTCATTGCAAACCACAATTGGAAAACCTAATTGATAATGTTTTATTATTATTACTGAAGCATGCACTGGATGGACTATGCAATATTACCTGTTTGGGAAGTTCTGTCTGAGTTTAAAGACCACTAAACGAAATGAACCTCAGTGAGTTTGAAGTCAAAATGTACTTTTAGTTGTATAAATTGTGCTATACACTGACTTTTCTACCCTGTCAGATAGTATTTATTTCTGCTTTCCCATGATACATCCCTGGTGCTTTGGATCAAACACAGGTATAATTTAAGTAAATAAAGCAGAATGTAATGTAATTAAAGAATCTCCCTAAGCAGGAAACATCAAAGTAACTTGACATTATTTTTAAAGCTGTATGCTCACATCTGAATTGGGTTTCGGTGAACACATGGCCTACAAGGGTTTAGATTCAGGAATGTTGTTTCAACATTACTTTTAGTTTTTTAAAAATAAATTTCATTGCAGAATTTGCTTTCTAATACCAAAAAGGTTCAGCCTTGCATCTGAGGGAGCATAGCTAAATGGGAAAACATGCAGGAAATATTACCCCACTCTAACATGACTTCATAATACAGTCAGTCCTTTGCATTTGCGGATTGACCTTTCCCAGATCAGATTATTCATGGATGTGAATAATATGGTCTCTCTATGAACCCCTAAGTCCTCCAGTGTGGCTGTGTGGTTGGGTTCTGTTGGAGGTTGACCATAGAACTGTGCTGGAGGTTCTAGAGATTCTTGGAGATAATATTGCTCTAGGACATTGGTTCCCATTGTTTGGTCCTCCAGGTGTTTTGGACTTCAACTCCCCAAAATTACAGCAATTTTATCAGCTGTTAGGAATTGTGGGAGCCGAAGTCCAGAGAGAACCTGGAGGACTGAAGGTTGGGAACCATTTCTCTAGAAATACCTAGGTTCTCCAACATGTCCTCCAACAGAATTCTATGTCAAATTACATCAGAATTTGATCATAGAATTGCACTGGGGATCTAGCGATTCCTATAGATATATTATTTTAAGTTTAAAAAATAACCCTTTGGCCCAGTGTGAAACAAAACCAAACAATGAGCAGAACACTGCCATATAATCAAGTCTCAGAATGTAGATGATATGAACTCACATAACTGGATTATATGAGTCTACAATGCCATATAGCCCAATTCAATGCAGTTAATCTGCATTCAGAAACTGGATTATATGACAGTGTAGATGGGTCTTAGGTAATCAGTTCAAGGTCATGTTATGGATATGATTCTCTTGCATATGCAGATATACATTCTTGACCAATGTGCCACTATTGAAATTGGTGGAGGCATTCCTTCAGTTTGCCATTTGCTTGTGTGTTCAACATAGAGGTCAGGATGGGCAACAAATTGTAGGTCTGCATGTGATTAATAATGTTAAGCACTCTTAATGTAGGATCCCATCCAGTGATTTCTGCCTGTATTCTGACATGGTACAGCTGAAGAAAAGAAAATGACCCTTGTGAAGATCAGAATTATCATTATGACTACTACCTAAAACATGACTGAGGATCTTGCATGTTCTCAAGAACATTGAAGGTCAAAGAGTCCCCTAAATGCAGCCTGAAAATCAGAGTAAGAAGTGAAGGAGAGGATATTTCAACTCAACCCTTAATCTAGATTTTTCAAGCTGTTCTATGAAAAGTCAAGGTGAAAAGGATTGTGGGTAATTTTCTGCTCGACAGCATAGCTGAACATGTGTTGCCTGGCAAACAAACAAACTCCCTGTAAGAAAAGGCATAAAAGAAAACTTCCTTCTTTGGAGACAGTGCAGCGGCGGAGGCAGGGGGTTATACGCCTCAGGACTCTCTAGTTCTGTTGTCTCTGGGAAGCAGCATTGAGGTTCCGCACTGGTTGACTACCAGATGTTCAATCCTGCATCACTATTGGAAGGTTGCGACAAAGCCCCGGAGAGTTGAATGACAACAATCTGTCAACTAGTCATCATTGTCTTATGTTTTACCCCCTCTCTTATATTCCATTATTCTCCACCTTATGTCACTGTTTTTTAGTCTCTAAATTGTTCATTGTTTATTTCTGCTCCTTGTTTCCATCCTTTTATACATATATAAAAATAATAATGGCATGCTGCCACTGTGCTCACTCTTTGGAGACTTGATGTCCCCTTCTTCCAAAAAAATAAAATAAAAAAAAAATAAAAAAGAGGAAGGGGGAACAGAGAAAAGCAAGGATAGCTCAATTACTTATCAGGATACAGAGGTTCAAGAAGTGATGACACCAAGGGTAGGAAGAATGATAAATGCTATTGTTTATGTCCCACTCCCATCTGATACTCTCAGAAAATGATGATAAAGTAATCATTTATTAGCCAAGTCTTTACAGGGTGCATTCACGTGAACTGAGAGCAGCATTGTATATTTAAATAGTCAGACTTATAAGGTTAGACTGCATAGTGTCCTATCTTTTATTTTCATATTATATAACACAGTTAACAGAGGAAAATAAACCACACAAATAACCCACATGGATATCTTTATACTGGCTATTTAATTTAGGGCTAGAGTGATCATAATTGTAGCCAGATACACCAGGCAAAGCGTGCTGTGGGACCACATTATCTTACAAATGGTCCAACCAGGCCAAGACTGAATCTGCCCAGTAGGGCTTGTCTTCCATGTTATGCTTTTGCTTCCCGTTGTCCCCAAAACTCCTTGTACATTTCTGGTCATCACCTGTTGCACTGATCAGCAAAGGGAAAAGGGTGACAATGGTGGTGGTATCCATCTGAACAGTGGAGCTGATCCAGCTCTCCAGACTGCCATGAAGCTCCAAAGTTTTCCCCTGCTGAGCAATGTTGCCTAAAGTGGACCAAAGTCATGTTAAAGAAAGAAAGCTTGGGATACTCACAGAAAGTTGCTGTGCGTTGTAGACGACACTTCCAGACACTGCTTTAAAAACCAGCTCCAAAGCAGATTTAAGTTCCCACAGGCACTGAAAAGAACTGGGCTTTCCTGAGGGTTCTCTCCATTCCTACACCATAACTACCACACAGGAATGGGAACATCCCCTCCCCCCCACACACACACCAAGGCCTTAAATTTTTTTAAAAAATCTTACCGGGTCACCATGAGGCTGTGTCAGGGATTCCTCTTCTTCAGAAGAGGAAGGGGAGCAGGAGAGTGTTCATGAATCTGATAGTGAGATGGAATCTGAGGAGGAGACTTTGCTAGTACCCTCATTCCAGAAGAGGTGAAGGGAAACAGAGCAGCGACGTCGTTCAGCTAGGCTAGCTGCCAGAAATGCAGCTGAGTAATTAGGAACTGCCCTAGCAGCTGTGAGAGGACCCAGAGTTATAAAGCAGAACCAGGTGCAGCCAGCTCTTGCTTGTAGCAAACTGACTGTAATGCCTTCACTTCACTCTCCTTGTGCCTGCTTCAAGTCTGCATCTGGATTTATTGCTGTTTCTTTGTTTGAAGTAAGACTACTGTTTGATTTGGGAGTTTAACAAGAGACTGTGTTTGCCCTATGACTTCCTTGTTTCTTTTTGCATTATTCCATTGAATGTGCTATACTTTGTGTTTGCTGAAGTAAAGCAGTTTCATTTACTTACCACAGTGTGTTAAGGCTGTGCTTGAAGGACAAAACTGGACAGGCTCCTCTGACATGTAAAAATGATGTGTTGGGTGGTGGGCTCATGGGATCTGAAAAAGCAAATTGTGCTGTGAGGACAGACTCCTGGGACTATTGTCCCCACAGGATCCATATCCCATTAGACTCGGGCCTTTCAGGAAGGCCCAGGTCTACTGAGGTATCTATTTAATTTGGGACAAAACAGGGCTTTCCAGCTTTGTACCAAATCAATTCTCTTTTATCTGAGGTGTCATTTGGATGCCTCAGGTAAATGTCTGACAAGGCCCGCATTTTGGGTCCTGTCTAGAAGGGCCCGGAGACTGCCAGCACTGAAATTGAGGTGAATGCACATTTTGTTTTTTAGGATAGGGAAACCCTATCTTGTGAAAACATAGACCTTAAAAAAAAATACGGGTATGATGAACATCAGCCAGCCTTTCTGATCTACTATCAATTTGAACTTGTGAATTTTAATCTGCATTGTATCAGTGAATTTTAACCTGTATTTAAACTGTGTGTTTCTTCTTATATGCATTTTTAATAGTCTTGTGTTTTATCCCTCAGTTTCAGTCATGTTTTACCCTGTCTTACGTCACAAGGAAAGGTGGCTATTGTTGTTGTTGTTATTATTATTATTATTATTATTATTATTATTATTATTATTATATCAAAAGTCATAGGGAGGAAGGAGCAAGCTTAATTTCTTATGCTCTGGAGATTAGGGCATGGAACAATGGCTTCAAATTACTGGAAAGGAAATTCCACCTAAACATTAGGAAGAACTTCCTCACTTTGAGAGCTGTTCAGCAGTGAAACTCTCTGCCTGGGAGTGTGGCGGAGGCTCCTTCTTTGGAGACTTTTAAACAGCGCCTGGGTGGCTCTCTGTTGGGGGTGCTTTGAATGTGATTTTCCTGCTTTTGGCAGGGGCTTGGACTGGATGGCTGACAAGGTCTCTTCTAACTCTATGATTCTATGACTGAAAGAACTTTGTTGTGCCTGCTTGCCATTGAGGTGTCAATAGGAGCAATTTATTCCTCTTTGAATATTGGGAGAGTTGAATCAAAACTTCCAAGAGTTAGGCAGAGTGATTTGTTTGAGCAGATTGATTTGTCAGCTCTCCCCCCTCCGCCAATTTCACTCTCATTTTGGGATGGTAAATTCCTATTTAAAATATTGGAAGCACCCATTTCTAATCAAAATCCCTATGCAACATTTTGTAGTGAAATAAGACTCTTTGAAAGGACTGGAACAGCCTAGGTCCTGCAGAGAAGAATCTGTGATGGTTAAGATTCCTCATTGTGAGACATCTGGTCAAAAAGGAAAAAAAAGAACTCTGAACAAAATTGTCATCCATCCCCACTGTTTTCTTGATTGTTTCCAGGGACAGGAAGAAAGCCATGTTAAGAATTTTGGAAAAGCAGACTAAAAATAATTTTACTAAATAAATATGAGGCACTCAGTGTACTTGTTGTGGAACAGCAGGTAGGAAATAATGGCCTTTTTGATGTCTTCTAGTTCTATGATTTCCATAGCTGGTACCTAATTTAAGAAAATACAATGTAATATCATAGGAGCATTTGACAGTGGCAGAAAATAATGTTTTCCATAGCTGAAGACTTTCTAACACTGCATCTACTCTGTAGAATAAATGTAGTTTGATACAAATGTCAATGTTGTGACTCAGTGCTATGGAATCCTAAAAGATTTTTTTTCTTTTTGTGCCAGAAGTGACTTGAGAAATTGCAAGTTGCTTCTGCTGTGAGAGAATTGGCCATCTGCAAGGATGTTGTTCAGGGGACTCCTAGATGTTTGATGTTTTACCGTCCTGTGGGAGTCTTCTCTCATGTCCCCACGTAGAGAGCTGGAGCTGACAGACAGAAGCTCACCCTGCTCCCCGGATTCAAACCGCCAACCTTTGGGTCAGCAGTTCATCTGGCACAAGGGGTTAATCCATTGCACCACTGTTGATAATTTGTAGTTTGGTGAGGCACAAGCACAATTTAGCAGAGAAAGCTGAAGAAAGCTAAAGTGGTGTCAAGATGCATTAATTCTATAGTGCGTCCTAAGAGAGTTGTTTCTACATCCTCCAAATATTTGATGTATCATGGTATTAAAGGCAAGGGGCTATTACAAAGAGAAATATAATCCAATAATATAAACTATAAGACAGTTTTTCATATACAGTAGAGTCTTGCTTATCCAACGTAAACGGGCCGGCAGAACGTTGGATAAGCGAATATCTTGGATAATGAGAGATTAAGGAAAAGCCTATTAAACATTAAATTAGGTTATGATTTTACAAATTAAGCACCAAAACATCATGTTATACAATAAATTTGACAGAAAAAGTAGTTCAATATGCAGTAATGTTATGTTGTAACTACTGTAATTACGAATTTAGGACCAAAATATCATGATATATTGAAAACATTGACTACAAAAATGTGTTGGATAATCCAGAAAGTTGGATAAGCGAGTGTTGGATAAGTGAGACTCTACTGTATATGTTATAGTCATAAACCATTCAATGTGCAGACAAGGCTTGTAGAGGTTCAAACTATACTAAATGATTCAAAATACATGTCTCTAAACCAAAATCATCCTTATATAGGACAGGCGAAAATTCCTAAAGCAGAATCCAAAATAATATAATCAATGTGTTACAAATACACATACTCATAGAAAGCATAACTCTTATACTCAAGGTTTGTGAGTCCAGTGACATACAGAGTTCATGTTCCACAAGGAGGACTGTGTAAATCACAGATTGTACATCCAAGTTTGTAAAACCTTTTTGAATCCAAAGTTTTAAACAAATCCAAAGTTTATAACCATCCACAAATGGTTTCAACTGTGTAGAGTCTTTCGCAGGTGGTAGTTTCTGAAGGTACAGAAACGTACAATAGCAAATGTATCAAGTTCTTCAAGTAAATCAATTCAATGTATAAGTATCAATGATGGAGTGGATCTACAGGGAATACATATAAGTGGCTAGAAACACTTGCACAGGATAAAAATTACCAAGTATATTAAAAGCATTAAAGACAGGAGCATGTATACTCACATAAACTCTCATGGTATCGTGGTATTCCCAGAAGTCCTCCTACAAATAAGGCCCATGAAGTTTTCCCCTTTGGCTGTCTGAGTTGAATCTGGTTGCCGGAATCTGGTTGTCTCCATCAGTGGTATCCACATTAATACTGCAAGGCTGTGAATTTATAAGTGTAGCCTCCATGCATTTTTCAGACATGTCCACTTGAACATCTCCATAAGCATGAGCAAGCTCTATGATTCCATGAATTAAGGCAGAGGTTTTTTATTATGCTGATTTTGAAAAGTTCACATTTGAGAAAACCACCGCACAATGAAACCAGTCATGGCTGTTCATTCATTGCCCAAAATCTACCACTGTTTAGCTGAGGTGATAGCTTTTAAATGCTAAAAATAAAGGAAAGGAAAGGAAAAGGTCACATCAATTACATTCCAGGATGAGCTATAGGAAACACACAAGGCATTACTTCACAATAGCAGGCTTTTCTCTTACATTCTCCGCATGCATTAACCTTCATTTTATTTGATGAGTGAGTCTGATTTGTGTGTTTCTGTGTATATCATGAATAATTTCATTAAGAAACTTCCCCCCACTGTATCTTTTTTGCTGCTACTCCTACATCCTTAAAATATTTAAAATATTCAGTTCTTAAATTTAGCATTGGCATTGTGCTATCTCAGTGTGATGACGAGACAACAGCCACGTTGGCGCGCTCCAGTCACTAATCATGTCGCTTTTTATTCGATTAGCATAGAAATGTTCTTGGATTTATGCAACATCAGGGGAAATGTGTTAAAAATACTTGTCAGTGTCCTTACGATTTATCTTGGAGAGAAAGAGGTGTCACAGTAACGGGGAGGGGGGTATGCAAAGAGATAGAACTTATGTGGCTTTCAAAAATCAGTTGTTGTAGGGTAACTGAGGACTCTGGCTTTCAGTTATCTCAATCTCAGCCTGTCCTATTCAAGTATTGACTTGAATGCATAGATAATGAAATGGATGTTGGGATAATGGGGCACATAGAAGCCCACTCCCTCCATAAACCCAACAAGATCAAAGATTCAATGTAAACATCTTCAAAGAGCTATCTAACCATGTTTCCACAAATGAAGTTGCAAACCTCCCATCGTGGGAATGCCAGATTGGACAGGTTGCTAGTAGTCTCTAACTACTTTCAGTCAATGGTGATTGCAAAAAAAAATGTAGATTTGGTAGGAATGAGGGACAGGGCCTTTTTGGTGGTGGCTCCACAGCTGTGGAACACCCTCCCCAGAGATATGAGGCAAATTCCAACCTTGTTGGGCTTCAGAAAAGCCCTAAAAACATGGCTGTGTGCCCAGGCTTTTAATCAATAAATGGCAAAGATGACACGGACTGAACTATGGACAAAGCATGAAGTTTCTCTAGGATGAACGGATCTGATTTTACATTTTCAATTTATATATTGTAATTTATATTGTATTTTTAATAGTTTTAATTGTCTTATGTATTGTTTTGATACTGATTTTGTACGGGCATCAAATTGCTGCCATTACTGTAAGCCGCCCTGAGTTCCTTCGGGTGAGAAGGGCAGGATATAAATGTTAGAAATAAATAAATAAATAAAATAGATCTTGCAATTTGTGCATGAGTGTCTCTGATATTGCTGGTTGCATGAGGATGTTTGAGGTGAGATGGAGCTTACTCTTTGCTCTTGTTTCCACCACATGTGTAGACCTCTTTGGCTGCAATCTTGTTGCAATTTAGGGACAGTTGAGTGACCGGGTCAAGAAGGATGGCTAGAGATCTTGCACATTCAAGTCCAGTTCTTCTCCAACCATTCAGTATCTTTTTGCCGTGCACAGCAATTCATTTTCTCTTCTACTTTAGAAGAGTGAAATTGCAAGGTGGCATTTTTCATCATTTCAGGAAAGCCTTCTCCAAACCCTCTCATGGGCCTATGATGGGATAGTTTGGATTTGGTTGGTTTGGGCTGTTGGTTTTGTTTTAAATAAACATTTAAAGAACCAGCCATAACAAAGTCTCGAAGGCATGTTTTAATGAGGCTTGACTCTGAATAATAATCAAATCAGATGCTAATAATCACTGTAATAGACGTCTTCAAATTAATTGCTGCTTGAACCAGAATACTTTGCAAAGGTTTCCAGAGAATATTTAAGTGGATATCAATGGTGCCAACAAACATGGAAACATAAACTCCTGCCTTAACCTCCATCATTCACCTTATATCACCTTGGAATCTTAAATGATCTTCACAAATGCAACTATCACTTGTTCCTTTCTACTTCTTCCCCTATAACTTTCTCTCTACTGTTTTCTATTTGAAATAGAAAAAACTAGGACTACAGATGCGGAAAAAAAATCAAAATTCTGAGCCAAATTACAGTTTGCACCTCCTAATTCATTGTGAGGCAAACCACACATAATAATAATAATAATAATAATAATAATAATAATAATAATAATAATAATAATAATAATAAAATAAAAAATCTACACATTTGTAAAGCTTACAGTACATTTTGTATGCATAAATCCATGCATGAATTTTGTCAATGTGAATGGTTGATATAATAAAATGCACTGATATAATAATAAGGAAATGGAAATGGATTTGCTTGGGGGCCACTTTTCTTTTGGCCCCCAAGCAAATCATTCATGTTTTCTAGGACAAAATCTGCATGTATCAAAATAGAGTTCCACTTCACAATTTTTACACAAGAAAGGTGAATGTGTGAATTTTGTTTCAAAATATGGACTGAATTCTCACAGCTCTGTCCTTCATCACTGTCCATGAACCTAGTTCCCAAAGAGGTATCCTTAGGATCATGATCTTTAAGGATTAGCCTCTGGGTCCAAGATCTGTAGAAATGTTAAATTATAATCTCATTTCTGGTTTATGTTATCATCCAGTTCTCCTCCAGAGACTAGAACACGATCCAGATACAAATTACAAGAAAGGAGATTCCACCTAAATGTTGTGGATGGGCTTTCCATCTTTTGAGGTCTTTTAAATAGTAGTTGGATGGGCACAATCCAGCAATGCTTTAGTTGAATATTATTTCATGTCAGATAGTCTTTTCCATCTGTAAGATTCTTTGATTCTATGAAGACAGTGATATTTTGTTGAGTTATTGGACAGATAACATGCTCCTGCTAGATGTATCACTTTTCTGAATTCCAACAAGGGACTTGCATCATAATTAAGCCTTAAGACTTGACAGCAGACAAATAATTATATTCATCTTTAAACAAACCCAAGCTTGAAGTGGGGGGTCCACATTCACCAAGTGCGAATTATCCCAAAGGATGAAAATGATGGTTTTGTGAGCGCTTTCTTCCCAGGCATGACCGACTTCCTTTTATTGAACCAAAGTTTCTCTTAGGAAAACTCTCCAAAGCTGATTACCTGTCCCCAGAGCCATCCATTCCTCCTTTGAGAGATTCTTCTTAACATCAGGGGCTCTACCGAAACATATGAATTAAAGTGGAAATTGAAAGTATTCAAACATAAATTAATTTATACCCAAGGGTTATTCGTGCCAACTAGCAATAAATATGCTGGACTTTTTTTTTCTTAAAGGTAATTTGGATGAATACAGGCTGCCAGAAAAAGCAATCAAGGGCAAGAAAGAGGCCTGCGTGAAGCTATAAAGCATCAGATAGAAGAGAGATATAATCAGAGAGATTAAGGGGAAATTAAAGAGAAGAAGGGGCGAAAAAGAGATTCAAGGCAGTTGGGTTGCCTTTTAAGAGCTCAACAGATAACTTTGTTATCTCAACTTCTTGTCAATGGTAGGAACTCCAGTTTCAATTTTCTCTTCGGCAACAGTGACAATTTAGAGTAGACATGAAGGTAGGATTGTTGCAGCATATTGATAGATGCTTCTCAATTTGGATTGCAGAAAACCTGTAAGGTGAAAACCTTGGGTTTGAACCTGACCTATATAAAGAACGAGTTGGTTTTGGGCCTGATTTGCCAGCCATTTATGGGGAAAATTTCAGTTCAGCAGATTCAGAACTGATGTCCTAATGGGATGATTTGCCCAGGGCCTTAAAGGAAGTCTGTGTGGCAGAGATAGGACCTGACCTCATTTCTCTGTGCTAAAATGGGAATCAAGGCAGTGTGGGGGTTTTTGTTCAGATAAAACATTGGAGAATGAATAACAAAGCAAATTGGGTGCCAAGAACCAGGAAGGCTAGAAGTAAAAACAGTCTTATCTGCTAAACAATACTATGCCTCCTATAGTGGACTTTGAGTATTGCAGTTTGGAGCATCTTTCGGACAACAAAGTACATGTAAAAGGTAAAGGTTTCTCCTGACGTTAAGTCCAGTCATGTCTGACTCTGGGGGTTGGTGCTCATCTCCATTTCTAAGCTGAAGAGCCAGCGTTGTCCATAGACACCTCCAAGGTCACGTGGCCGGCATGACTGCATGGAGCGCCGTTACCTCCCCGCCGGAGCGGTACCTATTGATCTACTCACATTGGCATGTTTTCGAACTGCTAGGTTGGTAGGAGCTGGAGCTAACAGCGGCCGCTCACGCCTCTCCCGGGGTACATGTATACCTCTATTAATGAAGCAGACATTTTCCTAGACTATTTATTTATTTATTTATTTATTTCCAACATTTATATCCCGCCCTTCTCACCCGAAGGGACTCAGGGCGGCATACAAAATTGGCAACAATTCGATGCCTACACATAATTAAAACAGCAATAAAAATCCAATGAAACAATTAAAACAATATAAAGATATAAAACATATGATTAAAATCCATTCCTCCAAAATCCTCGTTCTTTCTCACAAAAATTGGTGCCAGGGGCAGAAATAGCATCGGAAAAATAAATATAGGTTTCCAAACAACCCAATGCTCTTAAAAAATTCCAACTAGACAGATAACAAAGGGGAAGGGTAGGGAGGGCAGGCATGAAAAGCCTTCATAAAAAAGGAATTTAACTTTCAGTGACTTTTTAAAATGATATATGCCTGCATTTCCCCCCTCCTAGACATGAATAGTTATAAAAGCCTTCCTTTCTATTCTGAGAATTTGCATAAGCCAAAAGGTCTTCCTTAGTATGACTTTTTTTTCCTTTGGTGACCTGTGCACTAACTTCTGTCTCCCCTTTTACAACCAAATATATATTTCTTTGAAAATGTTTCAATCCTATTTTTCTGCCTGATGAGAAGACCCCCAAGATGACTGAGGATGGATATTTTGCATGGCAATGAACTTGTCATGCAAAATATGTTATTTCTGAACATCCTAGAAGGCATAGACATAGATTGGGATGCTGTTGCCACACGTAATTGAGTAGTCCAGAACTTTAAGGTGTTTTGAAGGTAGCTCCCAGAATCCTGAGTGGGGTATTCTGGGAAAGTTCATTCAAAGAAGTTACTTTCCCAAACTTTGAACTTGCATAGGATTCAACTTGGAGAAGGGCAAAAAGCAGATGTGATGCAATTCTAATGTCACCAAAACGAATTGCTCCAATATTGTGGAGTGGCTGAGAAAAATAAGCAGCTAATAAAAGTCTGGATGAAAAAAAGCTCAGCTCCTGCATCTTTCCCTTTCAGGTTAAGGGAACTTCTACCCCTATCTTTCTATCATCGATCTATCATCTAGCTATGATTAAAAGGCAAGACAGCAACACTTTGTCCAAGATTATCCAACTCAGAACATGGCAACCTCTCTGATCTCTCCTTGTTTAGTATTGGTGCTATTGACTTCAGGCATTTTTGACAGAAAGAGAGAATTTTTGGATTTAGAGACTTAACGCCCTAGAATCATGTGACTTTCAACTAATAGTTAATATCACAATTCATGAAGAATGCTGAAAATAACATCCTACCACCTTATCCCATTAGGGCTTTTTGCCTTTTGAAGCACTTTAGGGAGGGGTCCTGCCAAGTATCATTACATGATGCTCGGCACACCCCACCCCATTTACCCTTCAAATGCCAAGGAAGCATACACCTTATTACATTCCCTTTATGTGATGGGGAAAAGTGTGCAGGGTGCCATTGTTTTGTGTCAGGAGTGTCTTGAGAAACTACAAGTCCCTTCTGGTGTGAGAGAATATATAATATAATGAATAATAAAACAACTTTATTTATATACCACCCTATCTCCCCGAGGGAATTGGCAGTCTGTAAGGACATTGCCCAGGGGACACCCAAATGTTTTTGATGTTTTTGGCTTTGACTCAGTCCGGATTAAGGTTTATGTACAAGGCCTTGTGGACGAATGACTCAAGTATTTTATAATGTATGGTTTAAATCTATTTATTGTATTTTGTTAAATTATATAATTGTTTTAATTGCTTATGTTTTACCTTTTTGTATTGTATATTGGCATTGAATTTTGCCAGATTGTGAGCCGCCCTGAGTCCCTTTGGGTGAGAAGGGCGGGATAGAAATGATGGAAATAAATAAATAAATAAATTTTACCATCCTTGTAAGTCGCTTCTGGTGTGAGAGAATTGGCCGTCTGCAAGGACGTTGCCTAGGGGACACCTGGCTGTTTTTGATGTTTTTATTATCCTTGTGAGAGGCTTCTCTCATGTCCCCACATGGAGCTGGAGCTGATAGAGAGAGCTCATCTGCACTCTCCCCGCGTGGGATTCGAACCTGGCAGCCTTCAGATCAGCAACCCAACCTTCAAGTCACAAGGCTTTAACCCACTATGCCATCGGGGGCAGTTTCTCAAGCCACTCATGACACAAAAAAAAAATCCTTGTGGGAGATTTCTCTCATGTCCCCACATGATAGAGGGAGCTCATCCGTGCTCTCCCCAGGTTGGATTTGAACTGGAAACCTTTGGGTCAGCAGCCCAACCTTCAAGTCATCATTCCTGCCAGCACAAGGGTTTAACTCACTGCACCACTGGGGGATCCATGTGGGGCGCCATGAGACTGGTGAAATCAAACAGAGGCAGGGACTGTGTGAAGAGGTCCTTAAAACTGCCACCTTTCAGTACCATAATTGGAAACCAAAAAGAAAGCTAAGCCAAAAGGCATTGCACTTTTCATATTCTCTTTAGTTATGTTTATTAATCACTTCAATGTACAGTAGGCCTTAGCTATCCTTTGGGATTTGGTTCCAGGACACCCTGTAGAGTGATGGCGAAATAAGGGTTTTATTTTTTATTATTTTTAAATATATTTAAAAATTTACAACACCATAAAACTGCCAGCAAAACACGAGGAAAGGAATGAGGAAGTACAGCCACTACTGGACGATGAAGCAACAGCTCCCCCTGTGGCCAGAATCGTGAAGCTGGAAAAATGTTAAAAATGCCTCTGAGTCTGTCTAATGTATGTTGTTTGTCTGTTGGCATTGAATGTTTGCCATATATGTGTTCATTGTAATCCGCCCTGAGTCCCCTTCGGGGTGAGAAGGGCGGAATATAAATACTGTAAATAAATAAATAAATAATATATATTCTCAAGCTATAGATGTTTGAATCTGTGGATGCAGAGGGTTGTTGTATGTTTTCCGGGCTGTATGGCTATGTTCCAGAAGTATTCTCTCCTGACATTTTGCCCACATCTATGGAGGCATCCTCACAATTTCTGATGTGGGCGAAACATCAGGAGAGAACACTTCTGGAACATGGCCATACAGTCTGGAAAACATACAACAACCCTGTGATCCCGGCCATGAAAGCCTTCGACAACACATTGTGGATGCAGAATCTGTGGATACCTCAATATATATAGATTTGGCCAAACTAATCCAAGTAGTTTTCTTATACCTCTTGCGACTTCTGAGCAGAAAAGCACACAGTCCTCAAAGTTGCAAATCTGTGCATTTTCGTAGCACTTTGGATAAACAGTATGCATACAAAATGATGTGATCATTTTAAAAATGAAAATTACGTTTAAAAATAAGCACAGGTATGCATTCTATAAAATGAATGAAAAAGTATGCATTCTATAAAATGGGTCAGTAAATGCACACTTTAGCAATCATACAAAATTTCAAAGTGGATGAGAGTGTCAAAACTTGGTGCAATACTGTCAGGCTTACTTCAAAGGACCAGTCTGAACGCAGATCAAAGACAGCTGCTCTCAAACACAATCTTTATTGAAGAATACATGACTTTGGAAAAGTCGAGAATGACCTAATGTTTACATACATCTAATTTTATCACTTCTGATGCAACGTAATATCACACGCAAATATCATCATCAAACCCCACCTTCTGGATCACATTTCCACCAAGGTTTCTATCCCCCCCACACTACAGCAATTATAATTGTTTATACTTTCACCCCTGAGTTCCCAGGCTCATTTTATCTTCTCCCGCCAGGTGCTCGCATGTTTATGTTATGAAGTCAGATTCAGGGCTTGGAAATTCAGCCCTGGGATCTGGCTGCATGACATGGCGCCCCCGTTTTCTTCGTCCTCCTCTTCGGTTCTTCTTTCACCATAGTCCTGAAACAAATCAAACAATAACTCTATGGGTCCATTTTGTCTAAAGTCCCCATATATTTTTTCAGCAAGCTGCGATGGAAGACTGGGTGTATTTTCCCTAAACTTTTTGGCAATGCCAATTGGAAAGTCACTTCATTGATAACACCCTGTATTCTGAATGGTCCAATATATTTGGGGCCCAGTTTTCTTGAAGGTAACCCCAATTTGATGTTCTGGGTACTTAACCACACTAGATCTCCTTTATCTAATTTATCGCCTTCCACCCTCTTTCTGTCTGCGAACGTTTTATACTTTTTGTGTGCTTCTTTTAACGAAGCAGTCACTTGATTCCAACATTCCATCATTTGCGTTTTCCATTTCCCTGCCTCTGTTCCTTCATTTTCTGTCCACCTCGGCAATTGGGGTAAAGGTTGTATTTCATACCCGTAAACTACTTCAAAGGGGGTTTTGTTTGTTGCTGAATGTATAGTTGAATTAAAGGCTAGTTCCGCAAACGCCAACCACCTAGACCAGTCATTTTGTCTCATGTTAGAGTACATTCGAAGGAACTGCCCAAGCGTTTGCTGAGTACGTTCTACCGCCCCGTTTGTCATGGGGTGAAAAGCAGAACTTAAACTCCTTTCTGCTCCTAGCATTTCCAAGAATTTTTCCCAAAATTTTGCTGTGAATTGTACTCCTCTGTCACTGACTACTCTACTTGGACATCCATGTAATTTGTAAATATGGTTTATGTACAATTCAGCTAGTTTCTCAGCCGATGGTAGCTTCGTCAGTGCTATAAAGTGGGCCTGTTTAGAAAACAGGTCTAATACTGTCCAAATATAACGATGTCCTTTGCTGACTGGCAGTTCTCCCACAAAGTCCATAGCTACACATTCCCAAGGCCTGGTAGGTTCCGCTACTGTCTGTAACAATCCCATAGGCTTCCCTCCTCCCGATTTATTTCTGGCACAATCATCACATTGGACAACATGATTTTTTATGTCCTTCCTCATTCCTGGCCACCAACAATGTTTTGCTATTGCCTTTGTTGTTTTGGTAATTCCTGTATGACCAGCGCTCTGGTTGTTGTGAAAACGATGCAGAATCTTAATCCTTAATATTGCTGGGATATACAGTTTCTTGTTTACAAACCAAAATCCCCCCTTCTGGTCCCCCTTTTCTGCGTTGGACGCGATCCATTGATCTCCTTTATAAGACTGTTTTAGTTCATTTCCCCAGTTATCTTCCCCGCCGAGTTCGACAAAAGCCGTGTCCTCCTTTTGGGTTTGTGCTCTTGTCCTGACAGCTAAGCCCCATTGTTTGTCAGAGAATATTGTCCCCTCCTTTGCTGTGGTTAGGCCTTCGTGTTGAGGCATGCGTGAAAGAGCATCTGCCAAGACATTCTGTTTCCCTTGAAAAAACTTTAATTGGAAATCGAATCTGCTGAAGTATTGCGCCCATCTGATTTGTTTGGGGGACAATTTTCTAGGAGACTTTAAATACTGGAGATTCTTATGGTCAGACCAAATTTCGAATGGGATTCCGCTTCCTTCGAGGAAGTGTCGCCAGCATTCTAAGGCTTTTAATATGGCTAATGCCTCTTTTTCCCATATTGGCCAACTTTTTTCAGTTTCGCTGAACTTCCGTGACAAATATCCACAGGGTTTTAAGTTCCCATTTTGATCCTTTTGCAATAGCACTGCCCCGTACGCACAGTCTGAGGCATCGCAATGGATTATGAAAGGGCTCCCGATATCAGGGTGTTTTAGGATGGGTCCTTCAGTGAAGCATTCTTTTAAGGTCTCGAATGCCTTTTGGCATTCTGGCGTCCAACTCAGTTTGGCGCCGGGAGCTTTCACTTTTGCTGTCTCCCCTTTCCCTTTTGTTTTTAAAAGTTCTGTAAGGGGTGCGGTTATTTGTGCAAAGCCTTTTATGAAGGGTCTGTAAAAATTTGCAAACCCCAGAAATGATTGTAATTGCCTCCTTGTTTGAGGCACTCCCCATCCTTTCACATCTGCTACTTTAGCCGGATCCATAGCTAACCCTTCTGGAGACATCCGATATCCCAGAAAGTCAATTTGAGTTTTATTAAATTCACATTTGGACAGTTTTGCGTACAGCTTTGCTTCTCTTAGTCTCTGCAAAACTTCCCGGACCAATTTTACGTGCTTTTCCTTATCTTCAGAAATGATCAAGATATCATCAAGGAATATGAACACCCCTCTGTACAATAACGGGTGTAGTATTTCATTTATAAGCTGCATAAAGCAGCCGCTTCCATTTTTTAACCCGAAAGGCAAAATTTCGTATTCAAAATGGCCGAATGCGCAGGAAAATGCGGTTTTCCAAGTATCCTCCGGTTTGATCCTTAATTTATGATACGCTTCAATTAAATCCAGTTTAGTAAATATGCTCCCTTTCTTCAATACGGTAATTAAATCCTTGACTAAGGGCATAGGGTATTTATTGTCCTTGGTAATTGCGTTTAAATTTCGATAATCAATGCACAATCTTAGGGAATTGTCTTTCTTTCTCCTAAATAACACTGGAGCCCCGAGAGGAGAATTAGATGGCTTAATGAAGCCTCGAGCCAGGTTTTTATCAATGTATTTTCTCAATTCCTCCTTCTCTTGCACAGACATGGGATACACTTTTGGTTTTGGTAAGTCTGCTCCCGGGGTTATTTCAATCCCTACTTCTATATTTCTTTTGGGAGGCAATTTACTGGCCTCTTTCTGATTGAAAACATCCGCAAAGTCTCTGTATTCAGGTGGCAATAGCTGTGGGTCTATTTCCCCTGCTTCGTCTTCCTCGTCCTCCTCTTCTGCAATTTTGCTTATCTCCCATTGCATCTGCTGTTCTTTAAATGCTAAGCTTTTTCCTCTCCAATCTACTTCAGGATTTGCTTGTTCGAGCCATGGTATCCCCAATATTACATGGTATGTGGCAATAGGGGCTATCACAAAGGATATTCTTCCTCCCCATTTGCCTATTTTGCATGGAACTCCCCGTAATTCCTTTGTAGATACTTCCCCAGCAGCGACTGATCCATCCAGCTGCGAAAATGCAATTGGGGAGTCAAGTGCCATCTGCTGGCATTTCAGCGCTCCTGCTAATTCTGGGGTTATAATGTTCCTAGAACACCCGCAGTCTACAAACGCCTTGCAGGTGGCCCGATTTTCTAGCCCCGAGAGGCAAATTGGTACTACTATCATGCGTTTGTCCCGACTCACCAATCTTTCCGAAGATTCTGGGGCCTGCACCTCCTCCTCCGCATGCCTCCCGGTTGCTGGCTTGGGCTTTGGGGCTTTTGGCGGCTCCCCCTTCCGGGCCCAGCATTCCGCTGCTCGGTGGCCCGTCTTCCCACATACAAAGCATCCCGGTTTAGGTTTGTTGTCGTCTCCTCTGGAGGGAATCCCCGGCCTCCCTCCGGGTCTTTCTTGCTTCCTCGTTTCTCCTCGACCTCTCGCCACCGGTCTTTGCTGGCCGCTGCTGCTCCTGAAGCGCTTTACTTGTGCCAGGGTAGATTCGACGCGCCCCGCTAGTTGAATCCATCCCTGGAGCGTCTCGGGGTCGTCTCTGTGCGCTGCCCAGCTGAAAATCTCGGGGCGTAGTCCCTCTTTAAATAGTTCCACTTTGGTTACTTCAGACCACTCCGGTACCCTTTCCGCGAGGTGGAGGAATTCCTCTGCGTACTCGGGCACCGTTTTGTCCCTCTGTTTTATTCCTTTCAGCTGGTCTCGAGCCCTCAATTGCTCTAGCCGGTCTCTGAACCGGTTCTCCAGTGCGGCGAGGAAGCGGGGCACTGACCTCAGGCATGGGTCGCGTCTGGCATGCAATTGCACATACCAGCTGGCTGCTCCTCGCTTTAGTGTGTTGCCGATGGCTCGAACCCTGCTTGCTTCGGAGGGAAATGTGTGTGCGTTGTCTTCCATGTATCCTCTAATGCTAATTAGAAAAAAGTTCAGTTCCTCTGATTCCCCTCCGTATTCCAGCTTGAGATCTTCCCTTCTAGGCATCCATTCTGCAGCCCTTTGATATTGTCTGGGCGGCATGGGGAAGGGTTGCATCAGGTTTCCTCGGGTGGCTCCTTGGAACACGCCGCGCCCCACTCCGGTGGTCATTCTGCGCGGCTCCTGGAAGTCTGCCGCCGCTGTTGGCTCTTCCGCCCATCCGCATACTGGCCTAGCTGTAGCTCCCTCATCTCGCCTTTCCTCGTCGTACGGCACATCCTCCTCCTCTTCCTGGACCCCCCGCTCCTCTCCGCCTTCGTCTGCGAATCCACTGGACCCGATCCCTGGCCCCAGTGGCCTTTCCACCCCGACGCCCATTCGGGGGGTTGGGAGCTCTGTTGGAGACGGCGGCCTCAGGGTCCCCAGGGCTCGCTGACGCTCCACTTCTCGCGCCATGCTGTCCCGGAACTGCAGCTCCTGCCAGTATTCCTCATTTCCCTCGTCCCTTGCCGCCACGGGGCTCTGCGTTGACGCCCGCTGGCCCCTCTGGCTCCAATCTCCTTCTTTGCTTGGTTCTCTCTCGGCGCCATATCGGCTGGCCTCCTTCTGGAGATTCTCTTCCAGTAATGGCACCAATCTCCCCACGGTTTCCGACAGCCTGGATAAATTAGTTTCCAGGATGGATAACCGCAGGGCCACGGTCTCCGGCATACTTCCTCCAGATCCCCAAATGGTTTCTGCAGCTGCAGAGACGCCTCTTCCGAGCCTGGGAATTCTCTGGGTCACGCCGTTCGGCTTGGGGTACCCCGTAGAGGAAGCTATGGCTTGCAGCGTCTCTTCTCTCTTCGGCCGGGCCCCTTGCAAAGGCCTCTCTGCCTCATTTGGGCTTTGATCTTCTTCCTCGCTCATTATCACTTCACTGCGAATTCCGCAGGAGGGTGAGAAATGGGATTCTCGACTTTAATGTCAGGCTTACTTCAAAGGACCAGTCTGAACGCAGATCAAAGACAGCTGCTCTCAAACACAATCTTTATTGAAGAATACATGACTTTGGAAAAGTCGAGAATGACCTAATGTTTACATACATCTAATTTTATCACTTCTGATGCAACGTAATATCACACGCAAATATCATCATCAAACCCCACCTTCTGGATCACATTTCCACCAAGGTTTCTATCCCCCCCACACTACAGCAATTATAATTGTTTATACTTTCACCCCTGAGTTCCCAGGCTCATTTTATCTTCTCCCGCCAGGTGCTCGCATGTTTATGTTATGAAGTCAGATTCAGGGCTTGGAAATTCAGCCCTGGGATCTGGCTGCATGACACAATACAAGGAGAGGAAGACAATACAAGTGCAATTTAGAGACATACTTCAAAATAAATCTTCACATTCCCAAGTAACATTTGCCAAAATATCCTGAAAATATTGGCATTCTGCTAATTTTGATTTATTAAATTTCTTTTGGGGTTTACTTACCCCTGAATGATGGCACAAAGTTTTGAAATTATTAGTCAGGCAGGGTCCAGATGGATGAAAAACCAACCTTTCTGCTTCCTGGACATATTCCAGCAGAATATTTCAGCCATACGAGCATAGAATAAAATCGTATTTTTATTTTTTTTAAATTGCTAAACAGAGTTTTCTGTCATTCATGATAGTTCTTCCTCAAGGAACGAGAAGAAGAAGAAGAAGAAGAAGAAGAAGAAGAAGAAGAAGAAGAAGAAGAAGAAGAAGAAGATCTGTCACATTATTTTCAATGTAAAATATGAAAAAAGGGTTGATATTCACATCAGGATTCCTTCAAAAAATAGAAAGGAAAAAAGGAAAGGCACAACAGCTAAATTTTGGGTTTCAACTACTTGTCCGTGTCTGATTAATTAAGCTCAAGGCTTTTCTGATACTCCCCACAGATTCTGTCCCTGCCTTTGATTAATTTAATTAAGGATTTTCCAGCCTTGGCTCCCCCAAGGGGTGCTGTGTGGAAGCAGCTAAATGCAACTTTTTGAGAAAGTTGGAGAGGAGGCAAAGGGGGGGGGTGAGAAGTCTGATTATTTTGTGTTATATTAGATATTTTGAAGAACTTCATCATACTGGCGGTTCTGTTTATGGCCCTGACAAAAACATGGAATTTCACATGTGTTATAAAAAGCCTTTAATCTCTCATAGAGATTCAATTTGAAGGCTGTTATAAAAAATTGCATACATTAGTATGCAGAGCCAATTTTTGGGCCATATTTATTTTAGCATTGGCTTTCTATAGCATCAGTAGTAGAATCCTATGACCTCATCATAATTACAAATGCCTTATGATACTTGCTAGTCAGCTGAGGAACTGGGTTGTTGTATGTTTTCCGGGCTGTATGGCCGTGTTCTAGAAGTATTCTCTCCTGACGTTTCGCCCACATCTATGGCAGGCATCCTCAGAGGTTGTGAGGTATGGAGAAACTAAGCAAGGAAGGTTTATATATATCTGTGGAAAGTCCAGGGTGAGAGAAGAAGTCTTTGTCAGTTGGAGGCCAGTGTGAATGTTGTAGTTAATCACCTCAATTAGCATTGAATAGCTTCATCTCCTGGCTTCCTGCCTGGGGGCATCCTTTGTTCAGAGTCGTTAGCTGCCCTTGGTTCCCATGTCTGGAACTCCTCTGTTTTCAGAGTGTTGCTTCTTATTTACTGTCCTGATTTTTGAGTTTTTTAATACTGGTAGCCAGATTTTGTTCATTTTCATGGTTTCCTCCTTTCTGTTGAAGTTGTCCACATGCTTTTGGATTTCAATGGCTTCTCTGTGTAGTGTAATATATGATAGTTGTTGGAGTGGTCAAGCACTTCTGTGTTCTCAAATAATATACTGTGTCCAGGTTGGTTCATCAGGTGCTCTGCTATGTCTGATTTCTCTGGTTGAATTAGTCTGCAGTGCCTTTCATGTTCTTTGACTAGTGTTTGGGCAATGCTGTGTAGACATGTCCACAGCTGCATGGTATACGGTAGACTCCTGCAGAGGTGAGAGGATCCCTCTTGTCCTTCGCTAACCATGGCATTTGTTGGATTTTCTTTGTGAGTCTGTAGATAGTTTGTAGGTTGTGCTTCTTCATCAGTTTGCCTGTGCGGTCAGTGGTTCCCTTGATGTATGGTAAGAACACCTTTCCTCTGGGTGGATCTTTGTCTTTACTCTCCTGGTTTGCTCTTGGCCTTACAGCTCTTCTGATGTCCATGGTAGAGTATCCATTGGCCTGTAGAGCCCAGTTTAGGTGGTTGAGTTCACCTTGGAAGAGGTGAGGTTCGTAGAATCTTTGTGCACAGTCTGTCAGGGCTTTGATTGTGCTTCTTTTTTTGACTTGGAGTTTTTATGAAGGTATTTATCTGTGTGTGTAAGTTTTCTGTTGAGGAACTGATGGACACACAGCCCATCCCACAATGTCCCTTAACTTTCCAATGTAGCCAGCACACTTCTGCCCCTAATTGGGCAACGCTTCCCCGTGTGATGGGGAAAGTGTTGCCACTCCAGAGAGGCAGTCTGAGTTGCAAAATTATCCCACCCAACTGCCGTTTCTCCACACTTGCTTGTGAAATGGCATGGGTGTGTGTGTGATAGGATCCCTGGAGTAGACCTACATTGGTCAGTCAAGCTGAGACCAGCTCAGAGCAGAAATACTAGACACTGGCCCTGGTAGTGATAACCGAAACCCCGGCTTTTAAATTAATTTAAAAACGCAGCGGAGAGTTCCGCAGGACACTCACCAAAGGAACGGAGCGGGACCGCAGCAGACTATTATTAAAAGATCTTTTTTTTTCTTCATTTTCCCCTTCCCTGAACTATGTAACAAATCCCCCCAATAAAAGTAGCATTTATTTTTAACAATAACACTCTCTATCTGGTTATTTTGTATCTTTCTCTGACTCCTTCCTTTGCATGCAATTTCTCTCTCTCTCTCCCGTCCCTTTAACTCCGGCTGAGGTTTCTCCGCCATAGATTAATATGGCGGACGATACAAATCGGCTCATATCTCTATCAAAATTTCCCTTAGAACGCTCCTCTTTTAGTCCTAACCCTTTCTAAGGCTCCTGACTCGAAGACAACCAGCGGAACCGGAATCGGTCCAGTTTTCGGCACCTCAACAGCTGATTGTCAAACGGGACCGACCGCTTCCTTCCAGCCTTATCCCGGACTTTCCTCTCCCCGCGACTCGCGGAATGGTTTTAAGAGATCCCTAGCCCCTTTCTGTGAACTGGGGATGGGGGGATCGCTCTCTCGTGGGGGAGACATGGATCTCCAAGTACCCTCACCCTCTCTGCAGCTGCCAGGGGGTGCCCGGACGGGTGCCCTCCACGTTTCATTCATACTTTCATGATTTTATGAAGGAGAAGAACACTCTTCCCCAGACCTACCCCTGGACTTATGAAATCCTATACTTCCAAAGACTGCAACCCACATGTGCCTCTTCCCCATGCCATCTCTACGAATTCCTCCCATCACAGATGAACTGTTTTTCCTCATGTATCCATGAACTTGCATATTCTATGTACCTGGACACCCTCATGACCCACTGTTGTATGAATTTCTAATCGTTGGGCTAACTTCATGAATTGTGAAATCATGCTGCTTGAACTCCACTCCTATGACTTTCCATATTGGGTTCCCCAGATGTTGTAAACCTCATTCTTATCAAATGTTTTCAATTGTTTATATCATCCATGGTTCCCCTTTGTGCAATGTAACCCCCCACTATGGATTCTCCCTTTCCTCCTTGAAATCTACCTATCTGCCTATATGTATTTATACTCTTTGGGATCCCCGGAAAATATGTGTTTTTCCCAGCTGGGTTTATGTTCCAACTTTATTTTAATTTTCATTTTTATCCCATATAATTGTCAAATCATGGAATCAAATGGGAAATATTATGACCCCAACATGAACCTACCCCCCATGACCCAGACCTCCCTTCCCAAAAACAAAAGGATAATCTGCCACAGTTTAATCCAATCTCATTCCGATCGCATGGACAATATAGGGCTTGAGTCACCAAATTCCTAAAGGTGATTCGACCCCAAGACAAACATTGTCATATCCCAGGCCAGGACGCCTCAGGAAGGCACCCTGTGGGGGCCCGTCAATGACGGCTCATCACCACCCTTCTTTACTTCCCGTCTGACACCCCAAGACATATCTAAAAACCTGTGAACGTGACAGGACCCCGGACATCCTTGATGGGTGCCATTAATTCCTTTAGAAATCGGCCGGGCCAGGATTAATCTGGTATTTCCTGTCCGGTCACTTCATTGTTTCAATAGCTCCCGCCTCCTCCTCTCTGATTGGCCCGAGTGGGGACAAAAAGCAGCTCCCCATTGGGCCAGCAGAGCAAAGCGGGAAACGAAAGCCCGCCTTGTTCAACCTCCCAGCCTATCCGCGATCAGATGGGCGGGGGAGCGGGGCGGGAAATTCAAAGGGCTGTCAGACCGAAACATTGTATAAATATGGCTTTATTTGAAACATATGTTACGCTAGTAGATTGAATGATCGCTACTAGTGTCCATTCAGCTGAATCGTTCAATAAAGACTCCTTGGCGGATTTTCCTTCACCCTTGGCGGACCTTCTTCATTTCAGGCTTCAGGTTGTATTGCGGCTTATATTTTCCTTTTGGCTTCGCCAAGGTCCGTTCCCTCAGGACCGGGTCGGGTCTCTCCTTAAGGGCCCGATCCCCTAAAACGCGGTCGACAACATAATTTGGCTTTACCACGAAGGGACTTGCTTGGAAGTTCCAAAGATCAATTTCTAGGCTAAAATTCCAAGCGGCGACCTTGGTCCAGATATTCTGGAACAGGTTGGGGAGAGAAACGGCTGCAAGGAGGGCCCTCCGACCAACAATTTGACCTCATTTCACATCCAAATTTCTCTGGCAGTCCCTTTCTCTCTCTAGATCTGATTCAGGGTACTGAACAAAGGAGCCAGATAGGAGGAAGCAGATTTTTAGCTCCTCGAAGGAAAAGCGCCAACGTGAAACAGGGGACACCCTGGAAAAAAATAAAAGGGAACCGGCCCCGTTGTTGAGACCCAGGTGGGCGGAGCTCTGGAGGTATTGCACTTCGGATCAGGGCTCGGTAACAAATTCCTGGTGAAACGCGGGAACATCTGGCACCCGGGGGGCGTGTGAGAACAGTCTGGCTTGTAAGATTACAGGTTCGAGAATCGTGGGGTAGGGGAACGGTTGTGTTCCCGGGGCACCTGCGGATTCCACGGACGCCAGCCATTCAGTCTTGGTGGAAGGAACTCTCGGAAGGACGAGCGGCACCTGGCCGGTTGGGTGAGTCGTTACTCCGTTAACTGTCAGGGTAGGCAGGGGCTGAGCCAAGAATGGGTGTTTGTTCAGCACGTCTAGGGTGTCCCACCCCAGCAGACATCCCCAGGGATTCTCCATTGGGCAAGATCCTGGCCGATTGGGGTGGGTTTGCATCGAAAAACATGGTGCAGGCCAGGTTGGTCCAACTCAGCATGCGTAAGTGGCCCCTTGTGGCCCTTGAAGGGGGAGTCGCTTGGCCTCCGCACGGCAGTGAGGATGAGAGTCTCATTTTGAGACTCCAGAGCCATTGCCATGGGGAGGGCAAGTGGACCCAACTTGCTTATGCTGCGATGTTCATGGCCTTAAGCCAGAGGGAGAGTGGAAGGGGGGAGGGGGTCCAAGTCTTCCCATGCAGGGACGTGGGCTCCAAACCTACCCTCCTCAGAAGCTCCTCTCTAGACCTACTTCCCCTCCCGCCTCCACCAGAAGAGGAACTTCTGGAGACATTTGCTTGCCCCCCACCTTACCAACCCCGACCCCCATCCCTTGCCCCACCTCATCCCCCGCTTTCTCCCCCTGTTCTGAGTCCTGCACCGATCCAGAACCCCCAAATTGACCCCTCAAGGGAACCTCTGCTTCCCGGGATCCCTACTCTCCCAGATTCACTCTCTCAACCCCCTGCCATTTCCCCCCGTCTCCCCTCCGTTTCCCATCCTCCTATTCCCTCTCAGCCCCCCCAATCCTCTCTTCTCTCTCCTCCTCCCAACCCCCCCCCCCCCATTCTCCAATCCTCTTCTCCCTCTCCCTCTCAATTTCCTTTCCCATTCTTTAATGGCTATCTTCCATACACGTTTCCCAGAGGATCACCCTTCCCGATCCCAGACCCTCTCGCCTCTCAGACTTTCCACCCTCTATTACTCCCATCTGCGCCTCCTGCAAGGACCCCCCCTGTCTCTTCAGCACCCCCAGCTTCTCAGACCGCCCCACCAGTCCTCCTAGCGCCCGAAAGACCCAGCCTCAACTGTCCCCCTTCTACTCCCTCGTCAGAAACTTCATCCCTCCCCCCTCGAAGGGTTTCCCAAGCGTCAGAGGATCCCTTTGAGCCCCTCATCACCAAAAATAGTCTGCGGACCCGCCCCGCCACTGTAATGGCCCCCCTACGGGAGGTGGTCGGGGCAAGGGGAGACCCGGTCCTAATCCATGTCCCTTTCAGTACAACAGACCTCATTACCTGGAAAAAGACAACTGCATCACTTTCCCAAGACCCCTCGGAAATGACCGAACTTTTTAGAACTATTTTTCTAACCCATCGCCCCTCCTGCGCAGATGTTATGACTCTCTTGGCTTCTCTCCTTACTCAAGAGGAGAAGCGCCGCCTACTGGCCGCAGCTCAGGCTGAAATCATGAAGGCAGATGTAGATGACGGTAGAGATTCTGAAATTATTTTTCCAACAAAGGAAGACCCCGGCTGGGACTACAATACCAACGCTGGTATGATGTCTTTAAAGGCTTTCCACCGTGCCATCTTGGCTGGCCTGCCGTTGGTCTATCCTCGACCCATAAACCTTTCTAAATACTATGACATAAAACAGACTCCTGATGAAAGCCCCTCTGATTTTTATGATCGGTTATGTCGCACTGCAAAACAGTGGACACACATTGACCCCTCTGACCCCCGAAATGCGTCCGCTTTAAATTCCCTGTTCATTGACAGGTCATACAGGGACATTCGGCTAAAACTCCAGAAACTGGAGGGGGGAGAAGGTATGCCCATCTCCCAGTTAATCAACATTGCTTTTAAGGTGTTCCACAACCGGGAGGATGCAGCAGCCCAGAAGGAAGAAGATGACCGACAGGCTCAAGCACAGGTCCAAGCAGCCAGTATGGTGGCTGCACTGGCAGAATGTGACAGGGGACGAGGAGTTGGGGAGAACAGAGAAAGGCCAGTTTGGAGGGACAGGGGGCAAGGAAGAGAGCCACCAAGGGAACTCCGTTGTTACTACTGCCAGCAGAGGGGGCACTACAAGAGAGAATGCCCCGATCTCAAGGATAGGGGGGCAGGGGGCCGGGTCATGTGACTAGGGCAGCGGATTGTCTTGGCTCCCAGTGACCCGATAGTGCCATTGAAGTTAGGGAAAAGAACTGTGGATTTCCTTCTGGATAGTGGGGCCACCCATTCAGTGGTCACCGAAGGGTTTCGGGGAACAGACATGGGGGCTAGGAAGACTCAGGTAGTGGGGGTCTCAGGGAAAGAGGCAGAGAGGTCTTTTCTCAAGCCCATGGAGTGTGAGGTGGGAGGGAAGACTCTGTCTCATGAGTTCCTATACATGCCTGAGTGTCCAGTCCCCCTGCTGGGCCGAGACATCCTTTGTAAAATCAGGGCGCAGGTCACCTTTGGGCCAGAAAAGATCATCTTGGCTGTCCCAGAGGAGGAGGGGTGGAGGATACAGGCTCTCCTGCTTCATCAGCCCAGCCCAGAGGCTGACCTGATCCCTTTGGCCATTCTGGAACAAGTCGACCCTGTTGTGTGGGCCGATGGGATTCCAGGGAGGGCCAAGAACGTTGCCCCAGTCAAAATTGCCCTAAAACCCGACATCAGGCCTCCTAGGATTCCCCAATACCGCATCCCCCTCGAAGCCAAAAAGGGCCTCCAGCCCATCATTGAAAATTTTCTGAAGTACTCTCTGCTGAGAGAGTGCGCCTCCCCTTACAACACACCTGTGCTGCCAGTCAAGAAGCCCAACTCAGATGAATATCGCTTTGTACAGGACCTCAGAGCCATCAATGCCGTTGTGGTGGACATTCATCCCGTGGTGCCTAACCCCTATACTCTTCTTTCTACTGTCCCTCCTTCCTGCTCTTGCTTTACTGTTCTGGACTTAAAAGATGCGTTTTTTTCTATTCCTCTACACGTAGATAGCCAAGAAATATTTGCCTTTCAGTGGGAGCATGTGGACTCGGCCAGGAAGGTGCAGCTCTGTTGGCAGGTTCTTCCGCAAGGTTTCACCTGTTCTCCTACGATCTTCAGCCAAAGCCTCGCTTCGGAGCTGGACAGGTGGCCGGATCGGGACCAGGGGGTCCTTCTCCAATACATTGACGATCTTCTGCTTTGCTGTGAGGATGTACCTACCGGCGAAAGACTTACCATCAGTCTCCTCAACTTCCTGGGAGGGGCTGGCTTCAAGGTCTCCAAAAAGAAAGCTCAAATCTGCAAGGACACTGTGCGTTACTTGGGGTTTGATGTCTCTCAAGGACAGCGGGCTTTGGGACCGGAGCGGAAGGAAGCCATCTGCAAGGTCCGAGAGCCCAAGACCAAGAAGCAACTGCGGGGTTTTTTGGGCATGGCTGGCTTCTGCAGAATCTGGGTGCCTAACTTCGGACTGCTTGCCAGGCCTCTTTACGAGGCAACCACCGGACCGGAGACTTTCCTCACCTGGACCGCAGAATGCAGGACAGCCTTCGATGCCATCAAGAAAGCCCTCATGTCTGCACCAGCCTTGGGACTCCCTGACATGACCAAGCCCTTTTTCCTTTATGTTCACGAACGTCGGGGGGTGGCAGCGGGGGTGTTGACCCAACCTCTGGGCAACATCAAAAGGCCAGTCGCCTACTTCTCCAAGCGACTGGACCCCACCAGCCTTGGGTGGCCAGCCTGTCTTCGTGCCGTGGCTGCCACCGCTATGCTGGCTGAGGAAGCCCGGAAGCTGACACTGGGCCAACCAATGACTGTCTATGTGCCCCATAGCGTCCTGGCAGTCCTGGATGCTAAGGGGACCAACTGGCTGTCAGCAGGACGGCTCAATCGCTACCAGGCTTTGCTCATCGACCAGGGAGACCTCACCCTGGCCACCACCAACTGTCTCAACCCAGCCACCCTGATGCCCATCGAATCAGCCGAAGGAGACGACCAGGAGCCACATGATTGCATCGCCACCATTGAAGAAGTATACTCCAGCCGGCCAGACCTCAAGGACCAACCACTTCCCCAGGCAGATTTGGAATACTACACCGATGGGTCGAGCAGTGTCCATCAGGGCGTGAGGAAGGCGGGCTATGCAGTTGTTACTCTGTGGGACACCATAGAGGCAGAACCCTTGCCAGCCGGTACCTCCGCCCAAAAAGCAGAACTCATCGCCCTCACCAGAGCTCTGGAGCTGGCAGCAGGAAGGACTGTCAACATCTACACAGACTCTAAGTTTGCCTTCAATGTCCTGCATGCCCACGGAGCCATCTGGAAGGAGAGGGGACTGCTGACCACTGCAGGCAGCCCAGTCAAGCACCAGGCAGAAATCCTGAGGCTGCTGGATGCTGTCTGCAAGCCCACTGCCGTTGCTGTCATCCACTGTCGGGGACACCAGGCAGGAGACCAGGACGCCGCCAGGGGAAACAGGAGAGCAGATGCCGCGGCTAAGGGGGCCGCCAACCAAACGCCCACCTTCCAGGGAGCCCTCATCCCGGATACCACCATCACCAGCCTCCCTCTGTATGGAACTGTGGACGATGAGTTTGCCAGGAAGGAAGGACTGACACGGGATGAGGGTTGGTGGAAGGACAGCCAAGGCCGTCTGCTCCTCACAGATCCCCTGATGCGTGAAGTGGCCCTCCGCCTCCACAAAAGCACCCACTGGGGTCATGATGCCATGCTGGAACACCTCAGATCCTTCTTCATTGGACCACGCATGGCCCAACAGTCTATCTGGGCCTGCAAGCGATGCCTCCTCTGCCTAAAGAACAACCCCAAGATCCAGAAGAAGCCAGAAGTGGGGCATCTCAGGGCAGGACTGCAGCCAGGACAGGTATGGCAGGTGGATTTTGCTGAATTGCCCTCCAGTAAGAAGTACAAATACCTGTTGGTGTTCGTGGATTGCTACAGCGGGTGGCCTGAAGCTTTCGCCTGCTATACTTGTACTGCCAAAGAGGTCACTCAAGCTCTCCTCCATGACATCATCCCACGTTTCGGTCTGCCCCTCTGCATTTCTTCGGACAACGGGAGTTCTTTCATCTCCAAGGTCACCCAACAGGTCTCTCAGGCCCTTCACATCCGGTGGGACTTACACTCCAGCTGGCACCCAGAAGCAAGTGGCAAGGTTGAAAGGATGAACCAAACCCTTAAGAGACAAGTGGCGAAGATCTGTCAGCAAGCTAACCTACCTTGGCCAGAGGCTCTTCCACTCGCTCTCACTCGAGTCAGGGCTGCCCCTAGGGGCAAGTTAAAATTAAGTCCTTTTGAGATTCTTTATGGTAGGCCTTTTCCTTCTTCCCAGGTTCCCTTGAAGGCTGAACACCTACATGAGGTGGGCTCCGAAAGCCTTAGAGCTAGACTGTCTTCTCTTACCTCTGTCCTCTCTTCTCTAAACAGGTACCTACTCTCCCACCTTCCTGTCCCCTTGGATGCTCCAGTCCACGACTTTTCCATTGGAGATTGGGTCTTCGTGCGGACGTGGCGACCGGAGCCTCTGACTGAGAAGTGGGTCGGACCTCACCAAGTCCTCCTGACCTCCTACACCGCTTGCAAGGTTGCTGGAATCCGTGCCTGGATCCATCACACCAGGCTCAAGAGCGCTCCTGAACCAGAGCCAGCCCCCACTAGCGGTGAGGAAGACAAAGACCTGTGGACTACTGAGCTGGGAGACGACCTGAAGGTGTTGTTCCGGAAGACACCTCCTCAGGGCCCGCCGCCCGCGAACTGTCCTGACCCACACCCTCCCGAGGCCCGGAGAAAGACCAAAAGCCAGAGACCAAAGCACAAGACCCCCTCCAAGGACCCCTCCAAATCCCATCCCTCTAGCACCACGGGAACACCCCTATTTGGACCTACAAACATTTGACAGCTCACTTTGACAGCTGTCAAATCGGCCCTCACTTCAACCTCCCCCCCGCTCGGAAGAACTGACACCGCGGTTCCACTGGGAGCTGTCCAGCGTGCTGAATCAGGAGCCGTGAGTTCTAATTTTCTTTCTATTTTTCTCTCCCTGTTCCTTCCCTATCTTTCCCCGCTGGGAGCTGTCCAACGTGCTAGCCCTAAAAAATGCTAACCCTAATTCTCATTTTTTCTCTGACTCTCCCTGCCAGCTCTAGTCCGGTTTTGTATGAATGGCTTTCTTCTAAAGTAAACTTCTGGCAACAGTTGGCCACAAAAGCCTTAAATGTCTCAGATTTTTGCCTGTCCAGTGGAGCCTCCGCCACAGACCTGTTTTCCACCTGTTTAATTGGCATTCCAGAACCTCTGGAAATTTTTAGAAATTATACCATGTTCCAAGACATCCCAAAGGATATGTCTTACAGAGATCTCTCAAACTGGGGAAGAGTTTCCATGGACAAGTTGCCCGGCATGGCTACTATCCGCCTTGCTCATGTTCCTCAAGCAAAAAATTGTTTCCAAATTCCCACCTGCACCGGTGAATGCCATCAGCTTCCCATTGACAACTCTCTAAATTGCACCCATGTAGAAAAACTGTCTCATCTGAATGCCCATTTGGTCCTGCCCCCAGGATGGTTTTTCCTGTGTGGACAGACAGCCTATGGTTATCTACCTGCCAATACCTCCATGGGGAATTGTGCCTTGGGTAGGCTGTCTCTTTTTATGCCTTCCAAGAACGACTTAGAACTGGCACACTCTTTGAGTCGGAAGGCAAGATCCATTCAAAACTTAGATCCAAATTGCGACCCCTCAGTAGTACTAAAAGGCATTCCTCAATTTGTGGCGGCTGCATTGTTCACTCCTGGAGTGGCCTCAGCCATGAATTATAGGGCCATAAAACATCTGGCCTGCGCTCTGGTCAAAAACATCAATTATACCTCTCAAGCCTTGGCATCAGTGGCAAAGGAAATGCATGAGCTGTGGGAGGCTGTATTAGATAACAGGGCAGCTATTGATTTCCTCTTATTGAAAAACCACTATGGCTGTGAGAGCGTAAGGCACATGTGCTGCTTTAATTTGACAGACCAGACTCCTATGATTCATAAATCCATCGAGAGTTTGAATGATTTGGCTTCAGGAATTAAGGAGACGACTGGATTCGACCTTAGTTTCCTGACCGATTGGCTCCCTTCTTTAGACTGGTTGAGGAAAGGTTTTCTCCTCTTTCTAGCTGTAATCCTTTTCCTTCTAATAATAAGCTGCTGCTGGTCGCATTTGCCCGCTCTGTTCCAAATTTGTCGCAAAAAGGACCATTCGAACCCTTCTCAGCAGATGGCCATGCTGCCGCTAAGAGGTTATAATGCTTATGCGGTAAGGCAGGGGCGAAATAGGCTCCGCCCATCTCGCCCCGCCCTACCGAGTGCGGTTGTGATAACCGAAACCCCGGCTTTTAAATTAATTTAAAAACGCAGCGGAGAGTTCCGCAGGTCACTCACCAAAGGAACGGAGCGGGACCGCAGCAGACTATTATTAAAAGATCTTTTTTTTCCTTCATTTTCCCCTTCCCTGAACTATGTAACAAATCCCCCCAATAAAAGTAGCATTTATTTTTAACAATAACACTCTCTATCTGGTTATTTTGTATCTTTCTCTGACTCCTTCCTTTGCATGCAATTTCTCTCTCTCTCTCCCGTCCCTTTAACTCCGGCTGAGGTTTCTCCGCCATAGATTAATATGGCGGACGATACAAATCGGCTCATATCTCTATCAAAATTTCCCTTAGAACGCTCCTCTTTTAGTCCTAACCCTTTCTAAGGCTCCTGACTCGAAGACAACCAGCGGAACCGGAATCGGTCCAGTTTTCGGCACCTCAACAGCTGATTGTCAAACGGGACCGACCGCTTCCTTCCAGCCTTATCCCGGACTTTCCTCTCCCCGCGACTCGCGGAATGGTTTTAAGAGATCCCTAGCCCCTTTCTGTGAACTGGGGATGGGGGGATCGCTCTCTCGCGGGGGAGACATGGATCTCCAAGTACCCTCACCCTCTCTGCAGCTGCCAGGGGGTGCCCGGACGGGTGCCCTCCACGTTTCATTCATACTTTCATGATTTTATGAAGGAGAAGAACACTCTTCCCCAGACCTACCCCTGGACTTATGAAATCCTATACTTCCAAAGACTGCAACCCACATGTGCCTCTTCCCCATGCCATCTCTACGAATTCCTCCCATCACAGATGAACTGTTTTTCCTCATGTATCCATGAACTTGCATATTCTATGTACCTGGACACCCTCATGACCCACTGTTGTATGAATTTCTAATCGTTGGGCTAACTTCATGAATTGTGAAATCATGCTGCTTGAACTCCACTCCTATGACTTTCCATATTGGGTTCCCCAGATGTTGTAAACCTCATTCTTATCAAATGTTTTCAATTGTTTATATCATCCATGGTTCCCCTTTGTGCAATGTAACCCCCCACTATGGATTCTCCCTTTCCTCCTTGAAATCTACCTATCTGCCTATATGTATTTATACTCTTTGGGATCCCCGGAAAATATGTGTTTTTCCCAGCTGGGTTTATGTTCCAACTTTATTTTAATTTTCATTTTTATCCCATATAATTGTCAAATCATGGAATCAAATGGGAAATATTATGACCCCAACATGAACCTAGCCCCCATGACCCAGACCTCCCTTCCCAAAAACAAAAGGATAATCTGCCACAGTTTAATCCAATCTCATTCCGATCGCATGGACAATATAGGGCTTGAGTCACCAAATTCCTAAAGGTGATTCGACCCCAAGGCAAACATTGTCATATCCCAGGCCAGGACGCCTCAGGAAGGCACCCTGTGGGGGCCCGTCAATGACGGCTCATCACCACCCTTCTTTACTTCCCGTCTGACACCCCAAGACATATCTAAAAACCTGTGAATGTGACAGGACCCCGGACATCCTTGATGGGTGCCATTAATTCCTTTAGAAATCGGCCGGGCCAGGATTAATCTGGTATTTCCTGTCCGGTCACTTCATTGTTTCAATAGCTCCCGCCTCCTCCTCTCTGATTGGCCCGAGGGGGGACAAAAAGCAGCTCCCCATTGGGCCAGCAGAGCAAAGCGGGAAACGAAAGCCCGCCTTGTTCAACCTCCCAGCCTATCCGCGATCAGATGGGCGGGGGAGCGGGGCGGGAAATTCAAAGGGCTGTCAGACCGAAATATTGTATAAATATGGCTTTATTTGAAACGCTAGTAGATTGAATGATCGCTACTAGTGTCCATTCAGCTGAATCGCTCAATAAAGACTCCTTGGCGGATTTTCCTTCACCCTTGGCGGACCTTCTTCATTTCAGGCTTCAGGTTGTATTGCGGCTTATATTTTCCTTTTGGCTTCACCAAGGTCCGTTCCCTCAGGACCGGGTCGGGTCTCTCCTTAAGGGCCTGATCCCCTAAAACGCGGTCGACAACAGTAGTGACCTCATGTACCCTGCCAAAGCCACTGTAGTGGTGGATGGGAGTCTAAACAGTACAGTGGGATAAAGTTTGTTAGGGTATAATGAAGCTCAATACAAAAAATGTATGTGTTAAAGAAAAACTGATTATAACATGCAGGAGCTAATCTAGGTCAGCATTTAAGCAATTAAGTTTGGACCACACCCGGTGGGGTGTGACTGTGTGTGTATATTAGCTTCTGCTCCTGCTTTTAGTTTCGCTTTTGCTTTTGGATCTCTCTTTTGGAAGAAGAGGCTGAAGAAGCCATGCTCTTTGTATCGTGCAATGCTTTTTGCATCTTGAAATGCTTATAAGGACTGTGTAAGTTTGTTTTATTGTAAGATTTATGTTTTGATGCAACATTGCAAGTTTATGTTTGGACTCTGCTGTAAAGATTAAAGTTTTACTGTTTTTGTTTTTTTTCCCTTTTGCAAACATGCAAAGTTATTGTGTCTTTGTTGGACTAGACTGAATTTGGGTTGAAGTGCAACAAAGTTCACATTGACCCTGCTGGACCATCACATCACCTTCTGCATCACTGTTGCTGCTTCCAATAGTCTGCAAAACTCCATGCATGTTCCTGGTCATCATGACATCAATAGAGGTGGTCATGCACCAGAAAGAAGAAGCATACCAATGTTCACACCTTCGGTTTCTTTCTGGTTGCACAAGGATCTTTGTTAACGTCATAACAGGGCATCTGTCATGCCTAGTATCTTACACAGAGATCTATGGCTAGCTGGAGTGGCAATGACAGTGACTTAGTTTTAAAGTATTTTAAAAAAACAAAAAATGTAGTTGTGGCCTTAGTAATATATGTAGAATTATGGTCTTTAAAAAAATGGTGTTTGTTTAAGTTGTGTCCCATGCTTAAAATTTAAAGCATTGCTGCTATTGTTTTTGGTTGCATTGAGTCCCATGCTCAGAACACAAGCTGCTGCTGTCATCTCATTTAGTTGTTGCTGACCACCAGGATAAATTGATGCAAAGAGCCTTGGTGTTAGGTAATTATCAATTGTTCTTGGGTGTGTTTTAATTCTGGCTCAAAGTGATAAAGAGAAGCACACCCAGGGGTTTGCAAGAAGAAGCCCATGTTGACACAGCAGCCATGGTATTCAATGATTTCCAAAGAAAGACAAACTGTCACTGCAGTTCTTATAATGAAATTTAAGTGATCAGCCCTATAATTCCTCTTATTAGCTTTAGCCAGGATAGAAAAGGTCAGTGCCCTGGCAAGCAATGATTCGCAAATAACAGGTGCAGCCATTTTCTATTATACCGCCATGGGATAAGGTTCTGTCACTTTTATTTACTGAATTAATCCACCAAAGTCCAGCAGGAGAACAACAGTCAAATGGCCATTAATTGTAGTCTGATGTGTAGATGAAACAAATCTCCAAAGGGACCATAAACCTTTGTTCTTTTAGCCTCTTCTGGCTCCCTATGCCGGGATTATCAGTAAATCACTCAGTGCTTCATCTGCTTATTAAAAATTTACCCTGCCGATCTTCCCAGGTGACTTCTAACCAATCCATTCATTTGTCGTTTACTCCTTTAAGATGATCCATCATTTAATATGGTGGCATCCATTAGGAAATTGACAAAGCTCAAATTGAATGGTGGGAATGGTTAATAGTGCTGCAGGAGTCATAAAAATGTGTTACTGGTGAAAGGGAAAGTTTAATTTAAAGCACCAGTGGAAGAAAGAAAATAGATGCATATTTCAAATGTAAATTTGCACCACTATTTGAGTGAAGTGAGATGCAGGCTGATACCAAGAAATAGTGGCAGGGCACAGCTACGTAGAGATAAACCAGGAGTAATCCAAGAAAGAAAACCTAATTAAATTGTACTGGAGGGCCAAAGGAAATCCAATACTTTCTGCAGGTCGGAGGAATTCAACTGAGGCTGGATCTACACTTCCGTATATCTCAGGTTCGAATTTCAGATTATTTGCTTTGAAGTGGATTGTATGAGTCTACACTGCTAGAAAATAATCAGGGATCAGATTCTGGGATATAGGGCAGTGTAGATCCAGTCTGAGGCGGCTTCTACACTGTCATATAAAATCCAGATTATCTGCTTTGAATTGGATTATATGGCAGTGTAGACTCATATAATCAAGTTCAAAGAAGGTAATGTGGATTGTCTGATTTGATAATCTGGATTATATGACCATATAGAAGGGGCTTTAGTAGAATAAAGTCTGCCTTTCTACACTTCTCTATTCAACCTCATTGATACTTTGTCTACTAGGCACACAGACTTCATTGTTCCCCAGAGAGAAGGGAGACTAACATGGATTTTGCTTCAGTGTTGGCACCACCTCACCACACTACAGATCCTGAGATTCCATAGCATTGAACCATAGCAGTCAAAGGCCCCTTCTATACTACCATATAATCCAGATTATCAAAGCAGACAATCCACATTATCTGCTTTGAACTGGATTATCTGAGTCTACACTGCCATTTAATCCAGTTCAAAGCAGATAATCTGGATTTTACATGGCAGTGTAGAAGGGACCTAAGGGCCTTCCCAGACAGGCCCTATATCCCAGGATTGGATGCCAGGTTTTCTGTTTATCCCAGATTATATGGCAGTGAGGACTCATATAATCCAGTTTAAAGCAGAAAATGTGAGATCAGATCCTGTCTGGAAGGACCCTAAATGAGGTCAAACTGCATTAATTCTGGACTGTAAGTGAGCAAGTGACCTAGTGTACGATTTTTGCACACTGTCTTTAACTCATAGGATTAGAGGATTAAACATCAGAAGTTGGCCAAATGGTGGGCTAAAGTGTTTAATTGGATGATTCTGCTCCTGATTTTCATTCACGGGATCTGTATGCAAGGTGTGCCTCCCTATCTTGCCACATAGACAGCAGTGAGAAACATCGCACTTGATATCTTGTGTCACACAATGCTTGAGGCTTCTTGGTGCATTGGGAAAAATACATATCAACTTTTAATAAATTGACTTGGTTTTTCAAGTCCACTCTTTATGGTTCCAGAAGTCCTTTGAAATCCCCAAATTCTCGATTTCTTAAGAAAGCAGAGCAAAATAAATGCTATTTATTGATGATGATTTTTCATGATTATTTTACCATTACCGTATGTCCCATGGCAGATTTGCTTGATGCTTTTTTGACATGCCAAGCCTGCCAGAACCTTGCTGTGCAGATCTGCTGTCTGGCTTTCAACAGAGAATACAACACATAAAGTTCTGGGATGGCAGCAACTTCATCTCTTGGGCACTGCTTTTTGTGTTTGCTGTTCTTTAGAAGTGGCACTGTGTTAAGAAATGAGGCATGGAAGGTTTTTGAAGACTTGGATCATGGGAAAGAGCACTGCCAAACTAGGAGGGGGTCTTTGATGCTGGAATTTCTTCAGTCATTGTCAGAAGTGCTTCATGAAGCATCCATCAATTTCATATCACAAGCAACATTCTCTTGTTTCTTTAGAAATAAATGTAGTCCTAAGTTTTTTTTAAAGATTGAATCCCAGAAGACTAATAATGCAGACAGAAGTTTTGATGGGGAGGGCTGTTGAATCAGATTTATAGAAGCTAGGCTTTTTGTTCTTGGTTAAAAGAGTAAGAAGAAATAAACAAAAAAGACCCATTTAATGAGTTTTCTTATTTATTCAGAAAGCAATAGTGATTTCTGATATTCTGCACACCTAGCATTCTACCATTAAAGAAAATAAAAGATGCTGAATGCCAGTGAATTGAATATTTGATTATCTTTTGGGAAGGTTAAGAAATATCTCTTCCTCTTCCTTCTTATTCTTCTAGAATCTTAAGTAGCTAAGGTTATGTAATGGTTAAGTATTGGAGTCATTATTGTATGCCTTGAAGTTTCTTCTGACTTCTGGTAACCTTCTGATGACCTTATCATGGATTTTTTTCTTGGCAAGATTTGTTTAGAAGGGTTTTGTTTTCACCTTCCTCAAAAGCTGAAAGAGTGTGATTTGCCCAAGTTCACCCAATGTGTACCTGTGGCTGAGTGGGGAACCCTGGTTTCCCAGTCCAAGCTCAACATTCAAACCATTGCATTACACTAATAAGACTCGTGGAGAAAAGGAATCAAAATTCCATTCAGCCAAGAAAATACTGCCAAACTTACTTTTGACAAATCACAGGGTTACTGCAAACTGGAGATGACTTGAAGGGACATAAAAGTAACATGACAAAGTTCCAAGCAAAGAACCATAAGCAGTATTTGCTGCATTTCTAGGACTGCTATTAATCACAAATTGCTTTGGGCCAGAATCATCCTTGGCTCAAGTTGAAACTGCACTATATGGTCAGTATAGATTTGTATAATGATGTTCATTGCAGATACTTGCATTATATGGCAGTGTAGATGGGGCCTTGGCTTTAGATGGTCCAGGAAAGACCACCCTACACTGCATCTTTTTTAGAACTGGTCCTGCCAGCACCTGCAGCTGAGCGCCTCTTACACTAGATGTTATTTGTCATGTACTGGCGCTTGGCTGCATGTATTCTAGAGTAAGAGGAACCCAGCTCCACTTTCCAGGCCTTAACGCCACACACACACACACACTTTCCAAGGAGAGTGTGTGTATGGCATGCGGCATGAAGGCAGGCCCAGAGCATGCTTGCAGCCAAGTACCTCTTACTCTAGCATAGAAACAGCCATAGATAAGAAGACACTTTAAAGTGCGCACTGGGAAGTGGAGCCTGGGTGGGAAGTCCCCCCATAATAGTTTGATTTTTGGGGGCCCAAACCAAAAACAGATATTTACCCTCCCAATTTCAGGGGGCTCACAAAAAAACGATTGGGGCCCCCAACAAAAGCTGGGACACGAAACGGGGCAAGGTTTACCCCGAATGCATAAAACTAATGGCAATATAAATGGAGCCATTGACTCCCTCAGTTCGGTGCAGGATTTCCACATCTCTCATGTCATCTTTTCAGTTATAAGACATTTGAAGCCAAGCAGGTTACAAGACTAATGAAATTTCATATAGATTACACTCTTCTTCTTTTGAGAGTAATGAAAGAAAAATGTAAAATATTTTTTTAAATAAAAATGGTAGAAAAACTTGTTATTCTACTGTTATAAAAACTTAATGAAAAGAATCCTAGACTGTTGAGAATCTGAAGATTGGGACTTATTCTGAACAAAATTTGCATGTGTCATTTTGCACACAAAGTATTTTTTTCCTGTGAAGGAAATAGTATTTTCTTGTATGATAATGTTATCTATGCAGAAAATGGTATTTGCTGCAAAAAATAATGACACACATATTTTGTACAGAAGTTCCAAAATGTGGACAGGCTTTGAAAATGTTGGGGTTCTGAAAGACTTTCTCACAACAGAAAGAATAATGTTAAAATCCTTCGAGAAGAAAATAGTTGAAGAATTGTGTCCCTTGCTTTCTCTCAACATCCCACTCCCCCTTTCCCTATTATGAGGGGCGCAAAGCATGCTGGGAGATGGAGAGCTGGACCCCAGCGTAGTAAGCCAAGAGGGCAATTTTTAGATGCTCTCATTGTAAACTTTCAGTGGAAAAACATAAAACATCCACACCCTAGACGCCAAAAAGCTTGTCACTAGTGTCAAGATGTTCAAATAGATCCTCAGTTATATATGTTATACACACAACTCACGTTAAGTAAAATGTTCTTCCTGCCCTGCAAGACAAATTGCAGCATTTTGTATAAGTCTTCAGCAGAATTTTACAACTCTTTCCCCCTGCATTTCATTCTGCAACTTGTTTTCAAATCCTATACAAAAGAGAGAGCCCTGCATTCAGGAAGCATCTTTTCTTCCTCTGTAAATAAGTGCATGCATTTGCAGTTCAATAAGGTAATTGAGTGAAGAAAGGAGGAGAGAGAAGTTGTGAATAACTGAAATTGATTTTTACGCATAGCTCTGTGGAGGGACATTAACTACTTATGAGATCATGATGGCTTCAGGCCCATGTTTTCTGATCACATTATTAGTGATCTAAGGAGTGAGGGTTAGTGATCTAAGGGTTGTGTTGGTTTTAGGGGCACCACAATTCTTCCAACATTTGGTTGTTGAACTGAAGGTCTTAATTTTGGGAAATGTCAAGTACTTTCTTCAATTCTTTTATTTATTTATTTATTGGTTTGGATGTGGTTCATAGAATCATAGAATCATAGAATAGTAGAGTTGGAAGAGACCTCATGGGCCATCCAGTCCAACCCCCTGCCAAGAAGCAGGTTATTAAGTTTTGATATCATTTAGAACAGGATCATGTAACATAGGTAATACAAGTTTATGGTTAATTAACAGCATTTGATGGGCAACATGTTGTGTATTGCCATTTCTTTAAAATGAAATGTTTCAAGAGCTTTGCATGCTCCCAGGCAAAGTTGAGGCAACTCTTCACATAAACAGATTGTAGAAAATGGGCTAAACTGAGTATTCAAACAAAGGAGCAATTTTGCATGCTGTGTTTGGTCCTACTAGTTATCCTTCTCTGCTATCATGGAAAGATAATTCTTGGTCAGTTATATGTGAAGACTACCATGTAGAACAGGTATGGGCAAACTTAGGCCTTCCAGGTGTTTTGGACTTCAACTCCCAGAAATGGCTGGAAGCAGGACCCCAGCAGAACTTTGCTAGGGATGTCACTTTTGCTGATCACATAGCTAGGTGTCATACTGCTGCCTAGTGGTTAGAGCAGGCTTGGAGAGTGAGCCCCAAACCCCTGCCCACAAAAACCCAAAGCCCCACCAGCCGGTCACCTGCCATTCAGAACCGAGCAGGCAATGGTTAGCCTATGAGGGCTCGTGCACTTGGCAAGATGAACAAGAATTATTTACTAATAAAATGCCTACCAAGAGTGAAAATCAGCCACTCAGGTATTATTTATTAATCAATTAAGATCTCACCCATAATCCCTTGCCAAAATACTGTGACCTCATCGAAGCAACAACACCAGAGAGCTGCTTTTTGTTGTTGAAATAGTAGTGATGGCTTCAATGCTGTACCATCCCAGCTGGCTCTGGATCTGAAAAAGGTTCCAGGGTACTCCTGTGCTACATCTAGGACAACTCCAGATTACATAACTCCATATTATTTCAATAGGTGTAGATGCAGCCAAAGTTTACAAAGTGTAGCAAAAGTTTTAGATTCCTTCAAGTCTCATTTACTGCAGCTAGGTCCATGCTATGGCTTTTGTTAAGAGCAGAATAATGCATAACTGTGGCTGGCTTGTGGCCAACATATTTGTGCGTGGATGTGGGGTAAGGGAGAGTTTGGGGCTAAGCTTCACCTTGACAGAGCACCGAGATGCTTCCCTGCCAATGCCAGAAAATGGCCAAAGGCTTATTTGACGTCCTCAGAAGACTGGCAGACTTTTGGCTCATAGACTCCACTTATGCTCTCTGTGCTCCTCTACGCTTCTTGCCCTCCAGGCAGCTTGCTGTCTCATTTATTTGATTGTGGTCAAGTTGGGAGCCTGAGCACTAACAGACAGCTGCTCTCTTTTTATTTGCTAATGAGTTTGATGATTTTGATCTATCTTGCTTTGCTGGCTTTTTAATAAATAGATAAATGAGAGGTGGTTTTATTCACTGACTGATTTCGTATCAGAATTGTGCAAATGCATACACACTCATTTTGAAATTCAAATACTCTTCTGACATTATTGGCGTTTGCAACAAAATTCAAATCTTTTTTTCCAGTGATTTTCCAAGTTGATAGTTATTTCGGTACACTATTATGACAGCAGAAACAATCATGTCATGGAAGTGCATGGGTCATGATTCATCATCCTTGTGTCTCCTGAACTCCAAGTATGTATATCTCTCAGAGTCAGGGAGAAGTTACTTTTTAGATTATAATGGCCAGCATGGCACTGGGTTAAGGGTCTATGGGAAATGGAGTTTAAAAAAATAATATTTCCAAACTTTACTATGGCTGCCTGAAGTACAATACATTGGCCCAAAAAGAGAGGCAAAGAGAAACAGATCTGTGTAAGGTCTTATACAATCGCTTAAAATATGAGGAAATGATGATAGAGAAGGGCCCTTGGCTTCAAATAACACAAAGTGTCTTTTTCTACATATTAAGTTTTCTTCTGAGCTATACATTATTATGTCATAGAATGCAAAATAAGCACTATTTTTTAAAAAATATTATGTCATGCATATGCTGGTGAAGCTTTTCGTGGCCCACCATACAAGTTGCATAATGAGTGATTAATTTCCATAGTATGGATAATGACTGATTGCTGGAACGTAGTAAAGATGGAGGTGAAAGCTGAGAGATGTAAACACTGGAAATGAGGAGAAAAGAGGGAGAATCAGAATCTCATGGAATCATAAAGTTGGAAAAAATCCAATGGGCCATATAATTCAACCTTCTGCCAGTGCAAAAGTGTATCATTAAAAGCTTGCTGAAAAGTCACTATATGACCTCTTTTTGAAAGCCTTCAGTGAACACGAGTCCATGATTGAGGAGGTAATTTATTATTCTAGTATTGAACAGCTCTTACTATTGTTGTCAGAAGTAAGAACAAGATTTGGAGATGAGAGAAATGGAAAGATTACTCAAAAATGCCTCCCAATGGTTTTTCAAGTGTTTAGATCCCTGATGAGAAAAAAAAACCCATCATATCCTACTCACTTCTAATGAGGTCACTATCGGGCATCTAGCCATGTGACTGGCATGCCTCTGTGAGGGATCTGGCTCTGGCAGATTACACAAAAGCGGGGTCTCATTGCACTCTTGGCCTGACCAGCCATCTGGACATCAAATACTAATACTAATAATAATAAACAATGGTATGAGGATTTAAAGATCAAACTGCAAAGACATTGGCACAAGCCAATAAAGGTGGTCCCAGTGGTGATCGGCACACTGGGTGCAGTGCCTAAAGACCTTGAACAGCACTTGAAAACAATCGGCACTCACAAAATCGATATCTGTCAGCAGCAAGAGGCCACCTTATTTGGATCTCCACATCACATAGTCCTAGACACTTGAGAAGTGTCCGACGCGTGATCTAATACAAAAGCCAGCATAATAATAATAATAATAATAATAATAATAATAATAATAATAATATACTTTATTTTTCTATCCCGCCACCATCCCCGGAGGGACTCAGGACGGCTAACATGGGGCTGAGCCCAACACAGAAACAGAGTATAACAAATTAAAACACATATCAATAACTAGTGATCTTGTTTGCTGTGTACTAATTTTGTTGTGTATCTAACACAACCAGACATCAGAGTTGTAGAAAAGAAAAAGGTTTGGATCATTGATGTCGTCATCCCAGGTGACAGTCGCATTGACGAAAAACAACAGGAAAAACTCAGCCGCTATCAGGACCTCAAGACTGAACTTCAAAGACTCTGGCAGAAACCAGTGCAGGTGGTCCCGGTGGTGATCGGCACACTGGGTGCCGTGCCAAAAGATCTCAGCCGGCATTTGGAAACAATAGACATTGACAAAATTATGATCTGTCAATTGCAAAAGGCCACCCTACTGGGATCTGCACGCATCATCCGAAAATGCATCACACAGTACTAGATGCTTCGGAAGTGTTCGACTTGTGATTGTGTGATATGAAATCCAGCATGTCTATCTTGTTTGCTGTGTCATACAATAAAATAATAGGCTTTATTTGTACCCCCCCCTCCCCAAGGGGCTCCAAAGCAGCTATAGCACACAATACTCTGTGCTTTTTGGTAAGTATAGATACAGCATGAGAGTGGAAGAGCTCTGGAGTAGAAGGTGGGACTATATTTTTAGCTTGCACAGAATCTACCTGGATTGCTAGTATTTTCATATATAGTTGAGGTTCACACAAACACACACACACAAACTATATACATCCTCCAAGTTCTGAATAAAATCTATATGCATGTAAATAAAACCCCAGAACATATGTATTAACTAGGAATGCTGCCTGTTCTCTTGCTTGACTTGCAATATCAATTTCCCATTAGGTCATCCAGGTGGATGGGTGACTTTTGAGGGCTATTGAACACAGGGAAGTTCCACTATCTATCACAATTACCCAAACACCTGTGCTGAACTACTTTTGGCTCATCTGCTAAAAATAAAATAAAATATGAAGCTCAACAGGCCTCCCATTTTTTCCCCCTCGGAAAGAAACAAAAATGTGACAATATTTATTTCATTTCTTCTAGCTTTGCCCTTGGGCAGTCATCAATCTTCTCTAAGGGGATTAAGAGATCTGCATTTATTTGTACTTTATTTGTTTATTATTTGCTAAGAGGATGTTGAAAGTGTGTTATGGGGTTGTTAAGCGTTTTCCTGGAAAACCTCACTGATCTTGCAGATTTTTCCAGCATATTTAGAAAAGAATGGATTCTGGTTGAAAGGTCTATTCGGTGGTCAAAAAAGGTGAGCACTTACTTCTGGCTCAACTATCAGAGTGGGAATATAATCTTACAGAAACTTTAAAAATCCACCCCCCCCCCAAAAAAAAACAGATAACAAACATCACAATAAAGGTAATTATGAATTCAGAGCTAGTTATGTATGATTGTCATAATGATGAAATAGCTTGTTTCCCTGAGCTCATTTTGATACTGGAACTTTGGGAAATCTTCTAAAAGACTGGTTGTGACTAGTCCTTCATGGTAGCCTCTCATATCACCTTTCCCCCATGTATGTAGGGACCTTGGCCCTTATAGTACACTGACACATAAAAACAACAACATCATGTTTGGGTAATAAAAGGCCACAACTTTATTTGGTTTATCCCCAAATGGATCTGGATCCTAAACTCAGACGGCCTATTTGCTGGCCAATATCACTACATAAACAGCCTGGTGGCTGCCCGAAACAACCTGCTGGGCTGGTCCATCCATGATCTGTCTTAGGCCCCATATTCCTAGAGTGATGTGTGTTCACCCCCAACTAGGTGAGGCTTCATAATAACCACACCTAAACTGGATTCCTCTACATGGAACCCCTTGAATTCCCCAGTGTCTGTTGCACTGGTCTCTATTTCCTGGATCCAAGACCCATGCCAACTGTCCCCAACTCAAAATTGTGACAAGATTGCAACAAATACTTATAGAGAAGAGAGTTAGAGTAAGGCCAGGAGCAGCTGAAGAAAGCCCATCTTGAGGCATGCCAATATATCAGCTCCTGACATGGAGCCTCCGGTGGCCTAGGGGATAAAAGCCTTGTGACTTGAAGGTTGGGTTGCTGACCTAAAGGCTGCCAGGTTCGAATCCCACCCGGGGAGAACGCGGATGAGCTTCCTCTATCAGCTCCAGCTCCATGCGGGGACATGAGAGAAGCCTCCCACAAGGATGGTAAAACATCAAAAAACATCTGGGCGTCCCCGGGGCAACGTCCTTGCAGATGGCCAATTCTCTCACTCCAAAAGCAGCTCCTGACATGCTTCAGAGGGGGCAACTCCTGGAAGCAACCATGTGTTCCCAGGTTTCTACTCCCCTGTCATGGGAATAAAGGCTGCCCATCAATTCGGATGTCATCTTTTTCTCAAACAATTGCACCCTTATGAAATCAGAATACAGCCAGCAGCTGGAAGCATGAAACTCGCCTCACTTATAGGCAACATCTTCTATTGCAAGCCTGCCAGGTTTCAGAATGTTTCACCAATCCACTATTGTTGGACATTAAAAAAAAACTCTCACAAGAGGAGGTTCTGGGAATTGAAGTCCTAAGTATATGCCACAAGAGGGGAGGGGAATGGATGGACACAGTCAACTAGATCTCTGATTAGCTGAGAAAGAAAGTGATAAACACGTAGAGAGAAAAACCTCAACTCCCGTCATGCCCTGGGAGAGAGCTCAAGGCTCAGGTAGAGTGCCGCTCAGCCACATTGGTCCCCATTATTAGTCCCCATTAGCTGAAAAGATCTGGCTGCTGTGATCTGTTCTAGCTAAGGCTTCAGCTGCCCTGTGCCAGGCTCGTTTTCAGGCATTCAGGAACTGAACCTTCAGAATCATTCGAATCCGGTACACAAAAACAAAATAGTGCACAGTGCACACCCCTATTAAGAACTTGCACAGATTTGTTTCTTGTAGAAAGCAATCATGTGCAAATCCTTGTGCAGAATATGTACCAAATAGAAAACAGGATTTGAAAGAAGAATAAAACCATTAACATTATTCATTGCTTTCTTTGAGAAAAAACTTCATGCAGGATTACTCGTCTAGTCCAACCAAAACTCAAGATTGCTATGAGACAATTGTTTCCTCCCTATTTATCAATCAACACCTCTGCATTTCCAGCTATAATGAAATCCCAATAAGCAAGAGACATGAAGCAAACGTGTGAGAAGAGAAGGGTAGATGCTAGTTTATAAAAACAGTTTTCATAAAACAAAGCAAGCGAGCCAAATGTTTTTAGCATGTAATTGAAAAATTGTCCAGGCAATAAAGGATACCGAGCAAGGAGCAACTGCATGTAAATATTCCAATCAACATGAGCACAGGCTCCTGTTTTGTCCAACAATAATACCTGGATTGTTAAATCTCTGTCAGAGGTACTTTATGTTCTTTTTCAGGGAACAAGTATTTTCTCCTCTGTATTCAATACCAGAATCATGGGCAAAACTGGTTCTAAGATGCTTCCCTCTGGTGAAATTGTAATGGTGGATGCATTTTATGCTAATTTTAAAAGCAGAAATAAAAGAGAAGCCATAGAATATACCCAAGAAAAGTGTAAACAATCTACAGAGCAATTCATGATCACCCCCGGTATTGTTGCTTACCTCTTGCTGTCAATTCTTAATTCCTTCCCCCTTTTCAATTTCTATCTATCTTCCTTATCTTTTTTCTTTTTCCCTTCAAAACCAAATCTCATGCTTAAGCTAAACAAACCCATGGGAAGTTTTGGGTCAAATATTGGGCACTGGACCAACAAAAACAAACAGACAACACTGTTTTGCTCACTACTCTGTAAAATGGATTAAGCAGAGAGTTAGAATGGGAATAGGGAGATTTCCACTTCTATTCACCATCTACATCAAATATGGGGTTTGTACAATTTGTGTGAGGGTTACATCTTCTATCCCACCTGTGCATCTATCAAATGTGGGCTTTCCAATATGCAGAGAATCATACCAGTGCCATCAACGGTGGCCAAATGTTGGGGGTCTTCATTCTTAATCCACCAAATGTATAGACTTCCATGGTGCTCACTGCAAACACCGTGTGAGGGTTTTCCCCGGGTCCCACCCCTGCCATACATATAGACTTAATTCTATCCCTTCTTGTGTGACATCAACTATGGAGTCAATTTATATGCCCTTAGAGCACCTATGAGGATTTATGCTACTTGTATCTCTACAACAGGATTCTACCCTTCCATCTTCAATATTGCCTCCACAGATTTTATCTGAAACCAAGCTCTCAGAATGACAGAAGATAGGTGCCCAAAATGTATAAACTAAAAACCAAACTGTATGTACAGAGGTTACATATAAAAAAGCAGAATATACATAGATGACATTTGTATATGATACCACACTCTTTCATCTCAAGCAAAATCAGACATTAATGAAACATTGAACTTAAACGCCTTTCTTTTTTCCCTCTCAAACACATTTCCAGTTTCACTCTTCTCCAAGGCACAAACTACACTCTTCACTTCAAACTGACATTCACAACCAACACAGCACAGTGGTTTGAGCATTGGACTAAACTCTTGTGAACAGGGTTTAAATCCTTCATTAGCCATGAAAACCCACAGGGTGACTCTGGGCAAGTCATATATTCTTAGCCTCAGAAAACCTTGTGGTTAGTTTGAAGGCACATAAACACACACAGATTCGCCAATCAGCATTCATGACAATCTCCATTACCCTCCTACTCCCAACAGCTACTTACTAGATACTAATCAGGAAATATTTTAATATACAAACCCATGATATCACAGAGAGTCTATATGGGGAACAAAATTCTAGAGTAATGGCAAACCTCACAACTCAACAGAATCACAGGGATTAGGTTACTAAAGTTCCTCTCCTATACTGAAGCTAACAGAGTAGAAGTCCAAGTGGTAAGTTTATTGTGGCATGTTAAGCTTCTCTCCCTTCTCAATTAAGAGAGATTTCCAAATCTGGTCAGATCAATGCATGAGGTAGAACAAGGTTATCGACATGACTCAGTACCAGCTCACATTGCAAATACATGTATATAAACCATTCTATAAGTGAAAATGCTAGGAAACACTGAAGAACATACACACCAACTTCTAATTTCCTACCTACATCCCAAAATGATATAGCCCATTCTGTTACCTGACTATGGGTAGATGTCCTGCTTTGTTCAGATGCAACTGCAACTATTGTAGACCCAAGCTCTATTGTTATTCCCAAGTAGGGCAGACTTAACAGAATCAGTGGAACATACATAAATGTTGACAAGATACATTTGCATGTATTCAAGGAGCCTAACAAATGTATTTAGGCCAAAGAAGAAAGCTTGTTTGTCCTAGTGTCTTTCGAACACAACGGCTTGAAGTACTGTCAAACGCTTGCAGAAAGTTTATTTCTAACTTTCCATCTAGCATGATTTGGGAGCAATCATTAGAAGAGCCAGCAGCAATTCAGAAACTGTTGGGTGTGTGTTGTGTTTTGTCAGAGCCAAACAGAACACAGTTTATAGCAGTTTGTGCTGCATTTAGAACCTAACATTTTTCAAGTGGATTCTCTTCTTTCTGATAAAACCAGCTGTCTCCCTGCTTCATCACTACTCTTACAGAAATAAAGTGTAATTTGAAAAAAATATATAGTGTTCTCGAAATCCCTGATTAATTGGGGTCATCCAGTATAAACCTGGATGGAGAAATAATTGTCTGTGTTTTCTTTCTTCCCAGGAGGTTTTGGCATATGTGTAGAATAATGGATACTACTAGTTGTGTACTTTTTGCTCAAATATATATGTTCTTGGCTGCCAACACTTTCATATTACATCCATAGGCTCATTATTGACTGCCACTACAAAATTCTTTCTGTGCACATATACTTCCCATGCCAATATGACTGCTATTTAAAAAGTATGACTGGAAAATTTCACATATTGTGAGCCTCATCCTGTTTTCAAGGACACATTTGAAAGTACAGTTGCCTCTCATTACCCATCCTCTAGAAGTGGAGGTATCCAAGTCAGTGGGGCTGCCTGAAATGTGTTGCAACCCAGCCTTCTGTTCAGACATAGATATGAGACAACTGAGAACCATGGAGTGTAGTGGTTAGATTTAGTGATGCAGCTGAAACCTAAAATGAGTTGTTTCTTAAACCCAATCTGGGCATTTCATGATTTTCAAATGAAGAATGAGCCTTAACTTTGAGCCAATGAAATTTAACATCCCCATAATTCAAACCAAGACTGATTAGGAGTTAATTTATCTTTTCTGCATCTGTGCAGTTTGCATGATTAGCATGAATGATCAGCCATAGTCTGCCCATCTTGTACATGCTTTGTTGCAGTAATGCTTTAGGATAAGCAAGTAAATGGGTTGGGACTGTTTGCAGTCTGGATATTATGGACTGAGTTACTTTGATATTTTTCTTTGACCAAGAAAAGAATCAGCATTAATATATTCATATGAAATTATTCTTCCTCTTCTCCTGTGCTGCCTTCTTCTCAGTCTGGAATTTAAGGAGGTTTAAAGATAGATACAGCTTAACAAACCACATAACACAAAAATCAAAAACATAATTATATGAACAATATAATTTAAAGCAGTTAAAAGCATGGCCATTTAAAAAAATAACAAATAGGCATGTTCTGAAAATCCCACGATAGGTTTATTTATTATTCATTTTATTTACAGTATTTATATTCCGCCCTTCTCACCCCGAAGGGGACTCAGGGCGGATTACAATGAACACATATATGGCAAACATTCAATGCCAACAGACAAACAACATTCAGTTTTAGACAGACACAGAGGCATTTTTAACATCTTTCCAGCTTCACGATTCTGGCCACAGGGGGAGCTGTTGCTTCACCGTCCATAGGTGGCTGCTCTTCCTCATTCTTTTCCTTGTGAGCAGTTTTATGGTGTTGTAGATTAATTAAATTAGCCTCCCGCATAAAGCATACCTAAATTTTCCCTACTTGACAGATGCAACTGTCTTTCGGGGCTGCTAGGTCAACAGCAAGCCGGGGCTATTTTTTTTTTTAATGTTCGGAGGCTTAACCCGACCCGGGCTTCGAACTCATGACCTCTCGGTCAGTAGTGATTTATAGCAGCTGGTTACTAGCCAGCTGCGCCACAGCCCGGCCCGGCCTTAGGATCTCCATAAATCAGAAACAACTTGAAGATCTACTACTATTACTACTTCTACTATAAAGTAGTGCTGGGATGCTTTCTACAACAGTAGAGGAAATATTGAAAAATGAATATATAGGAGGAAACAAAAAGGAGATGAGCTCCACATACTATTGAATGGTCACCTGATTGTTCCTTTGAAAAGCCAATTTGTTTTGGCCCAAATGAGGAAACATCTTTGGGGGCTAAAAACAACAAAAATACAAAACTGTTATAAATACTAAATAGGAGACAGGGCAACACTATATTAACCACACACACACACACATATCTGTAAAAGGATGTATGTATGCACTTCAGAGGCTTGATGATCTGGATAAAACTTGTTACACATATCCTTCATTATCCAACATAAAATACTTGTTGGGTAACATAACGTTGCCAGGCCATGAGCCTCATGCTGCAGTGCTCAAATACAACTACAAGACACACTATACAGATAGAAAGGCTACCTCAGTGGTAGAGATGACAAATGGAAGAGGACTAAGACTTTGTCTCTTAGGTTCTACTCACCAATAGTTGAAGGTTAGACCATCAGTGGTGAGGGCCAGAGCATTGTTATGGAGATGTTCTCAGGGAGGTCTTCTCTGGGCACTTCCACACATACCTAAAATCCATGCCAAAAAGAGTTAAAGAAACCTGCTGTGGTGCAGGTTCTAGTCCCAAGCCTAGGATTTCCCTCCCGGGGTGGCTACATGCTATCGAGATTGAAATCAGGATAGCATGGAGCCACCCCCCAAAACTATTGGAAACTCCTAAAAACTTATTGGAATAGGTCCCTGGCCTCCATAGAGCCGCTCCTCGTGTTCTCGTGGAATGAGAGAAAAATGCCTGAGAAGATTAAAGGTGTGAGGAGGAAAATCTCTCTCTGCTCCCCCCCCCCCTCCTCAAGGGTCCATTTCTTGTGCCATGAGGATGTGAGGAGAGGCTCTGTGGTGGGCAGGGACCTTTTAGGGGGTAAATCAAGGGCTGTGGGGAGACGTAGTGAGTGCCCTCCCATACCATTGGTCTCCAGGAAATGCATGACACATCCCAGGTATCAGTCTCCACAGGCCCAGCACCTCATAAGACCTGGATCTTTAATAAAGATCTGGATCTAATGGGGTGTGTAATTCATGCAGAATAAACCAGGGAAATCTCGGTTCACTCTGCATTAATTCACTTTTAATGTTTGAACACTTCCAGTGAAACAGAGACAGGCCTGCTTTTTTGGCTTGTCTGGATGGGCCCTCAAAAGGTTAGGCAAGGATGGAAGTGAGCTGGAAAAGGGAGAAAGGAGTCATTAAAATGACAAAACTTGGGTAATAATTCAATTCTTAACAAAATCCTATATTCAGAGCTGTGCATTTTTTATGCATGAAGAAAAAGATTAACCTGAGTTAATTTGTGCTGAGAAGTTAAAACTTATACAATACTAGTTTATGAACTCTGCATTGTCCAGGTATGTGTTTTCTAATGGACTGTTCCTAAAATCGTAAAGCTAACAATTTCTAAAATAAATAGTACTAGAAAATCCATACCCAGGCAACACCAGATATATGCACTACCTTATAAAACACACAATATTATATTATTTTCATATGAAAAGCATGGATGTGCTTAAATAATAATCACTGGAAATGTAGACAATACTCTCCAAAAGGTTGGAGCATTAATTTTAGCCCCCGAGAAAGACATGCATTGGGTTTTTTTAAAGGATTAAATATTTAAACATCATGCAGAAATTTTCTTTTCTTTTGTTTTGTTTTATTGCTATCTATAATAAAATTAGATGTTTCACAAGTTTTATTGGAGCTACTCAAAATTCTTTTAAATTCAAACTATTTCTATGAAGAGAGAAATAGAGTGCTGGGCCAAAAGTAACAAAATGAATTTCAGAAATGAAAAATGTAGTATACTTTGCTTGGGCAGAATAAATGAAAAGCAAGGATACAGAATAATTGATGCCTGTCTCAACAATTGTCCATGTGAAAAAGATCTTGGAGTCTTAGCGGACAACACGTTAAACATGAGCACAGTATCTAGTAGAGTTGTGAACAGATTTGTTTTCCTTCAGTACCTTCAAGAGCACATAATGGTAAGGGCCCTCCTGCCACGAAAACCCATCTGCAAAGAAAGCAAGTGGGAGCTGATCTTGCTCCTCCTCCCCTATTCAGCATCACAGTTTGATCTTTTTTATTAATCCCAGCAAACAAAAAGAAAACTGTCATTCCCTGAAAATTACTTCCACCTAGTTACCTCTCCTCTACTAGAAAGTATAAACAGCTCTAAGAAAGCATTAAAACCTAGACAGAAAGGAGATTGAAGTGTGCCCAGAGAAAAGAGGGGCTTTTAAAGGTAGCTCAGGGAGGATAGCTCCAGGAGGTCATTTCTTTTCCTTACCTGGAGGTGGTAAGCCTCTTTAAAATGCCTTGGAAAGACTTTGTAACACTTGGGAGAGAAAGCATGTTCCCCTGCTTGCAGCACCTATCCCCTTCTCCTCTAGAGTAGGAAACAGCTTAAATGCCTAAAATGACTGGAAGGGGAGCTTGGGAAATCCCCCCCCCATAATGGGCTGGATATAAAATGAATATTTTGGCTCTCCAGAGTGAAAACAGATGCTTGCCCTCCCAAATTCGAGAGGCTTCTGAAAAAATGGACCGGGGCCTCACCGAAACCTGGGACACCGAAATGGATTGTAGTTTAACCAGATTGCACAAGCGTAGTGTCTAGATCCAGGGAACTAATGGTGCCCTTCTGTTTTGCTTTGGTCGGACCTCACCTGGAATACGGTTTCCAGTTCTGGGCACCACAATTTAAGAGAAATATTGACAAGCTGGAAGGTGTCCAGAGGAGGGCAATAAAAATCACCAAAGGTCTGGGAACCATGTGCTATTAGGAGTGCCTGAAAGATCTGGGCATGTTTAACCTGCAGAAGAGAAGGTTGAGAGGAGACATGATAGCCATGATTACATATGTGAACGGATGCTATAAGGAAGAGGGAGCAGTCTTTCTTCTCCTGCACTAGAGACTAGGACTCCATGGAGCAATGGTTTCAAATTACAGGAAAGGAGATTACACCTGAACATTAAGAACAACTTCCTAACTGTGAAAGCTGTTCAACAGTCCAATTCGGTGCCCTGGAGTGTGGTGGAAGCTCTTTCCTTCGAGGCTTTTAAACAGAGGCTAGATGTCCATCTGTCAGGGGTAATTTATCATTTTCTTGCATGGCAGAGGGTTGGACTGGATAGCCCATGTTGTCTCTTCGAACTCTATGGTTCTATGAAATCAATAGATTCACTCTATTGGGTGGGGATAATAATAGAATCTATAATGATGATAATGATAATGAAATTTTAGACAATTTTAGACAATCAGTAATTAGTCAAACTGGGATTAAATTCAACAGCAGTTACTTCTTTGTAGATATGTATGAGATTCCAGTGTAAATGATTTGGACATCCAAGTATAACAGTTCCGAAGAGAGAGAATATCATTATCCTGGAGTTTATTCTCCTACAATCTGTTTTTAATCTGTAGTGAATGGTCCAGTCCATTTCACTTTCAAGAAAGTGAATCACAAATGTCATTGGCCAACTTTCCGATCGTTAAAATGGGAGAGAGATCTTTCATTCCTTTGTGTGAAATAATTAGCGCTTACAGTCATAATTGAGGCTCCCACCCATTGCTAGCCATTTCAGAGCTGACCAACTCCATCACTGCATTTGACAAAACCATTTTCTGAAACCCAGCAAAAGAGGGAAAAAATCAGAATGATTAAAAACTTCAATTCACAAAGTGACTTTTATTTTGATAATAAATAACGTACGAGTCACATTGCAAAATGAGACCCTTAATCATTTGCTGTCACGTTATCTGTCAAAATATAGACAGGAGGGAAAAATGATCACTCATAAATAAAAGGTAACTTTCCATTTTCACCATATGAGAGACAGGATGAGGAGGGGGTGCCGCTTTGTCAATGTTTTAAGATACGAATCATTGATGTGATGGGAGTGGGGGGGGGAGGGAATGCTTTACTTGCATAACCTCATATTCTCTTTGTTCAGCTGCACTAACATTTATTAATTTGAGCATAATTATTATCACATACCTTCAATAGAAGCTGGGAAGAAATAGCATCATGATTATAATTATTAATAGATGGGATTTCAGTCAGGGAGGTGAGGGCTTTCAGATGTGGAGAGAGGAGATAGGGAACCAATAAGACTGAAATTACTTATGACTTGAGAAGTGATGTGCTATGAAAAGTCAGGGGGAAACATTACTATAAAACCAGAGGAGGTTTATGTAAGTACAGATGCAATGGCCAAGAGACTGTTCAAACTAAGCATCATGATAAAGTGGAATCATGGTGCTTAGTTTGAACGGTCTCTTGGCTATTCCATCTGTCATGATGGCATTCTGTGGAATCCTGGGATTGATAGTTTTATAAACTTTTGCATCTGTCTGTCTGAGAATTCTGAATTGCTTCTTTTTTTAAACTGCTTTTAGGTTCAGCTTCAACTACAATGATTCCGTACATGAGTGATCTCCAAGCCACCCTTTTATCAACAGCTCTGCTCAGTTCTTTCAACCTCTGGACTGTAGCTTCCTTGATTAAGTCTATCCAGGTGCACTGTGGTCTCCATCTTTTCCTATTTCCTTCCTTCTACCATCCCAAACATCATGGTTTTTTCAAATGAATCATGATATATGTTATATCTATTCTCATTGTATATCTAAAGTATGGCAGTCTCAGTTTAGTTATCTCTGTCTCTAGGGAGATTTCAGACCTGATTTGTTCCAAGACCCATTTTTAGAAGCCCATAGTATTCACTAGGTCCGTGTGATCAAGGAAAAACGTTTCATTACTCATTACTAAATTAATGGATGGAGGGATTGTTTCTAACATATTTCCAAAATTGGATGGGGTATTGTAACTATAACGAGGTAACTTTTTTCATTACTTTCATTAAGTAATTATATCAATTGGAAAACTTCAGGAGCTCCTTTCTCATTGTTAGATATTGACATGAAACTTGATTCAATTATAGAACATATTTACCACTGTTAGCCCACCAAGTTTCAGAATGTTTCACTCATCCACTCATTTTGGGATTTTTTTAAAAGTTATTACACGTAACTTTTAAAAAAATTACAAGAGTCATCTCCTTGATTTTTTATACCAAAACACAAGATATCAGGGGATCATTCTTCCCAAAATTCAGAAAGATTGAGACAGCTACTGATTTTTGAGAATTTTTAAAACATTTGACTAAAACCTTTTTTAAAGCCACAATATTCTTGAATGTCTATATGACACACAACACAACACATAGAATTTTAATTTAGGAATTTCCTTCCAGTACAGCACATATTTACTTACTAATATCAGTCCATTCTCATTGCAAATTCAATAATTTATTGGAACTCTGGCTGTTGCTCTGAAGGGATAATAGATTTCCCCTATCTTAATTGGGACTTCCTGATGCTGAGCAGAATTCTGGGAAATGTAGTTTAGGGCAGGGCCTTTTGAATTATCTGTCAGAGAGGTCCTCCCCTACCCAAACTACATTTCCTAGGATTTCTTGCTCTCCCAGTCTCTTCCCAGCTCACTCAGCTCCTTTAAAGAGGAATGACAGTCTTTTTGCCTTTTCCTCATTTGCTTGTGCTGGAAATTAAACTGACTTTGTGTGATGTCTCATGGGCCATGTAGTCCCGTTCCTAGTACTATTGTGGCAGATGAAGAGGAAAACTTGGGATTCCCACCGATTCAGCCAGAATCGGAGCCCCTGCACCTGCAGGATGTTTGCCCTCAAGAAGTCAGCCAAACAAGCCTTGGGCAGAATTCTCCCCCGTTTTCTCGTAAGGACAATTATAATAGAGATAGAGGCGCTAGGGAGGCGAATCGCCGAAGCGCCAGAATCGCTGCCAGACAATTAGCTGATTAAGTTGCTTCCCTTGGGAAATTCTAAGGAGTCATGCATCTGGACACAGCTTGGGTTTCACTTTTAGTTCTCCAGGGAAAGTGTTCTTCTGGCGGGAAACGAGACCCTATTTAGGTGTTTTGCCGCAAAGGAAACTTTGCGGAGTCAATTCATCAGCTCGAGGAGTGAGATCGTGTGTGGACTCCAGTTCCTTGTTTACCGGATCAAGTTCAAGTCTGCCTTGTTTCGCGTTTGCCACGGACCTTGTTTTTGCTCTTGTTGCCTTGTTTCAAGTCTTGTTCTAGCCAAGTATCAAGTTTGCTTCCAGCCTAATTGCCAAGTTTCTATGGACTAAAAGACCTTGTCTTCTCCCCACACTTTGCTTGGCAAAGTGTGTGTTTCGGTTATTGGATTATAACTTTGGACTCTAATATCACATATTGGACATTATTTTCCTGGACTATATTTGACCTTTCCTGAAAGGTCTACTTCTGAACTATATTCTTCACCTGTTTTTATTGACTTTATATATTCCCTTAATAAAGATATTAGATAGAATCTGGCCTCTGCGCATGGTTATTGGTGCTCTGTAGCCTGGGTCCTGACACTTTGGGAGACTTTCTGAGTTTTACAGAAATGGGTGAGTGTTTTCATTAAGTTTTTGCATGGATGGGCACCCCATCCCCCATGTTTTTTTAGTATCTGTTCATATATACAAATCTTACAAAATAGATATGATAAACAAATTACAAAAGAAGTTTTACACACCCCTAGTATTCACAGAATTCTTCTACAGCACTGCATCCCAAATGAGTTGATGTTCTTCCTGGCTGGGACAATCCTGACTTTGATAAATAAATAAATAAATATTCCATATATTTACATTTGAAGATCTTGTCTAGTTTCATCATAGCTCCCCTTCCAAACCTGTCCCACTTCTGATTTCTTGGCTACGGTCTCCAGTATAATTAATGATTGAACCAAGATTCAGAAAATCTTTGTTTATTTGATATTCAGCTGTAAACTTGCCTTTGCTTTCTTTCTTTTTCCCTTTCTTTGGCAGTCATCCCAAGTCTTTACTATTTTATGCTAGTAGCCTAAATACCTTAAGAGCACCAGATTCTGTCTCATCTTCGTATCTCACCCTGGTTAATATATGGATGGAGATTGAGAAATCCACTGAGTGACTCTGGCCATTCACAATTCAGCTTCAGAGTAAGACAATGACACTCCCCCAATCTGGCCAAGAAAATGCTGTGAAAGGTTTTTCTTAGGCTGCCATAAGTCATAGAAGACTCAGAGACACACAAGAGCAAAAAAGAAAGAAAGAAAGAAAGAAAGAAAGAAACAGGAGCATAGTGTTCAGATCAAGGGACTGCGCAGTACCACTCTATTCTGCTTTCATCAGACCTCATTCTGAACTGTGTTCAGTTGTGAGCATCACAAATCAAGAAAGATATTGTCATGCTGGAACATGTCCACAGATAGAGAACCATGTGGTCAAAAGTCTGGAAACCAAGACATGGGACACGGTTTAGGAAATGCTGAAGAAGAAAAAACTGAGAAGTGATATGATAGGCACATCTGATAGAATAACGTATAGACATCATGGCATTTTCAATGGAGAAATTTATCTCTGCTGTTTCTGCACAAAATAGCCATGTGTTAATGTTGGGCAGATGCCTCCTAAATTGTGAATAGCCCTCAAAAACTAATACAAGCATTTCCCAAATTACAAACAAAATAGATTCTGTAGATTTTTTAAAAATTGAATTTGTATGCAAGTCAGAACAAGTACACACACACACACACACACACACACACCCCTTTGGATAACATAGGGAACGGTTAACACTCTTGTGGCATTTGTCTTGCTGTCTGTGCACCTCACTTTGTGTCATTGGATTTGAAAAAAAATGCTTTTTGTGGATTAGGGAGAAAGCTTTAGTGAGTCAACTTTTCCCCATAATAATGCTTTGAGGAGTGAATTTCCCTTTTTGGAGGTAGATTTCCTCTCACTTTCTGTTGTCTCATCCCATCTTTAACTTTTAGTTGTTTGTAAGTTGGATGTTTGTAACTCTGGGACTGTCTGTACATTCTTGTAGTGAGAGTAAAAATGGGAAAATTACTAATATCAGGAAGAAATTAATGATTTGTGGGCAAGGCGGAACCCATTTTAGATCAAGATTCAATAAAATGTCACCTTTCTCTGATAAACAATATATGTTTCATGATCATTGCTTTCTGCACACTATCTGATAAGGAGAACTGAATAGAGACTTTGAGCCATACAAGCAAATACATATTCCCATGGGATACCTTTAAAATAAAGCCTCCCTCTACTATCTTAGTTGCTGTTCATCAGTAAACACTGCAGATGTCCACCTGGGCTTCATCACTGTTCTGTTTCCTATGTATCTCCTTGAGTGAACATTTGGGAAACAGGTGTTCTCCTTGCCCTGAAAATCAATAAAACAAGACGAGAATAAATTTGTTGGCTTCTGCAGCTGCACTTCTTTTCCAATCTATAACAATCGAGACTGGATTCCTTCACACAAGAAGGATGTCCACCAGACTCCACTCTTTGTGAGCCTCCTGCAGAAGAGCTGGGACTAATTACATTTGGATGTGAAATCCATAAAGACTAATGAATCCTGCAGATCAGTGATCAAGTCTGTTGTTCCTTGGTAACAGCTTGTGGGCTGGATTTTCATTGCAGGTGAGTTGAGGCACCACCCTTGTTTTTATTTGCCCAACAAAGGCAATGCAGCTGTTCTGCGATTGTGCACATTTCTTCTCGATGATTTCAATAAAGGACTTTCCAATTTATATGCAAAGTAGGTTGAGCTCTCAGACCTCTAGCAAGCTGTTGGTGTGGCCTTTGATATCGGAAGTCTTGGATGGCAGCCACATTTGGGAACATTTCCTTCAGAAATGATTGCAGTGGAATGCAGTAGGTTCATTTAGCTTTTCCTTTCTCCTCAACAAAAATTTGCTGAGCTCCTTCGTGCAAATGCGCATCAATTCACTAAAGGGCCAAATCCCCATTGAGCATAAAGTGGACATCTGGCACACACTTTGCTCTTTCAGTAGAGGTGGGTGGCAGGTGGCGAACTGAACATCTCACATTGCAATTTCCCCATGACCACACTTTGCTCCTCTCTAGCAATTGACAAAATGACTGGGCAAAGGAAAATTAAGCATCTGAAAAGAATCCTTACAGAAAATAATGATCTCTACAAGAATATTTAGTACTTGTGATGGCAGAATGCAGGAAATAACTCAAAGATGGGAATCACAGATTTCTACGGTTGGAAGAGATCATAATGGCCCTCCAATGTGACTCTATGGTCTAATTTCTCCACTCATGCTGGAGGATATAGAGATTTCTAGAGCGAGGGCCAGTCTTGGAATTTAAAAGTCCTTCAGTCTTATTCAGTGTTCAGATTCCAGAAGAAGTTGATCATAGAGTCACACTGAAAGACCTAGGAATTTCTAAAAAGGTGTTATCTTCATTTAAAAAAAATTGATGTATTTATTTGCAGTTTTTGACTTTCATGTGGATCCTGTCTCCCTAATGCTAGTGAATGTGGAGGGTTGACTATACAAGTTATTCCAGTCAGCAGCACAATGGTTTGAGCACTGAACTAGAACTCTGGAGACCAAAGTCTGATTCCTCACTCAGTGGTCAAAACCCTCTGTGTGGCCTGGGTCAGACATGCACTCTAAGTCCCAGAAAACCCTATCCTTAGGTCTGTCGTAAGTCAAGAATGATTTGAAGGCACATAGCAAGAAAGGTCATTCTTCATAAGACATGGTTTTCAAATCTTTGATAATATTGGATCCCTTCTACACTGCCTAAAATCCATAATGGGTAACGGGTTTACCTGAAGTGTCCAAACAATGCCTCAGGTAAACCTTGGATATTCCAGTTTTCTGTGGATTAATTTGACACCTGGAAAGATTTAGACCTTAAGCTAAAGTCTGGATCTTTGCAGGTGCTTCCACAGTCCTGGGGGTCATTCCCCACAGTGATCCTGGTTCTTTCAGCTCCTGGAGACCAAAGGAGAAGGGTGGCATCCAACTCCTCTCCTCCCAGCCCCCATTTCCCCCTCAAAAACTTACTTGATGGGTCTTCCAGCAGCACAGGGCCCCTCTGGAGAGCTCTCCTGATGCACAAAATGACATTTCAGGAGTTGTGGGGGAAGAGGGATTTCCCTCCTCCTCACCTCCTGGCACATCATTTTCATGTATCTGGAGAACTATCTGGAGGGAGCTGCACTGCTGGCAGGCCCCTTGGGTAAGTTTTTGAGGAGAAAATGGGGAACTGGAAGGTGGCTGGATGCCCTCCCATGTCAAGCCTGTGGTTTGGGTTGGGGTGGGGACAAAATCCCATGAGGAACTGGGTTAAAATAATCCAGTTCATACTGGGATTTAGGGCAGTGTGGAAAGGGCCTTAGTCACTTTTCTCTGGACACATTAAAATTTGCCTGCCTTGTTCTCACTCTGAATCAGAGTCCAAAGTGGCAAAAGTTCAGGAACCATGGCAAGTAGAGATGCCCGATATTCAATAGTCCAAGAGCAAAAGCTATAAATCCAAACTGAGCCCAAACAGTTGAGTTAGCAGTCAGTAAAAATAAAAGATAAATCAAATACTTACAGTGGCTAGGTCATGTCAAGAGGTGAAGTGAAAATTTGCTTCCAGTAAATAACAAATGGCAGCGCTCTTCTTTTAAGGATAGTCAGTTCAGTCAATGGTGATAGTCCATTTTTCCGTATCGTGGTGACTTGATGGCCTTTTTCTTATCCTGGGGCAAACTTTCACCACTCCTGCTGCTGTTGCTGCTGCTAGGAATCCTCTAGAGAAGAATTTGGCTTAACCTCTTGCAGAACTGGAGGAGGATAGGGCACTGAATTTATTTTTGAATCAAAGGTGGTTGGGAAAATATGGAAATACATCATATACCTCCTTATAGAAGCCCCTAAACTCCTGCCAAAGGGAAATTTCATTAGAGGGCAGTAGAATTCTTATTTGTGGAGGGACATTGCCCCCATCTACCTCCCATTGTTGCACTCTGTATACTGGGGATTTGTGGAAATTAAATGCAGAATTGTCATTTTTGGGTATCACATTATGTCAATATGTCCTGAAAAGTCATTTCACCGGGGAGCCCTGTTCTCTTTCTGACATAACTGATGTCCCTTCATGATATGGGTACTTTAGGAGCAAGGATACATATTTCTACATCAATTTAAATTCTGGCTAAAGTCCTAGTGGTGTTTGTTTCGGTGACATAGTCACATAACACTGATTTCACAGTGCCAAAAAGCTATCTCTCTATGTCTTTATGTCAGAATTAGGGAAAATACACTAATTCTGGCAGAATTCCTTTGGGAGATGGGGGCAAGATTTGTGAATCATGGCAAACAGCAAAATGGAAATACCCTTGGGATTACGAAGGTCATAACTCCCAAAGCCTCCCTGTCACTGTAGAACATTTGAAGGGTTAGAATTGATTCAGAGGTTCATGGACAACATCTCTAGACTGTTGGTAGGTTCCACATAAAAGCCCAGCAAAATTGGATGTTCAGCCTATGGACATTTTGAGGAAACAGAAAAAAAGATACCCAGAAAGTTGAGAGCCTAGTTCAACTCTAATTCCAACTAGCATAGAGCCATTTGTTTAATAGGATTTACCTACATGTTGACTCATTATTCAATGATTGTTTTAATGGGTCTACTCTGGTTGGATGGATCAATGAGATTCCTGCCACTTTATCTAGAAAGGATCCAGCGTTCCCCATTAGCAAGGTATTGTTTGGTGATTTTAACAATCACAACAAGATACATGAAATAAAAGAGCCAGTCTTTGCAAGATGGTTGGAAAACAGAATAAGTCAGGACTTTGCTTAATGTAACCTGTTTGGAATTTAAAAGAGAAAAAAAATTCAATCTCATAATTTGGTGGATGGAGATTTCTTCCTTATGATATGATAGGCTGGCCCAAGTGAGGTAAGATGCCTTCTGCTGATTTGTATCAAATTTGCCCTACAGATGACAAACAGGGTTGGTCTCCTCCTCTTTCTTTTCCCTTTCTCTTCCCCACCCTCCTTTTCATGAACACTAAATTTATCATATTTTTTCCGAGCGCTAAAAAGAGAAACCAGATGCCATCGCTATTAACTTTTGGAATCGACTGTCATCTTCCTATTAAATCCTTCCATCCAAGTAAAGCCAATTATTTGCTTGATCTAAAAAGGTGCCGAAAATGGAGACGCACAGGGTTTCCGAAAGTCCACTTTAATAAGACAGGTGGGTAACTAATAATGTGGAAAATTGCCTGCAGATTGAGGAGACTGGGAATGACTAATGGCCAAAACTAAGCGAGTAAATTAGTTGCCAAATGATACCATTTGCAGGAGTTGTGCGAAAGGGGGACTTGATGGCCCAGAAGCATGTGGCACTGAACACAGAGCAGAGCACTTGAGTGTGGCCCAAATTCAGAAAAGCATGCCATCAACTTATGGTAGGTTGAGGGTCCCCCCTCCCACCTTTCCCCTTGACTTTTAAATTATTATTATTCTACTTACAGTGTAAGTGGAGCTCTTTGGGTAAGTGCTTAATAGCATGGGCACGGGAGTCTACTTAGCTCAGCAAAGTTTAACAAAGTTGTCATCAAGGTCGAAGATGCAGAATCAGAGACAACAAAGTTATTTTGCAAACCAGGCAACACTGGCCTGAAAATTAAAAGAAGGGAAAGGAAAACTGGAGGAAAATCATAATTCGGATGTGTGGGTGAGTATATTAGTAGGTGTGATATGCTCTTATTTAAGATACATTGAGGTCACATTCTTATTAGTTGTAATTATTTCAAATGAATCAAATTTAACAATGCAGTGTGACCCTGGCATTTAAGGAATTTATATACGCAGTTGCATTTACTCATTTCTTCACTTACGGCCTCCTATTCAATCTACACTCTCTTCTTGGGCACTTTGCCATTGATCCCACCAAAAATAATAGGCTTCACTATTATCTGGGGCTTCACATATCCATATATACAGCATTACCTTTATAACTGTTGAGTATTATTACATTTTTGTATTGCTGAGACCTTACATACATCCCAGAAGTCTGTATTGCTTTAGCCTTCCCAAAAGAGAAGTAGTTCCTCTGTGCAATATTTTAAGATCTAATCCTTGTTTCCTTCCAAGTGTGAGTGCCTGATCTAAAGAATCCAAGGTTGGGAAATATATTCGACTATTTTGCTATGAAGGCCACTAGATGTTCTTGGATTAGTTATTGTCTCTCAGTGTAACTTAACTATACAAGATTGTTGTAAGATCAATATAGAGATGGGGGCCATTTATGAGTGCTTTAAGGATGTGCATCCCTAGTTCATCCACAACAGGTTCCTCTGATTTTCTAATCCATACTTGAAATCCTGGGTATCAAACTGCCACAGGAACAGAAGACATTTGACTGTGTAGTTAGCAAATACAGGCCTTGTTCCCTTTCTTACTTCAATTGATTACGCATTTCCCATTTCGGATTCATTCTCTGTGTGCCCATCACTTCTGGAATGCTCCAGAAGGTGAAGTGGTAAAAAGTCTATAATTCGATACAAGGCTTCACACCAGGTGGCTAATTGTTTTGCTCTCAGCCCTCCAGGACCCTAATGTGTGAGTCAAACATTTGAAATCAAGAGTGACCATTGATCAAATAAGCAAAAGATTGGAAAAGAAAGACCCATCATGGCAAACATGAGAGTAAAGATGAAGTGCAACTCCTCTGGCTGCAAGGCTCAGGGTGAATGAATGTCTTTGAAGGAATCTCAGTTAAGATGTGGTTGCAAGCCATTCAAGGATTTCCCCAGCCCAAATGGAATCTGATCCTCTTGGCTGGTTGCTAGCATTGGAGGATGGAAACCAAACACAGAGAAAAACACTTAAACGTATGTGATGGAGCTCGATGTTTCTGCTGCTGTGGGAGCTCCATGCTATTGAAAGAACAATGAATCAATAAAAAACTAACAGGAATGAACCAATAAGTGCTGAAAACAGTTTACTAAAACATGCAGAAAAGATGAAGCAAATTGCAGCATCATGTCTTGATAATAGAAAGATACCAAGTGGGAAAACCAAAAAAGCTTTACAAGAACTGTTGCCACTGTTGTTTCTCCTAGATGGCCTCAGCACATGCAAAAAAAACCCCTTTGTTTTGTCAGTGCTCAACAGTGATGCCTGTGGTTCACATGTCAGTACAGGAGCAGTGAGTCCACTCTGGATTTTATTCTGTACTTTAAAGTAACTATCTAATGTGTTGAACCTGATTTGATTTTATTGAGATAAGTTTTAATCTATGTTTGGTTTTAATTTTTGTTGGATCGGGCTTGTCCCCATGTAAGCTGCCTGAGTCCCTTTGGGCAGATGAAGGTGGGCTATAAAAATAAAGTTGTTGTTGTTGTTGTTGTTGTTGTTGTTGTTGTTGTTGTTGTTACCTTTTGTAGGGGAAGAATGGTCAAACTTTGAACACCTTCTTTAAAGTTCAGACTGATGGTTGGTCTACACTAGTTTGGAAGTCCGGAGGCAGATTGGCCCTGGAGATGGTCTGGTGTACCTTCCTAAACTCACAGCAGTGGCAGATTGAGGTCTACATGGTGTACATCAAAGCCACCAAGCCATTATTTCAATATCTGTGTCACTGTTGTTGCTCTGAGACAGCTACAGAGCTCCATGTGAGCTTCTGGCTTTTGCAGATATCCATTCTGACATCAGTAGAGCCTCCTGCATGACCAAGAAGAAGGAAGGAGCCCATCTCCCCACATTCTTCATGGTCACTCTGTTATCTCTTCTCATGTCATCATAGAGTGCCCACAATGGCTAGGATCTTACATTGAGATCTGGGGCCATCTGGAAGAAACAACAGTGGCAATACACAATCCATCCCCCTTTCTCTGTGATAATGAACTCAGAGAAAAGGGAATGGGAGCAGCGTCCCATGTAGACAGCGGATTGGTTTTGCTGTCAACACAGTTCTGAAGGTGCAGGGTTACTCAAAATTACAGGCACACTTTGGACCCTCTCTCCCCTATTTTTTCATGACCTGGGAGACAGCCAGGGGTGAACTTTGGGCGAATATGGGTTATATTGACAATGTAGATGAGCTCCAAACCCCAAAATAAATTCAGAGTTTCATAAACATGAGAGCTACCAGATGCCACTGCAGCTCATAGAATCATAGTTCACCTGGCATCTTATAGAAGGAGGATTTGAAGGAAGAATGCAAAAAAAAATGTTCTGACAATCCCACATCAATCTGGTAACATAATATAGTACCTCTTTATGAACAGACATGTAGACTTGATGTTCACTGTTCCATTAATCCCGGCTCAAGTTTCTCATCCACTATCAAATCTCCTATTGTGGTTTATAAACTGTTTTTCCTGTTGGCTAAAAGTCAAGCCAGAGGTACCTGGCTACTCCATTTCCTCCTGAGTGCACTCCCTTGTGCTCTCACGTTGTACTTTTGTACAGTGTGAGAACTTCTAGCTTGTAGGTAAGGAAGAAATACATTCTATCTAGGGAGGACTGTGTTTATGTGTGGAATAGATGAAAAAAAGGAACTAACAACATTATTTGCAGGAAGAACTTGGATCCCAGAAAGATACTACAAAACTGGCATTGATTTAATATAAATTAATGAAGTTATTGAAAGTGGGTGCTCATAAAAAGCATAAAACATTTGCAGTACTGCCTTCCTTGGTGATGGAACTAATAAACATCATCCCATGGCAGTTATAGAATAGTTTTCAGGGTCTTGGAATCAAATTTAGAAGATGGTGCTAGAGGCAGGAGTTGTCTTGGCCTCTAAATTAAGGCCATAAAGCCTTAAGGCATCAAGTCTGTAGATACCAAAAAAATCTTCACAGCCCCCCCCCCCCAAAAAAAAAAAAATGTTAGGCATGGTGAGGTCAAGGAATTTGTTGGAAATATATCCAGGTAGGAAAACCTGTGCCTTCAAAATTAAAATGTTAGCTGTAAGATGTTCCAAATTTTATGGTGATTGCTGATTTATGGTTCCTTAATAATGCATTCAGATTGGTGTCAGAGATATAATTATTTGTTATTTTCTTTTTGACAGAAAGGGCAAGTAGTTGTACCATTTTTTGTCTTGCTGCAAGGAAGTCTTTGGACTTGTTGCACATTCTTAACCAGAGAGCTTCAGAAATTCAACAAGCTAAAGACCCAAGGATTCCATAGAATGCAACCATGGGGATTTAAGTGGAATTACAGTGTTATCGCAATGTAGTATGAAAGGTCCATTGATGGATTTCTTATGAGGACCCTTTCAATTAAAGTTATAGCACTATGATCCCAATTTGGCTGTAAGATAGTGCTTCTCAACCTGTGGGTCCCCAGGTGTTTTGGCCTACATCTCCCAGAAATCCCAGCCAGTTTACCAGCTGTTAGGATTTCTGGAAGTTGAAGGCCAAAACATCTGGGGAACCACTGCTATAAGGGCTCCAAATCCTAGGAATTGTTGGATTGGGGAGGGGGTGGGCTGGGTGGACTATTTAGAATTCATGAACCAGCAATAGTTAGTGTAGTGGATTGAGCACGTAATTATGACTTGAATACTAGCGTTTGTACAATCATATTGTTGGAAGACTCATCCAATCTATTCCATCCAACATCTTTTTATGATGCAGGAATACACAATCCAAGCATGCCCAACATATGGCCATACAGCATCTGTTTAAAAACCTTCAAGGAAGGAGACTTAACCTGACTCCAAGGCAGAATATTTCAATCTCAAATAGTTCTTACTGTCAGGAAGTTCTTTCTTATTTTTTATTGGAATCTCTTTTCCTACAGTTTGGATCCATTGCCCTGTATCCTAAGGTACATCTCCATTGACCAAATAATGTAGGACAAAAGCAACTGGGGTAGAAGTGAAGTTAATGTGCACCCAATCACACATCAAGCACAGGAACTGGGATGAGGACTGGCCAATACTGATATGCAGTAGAGATGTCAGCTGCAATAGGCATCAGGATTCCAGGATTCTGCAGCTTCACAGCTATGGTGGATGCATGTATTTTATTCCAGAGCACTCTATTCCAATCTACAGGTGTGAGTCATCGGAGCACCTACCCCTTCATCAGTTTCACCAAGCAATCTGGTTTACGCGTATGTGCACTGAAGCACCTTAAGCAGCTTATTTTGCAATAGCCCACAATTTTGCTCATTCCAGTTTAGGAAAGAGATTCCACCTAAACATTAGAAATAACTTGCAGAAAATCAGAGTTGTTTGACAGTGGAACATGCTACTTTGGAGTATGGTGGAATCTCTTTCTCTGGAAGGTCTAAACAAAGGCTGGATGGCTATCTGCTTTGTAAGGGTGTTCTTGCATCATGAGATATTGAACTTTGTAATGCTTTGTAAGGATGTTCTTGCATCATGAGATATTGAACTTTGTAATGCTTTGTAAGGATGTTCTTGCATCATGAGATATTGAACTGGGTGGTCCTTATGGTCTCTTCCAACTCTAGGATTCTAAGAGTCTATGACTAGAAGTGGCAAAAACATGGAGGAGGTGAAATGTGTGTTGCCTCAGAAGAGGGAATGAATTCCCAGGCTATCTTAACAATAACCCCAGAATCAGCTTGAACATTCACAATCTGGAGCTGATCTGGGGCATATGTATAATGCGCTAAACTGTTCAGTGTAGATGAGCTTTAAATAATTTGGATATGCTTCTTTTTATTTAGGCCAGCCTTTGTCTGTAGAGGAGGCTTTGGACTACTATAATTTTCTACTGTGAATATCCCAATTTTTTTTCCTGGTGGCAAAAGCATAACTGGAAACAATAAATCTCCCAGATTTAGGAAAGGGTGATCTGAAACATGGGGGAGTCCAATAAGGAAATCATTTCTTGCTTCCACACTAGATGTTTCCAGAATATAGAAGGACCAAAGAAACCTTTCCCCCAAAATCATTTTATTTTGCCATATCGGTCAGTTTTATTCTTGCTATCTAACTTTCATTGTTGCCAATCATTCCCAATTTATAACTCAATACTTCTTCTCCATCCTACTCTCTGTTTTTGTTCTTTATTTCTGGATGTATTTGCTCCACTCAACAGAAGCAGCAAACAATAATTCTTACTTATTTTTAAGAATTCTGAATTTTGACTTGTCCATCATGATAAGCAGAAAAGAAGGCAGTGCAACCATTCAATAAAAAAGAAACCAATAGAGAGTGCATGGAGTTATCTATAGTCGTGCAGTTGGTAATAAAAAACTCTAGCAATGTCTTCATTTTCACGCAACAGAAAGTAGGTGCCATTTTGTTTCCAGCCCTTTCTTTTATTCTCTTGCATTCCATAATCTTTTTTGACATCAGCGAGAATTATTAGTTGTGCTCACCCGTGCCACGCATCTTGGTTACCTCTAATTGAAATGGAGGTGATCTTGAGTGGCAAAATTGGTTAAGAAACTCTTTCAAGTGCCTCGTTTGTATAATTTATCAGGGGAATCAAACGCTTCTGAGTTTGGATCATTTAGTTCTCAGGAGCTTTTAATCTCTGATCATATCAGAAGGTGGGACAGGACTCGATCGTAGAAGAACTTGATGATAACTTAGAAATTTATTTACTGTGTCAAATGCTGATGTTGCCAGAAGAGCAGTTTGAGGTGAGAATTACCTTTCACAGAAAATTAACTACAGGAAGCTACTTAATTTGAAGGAAATGCAGACCTTATAACTTTTTTTCTCAATAAATTCCTGCCATGGATTGGAACATATTTCTACTCTCTCAAGCTTAAACAAATTCTTTCATCAAGCACAAGAGTTAAAGGAGAGCTATCTTTTAAAAAGGGAACATTAAAACCTATCTGATTGAAGAGGGAGAATTGATCTGATTCAACCTATCCAGGGCGCTTCTCCAAACACAACCTGAGTTCAAATATACTTAAATATACTTAACATGGGCAAATCGGGCTTGAATTTTGCACAGAATTATGCAAAAACAGACATTTCAAAATTGACCCTCCCCCCTTCCAAAAAGCAAAACACACAATTTGGATAAGCAAAAATGTAACCTGTATTGTGAAGTGCTATCACCCCATCAAAAAAACTTACTCTCCCTCAAATGTCAGCATCCCCTTTTGAGGTTCGCTTCTCTTCAGGGACTTGTTTACACTGGTCAGTTATTTTGGAGTCAGTCCAGAGCAGGATTGTTTCAGCCTAGATAGAACATTTAGACTCTATTGTCTGTAGTGTGGAGCATGCCAATACTGCCAAGGCCTATATGCGCTAATGATTATATGTATGTTGCTTTTATATTTGTGTATTGTCGTTTATATATGGCACTTGGCATTCTTTTGTGAGATACCCTGAGTCCCTTTGGGGAAATGGTGGCGGGGTACAAATAAAGGATGATGATGATGATGATGATGATGATGATGATGATGATGATGATGATGATGATAAGGCCTATGGGTCCAGTACAGAGTGGAAATTGAGCCACGGACATTGAAGGTTTTCTATAAGTCCCATTTCCAACCCAAGACAGCAATGGGATAGTTGACCATCCCACTGAACATGTTTGAAATAATATGTTTACTGTTCAGCTCAGGCATACTCCATTTTGAAATTAAATGGAGGATTTTTCTACCTCCATCACACACTAGGAGTTATTTAGGAGTTCTCAGTTGATTTGCCATCATATTGTAGGGAATTGTTCCTGGCCACTGTCCCTCCCCCATTTTCTTTGTGAAAAGAAACACCTCCTCTCCTGGACTATAATTTTTGTTCCTGGGTTATAAATGTCATTTCCGAATTGGTTCTATCATAAACACATGGTAAAGGTTTATTAAACTGCAAAAACTTTGTCTTGGCAGGAGGGACATCCTGCTATAGCACATTTTGCTCTAGTTTCTCAATGACTGTCAGGACCCAGGCTGCAGAGCACCAATAACCTTACACAGAGGCCAGTCTCTATCTAATATCTTTATTTATGAAATATATAAAATCAATAAAAACAAGTGAAGAATATAGTTCAGAAGCAGACCTTTCAGATAAGGTCAAATATAGTCCAGAAATGTATTGTCCAATATAAGATATTAGAGTTCAAAGTTTTAATCCACTTGACCGAAACACACACTTTGCCAAGCAATAGTGTGGGGAAATAACAGAGTCTTAATAGTCCAATGAAGCTTGACAACAAGGCTGGAAATAAACTTGATTCTCGACTAGATCTGTGACTGGAGGCAAGACGAACATGAAGCATGAAACAGAGTCCGTGGTAAATCCGTGAGACAAGGCAAGGCTTGAAGCTTGATCCGGGAAGCAAGGAACTGGGATTACGAAGTCCACACACGATCTCTCTCCTCAAGCTGATCAATTGACTCCGCAAAGTATCCCTTGCGTCAAACACCTATATTGGGTCTCGTTTTCCCGCCAACAGAACTCTTTCCCTAGAGAACGAGAAGCGAAACCCAACTCTGTCCAGATGCATGACTCCTTAGAATTTCCCAAGGGAAGCAGACCTAATCAGCCATTTGTTTGGCAGCGATTCTCAGGCTTCTGCGATTAGCCTCCCTGGCTCCCCTATCTTTAGCATAATTTTCCCTCCTGGAAAACGGGGGGGAGTTCTGCCCAAGGCCTGTTTGGCTGAATTCTGTTTGGCAAACGTCAACATCCTGCAGGTGAAGAGGCTGAACCGGCGAAAATCCCATGTTTTCCTCTTCGTCTGCCACAATAGTACTAGGAACAGGACTACAAGGCCCATGAGTCTCTCTCTCCTTCCCCGTGTTGGAAGAAGGAAGGAAGAAGGGAGGAGAAGGTAACACATGGCTCAGACAACACAGAGAAGGAAGGAAGGAAGGAAGGAAGGAAGGAAGGAAGGAAGGAAGGAAGGAAGGAAGGAAGGAAGGAAGGAAGGAAGGCCTCCAGAAAGTTCATGAGACAGAAAGGAACAAAACATACTGCCAGTCTTCCCTCCTCCGTAAGCAAAAAGTAATGATGGAGCTATTTCTCATAGGGGCATTTCACCTCCTCCCACAAATTGTGTAACCATATCATTTTAAAGCTGTCAATGACAAATACCATCACATGACAGAATTGACCATTTTGCCCATTTCTGTACAGATAATTTGCAAAAAAAGGTCACTTACCAACCAGCTTGGAAAGCATCTGAATATATAACCCTATGCAACCCTTTTTAAATGCTAAGATATTCTCTACCCTACACTTGAAGCCTATGTCATGTGATGGACACAGTAGGTTGCCATTTCCTAAGTGGGTGGCTCAGTAGTATTTAATGAATGCAATGAAGTGCAGTGTCTACATAGTCCAGCCAAGCTGAAACTGATTCAGCCTGACTCTATTGTCATCTTACATTCTCTGTCATTGTTGTTGTAGCTGTAAACTTGCAGAGTTCTAGAAAAGTTACTGGCCATTGGGAGTGTCCCATGCTTCCATTACTATAGGTGCCCGCATGACCAGGGGAGAGGAAGGTGTGCTTACAGCACTGGGAAGCAAGTGCAGGGGGGTGAGGATGGCAATGCCAGCCTATGGAGACAGTGGGCTGGTTCTCATACTTTTCACACTCCATCCTGATTATTCAAAAATTCAAAATGTTTGGTCATTAGGATCAACCATAGCTAGAAGATAATTCGGTGTTGCTGTTTGCCTACAACACAGGTACTCATTTGTTTTACTTAACAGGACATTCTCTACCTGGAATCATATAGGGACTACTAAACTAACAATTCTGTGACCTTATTCACCAGGAAGTGCAGACAATGCCTCTGTGATTTGTTGCTGAATAATACATTGTCTGTGATATTTTTATCTGCAATGGGTTATTTCACAAGTACAGTCAATTCCAGTTACTGGATCAAACTAAGCTCTAGCATTTAGTTTCCGATAGTGGTTAGACAGCTGCCGCTGGAAGCTTACAAGCAGAACATGAAAGTGATTACCATCCCATGCTGTTTGTTCTCAGCATCTGGTTCTCAGATATAGATTGACTCTGAACATGTGGGATCCATTCAGTGATCACAGCTAATATACAATGATAGGCCTCCCTAAATTTGTCTTGTAAAATATATTTATATAATCTCCATTCCACATACGACCTGACCAGAAGCCTTTTACATATTTATGTATAGACTGTAGAATATTTTATTAACAATCTAGGCCAATTTTGTTTTACTTCCAAAAAGTATTTTTGTCCTTAATCTGATCTAATCTATGGTTCTTCCTTAACCTACATCAGTGGTTCCCAAACTTGGGCTCTCTAGGTGTCTTGGACCTCAAGTCCCAGCCATTTTGGCCAACTTTCAGGAATTCTGGGAGATGAAATCAAGAACATCAGGAGTACCAAAGTTTGAAAGTCACCAATCTAGGTAAATCCCTACACCCTTGTATTGTTTCTAAGATTTGTTGTTGTTGTCGTCTTTTCTTTTAGGGAAGAAAAAGTTTGAAAAAATGAGTTAATGGCCTCTTTATTGGACAAGGGCAAACAAATTGAAATTGAATCCAAACAAGACGGAGGTCCTCCTGGTCAGTCATAAGGCCAAAACAGGGTTACAGCCTGTGTTGGACAGGATTACACTCCCCCTGAAGACATAGGTTCTTAGCTTGGGAATTCTCCTGGACTCATTGCTGAGCCTGGAACCTCAGGTTTTGGTGGTGACCAAGGGAGCTTTTGCACAAATAAAACTTGTATACCAGTTGTGCCCATACCTTGGGAAGTCAGACTTGACCACAGTAGTTCATGCTCTTGTTACATCTCGTATAGACTACTGCAACACGCTCTATGTGGGGTTGCCTTTAAAGATGGCCCGGAAGCTTCAATTAGTCCAACGGGCGGCAGACAGATTTCTAACTGGAACAGTGTACAGGGAGCAAACTACTCTGTAACGTCAGCTGCCAGTGTTATGATTCCTCTTCTTCAGAAAAAGAAGGGGAGCAGGAAAGTGTTCATGAATCTGAGGGTGAGTTGGAATCTGAGGAGGAGATTTTGCAAGTACCCACATTTCAGGAGAGGCGAAAGGAAACAGAGCAGAGATGTCGTTCAGCTAGAATAGCTGCCAGAAATGCAGCTGAGTAATTGGGAACTGCCCTGGCAGCTGTGAGGGGACTCAGGACTATAAATCAGAAGCAGGTGCAGCCAGTTTTTGCTGATAACAAAATGACTCTAATGCCTAAGCCTTCGCTCCCCTTGTGCCTGCTTCGAATCTGCATCTGGGAAACTGCTCCTAAGGATTTATTGCTGTTTCTTTGTCTGAAGTAAGACTGCTATTTGATTTGGGAATTTATCAGAGACTAAGAACTGTGTTTGCCCTAAGACTTCCTTGCTTTCTTTTGCATCATTCCACTGAGTGTGCTGTACTTTAGGTTTTGCTGAAGTAAAGCATTTACTTACCACATTTCATTTACTTACCACATTGTTTTAAGGCTGTTTTTGAAAGACAAAACAGGACAGCCAGCCTGCTACCGAGCCCAATTAAAAGTGCTAGTCTTGATTTATAAAGCCCTATACATTTCTGGTCCAATTTACCTGGCTGAACAGATCTCCATCTATGAGCCTATAAAAGCTTTAAGATTGACTGGGGGTGCCCTGTTCTCGGTCCCATCTTCTTCACAAGTGCAACTAGTTGGGAAGAGAGACAGGGCCTTCTCAGTGGTGGCCCTTCAACTGTGGAACTCCATCCCTGACAACATCAGACAGGCCCCTAAAAACCCTTCTGGTTTTTAGAAAAAAAAAGCCTTTAAAGCTGGCTCTTCTCGCAGGCATTTGGTGAATAGAAAACTACGAAATGGGACTATAACAGCTTGAATAAAGAACTGTGGATTTTGGAAAACGATTTGGTTATGAGATCACGACTCTGCATTTTTTTTAGTTTTAATCTGTTTAATTGATTGATATATTTTTTAATTTCTCATGTTTTAGATTGTTGATTTTGTTGAGATACATTTTAATGTTTATAAGCCACTTTGAGTCTCCTTTGGGGTGTAGAAAAGCAGGATAGAAATGAAGTAAATAAATAAATAAAAGTTGAAGACGGGCCTCTCTTGGGTGCAAAACAGATTTATTCAAATATGGTGAAACGACCATATATTTCCTAGAAACAGCAGATATTTTGAGTTAAAAACAATCATTTAACTTTTTAAATCTATCTATCATCTATCTATCTGTCATAGACAGAACGCCACCAAATAGAGTACAACACAGTTTATTGAGGTTACAGAACTAAAAAATGCCCGTAGGAAACAAAGGACTAGGCAAACACTTGTCTTCAGTGTGAAAAGTAACAGAAACAGCTTCGTTTGAATTAAAACGGTTCGAAAGAATAAACCGGATTAAACAGGAGTTTAATCCGGATTAAATCAAAAGTGCTTACTTCAGCCTGGCAATTTAAACAAACAAAAGTTGGTAAACAGAGGTCAAAATGAACACAAAAAACTGGCAGCAGATTCCTCTCTGCTACTCAAAAGCTACAGATGAGTAACTCACGCTGTTTACTCTTCCGTGCAACGAGCGAAATCCAGGTCCAGGCACATCAATCAGGGTAACGGCGGTCAGCAGGGTCCCAATCCGGTCCAAGGTCGAAAGCCAAGCGCAGACGTCTAAAGTTCCACAAGTTCCACCGATAGCCACAGAAGGGATAGTCCAAGGTCGTAGTCAGTCAGTCAGTCCAGCGTCAATCCAGAGTAGGTAATTAATGTCCGTCAAAAAGACGACGGAGGTCCAAGCTATCAAGATTAAACACAAGTTGCACAGAAAAACCCCACACAGTTCCTCCCGCCGTCTATGCCCAGTGTCCTTGGTAACTTACGTATCCAGCAACGAATCACACCCGTCTTCAGGAAGTTCCCCAACAAGAGCCCAAGCGTTCGTCCAGATTACCTTGCCCAACGCAATTAGCCATTGATCCTAAACCCCATTTTATCCCAGTTCATAACTCCTCATCGCTGTCAGCTGCTATCCTAATTCCAGGTGCCTCATCATCATCATCCTCATCAGAACTAAAACACCTTTGACTACGCCCCACAGCATCCCCAGCTGTGGATCCCGCTCCATCCCTCCAGCCCGTCCATGGGTCTGATCCTGCAACCCGCCAATCGTCTCCCATACTATCATTGCCGGTGACACCCAAATCCTCCCTTACACGAGTCCACTCCATGTCATCCTCCTCTGAGCTAACCATCTCTTCCTCCATTCGCTCGGTAAAACCCTCAAATCAGTCTTCATCTGTTGGTTCTGCAAATAAGTCCCGGAGCCGTTTCCTTTCGCGCTCCTCAAAAGAGTCTTACGACCCCGTCTCCTAGTATCGGAGCCAGAAGGCTCAACCATAACACTATCTATCTATCTATCTATCTATCTATCTATCTATCTATCTATCTATGAAATTATTTTCTCTGCTGGTGGGAGGAGAAAGAAGAGGGTGAAATCCTGCCCTTCTTAGACAGATCAGACAAGATCAAACTGCTGCTGTCGGTTTTCCTAGCTTGAGTGTTCTTCCTCAATAATAACTTTTGGCATTTTAACCATATTTGATGCTGCTTGGCTACTTGTGCCCTGGTTTTCATCTGTGAAAGGTTGGAGGGATCCAAAAGCCATCAGATTCCATGTTCTCTTCGAAACTAAGCAAGATCAGCTCTGATTAGTACTGTACTTAGACTGAAGACAGCCAATGAATACATGTTGTTGTAGTCCAGTGGTTCTCAACCTGTGAGTCCCCAGGTATTTTGGCCCACAACTCCCAGAAATCCAAGCCAGTTTCCTAGCTGTTAGGATTTCTGGGAGTTGAAGGCCAAAACATCTGGGGACTCACAGGTTGAGAACCACTGTTGTAGTATGTATTTCAGGGTAACAAACTGCCCCTACCAGCTCTGAGTATTCCTCACCAGATAAAATAAGTTAATAGGTGACCTGAAGGCACATGCATACCCATGCAGTAAAAATGTTGTCGATGTTCAAGCATTGTATAGTATAGATACAATTGTTCAACATCAATAGTTATCTGGAGATCATGGAATATCACAGCCAAGGTGAATAGATGCAGTAAGCAAGGTGAACCAGTGAGATGAGCTGGTTTTACTTGAGTTCCCAAAGAAGCAACTGAGTCATATTGCAAAGACTTTTATACAAACATTCTCGCTCTGAGTGTATATGTGTGTACATTTGGCAGATTGTTCTTTTTACACAGGCAGCTATAATGGAATCTGTTATTAAGGGGAGAAAATAGCATTGCAAATCACAACTGAATATAGGGATATACAGCATCTTTTTTAAAAGAAAGAAAGAAAGTGGAGCGGGGAAACAAGAATGGTAGTATTAGAAAGCTGAAACTGTTTGCCTTTTGTATTTTACATCTTTCAAAAATAGCTATCTAAAGGAACAATTTGGCTGTATCCAAGTAATGGGTTGACAGCAACTGCTCTTTTTTGTTTGTTTTTTTAACAGAGAGATGTGTGTCTCTCTCTGTGTGCCTTGGTGTGTGTGTGGAGATGATGTTTGCTCGCCAGAATAACTACTTTTTGGGAATTTGACACACTGTGTGAGCACAGCTTAAACATTTCCAATCTAACTTTACAGTGTGAAAAGAAGGAAAAGAAAGGAAGAAAAGAAATAAACCAATAACAGAAAAACACAGATTACTCTTAGAAATGATACCGCAAATAACTGGGGGGAAAAGACATCTTCTTCATGGTAAGTTTCACAAAGTAATTCCATGGCAGACAAACCAAGGTAAATATTTACTGTAAGTTTCCTTTGAACCTGCAGGAGTCTGCAATTCACACTGCCTGCTATCCTTAATACTTATCTTAGTCCTTTGTAGATTAGTTTCATGACCGTTATTTGCGGAAGGGTATATTATTTGTCAACTCCATTGCTGAAGACCTGTGTTCAGACTTGGCAGAAAGAGGGAACAAAAACTGAGCACTGAAAAGAAAGAAGGGGATTAAAAGGACTTCTGCTCCTCTGATAGTTACCAACTTGTGATGAGTTCAGTTGTCCTACAACTGAGACTTCTGTGGATGAAAAGCTTTTGTTTCCTTTGAGGCAGTCAACTTGCATGTGGGTTTTTTTTAAGGGTGGGATATTCAGTTTTTAACCCTTCATGCATTGATATATCTCTTAATATATACAACCATACTGTCGCACCTCAGAGTAGTTCACCTTGCTATAGACACTCAGTCAGACACAGAAGACAGTCTTTTGAAGTTTTATTGAGCAAAAGCAAATATATAAATCAAAGCAAGCAGTTGAAAGGTTTTTCAAAGTTGCAGTAATAGAGTCAATAGGAATCCAAATAGTTCATAGGTCATGAAAATCCATTAGTCCATAAACCATAGCAATCTAATAATAATAATAATAATAATAATAATAATAATAATAATAATAAATTTATTCTTATATCCCGCCCCATCTCCCCGAGGGGACTCGGGGCGGCTCACAACAATAATAAAAACAGTGACAAATTACACATTGTAAAATCAAACATGAAAAGCAGTCATACAATCAATACATACATCACATGTTAAAAACAAGGAGATAAAACAGTTCTAGGCCGAAATAGAGGGCTTCTGTAGCTTCGTGGCAGAAGTACTCAGCGAGGTATCAATAATCATGGTAGAACACTCTCTAATTAAATTAAATGGACAGACAAGTCAACCCCCAAAAATTAATCCATAATCCATAAGGCAAGGCAGTAGATCCCAAAAACAAGGCCCAAAGGTACAAAGATCCAGGAAAACTTTTCCTAAGCATGAAACAAGAACATCCACACAGATGAAGGGAGGATTTGCTTTGACAACGAGCTATCTGCAAACACACACTTTTAAAAGCACCTGAGAAAGGCATTTCTTTTCCCAGAACTGGCCTCTTTCTTTCCCGCTAGCCACTCACTCCTATGGACCTGAAAACCTCTCCATAACAGAGGGTCAGCCCTAGATAATTCAAGGTCTTCGTTATCTTGCACCTGGACCGGGACTTGAGAACTCTCTCGCTTAATTCCCATGGGAATGTCATCCTGGCTGTTATCTATGGCTTCTGGGGTCAACAGTTCATTCTGCTCAAACTGCAATTCTCCAGCCTCTGATTCAGCCTGCATTCCCATGCCATCATCTTCTGGCTCAACTGGCTCTTGTATCTGAAACCCAGAATCCCCTTCTTCATCCTGACTCTGGCTATACTGTGCCTGAGTCACAACACATACTTTCCAACTGTCCCAATTTTGCAGTATTGTCCTATTGTTCCAGCTGGTTTAAAAATGTCCCAGTTTCTCTCTTTTCCTCCCACTGTCTTCTTTTGTCCTCAACTTACTTTATTTTATGCAAACTGAGTTCAAAGTTAAAAAAAACATGTCCCAAATGAACTCAGTGCAGGGGAGGGCAAAGACCTGTGCTTTCCAGTAAGCACAGACACAGAAGAAGCTAACTTCTGTGGCGCCTCTAGTTTGTATGCTCTTCAGTATACTTGGATGTTGTTTAGACACATCTGCCCCAGTGTTCACTTTTAAAAAGTGGGAAAACATTAAAAAAAACCTAGATAACATGTCAAATTGTACTATATTACTTTTACTCTCTATATATTAAATGTCTATGTTTACAGCATTTCTTTATCTTCAAGGACATTTGGTGGGGTCAGCTTGCTTCAGCAATCCCAAGTGATACAGCTTCTATACAAGCTGACCTCTTGAATGAATATTGCTGTACAAATGGAGGAATACAGAGACCAGACAACTAAGGGCAACTTTATTAGCTTTTATGTATTTAATTGTTTTTAGTGATAAGCAAATTTAAATGGGCGGGAGCAATTTTGTGTGGGAACAGCTGAAGCAATTGATCTCCCCAGACCAGAGCCTGCAGTCTCCCTTGAGTGAAACAGCATAGCCATGAAATGAATCCCTGAAACTTAGGATTGCTCTCAGGTCCAACTAATATACTGGAAGGGTGTAAGCCCCCAAGTGAGGGCAAAAAGCAAGAGGCCAGTCCCAAGAACAGGAGATTTTTCCCTTTTTGTTTAGGAGTGTGTTTACATAGGCAAGTAAACTTGGATTCAACATGAATCCACTGTTACTTGTCCCTAAACCATATATTGACTTAACAGGTTTGGAGGAAAGTCAACAGATACTCTGGAGTTTGCTGGAAACTCTGGGATATCCCATGACTTGGGGGGAGTCTAGACAATGGGATCTGTACTGCTGTGGTGCCATTGCACTGCTGGACAATGGCACCACACTGCTCCCCACTGGACACAGAGATTGCCCATCTCCTTCTTGTTGATCACAATTTATTTATTTATTTATTTATTGATTGATTGCATTTATATCCTGTTCTTCTCACCCCGGAGGGGACTCAGAGTAGCCAGTTGTTTCTACTGAGGTCAGAATGGGTCATTTGTGATGGCTAGAATCTTGGATAGACATCTGTGGCTGCCTGGGAAAACCAGTGGCAACACTAAAAGTAAAATCTAGCAGGGTTGACATGGTCTTGACATGGCAGGAGCAGATTAGGCCAGGTACATTGAAACCCTGATGTCAACTCACTTTGACACAGATTACTTCTTCCATTTTCATCCTTCCATCTTTTTGGACATTAATACTTCGACATGAAGGAAGACATAATCCAAGCACTCTCCATAGATGGCCACCCAGTATCTGGAGTTGTTGTATGTTTTCTGGGCTATATGGCCATGTTCCAGAAGTATTCTCTCCTGATGTTTTGCCCACATCTATGGCAGGCATCCTCAGAGGTACCTCACACCCTCTGAGGATGCCTGCCATAGATGTGGGCAAAACATCAGGAGAGAATACTTCTGGAACATGGCCATACAGTCTGGAAAACATACAACAACCCTGCGATCCCAGCCATGAAAGCCTTCGACAACACATCCAGTATCTCTTTAAAAACCTGCATAGAATGAAATTCAACCATTCTGCAAGGCAGCATCTTCCACTGTCAATGAGCATTTCCTATCAGGAAGTTCTCCCTAATGTTTAGGTGGCATGTCTGAATACATTGCTCTATGTCCTAGTTTCGGGAGCAGCAGAAAACAGCAGAAATATCCAGTCCAGCTTCCTGCCTCGGTGTTCTATATGATATTTCATCCATTATTATTATTCCATTATAGAACAAATATAACTATCTAACATATTTCAGATTTTTCTGAACCATCTAGCACATTTCATGGAGACCAAAAGGCACTGAAATATGTATTTAGACATGTCATTTGAGTGAAAAATGTATTTTATAGAGGAAAATGCCCATATAACTATCCAGATAAGTATTCATATTAAAAGTATTCAAATAACTATTTGAATATGCATCTTGGTTCACCTCCCTCCCCCCAAAAAACCCATACAGATTAATGAATAAGCTAATCAGAACTGAATGGACCCTTGGGTAAGAACATATACAAACAACATGGGCTGGAATTAGACATATTTGTCCTCTATCATATTACCTTCAACAGTCTCGGGGGGAAAGGGGAAAAAAAAGGTAATCTGTCTTCAGTATGGCTCAGAGCTTAATTCTTTTCATGCCTCAGTACTGTCACCTATAAAATGGGGATAAATGGCTGCTTACATGCTACATTGGTCCAGGGACTGCGCCACTTCTTCTGATACCATGAGGGCATATGTGGAACAAATAGATAATAATAGGAATTAACATTTCAAATGCCTCTCAGATCTGTCGCTCAAAGGGGCTGTATAAATGCCAAGCATTATTAATGCCACGACTGCCTCATATGGGAGCCATGAGGATTAATTAGTTAATGTTTGCACAGTGGCTTTGAAAATGAAAAGCATAATCTTGCGAGTACTGAATGTTGCTGATTATTTATTATCCTGAAAGATATATAAGGCCCCTCTTGAGTTACTTTTGTTCTGCTCCGGTAGAGCACAGTGGACTGACTTCAAGCTGCTCCTCAAGATAAGGGAGGAGACCTCGGAGTGAAAGGTTCGCTTGGCGCCTTCCTGCCCAAACACATGGCTTCTGGTCTAGAATAATGCTGACATTGAAAGTTGGCTTATAAGGTTGAGGGGCCTCTATCCGAAATGTTCAGGACCAGAAGTCTTTTGGATTTTTGGTTTTGGAATAGCTGCAGTTGCACATATGCCCATAATGAGATATCTTGGAGAGGGGATCCAAGTCTAAACATAGAACGAATATAATATCGGATACACATAGCCTAAAGGTAATTTCATACTGTATTTGTAATAATTTTGTGCCTCATTCTTGTGAAAAAACCAATCTATTGGATAAGAACATCAAAGGGACAACAAGATGGAGATAAGTTTTTCAGTTTAGTATCTATTTGTTATACATACAAGATTTGAAACCACATGCTGTACATACTCGAGTATAAGCCAACCTGAATATAAGCCGAGGCACCTAATTTTACCACAAAAAACTGAAAAAACATTGATTCCAGTATAAACCGAGGGTTGTAAATATCAGAAATAAAAATAGATACCAATAAAATTACATTAATTGAGGCATCAGTAGGTTAAATGTTTTTGAATATTTACATAAAGATCAAATTTAAGATAAGACTGTCCAACTCTGATCAAATCATTATTCTCATCTTCTTCAATGTCAATGTGCTTATGTATCCTTTTAATAATAATAGAGTAAAATAATACATGTAATAATAATAATAATAATAATAATAATAATAATAATAATAATAATAATAAATACAGGAAAATAATACAAATATTATTTATTTATTTATTTACAGTATTTATATTCCGCCCTTCTCACTCCAAAGGGGACTCAGGGTGGATCACATTATACACACATAGGGCAAACATTCAATGCCCATAAACACATCAAACAGAGACCGAGACAGACAGACGCAGAGGCAATTTAACCTTCTTCTGAGGGGATGTTCGATTCTGGCCACAGGGGGGAGCAGCTGCTTCATCATCCACTGACGGCACTTCCTCATTCCAGGTCGTAAATTAGTTAAACTTAAAGTAATAATAAATAGAGTAAAATAATCAATCTTTTGACCCAAATCGGGATTTTAATATTATTGTGTATATTGACTTTTATGACTGTTTTTAATCATGTTGAAGTTTTACTGCTCGGTTTAATGTTTTATCTGATTTGTGCTGTCGTGTCTGGGCATGGCCCCATGTAAGCCGCCCCGAGTCCCTCCGGGGAGATGGGGTGGGATATAAGAATAAAATTATTATTATTATTATTATTATTATTATTATTATTATTATTATTATTGTTATTATTATTACTATTAATCAATGCAATAATAATAATAATAATAATAATATCAGAGTGAAATAATAAATGTATGAATAATAATAATAAAAATAGAGTAAAATAAATGTAATAGTAGCAACAATAATAGAAAAAAATAATAAATGTAATAATACCAATAATAATAGAGAAAAGTAATAAATGTACCATATATTCTCGAGTATAAGCTGACCCAAATATAAGCCAACCAGGACCTTCACCCGAGTATAAGCCGAGGGGGGCTTTTTCAGTCTTAAAAAAGGGCTGAAAAACTAGGCTTATACTCGAGTATATACAGTAATTTCAATCTTGGATACACCGTTCAAGATTTTGTCACGATATATATTAAATAGAGAATGGACATACAAATAACATCTTTCAACCTGCTGCTATTGAACTGACATATAGATCTTGCAACTGAGTTTAATTTTAATTGTTAATTTCTTTTGTATTTTGTTTCTATGTTTTCCCCCTTTTCTACATAATTATACCCAATGAGATTATTTCCAAAAATTTTAATGAAAAAAAGAAAAGAAATTCTGCATGAGTGATTTTCGATCTGTAATTATTTTTTCCCCCATCATATTTTCAAATATTAAGAAATATTCTATTCATCTTTACTTGCAATATGAATTATTTCTTCATTTTGGGGTTCAAAATAAGTGCATCGCGAGACGCAATGTCAAAGACAGAACGCCACAAGATAAAAGATAACAAAGTTTATTGGAGTTACAGAACCAAAAATGCCCGTAAAAGACAAGGGCTAGGCAAACACTGGCCTTAAAAGTAAAAAGAGACAAGAAAAACGTTCAAAAGATAAACCGGATTAAACCGGAGTTTAATCCGGGTTAAATCAAAACAGCTTGCTTCAGCCTGGGAATAAACAAACAGAAGCTGGTGAACAAAAGTTCAAAGGAATGCAACTAATTGGCAGCAGATGCTTCTCTGCTGCCAAGAGCTATGTTTGAGTAACTTAGAGGTTACTCCTCCACACAGCAGGCAATTTTCCGATACAAACACAGCAGACGAGGGCAGAAGCAGTCAGCGAAGTCCCAATTCGTTCCGAAGGTCATAAGGCAGATGCAGACGTTTGTAGTTCACCAGTTCCAACGATAGACACAGGTAGGAGAATCCGAGGCCGTAGTCAGTCAGTCCGTAAGTCCAGAGAAAGCAGATGGCATCTGTCAAGAAGACGACGGAAGGTCAAAGCTATTAAGATTAAGCAGAGGTTGCACAACAAAACCCCACACAATTCCTCCCGCCGTCTGAGCCCAATGTCCAGGATAACTTACGTAGTCAGCAAACGAATCACACCCGTCTTCAGGAAAACTTCCCACACAGATCCCAAGCGTTCGTCCAGATTACCTTGCCCAATGCAATTTGCTATTGCTCCCAAACCCCATTTTATGCCAGTTACAAGTCCTCATCGCTATCAGCTGTTCTCCTTAGCCCGGGCGTTTCCTCATCACTTTCCTCATCAGAACTGGAACACCTTTGACTACGCCCCACAGCATCCCCAGCTGTGGATCCCGTCGCATCCCTCCAGCTTGTCCACGGGTCTAAACCTGAAGGTCCCCAATCGCCTTCCATACTATCATTGCCAGTGGCACCCAAATCCTCTCTTACACGAGTCCATTCCATGTCATCCTCTTCCGAGCTAACCATCTCTTCCTCCATTCTCTCAGTAAACCCCTCAAAAGAATCCTCGTCAGATGGTTCTGCAAAGATATCTCGCAGCCGCTTCCTTTCTCGCTCCTCGAGAGTATCTGACTCTCAAGGAGTCTTACGCCCACGTCTCCCAGTAGTAGAGCCATGAGGCTCAACCATAACACGCAATCTCTATAAGGCTGGATCAACGCAGTCCTATATCTCAGAATCTGATCCCAGATTATCTGCTTTGAACTGGATTATATGAGTCTGCACTGCCAGATAATCTGGGATAATTAAGTAATCTGGAGTCAGATCCTGGGATGCAGGGCAGTATAAAGGTAATGGTTTCTCCTTGACATTAAGTCTATTCGACGCCAAGTCTGGGGGTTGGTGCTCATCTCCATTTCTAAGCCGAAGAGCCGGCATTGCCTGTAGATGCCTTCTAGGTCATATGGCTGGCATGACTGCATGGAGCACCATTACCTTCCCACTGAAGTAGTATCTACTCACATTTGCATGTTTTTGAACTGCTAGGTTGGCAGAAGCTGGGGCTAACAATGGGAGCTCACCCAGTCCCATGGATTTGAACCGCCAACCTTCCAATCAGCAAGTTCTGCAGCATAGTGGTTTAACCCGCTGTGCCAGCGTGGTCCCAGGGCAGTATAGATCCAGACAAAAAGTCAATAAGATAATGGTGATTGATGGATTCAATAGGTCAATGCATTTGCTCCAGATTTTTATCCAAACTGTAAAGGTGCCAATACCATAAATACTTTAAAGGTTCAGAGTACGACCCATTTTGAATTCACCATCCAACAGACATTGGGTTTTGCCAGCATTGACTGTATTACTATTTATTGTTATTTGGAAAGAGACAAACTATGTCACCAGAAAGCCAGCTCAACTTCTCTAATATTACTTGATTGTCATTTCTCAGTAGATCAACATTATTAGCATTGATTTTTTTTCCAAAAGAGAGAGAGATTAAAGAGGTTTAGTTAGAAGAGTAAAGCAAGAGTGTGTATTATCCAAGCAAACCATAGCTCTGGGTCTCTACAATGGCATTTTCTTCCCTGCTTCATTAACTTGCATAGCTTGTTGGGCTTTAGCTGTTTCTAATTAATTCTTTTACTGGCTTTTATTTTTGGGGGGAGTGTGTATCATATCTGGCAAACGATATAAAATGAAGAAATCTCTCTAAGGTTTTACCCTTTTAATTATTATTTTTATTGCTTAAACGGAACTCCCGAATTGCAAATGTTGACATTTTAGTTGATTCTCTTCATTAGAGCTTTGGAAAGTGGGGGAAGGAGAGAAGAAACAGGGAAAGCATACAGATACAAAGGAATATTAAGCGGAAAACAATCCAAATATTTTGAGTATTGTTTAAAAGAGAAGCAGATCAATTTATAAATAGATTAAGAAGACTGTTAGTACCCAAAGAGAGTAACCACAAATAAAGTAGATTCTGTATACTCTGGGGCTTGGTTCCAGGACTCACAGTGGATGCCAAAATCCGTGGATGCTTAAGTCCCATTATATACAATAGCATAGTAAAATCAGGGTTCTTTTTTTGTTTTCAAATATTTTCATGCTGTGGTTGATTGAATCTGTGGATGCCGAATCTGTGGATATAAAGAGCCCACTGCAATGGAACGGCATCCTGTTAGGGATGTATGCATTCATATGTTATCTTACAAATATATTTACACTTTTTCAAGCAATGCAATAATGCATGTGTTCAGTTTATGGTTGTGGAAGCAGAGTTGAGCATGTGCCATTGCATATGAAATGCCAATGGATATTTCACATGCACATGTTCCCTGGCTGTTGCCATTACACACTGCATATTTCTGTTCACATTCAGTTGTACAGTGCTACAGGTCACTAATGCACAAACGCCACATAATTCCAGCAGAAAAATTCTATCTGTGTGATGTAGGCTCTCATTCAATTATGGCAAAAGTCCATATACATTTAGATACCTAAATAGCTGTTTTCTGTCTGTAGCCAGAAAATGCACCTCGATCCAACCCCACTGCTGGCAATGGGGTGGGAGTTTCATTGGCTCCCCTTCCCATCATTTTCAGGGCTATCAGGAAAATGGCTACACCTGGAGGTCATATCCACCACTTCTGGTCCACCAAGTTTCATAACATTTGGGTCATCCCCTGATTTTTAGGATTTTTTTTCTTTCTAGAAATAAAATCTTCCTTAAAAAATCCCCAAAAGGTATCCCTTGCTGGCTCTGTCCCGTATCTTCTCCAGGAGGAGGAGCAGGCACCATTCCTTCCTGCCAAATGTCAAAGATGCACTTCCACATCACACAGCCTAGTGCCCCACTATTACATTTTCTTCTTTACTAACAAAAAAATGACAGGGTTGTTGTATGTTTTCTGAGCTGTCTGGCCATGTTCTAGAAGTATTCTCTCCTGACGTTTCAGCCACATCTATGGCAGGCATCCTCAGAGGTTGTGAGGTATGGAGAAACTCCATACTTCTGGAACATGGCCATACAGCCCGGAAAACATACAACAACCCTGTGACCCAGCCATGAAAGCCTTCGACAATACAAAAAAATGACAGCAATGTCTTCCAAAGCTCCTGCAATTTGCATATCTTGTTCTCACAACATACTGGAAGAGGCCAGCAACCCACCATTTACAAGCAAGCAGGTAGTATGCACCATCATTAGAAAAACACTTCTGTATGATCCAGAAATTATTAGGTATTGGTTGTAAGTTTAGGTAGGTAGGTAGACAGTCTTTCAGAGAATGTAGCTATGCTGCTGCTGGAATTCCTATAATTATTAATAACAATAATCTTTTAAAAGTACTACTTTGAAGGAAGGGAAGAAGGAGGAGAGATAAGAGAAGAAGCTAAAGGCTTTAGTAGGGTCATGCAAAGCTCAGGGCCACCCTAAAAGAAAAGCACACCCACAAATGCTATGCACCCATCCATCCATCTGTGCTTTCCAACTTCCATTCCCACTGAATAAGGAATCCAGAAAATCAAGGAAAATTAAGGAAAAAAAGAATCAATGCTAGAGAAAGGCCAATCCAAGTCAAAAGCTAAAGCTGAGAGTGAACGACAGCAAGGCAATTCGACAGAAGCACCTCTTTCTAGAGCCAGGACACAACTGAGCAATGGAGGTGCTTGCCCCATTAAATAGACACAACTTGTGTAAGACACATCACTGCTGTTTCCTCTGTTCTGATTGACCCAACCAAAAGGGCTCACAAGGAAACCCCTCTCCTCTTGCCACATGATCCTGAATAGAGCAGAAGGAGCTGTGACCAGCAGCCCCATGGTCCAGCAATGTTGAAAAAAAACATAGCCTTTGCCGTTACGGGCATCTGAAGAAGCCAAACAAGCCAAAGAAACTGAAGGAAAATGGACAAAACGAATCTATGCACAAGTCTAGTAGTTGCCATTCCTATTGAACAAAACCTAGTTTGGTAGCTTGTATTTCATAGGCAGAGTTATGCACCCCTCTGTCAGTGTTGTCATCCATTTCAAATATATTGTTTTTGGGAATTAAAACAGATAGTCTGAAAGTGTGAAAGAACCTGTATGCTCTGAAAAATGCTAAGCTGATTAGCAGAAATACGGAGCATTGTGTCTTTTGTTTGTCTGAAAATTAAAATTGCCATTTGGCCTAAGGCTCATTAGGACTTAGTGATGCCTTTTCCCAGGTCTGCATCTGAACGTTAATATACTTTTAATTATTTTATGACATATCTATCATTATGCTGTGTTTTCAATAGGGTCTATGATGTCCAACCTGTTTTGGCCCAATGAAGCCATTAATGGCCAGACAGCCAACAATTTGCTAGGTTAAAAATGACAATCCTCTTACCATTATAAAAATCCATACACAGTAGAGGGTTTTATTCTAGAGATGTGGAATTATGTTCAGCTCATGTTTATTAAGGGTGGCTAGGATGGCAAGATTAACTTACACTTGTGTACACCATTTAACAAGATGTCATTCTCTATGTATCACTCCACAGGCACAAACATTTATACTATAGAACTTCAGTGTATGATTTCATCCTGTTTATTGTTTCATGTTCATTATTCTAACTTCAACTGAGCTGGATGTTCTCAGAATCCACACTCAATATCTCTTTGGTTTTGCATCTTACAGTCACCTGGATGAACTGGAATTTGTTTTAATCCAACTTGAGAGCCTACTCAAACAAAGTAAGTGGGAGGCAATCAATGATTGAAATCCATTGTTCAAAACCCCCAGACTCTTGAGCAGAAGAATCTCCTCTCCCAAACTGCTTTGTACTGAGATCATTTTCTTTGCTCAAACTCTTTTATTTGTGTATTTATCTATTGTTTAATACAATGTTACAGTGATGTGCAGATAATGCTAGATTTAAACAATTTAGAACAATGAAACTAAAAATAACAAAGAGTAACAGTCTAAAAATCAATCAAGACAAAAATCACTTCAGCAAATTAACAATTTAAATAAATGAACATTGTCTAAAACTTCTTCTGATATGGGAAAACTAAGTCAACCCAAAGTTTTTATAAAAAGGCACTTTATTGCCTGAATGGTACTTATATGGGAATGTCATATCTGTGTTCTGTGCCCTCCTTAAATCCACCTTAAAGGGGAGGTAACTGTAATAAGAACCTCATCACATTTACCACCGAAATCACCATGGATTGTGGAAAATCCGGTGGTGCCCAGTGTGGGGAACACGTTGCCCCATGACCCACATCACCTGACTTACCCCTAACCCCACCACACAGGGAAAACGGCTGTGGAACACCCTCCCCAGAGATATACGGCAAGCCCCAACCCTTTTGAGTTTTAGAAAAGCCTTAAAAACATGGCTTTGTGCCCAGGCTTTTAACGAATAAATGATAAAGACGACCCAGATTGTTATATGGATAAAGTTGGAGGATATTGGACAAACGGATTTTAAGCATATGTTTTATGTTTTATATTTTATACTGTATTTAATTGGTTGTAATATATTTTTATATGTTGTTGTTTTTAATGATGTATCGGCATCGAATTGTTGCCAATTGTACGCCGCCCTGAGTCCCTCCGGGTGAGAAGGGCGGGATAGAAATATTTGAAATAAATAAATAAATATTTGAAATAAATAAAACATCTGCAACCAGGCTTCCCACTGTTGTGGCTAATGCAACACGGGAAGGCTTCCATTTTGCTTTGAAGCTTTGCTGGAAGTAACTGTACATTTATTTATTATTTATTTATTACAACATTTATATCCCACCCTTCTCACCCAACAGGGGACTCAGGGCGGCTTACAATAAAACACACATATAAAAACTGTACAGTAAATTATAAATCAGATTAAAAATTATTAGCTTACATCAACATTCATAAACACATTCTAAAACACATTCTACATTGTGGAATGACTGAAGAGGAACCAGCATATGCAGCTGAATTTTGGCCCATCTGATAAGCTCATAACTGTAGGAATTTATCAGCATTAGTAAGCATAATGTTGCAGAGCGAAGAATTCACCTCCCTTCTAGCAGTGTGAGATGCAACTTCTTGTTGAGGAACTTCTTGCTGGTGGAAGGAAGCTAAATGCACACACCTTCAGCACCCTGCTTTCCAGTGTTGCAGAAATCCTTTGATTGGTACAACTGCCTGACTTTTAAGGAGATTTTTAGTGGATTTGTAGTTGTGACAATGATGCTACAAACCTAAGTATGAATGCAAAAATTATTATGAGTTACAGCTCATAACTTTACATTTTTCTATCATGATCTCAAGCACAATGTTTGAACAGGGAACCAAAAAGAAGCTGGTATGAGAGCAACTAATATCTAAGGGGAAGTCATTTCCCATTCTGGGTGACCCAACAGAGAACATCACAAAGGTAAAGAATATACAGTGTTCCCTCACTACTTCGCAGTTCAGTTTTCGTGGATTCGCTGTTTTGCGGTTTTTCAATAAACTCTAAAGCAATATTATAATATAAATAATAACAATTACAATTTACAGCCTAAGGAAGGGAGGAAGGAGAAGTCAAAGGGGCTGGGCTGTGGTGCAGGCTGGTAAGCAGCTGCTGCAATAAATCACTCTGACCGTGAGGTCATGAGTTCGAGGCCAGCCCGTGGCAGGGTGAGCACCCCTCAATTAAAAATAAAATATAGCCCCTGCTTGTTGCTGACCTAGCAACCCGAAAGATAGTTGCATCTATCAAGTAGGAAATAAAGTACCACTTATAAAAGTGGGGAGGCAAGTTTAACTAATTTACAACGTTGGAATGAAGAAGTGAGGAAGTGCCATCAGAGTGGATGATGAAGCAGCTGCTCCCCCCTGTGGCCTGAATCGAACATCCCCTCAGGAGAAGGTTAAATTGCCTCTGTGTCTGTCTGTCTGTCTCTGTTCGATGAGTTTATGGGCATTAAATGTCTGCCTTATACGTACATAATGTGATCCACCCTGAGTCCCCTTCGGGGTGAGAAGGGCGGAATATAAATACTGTAAATAAATAAATAAATAAATAAATAAATAAATAAATAAATAAAGGGAGAGAAAAGGAGCCCAAACAGCAACAGGAGGAGAAGGAGGCGATTTATCAACACACAATTGGTTGATAAAGACTTAAAATAGTGTATAACTACTAAAATAATGTATAAATATTAAAATAAATATAGCACCCCTGCTTCGCGGATTTTCACTTATTGCGGGTGGTTTTGGAACCTAACCCCAGCAATAAGTGATGAAACACTGCATTTTATACATGGGAGCTTCTTCTCCATCAGTATCATCCTCCATCTCCAATATTAATGAGAATAGATGAGCATAACTTATGCTCATGTCATGCATAGTTCACTAACAGATATATAAGCAACTTCCTATAAACACTTTTTTTGTTGATGTTCTTATCCAAATCCTTTTTCTGAGAGTTTTTCAACATCTTTCAGAATGCCTTCAATGCCATTCATGATGGATTAAGAAAGAAAAAGGATGTAAGAGATGACTTTATGGGCTGCATTGTGTGGGTTGGAGATTTCTTCCAGGCGGGTGGCTAAAGGTTGATCATCTGCCAAAACGTTCACCAGCAGCCTCTCCAGTTCAGACAGGGCAGGATGCCATTGCTCTCATTTTCCAAACTGCAACACCTTGAGCAGAAGTGATTGCCACAAGAGTAAAGCTCAAAAACATGTCAACTATTAGAACAGAACATTTCTTTGGAGCGGAAAAAAAACATAGCTTGAACAGTGGGAGGAATGGGAAACATTGAACATATGTGCTAAGGATCTATGTGGGTGTTTTCCATCAATCTATCCTTGATCTTTTAAACTCTGTGTTTTCAAGTTCCCCAAAGATAGTTGCAGTTTATTCTTTTACAACTTGAGCAATTTGATCATCCAAGTTGAGCAGAAATACAAAAGACTGAATTAAGTGTGTTGGCCTGAGGCATTCTCGCAAAGAGGTTAAGCCTCTTACCGGACTGTGCTATTACAAACTGCAAATGCCCAACAAACAAACTTTTTGTGATTCTTCCAGAAGTTTGAAGTTATGGCATCACTAGAGGGATACAGAAACTGTAGGCCACTTAGGTGACATCATCGGGAAAGTGACACCAACCTTGGGGATTGGGAGAGAGGTAGGCCTCTTTCACACCAGGGGTTTAAAGTGGACAGTTCCTCATTTCCACCACCTGCAAAAATCTGGGAAATTTAATTTGGGAAAGCAAGGACCTCTGTAGCTGAGAATTCAAAAGTCCCCACCCTAAATTACATTTCCCATCAAGCTTTGGTGTGATAACATTGGTGGTCACATTGAGTAGGAAAGCATGGCATCTACCCACATGGGCTCTCCTCCCTCCACTATTTCCTACATATTTCCACAGAGTTTCCCCACTTTACCTCATCACCTTTGACACCTCCTCTTTTTTTAACAACACACACACACACACGTCTTCTTCACATTCCAACTTTTCTCTCAATCCCTACCATACACCTGATTGCTGCTAAAACAGTGTTCGAGTCCAAAAACAATTGGTTGTGTTCTTCTTCTGACAGTTTGCCAAAGCACAAGCATTTGTATGGTATGATTTGATTTGATTTGATTTGTGGAGGTAACTATGGGTTCAATTTACAATTCTAATTGCCGAGAGAGACATTCTTGCTGTTGCATGGGCTAACCATAGACTTCCAATTATTGGAACTTTCCCTGCTCCTTCCCTGCTCTCTTATAGACCAGCCACACTTCACTGTTGCTATTATTAGGACAGTTGTGGTCTATGGGCAGCATAAGGAACAAGTAACTGATCCCAAAACATGAATGGACACCTGCCTGCATGATTACATGTATACATATAAAAGGTAAAGGTTTCCCCTGACGTTAAGTCCAGTCATGTCTGACTCTGGGGGTTGGTGCTCATCTCCATTTCTAAGCTGAAGAGCCAGCACTGTCCGTAGACACCTCCAAGGTCATGTGGCCGGCATGACTGCATGGAGCACCGTTACCTTCCCGCCAGAGCAATACCTATTGATCTACTCACATTGGCATGTTTTTGAACTGCTAGGTTAGCAGAAGCTGGAGCTAACAGCGGCCACTCCCGCCGCTCCCAGGGTTTGAAACTGGGACCTTTCGGTCTGCAAGTTCAGCAGCTCAGTGCTTTAACACAATCTCAGGATGCAGGAAGGGGAAATGTCCACAAATCCTGATGTTTTAGCTGTTATATTGTGGTATGTTCTAGGTCTAGGATGACAGAATGTATATAGGGATGACACTATGATACTACACTAGGCGATACCAAAGCTAGTGTTTTGAATACTGCTTTGAATAGATGACTAGACTAGTCTTCAGAGGGGAAAAAAGAGTCTAGCATAACTAATATTGCTTTCAATACATCCATATTCACATGATGGAAAAGAAAATCTCATTAACTGATTTTAAGAAAAAATGAATTTATCCAATTCATGGTCTGTGAGCCAGTTAATGAAAGCATACACATATCTTTTGGTTTCTCACCAGGAGAATCAGATTCTTTAAAAAAACAAAACTTGAATTAAACACAAGTAAAGGGGAATGACTAATAATATGAAAGAAATGTGCACACAGTTTAGTCAAAAGAGGAAATTGCTTAAGTATATCTACATGAAAAAATGTTTAAACAATGTTCTTTTTCAGAAACATATGTGCCAAAGTGGGCATGATTTTTTTTTTTGCCGGAAACCAGGGGGGGAGGGGGGGAATCTCACAATCCAAAACACCATTTGGAGTCCAACCATGCAACAAATGGTTCTATTTTCCTATGGACTCCTGAGTTTTTAATCTACTGGAATTCTCTGCAAAAGATCTCTAGTGTCCTCCTTTGAACAAAATTCCTTTCCTAGGACTTTATCACATTCGCCTACTATTCTACTACAATCATTAAAGGGTGGAGAGTGGATGCCTACCATGTTGATCACTTTTGATATCACACCTCACTCAGTAATGCAATTGTGCTGATTTGCCATTCTGTGGTCCTGTGAACATATTTCTGCACTCCCTTATAAGTTTGTCATCCTGCACTATTGCATTTTTCTTATTATTACTATTAGTGAAATAGCACAATTTCAGTAGTAAACAGGAATTGCCAATACAGTCAGCAAAGATGTATGAAATAAAATGAAAATAGTCCGCTGGGGGATAGCAAAGGGAGAGGAGAATATTGCCCTTAGTGTAACTTTACTGCTGCCTTGCCAGCATAGAAGCAGCATTGTGCCAAGGTAAGTGATGGGAACATTGGGAATTGGAAGCTATTGATGGGTTTTATAAGAGAATTTTGGATGCGGGAGACAAATCAGTTACGGCATATATGTGGCACAGTATGTGATAATCACAATGACAGTTTGTCTCCCTCGTATGATAAAGGGCTCACCTACATCTACCTGAAAATCCAGGTCCAGTCTGAAGAAGAAATGCTCTGAACTGGCCATGGATACTACAGAGCTGTTCTGACTTTCCATTCCCAACTAACAGCAGCAATGGGGCGGGGGGGGGGGGCAATGTCCAAATGGCCCAATTGGGCTGAAACCAATTTCCTTCATCACCACAGTAGCATACTGGGGAACACCGTGGAGCTCCTGGTTGATATTGCTTACCTTTTTTGACATGGCCGAGTTCAGGGAAAAGGATGTGGTGGTGCCAGTTCGTCTGGACATCAAGCCAGTTTGCTTTGGATCTGGTCTGCTGTCCACATTCAGCCAGAAGAACAAGGCTGCTAAAGAGTGTCAGTAAAACTCCTGAGCAACCTTCAACTTTGCATAATGCAAGGCTAAACCATTTTAGCTAAATCCCGCATTAAGGACTGGAAGTCCCTGAACATCATCTGAACATACAGATTTTGACTTCTGATCCATTTCAAAGGAAAGGTAATAGAATCATAGAGTTGGAAGAGACTTCATGGGCCATCCAGTCCAACCCCCTGCTAAGAAGCAGGAAAATCACATTCAAAGTACCCCTGACAGATAGCCATCCAGCCTCTGCTTAAAAGCTCCAAAGGAGCCTCCACCACCATCCAGCAGAGAGTTCCACTGCTGAACAGCTCTCACAGTGAGGAAGTTCTTCCTGATGTTCATTGGGATCTCCTTTCCTGAAGTTTGAAGCCATTGTTCCATGTCCTAGTCTCCAGGGCAGCAGAAAGGAAGCTTGCTCCCTCCTCCCTATGACTACCCCTCACATATTTGTACATGGCCCTCATTATGTCTCCTCTCAGCCTTCTCTTCTGCAGGCTAAACATGCCCAGCTCTTTAAGCTGCTCCTCGTAGGGCTTGTTCTCCAGACCCTTGATCATTTTAGTCTCTCTCTGGACACTTTCCAGCTGGTCAACATCTCCCTTCAATTGCGGTGCCCAGAATTGGACTGTTGTAGATAAGTTCAAAGTCGTAAGTCCCATACCTGAACTGCCAAATCAAAACAAACAAAATATTCTTCATGGGATTCTTTGTAACAGATGACTCACATTAGTGATATTTTAGTATTCCAGATATTATGCTGTGAGCAGCATCTATTATCGGTATGTGTTTTAGGAGACCTTTAATATTCACAATCTAAGCTGCTATTGGGATGCTTTTCAAAAAGAAAAAAACAGATAAGAGAATGAATATGAAGCCAGCGCACAAGGAATAGAAAATGCATTTTAATGTCTAATTCAGAAAGCATTATCTGAGAACAGGCCACAGTTCAGTGATAGGTAGAAAGTTACTATATCTCAATGGCTGTATCCATGCATTGCATGCAGAAGGTTGCAGATTAAGAACATAATAGATGAAAGAAGTGGTAGAGTGCAGCCCTGGAGCCATAATGCTGCTCCCAAGGCATTTTTGTGGTCCTCAGTAAGCATTAAGGTTTTTCCCCTCTGCTCCAGGTTTTCATATCATGGCAACACAAAACTCTGCTATTGTTTCTCTTTCCAGCTCAAAAGAGGGGACAACACAGCACCTGGTTTATCCTGTGAAGTGGACAAATTTTGTGCGGACCGCCAGGAGACAGCTCAGGGTGAGTCCAGGTTTTAATTCCTTTGTAGACAAAATCTGAGTTTAGAAAATGTAACCAGTTCACAGGCAATAGTGCATTCTCTTCTGTTGTATATGTATTTTATTCAATCAAATGTCAGTTCATTGAATTCTCTGGAAGAATGGAGACAGCTATTGATGCCCATTATTCAGTGCTGAATAGCATAATAAGCAGGCACAGTGACACATACATGTTTGCACACTGTTTGTATTCAGCAGAGGGGCACAACCACCACTTAACTACATTTATGTATATTATACTATATACAAAAATAATATCTGAAAATTATTGAAAAAACAGTAAATAAAATTGTTACTTGAATGTTGAGAAACACTAGCAAGGAGAATCCAAGATGGGCAAGAAGTTTTACAGCTAATGAGTTATTCTTGAATCTTGGAGAAAGGTGAGGAATTTTTAATTACCATTAAAAATTCATGCATTTGGCATATACTATATTTTACATACAGAAAACAGTTTTCCTATGCATAATACAGCTCTTGTATACAGCAAACAATATTTTTCCAAAAATGACTACAGGAAAAAAAACTCCAAAATATCAAATAATATGATACAGTAATATTTGTTTCTGAAATTAAAGTTCTATTTCCTGCAGGAGTTATAAAACTCATGTGGCTGTTGTAAGTCAACAGATGACTTGAAGACACATACACACACAAGGCTGGAAAAAATTAAACAAGTCATCAACTGGCAGGCCTAACAAACAATTGACTTGGAGAATTAAAGACTGAAGAAAACCAAAGGGTAACTCTTTTGTCAAGAAGTAGAAGCCAAGCAATGCTTCCTTCTGATTTTCATATTTACACTATATTCAAGAATGCAGTGAAGGAATCCTCAAAAATTAATTCAATGGAAATAGATTTTATAGGAATCATCCAGTGTCATGTTTTCTCTCCACTCCTCCCTGCTCCTCAATACACCTCAGAGCTGTGAGGAAAGCTTCCTTTCAACACAGCTTTGGCAAGAAAAGCTGGAATAATCTCTCTTTAGCAAACAGTATCCCTGGCTAAAGAAACCGTTGATTGTACAGACGATAGGATTGTGCATTCTTGATAAAAACTCCAACTCAGGCATTCTGCAATCCTTTACTGATAGCTTTGTGCTAATGTTTGAAGCACAAAGAAGGCATCCAAATCAGGAGACCGCATACCTTTATCATTACCGTCAAATTAAAAAAAAAACCCTTATATATGACCATGACAGTTTTAAGTAGCTCTTTCAAATGTCAAAAAGTGAATTTGAAGGACCTAGAGAGGTTTAGCAATACTGGAAACGCCCTGCCCCTTACAAGCAGTAGCAATATACTCAAGACTTCATAAATGGACTTGAGTAAATTAATTCCATCACCTTAAAGAAAATGGTTCACCCATTGTGTATTTGCTACTGCATCTTCTCCAATGTCTGGTCAAACACATTTCCAGATAAAGAAATAGGGTTGGACAGGTTTCCCTCTTTCTCCCACTCCACCCACTCCACAGGACTTCCATGTTCTCAATGTTGGGTGTAGAGCAACAGGCAACCATACATGTGCAAGTAACAATATATTTCAGAGGGCAAATGAGATAGAGACTTCTTGTTAGGCTTTTGTAGAATGTGCTACTTCTCAAATTTTGTGATGGTGTCAGTAGGTAATGTATCTCACATTTAAAGGTGATATCCAAATAGACTGAACCTGTCTGAAGGATAGGTTTGGTACTTAGGATAGTTCTTTTAAAGTTTGAACTAAAAATAAACTGCTTATTTCTCTGTAAGTATGAGATGTATTAGCTACCACTGAAATTTTTAATTAATTCTAATAAGTATTGACTGGTATTCCAGATCAACTGCCTAGCTATGTCACTGCTTAATTCCATTATTTACCAATGTCTCACAGACTGATCTCCTCACTAATCCCGAGTTACTAAGAAGTGGCTGCAAGCAACAGGTATCTGTTCACTTGACAAACAGGATGCAAGAGACTAAGGTTAAAAACTCCCCTTTCTCCACCAATCCCTGGGATTCCTGTTGAAATGCCTCTTTGCACCAGAGATTAGAGGGAAGGGGGTAGAAGTACTATTCTGCTGCATCTTGATTGACAAGAGATCTCAATTACTTGTGAAGACTGCTGCCTGGCAACCCAGGTTGAATGACTTTTAAGATCCCCATATTTTCCTTACAGTACTGAATACATAGTGATCATGAAAATGAATCAATTATGAATACAACACCCTGGGATACACATTTGTGAAGTAAATCTACACTTGTGTAGTCATAAGATGGTTGCCTTATACTATTTTCCCAATGAATACTGATATTGTACATCTGATTATTTGTCAATGTGCCTATTCTGGAAAGAAGAATGCACAGTTTCTATTTTTCCTATCCCACTGAATCATCTCGTGCATTGAAGGCACAGAGAAACAGTTATAAACTGTCCCAATAATGTTCCACTGCATGTAACATGGCTATACTTGTGGAATTTCACTTATCCAAAAGTGAACTGGAATTTTCTATTGTTCAATGCCCAGAAAAGCACAACCACATATTCAAGTCATAGAATCATAGAATCATAGAATAGTAAAGTTGGGAGAGACCTCATGGGCCATCCAGTCCAACCCCCTGCTAAGAAGCAGGAAATCGCATTCAAAGCACCCCTCACAGATGGCCATCCAGCCTCTGATTAAAAGCCTCCAAAGAAGAAGCCTCCACCACACTCCGGGGGAGAGAGTTCCACTGTCGAACAGCCCTCACTGTGAGGAAGTTCTTCCTGATGTTCAGGTGGAATCTCCTTTCCTGTAGTTTGAGATATAGTAACTTTCTACCTATCACTGTAGTTTGAAGCCATTGTTCCGCGTCCTAGTCTGCAGGGCAGCAGCAAATAAGCTTGCTCCCTTCTCCCTATGACTTCCCTTCACGTATTTGTACATGGCTATCATGTCTCCTCTCAGCCTTCTCTCCTGAAGGCTAAACATGCCCAGTTCTCTAAGTTGCTCCTCATAGGGCTTGTTCTCCAGACCCTTGATCATTTTAGTCATCCTCCTCTGGACACACTCCATCTTGTCAACATCTCCCTTCAAATATTGTGCCCAGAATTGGACATAGTATTTCAGGTGTGGTCTGACCAAGGCAGAATAGAGGGGGAGCATGACTTCCCTGGATCTAGATGCTATTCCCCTATTGATGCAGGCCAAAATCCTGTTGGCTTTTTTAGCAGCTGCATCACATTGTAGGCTCATGTTTAACTTGTTGTCCACAAAGACTCCAAGATCTTTTTCACACGTACTGCTGTTGAGCCAGGCATCGTCCCCCATTCTGTATCTTTGCATTCCATTTTTTCTTCCAGAGTGAAGTATCTAGCCTTTGTCCCTGTTGAACTTCATTTTGTTATTTTCGGCCCATCTCTCTAGTCTGTTAAGATCGTTTTGAATTCTGCTCCTTTCTTCTGGAGTGTTGGCTATCCCTCCCAGTTTGGTGTCATCTGCAAACTTGATGATCGTGCCTTCTAACCCTTCGTCTAAGTCGTTAATAAAGATCCTGAACAGAGCCAGGCCCATCACTGTGTTGATGATTCCAAATAGCAGCTCTTATATCAGTTCAGATAGAGAAAGGGTAATGTATAACCAGCATCATCATATCATAGGCTGCCACTCGTGGCTGAGTATGGTTGTCTTCCAAGTGTAGAGTCTTGATGATGGATCCGTAGATGACTGTAGAGGCCTATTCTGGATCTTTCACAGCGATGACCTTAATTTCCAGATGGAAGGTGATACTGATTCCATCTTAAATGGCTCACTCTGGGAGCTATTGCTGTCCAAGACTGTTAGCATCATGTTCACTATGGATGAGCCGCAGGATGTTCACAAATTTATCAGGGCATCTGATTTTTAAGAGGATGGTCCAGAGAGCATTGCAATTCATTGTGTCTAATGTCTTTGCAAGGTCAATGAATGCCATTTGGTTCCCTGCATTTTTCTTGGAGCTATCATGCAGTGAAGATCATATCCACGGTTCCTCTGGAAGGGTGGAAGCCATTCTGGAATTCATGGATGATGTCTTCTGAGATAGGTAGAAGGCGGTTTGCAAGGATTCTTGTGAGGATTTTCCCAGTAGAGGTTACAAGGAAGATATCTCGATAGTTTCCTCAGTCTGTTCTTTTCCCCTTTTTGAAAAGAATGATGATGGTGGAATCCTTGAAGTCTGCTGGGATCTTCTTGGTTATCCACACTTATAATAGTATAATGCTTACTAATACCTGTCCTTCATCTTGCCAAAAATGTATCTCCCCTTGTCTAAGAACAGCATCACCTGTTTGTCATTCTTAATGGATAAGAGAAGAGTGTCTTCCACAATGTGCAGCTCCTGCTTAGAGTGTAATGTCCAAATCATCTCTCAATTAGCACTCGCTGGACGTGCCCAAATTTTAAATAGGGCAGCGTTTGACTTCCATCTTGCGCTGTCTCGATTTTAGAGAAAGGAAGAGGCCAGCCAGCCTTAATTACGGGATGACAATCAATGGGTTCTGTAGGACTAATTGAGATATGCAGTCTTTTGTTAACTGGGTCAGGCCTGGGTCAAGAGAACAGGTGGTTGAGCACACTTTCATAACTGCCGGATTAATATTTGGCTCTCAAATGTCCCTGAAGTTGTCGGGGGGAGGGCTGGGTTCATTATCCAAAAATTGCTTAGAGAGGTAGAATGGAGACTGATGGGGAACCAGCTAATTACTACCTAATCTTCCAATTTTGGAAAGCAATAAAATTCTAATAAGACTGGCAAATGATCGAATATTTGATGAAGAAGCCGTCCCCTCTGCTACTCCGGTCAGCTGCTTCTCTCTGGTCTCCGTGCCTTCATCACATTGAAGAAATATGGATTCTGCATGGTGCTGATCTATCATATGGAGGCAGCAGGCAAAGATGTCTCCAGAGCCTTCCACAACCCTCTGCTCTATTCTGCCTTTCCTGACAGGATGAGCAATCTTTTGACCTGCTTCTAACTGGAGTATCTCTTTCAGAATATTTGCCCTCTTGATATGAATAACTTAAACAGACAATGAAGACAATCAAAATAGGTGAAGATATTTTATTCTTTCACTCAGTCATACATCAGAATGGAGGCTCTAATCAAGAAATCAGAATTAGACTATTTTTCTTGGAACAGAAGGTATTAAGGATCCAGATGTGATCCTCATGTTGAAAGCCATATCACTAATACAAAAGTTTATATCATCCTTGTCATCTTATTTCTGATTGCTATGTATTGTGAAAGAAAGCTGAAAGAAGAGAACTGACTAATTAGATATGAGTTGCTGTAGGAGAAACTGTAGACAGACACACAGAGAGACACATTAATGGATCCAAAGGTAAATCTAAACTCTCCCATAAGAAGCCAGCATGATTAACTAAGGCTATCATACTCTGAAACAAAAGTTCTCCAATAGTTTTGGGCGGGAAAAGTAAACATATGTATGCATATGTGTGTGTATATATACATATCAACCACAGTCTGCTACCGAGTGTCGCACCTCAGGTTAGCTTCACATTGCTAAAGACACCAAGCCACACACAGGAAGTTGTCTTTTGTAGTTTATTTAGAATAGGCAAAATATAGTTCATAAAAAGGAAAAAGTTCAGTTCCAAAAGATAGGTACAAAACCAAGGCTGTAAGCATTACATCCATAGAAACATAGAGCATAAAACAAGGTCCTTTTCATGGAAGCCAAAAATCCCAACAAACAGAATATATCCACAAGATATTACAGGAAAGCATACTTGGCACAGGAAAGCGGACTTGCTTCTAGATCAAGCGATGGAGTTGCATTGACAAAGAGCTCTCTGTGAGCAGACTGTTTTAAAAGCATGGTATAAAGGCATTTCTTTGCCCTTTGGACTATTGTTTATTGGCTATGCCAAGGCTTCTCCGCAACCCTCTAAATTCCAGTCTGGTAGCCCGATCGAGATTCCCAGAGTCAAGGCCACTGAGCTTGTTACTGTTATCAGGCGGCAAAGGGCTATCCTCCCTTTCTGCTTCCTGCACCTGAAATTCCTCGTTAGAAACAACATCATGATTTATTCCCATGGGAACAACTCCCTGCTCTTCATTTCCCACAGCTGGAACGCTCCTATAATTCCCAGCATCAGAGTCATCCTCAAATTCATCCTGAATCCCATCATTATGCACATATAACCCAGAATCTTCATCAGAGTCATGCAAAGGCACAGAGTCATGCAGATACACATCAGAATCACACAAAGGCATAGGCTGAGCACAACACCGAGCACAATTCAAAGTGCTGGCTTTAGCCTATAAAGTCCTAAACAGTTTTGGCCCAGCTTACCTGTCTGAATGTATCTCCCTGTAATGAAGTATGAATTTTTGGTTTACAGATGTTATGTTTAATTGTGTGTTTGTGTTTTAAAAGGGTAAGTATTACAGTTGTTGCTTCTCTGCACTCAGAGGCTGGTTGCCATGGAGAAGTAGGCGGAGCCAACTGATGTTTTGTTGAAGAAGTGCAGAGTTTAAAAAAGAGATGCAGTCTGGGCTCTGATGAGGCACAGGGAAGATTGATCCTAGGTTGAGGGGATCAAGGGACAATTGTTCATTTTGAGTCAGTTTAAAATAAGTTTGGTGACTTATTTAATGTAGTCTGTGTCCTGGTAAGGAACAGAGAATCTGTGATCGTATATCACAGGGTGACTACGGTTTAAAAGTAGCAGAGGAAGAAGTTCTAACTACTTTAAGTAAAAGAAGTGACACTTTAGGGAGTCTGACTCACCTCATTCTAATATTGTAACTGTTAATGAAAGTGCCTCTGAGAAACAACAATTGTAACCACTAAGCTCTGTGCCTGAATAAACTTGTTATTGTTCCTCCAACATCTAAGCCTCTATTGCATATATTATAATCTAAGTTACGGTACCATCTAAAGTGAAGAAGAAGAAAGAAAGAAAAGTAAAAGGTCTCCTCTCTGAGTCTTTGGTGGTTGCATCTTCGCAAATTGGTGGCAGCGGTGGGATAAAAAGATTTCCCCCTGCCTGAAAGAACCTCAGTCATTAATAGTTCTTTCCACTCCCTCTATGAACCATCTTAGAAGTTAAGATCATTGAGGGAGGTCCATCACCTTTGCTAGTGTGACTGGTGGGGATGAGAGACGGGGCCTTCTCAGTGGTGGCCCCTCATCTGTGGAACTCCCTCCCCAATGAGATCAAGTCAGTCCCCTCCCTCATGTCATTCAGGAAAAAACTTAAAACAAGGCTGTGGGACCAAGCATTCGAGCAGTAAATGCAGCAATACAACATTGAGAGAGATTTTATGTGTCTGACAATGAACAGACCTTGGACTGTGATTTTAAACTTGCATAATTTTAATTGATGTTTTATCATTTGTTTTTAATCATAACTGTTATTTATAGTTCTTTGTGTCAGCATCAAATAGTTGCCTATTGTGAGGCCACCCTGAGTCCCCTTCGGGGTGAGAAGGGAGGAGTACAAATGTGGGAAATAAAGAAATCAAAGTATGTCTACCTTTCCATTTGCTTGGGAAAGTAGCCTTTTGTGATGTCACTGGGAAAGAAAAGGGGAATGTGTATGAGGAGGAGGGAGGAAGGAAAGAGGCACCAAGAGAGACATGGAGATGTGAAGCAGGCCCTTCTCAGAGCTGGAGAAGGGAGAAAGGAGGGAGAGAGGGAGGGAAGGAAAAGGAAAGAAAGAGAGAGAGAAAGGAGGGAAAGAAAGGAAAGAAGAAGGGAAGGAGGGGAAGAAAGAAAGAAAAAGAAAGGAGGGAGGAAGGGAGGGGAAAAGATTGAGCGGAGGGAAGGAGAAAGGAGAGAAAGTCAGGAGGTAGTAGCCCCTCTGACACCCTGGAAACATATATATATGTGAATGTGCTTTCCATTCTTATCCAATGGAGAGCAAACTTTGGAAACTATTTGTTCTTGCATGCACACACACACAAAATAACACGCACAAATCTGCATTCTTAATTGAGAAGCATACATTGTTGTAATCTCAGCCAGAACAGCTGATGTGTGTGGAGTTTTCCAGCATGTGGTAAATTTGGACAGCTTTTCCTATCCTTCTCATCAGCCTCGGAGGCAGGGCAAATGAGGAACAAAATAACTTTCAAGGGGAACCACTTCCATTCAAAACCAGTTATGAAAAAAAGGCAGAAAATACAACCAGCTGCTTCTGAAGAAACACTATGCGCTGAATCCTTGAATTGTTCAACATGTTAATGTTCACTTTTGTTCTCTCCTTTCCCCCCCTTCTCACTCCCATGTTGTTGAAAGCTGCAAATCGTTTAGCATTTTTCCTTCTATGACATAAATACATTAGGAAGCTTCAGCCTAATTTATTAAAATGTGTTAAAGGAACAAAGAATGGGATTAATTTTCTTCTTCTCTTTTAATTCCAGGAGCACCATTGGGGTATTTAATATGGGTTAAACCACATTCAAAGCTTTTTTTTTTCATTAGACATTTAACATCAATGACGACGAGCTTAATCAACTCATACCATTTAAGAGCTCTGAATGGAGGAATTGGGCTGTACACTGCATTATAATTTATGGCATTTTTTTGTTTTTTTGATTGCATAAGGGAAATGCATTTTTATGCTTTTAAAGTGCTCTTTTGTGAAGCTCCCAGAAAAGAATATTATTGTTGTTCAGAAAATGGCATTCCAATTTGGTGGAAGAGCTGAAAGTCACTGGAGGGGAGAAGATAACTAGGATATTCCTTCACGTCTCACTGTTTGTATTTTGTTTTTAATAAAAGTTTTTAAAAGTGCCTTTCTTCAGCAACTGATCGCGAACACACGGCAATATCTTCCTTCCAAATTACAATGCTGGAATTGTGTTGATGTCTTATGCCTAAATGTTCCTGTGGAAATGGTTTGATATTTTTGACTAATGAAGAATACCCACATTTAGTTCAAGGTTGCTGACAATTATACATGTGCTGCAATCCAGATGTGCCTTCTACAGATGTGCCTTATGGATGGATGAGCATTGTCCATAAATGGTCCGTGCATATGGGATCATAGTATTGGAAGGGCACTCCTAGGACATCCGTCTAATTCCATGCTCAGTGTTTTGTTCTCCATACTTTTTAGCATCCAAGTTGCCCTTCTCTGAGTCTTCTACAGCTTCTCCATATCTTTTTTTAAAAATAAGGTGCACAGACCTGAACACAGCACTGAATACAGAAGATCTGTCAATTATACATTGAATGTTTGCCATATGTACCTGTAATCTGCCCTGAGTCCTCTCAGGAAGATAGAGCAAAATATAAATAATGTATATTATTATTTTATTGTATGACACAGCAAACAAGATAGATATGCTGGATTTCGTATCACAAAATCACAAGTCAAACACTTCCCAAGTGTCTAGGACTGTGTGATGTATTTTTGGATGATGTGCGCAGATCCCAGTAGGGTGGCCTTTTGCATTTGGCAGATCATAATTTTGTCAATGTCTATTGTTTCCAAATGCCGGCTGAGATCTTTTGGCACGGCACCCAATGTGCCCATCACCACTGGGACCACCTGCACTGGTTTCTGCCAGAGTCTTTGAAGTTCAATCTTGAGGTCTTGATAGCAGCTGAGTTTTTCCTGTTGTTTTTCGTCAATGCGACTGTCATCTGGGATGGCAACATCAATGATCCAAACCTTTTTCTTTTCTACGACTGTGATGTCTGGTGTGTTGTGTTCCTGAACTTTGTCAGTCTGGATTTGGAAGTCCCACAGTATCTTTGCCTGCTCATTTTCCAATACTTTTGCAGGTTTGTGATCCCACCAGTTCTTTACTGCTGGGAGGTGGTACTTGAGGCATAAGTTCCAATGAATCATTTGGGCCACATAGTTGTGCCTCTGTTTGTAGTCTGTCTGTGCAATTTTCTTACAGCAGCTGAGGATATGATCAATGGTTTCGTAAGCTTCCTTGCACAGTCTGCATTTTGGGTCATCACTACAAACTACACTACAAACTAGAGCTGACAGCTGGCACAACAAAACATTGCATAGAAAGTTCCTTGAAAAAACTGAAGGAAAAGCTGACATGGAGAAGACCTGGCTATGGCTCACGAATGGGACCCTGAAGAAGGAGACAGAAGGCCTGATCCTTGCAGCCCGGGAGCAAGCCATCGGAACAAAGGCAATTAAGGTCAAGATCGAAAAATCAAGATTATTATTATTATTATTATTATTATTATTATTATTATTATTATTGAATACAGTAAGACTATTGCTTCCCTCAATTTGAAAACTATCAATGTTTCTTGTTTTGAATCAGTTCCACAAAATTACTATTGCAACACAAGATTTCATAGCACAAGCAAGGAGTGGGTAAGCCAGCACATATTGCTTAATGGTGCACGGAAACACACACACACACACAAACACACACACACACATGAAAAGGATGACTCTCATCTACATATCAATACTGCAGAATTACAAAAATTTCATCCACCATCAATACTGCAGACACCAATTTAGCTGCCTACTGAATCCTGGGATTTGTAGTTTGCTACGTCACCAGAGGCTTTTGACAGACAACTTGCACAACTTTAAATCCCAGAATTTCCTTGCATTGAGGCATACCACTTAATGTGGTGACACACTGGTATTGCTGACAACTCAGGTAAATAAGAGATCAGACAACAGTAGTGGTTTGAACTAAGGACAACTTTTATTAACTAGTTACTTATTTTATGCTGTTTCTTGTAGATATCAAATCAATTAATATATGAAAGGATGCCATAAGGAAGAGGGAGCAGGCTTGTTTTCTGCTCCCCTGGGAACTGGGACTCAGAGCAATGGGTTCAAACTACAGGAAAGGAGACTCCACCTAAACATTAGGAAGAACTTCCTGACTGTAAGAATAGCTGTTCAGCAGAGGAACTCTCCACTCCGGGGTGTGGTGGAAGCTCCTTCCTTGGAAAGTTTTTTAAAAAGGCTGGATGTCCATCTGTCAGGGGTAATTTGTCCTTTTCTTGCATGACTGGGAGTTGGACTAGAAGGCCCACGTGGTCTCTTCCAACTCTATTATTCTATGATTCTAATTATTTGGGAGTACAATTTGATACAGGGAGCCCCGGTGGTGAAGCGCTGAGCTGCTGAACTTGCAGACCAAAAGGTCCCAGGTTCAAACCTCAGGAGCTGTGGGAGCGGCTACTGTTAGCTCCAGCTTCTGCCAACCTAGCAGTTCGAAAACATGCCAATGTGAGTAGATCAATAGGTACCGCTCCCACGGGAAGGTAACGGTGCTCCATGCAGTCATGCTGGCCACATGACCTTGGAGGTGTCTACGGACAATGCTGGCTCTTCAGCTTAGAAATGGAGATGAGCACCAATCTCCAGAGTCAGACATGACAGTACTTAACATCAGGGGAAACCTTTACCATTACCTTACAATTTGATACAGGAGCAGCTGAAGCAGTTAGTCACCCTTGACTCGAGCACCCAGCTCCCCTGGGCAAAATACAAAAGCCCATAAGAGCAACCCCTCATTAACATAGTTATTCAAAGGTCCAGCATGTATACTTGAAGGCTAATCAAAGGATGCAAGCCCTCAAAGTCACTTTGACTTACTAACTAGGGCAAAGTCCCAAAAATCAGCCCCAAGGGCAGGAGATTCTTCCCGACACCTACATCTCTTGATACCTAGGAGAAGTTAGAAATTCCCATCCAACACCCAAAGTGCCAGCAGATGAAAACTGAATCATAGCTCCCCAGAAGACCTTCCAGGAAGCAACCTAATTATTTGACACCACCAGGAGCCAATTATTTGTATAGAGTTGGGGAACCCCAACTGCGACCACCCTGCCAAAAGAGAGGAGAAACTTCCTACTTGGTCCCTACATCATACTACACTGTGAAAGGAGGAAGGCTGGTGGGCCAATGAAGTTCAAAGAGGAAGGTGAGTGTGTGGCTGACTTAAATACTATACACAGCACACACTCCCTCATCCCATAGGTACAGTGAAATGCTTTCTGGCCATTTTTGGATGCCAGTAAATTGATTCACCGCAGCTTCGCTGCTTTACAATGGAGTAAATTTGCTAATTTTTCAGTGTGGATAGAGCTTCAGTTTCATTGAGTTTGTTTGAAAACAGCATTTATTTCATTCCCGTTTCTCTTTGTGTGCGGTTGTGAAAGCTTCAGTTTTGTTCACATACTAAAAGCCACATTTTAAAAAAATATGTATTGATTTTCACAATTTATCTCAATCATCAATATTGGCACACTGACTAATGCATATTTCCCCATATTGTTCTGTACTATACATATTAACTGTTTGTATGAGGAAATATTTCCATTGTTGTACATCAAGTTTAGATAGACTCTGCAATCATTTCAAATGGGCAAATACTAAGTGAGGTAAACATTTTTTCCACAGCAGGTGTTGAGATGTCACAAAAATACTACTATTGTCAGAATGGTGTAGTTTAATGAAACCCATCCCTGCTACCAATGTAGATGGATGCCATCTCTTTTATTATGCGTGCCTTCAGCTCCTTACATGTCTCATGAATTCTTCTAGATGCAATAAGAGGAATTCAAGGAGGACATTATCTTGTGGCACACTCCGAGTTGAGAAGCTGAAGCATCTCAAAATGGTCTATTTGTGTATCATTTAACAGGCATCTAAGAGTAATTCAGTCACCACTTAAACAGTACCTGAGGTAAACTTCACACACATCAGCTGTTCTATCTGAGATGATTACAGCAAATTAAATGGCTGTCGAGGCAAACGCAGATCCCATTTGGAGAATCTTTATCAAAATTTGAGAGAACGATAATATTCCAAAGAGTTTACAATCTCATTTCTGTTTGCCTGTAGCGACACCGGGTATTGCTAGCTTGGGATAACGCAGCTCACATTTGCTCGTCTTCCACCCAAAAAGATGATTTTAACTTCTGGCTTTTATCTTTGCCCAAAACCATATCTTTTCTCATCCTGAAACGCTCTTATCAGCAGGAAGGAAAGGCAAGGATGTATCTTGTGACAACATTTGTTTACTATTGAGGGGAAAATTCTGCAAATATTCTTCATGTCCCTGTTAATAGCCTCTACAAAGAACTGAGCAATTGCCACAAACAGTTACTCTGGTCCATTTCTGGTCCTTCTGAAGCTAATACACAGATGATGTGCATCTAACCATGTTAGATGTTGGCTTTATACTGTATTATGTGTGGTTGTTTTTATACTGCTGTAATTGTTGTTGTGTTATATTTTATGTTGAACTTGGGCTTGTCCCCATGTAAGCCACCCCTGAGTCCCTTTGGGGAGATGGAGGTGGGATGCAAAAATAAAGTTGTTGTTATTATTATTATTATTATTATTATTATTATTATTATTATTATTATTATTATTATTATTATTTGAAACACAACAAGACGAGTCCACAGCAGACACTCTGCTGGCTGTTGTATTGGATCACACATCGGACACTTCCCAAGTATCTAGAACTGTGTGAAGTATCAGTGAATAATGCGCACAGATCCCAGTAAGGTGGCCTTCTGCAGCTGGCAGATGGTAATTTTTTCAGCGCCAATTGTGTTTCAGTGCAGGCCAAGGTCTTTAGGCACTGCACCCAGTGTGCCGATCACCACTGGGACCACCTTAACTGGCTTGTGCCAGAGTCTTTGCAATTCGATCTTTAAATCCTCATATAGTGTCAGCTTTTCCAGTTGTTTCTCCTCAATCCTGCTGTCCCCTGGGATTGCAACATCAACAATCCATACTTTGTCTTTTAACACGATCGTGAGGTCAGGAGTATTGTGCTCCAAAACCCTGTCTGTCTGAATTCGGAAGTCCCAGAGTAACTTGACATCTTCATTCTCTGTAACTTTTTCCAGCTTGGGATCCCACCAGTTCTTTGTCACAGGCAGATGGTATTTGTGGCACAAGTTCCAATGAATCATCTGAGCAATGGTGTTATGTCTCTGCTTGTAGTCAGTCTGTACGATCTTCTTGCAGCAGCTGAGGATGGCATCTATTGTTTCATATGTATCCTTGCAGAGTCTACACTTGGGATCTGTCATCGACTTTTCAATTTTGGCTTTGATAGCATTGGTACTAATGGTTTGTTCTTGGGCTGGCAGAATCAGGCCCTCCGTCTCCTTTTTCAATGTCCCATTTGTGAGCCACAGCCATGTTTTTTCTTGGTCAATTGGGTTCTCAATTTTTTCTAGGAACTGCCCATGGAGAGCCTTCTTTCAGCAGTTTTCTTTTTTGCTCTGGATTGTGTTTTTATGGTATTCAACCTTTGTTTTTTGCACTTGAAGCAGTTTACTATTAACTTCCCTCAATGTTGGTTTTTGACATTATTATTATTATTATTATTATTATTATTATTATTATTATTATTATTATTGACACACCAGTATAATGAACTCAGAACTCTATTCTCTTGATTTGGCAAACCCAAAGCCTGTAAGAAAGAAAATTAGGTCATGCAGACATTTCAAAATATGCAACTGGGGTCCAGGTCAAGGCTATTTTTCCAGCATTAACCAAAGTTTGTAAAAGTTATTTCAGTGAACTACAGCCTCCTCCCACTCCAAAATTCCTTAAATAGCATGGTCAGTAACGGTGATGCGGCTGAGGGATTCTGGGAATTCAACAAAGTAGCTTTTCCAAACTCTGCTTGGGATTTAGCTGTGCACTTGGTTTGATGACTTGGGCAATTAGCTGCCAGGAGATTTTTCCAATTTGTAATTAGATAATAAAGTTGCACCTGCTTTGAGTAAAACAGGTGTGCCATGTCTCCCTTCTGTGGCACTATCATTTGAATACAGCAACACCAACATGTAGGTCACAAGTACCAGCTGCATCATGCTGTAAGAAACAAAAGGAAGACTTGCTCGGGAGTTGTGATTTTCAGCAATAATGACAAAACTACTCACATATTATCCCTGTATTATACACAAACGCAACAAGTGATGAGTGTGCCACAAACAGCAGAACATGGAGGCAATAAGTTGTAAGTGAATGAGGAAGACACAACGTGTATTGGGTGAGGGATCGAAAACAACTGAAATGGAAAAATAGACCACCAGACAACAAATTGAAGGAACATTCACAACTATAGCTATATGTTACTCTTTTACCAGTAGAAAATACATTACAAAAGGAAACTAAGCAAAAACATTGGGTACTATACAAGTTTTATAGCTTTTGTTCACTGTCGTCACCATTTTATATCACTACCTTAGTTTGGGGTCTCCCCCCGTTTCCTATTTTTATTGAAAAGAAAAATGTTAAAAAAATATGAACTTAGGAAAAAGCCAATTTCATGTGCTGTTAATTTAATTCCTAACATAAAACCTCACTTCTTCTGATGGAAAATGAAATTACCCTTTCTACATCCTTTTTATCTGTCAATTAAATTCTTTTCTCCCCACTCTGAGCCCAAACCAAAGAGGGGGAAAAATCCACCTTCCCACACATGCATAAATATTAGTGATATTTCCTAAGTCCATGAAAAAAATACGAATTCAAAGAAGTAGTGTTTTTTATTGTAAGTGTTACAAGAACCCTGACTACTTTTCAATCTATAATAGCTTGCTCAAGGCACGGGCTCACTTTGCATGGGTTTCATGATAGCTGAGATTACAAGCTGCTTTTCAGTGTCCCATTTTGCTATGATTCTTTATTTGATTCTTCTTTCTAAAATAGGCTCAAAGATGCCTGTGTTAATCATTTCCCTCTATCCTTCCCCATTTTTCATTGGGTGAGCTAATATGATGTCACAGAAAGCTCACAAAACATAACATGAAAAGCTGAAATTCAGCACTGCTTGAGATAATGGTATCAAAAGTTGGTTTAATTTGAGAGAATATCACTCAGATATTCTAGAACAGGAAGCTGGTGAGTCACAACATATAGGGGGGATTGCAGCCGTCAAATTCCTTTAGACTGCCAAAAAAGGTATTAAAAGTGGCCGGAATGGGTATCAAATCAAGGATGCCCTGTGAGTATATTTCTACTCTTGAATAGCTCTCCTTTTCCTTCCTCTCTTCCTTTCTCCATTTCTTCTTCCTCCTCATCATCATCATACCAAGTAGTCAGACTGGAAGGAGAGGTTTCTTGAGTTGAACTTGAAAAATATATATTATATCTATGCTATCACCTTATTTCTTAGGAGTCTCTTATTTAAACCCTTGTTTAACCCTGATGACTTGAAGGTTAGGGTTGCTGACCTGAAGGTTGCCAGTTCAAATGCTGTGAGAGCATGGATGAGCTCCCTCTGTCAGCTCCAGCACCCCATGCGGGGACATGAGAGAAGCCTCCCATAGAATCACGGAATAGTAGAGTTGGAAGAGACCTCGTGGGCCATCCAGTCCAACCCCCTGTGAAGAAGGAGGAAATCACATTCAAAGCACCCCCGACAGATGGTCATCCAGCCTCTGCTTAAAAGCCTCCAAAGAAGAAGCTTCCACCACACTCTGGGGCAGAGAGTTCCACTGCCGAACAGCTCTCACAGTGAGGAAGATCTTCCTGATGTTCAGGTGGAATCTCCTTTCCTGTAGTTTGAAGCCATTATTGGAAAGAAGTCACAAGTAGAGTGCTGCAAGGCTCCGTCCTGGGCCCGGTTCTGTTCAACATCTTTATTAACGACTTAGACGAAGGGTTAGAAGGCACAATCATCAAGTTTGCAGATGACACCAAACTGGGAGGGATAGCCAACACTCCAGAAGACAGGAGCAGAATTCAAAATGATCTTGACAGACTAGAGAGATGGGCCGAAACTAACAAAATGAAGTTCCACAGGGACAAATGCAAGATACTTCACTTAGGCAGAAAAAATGAAATGCAAAGATACAGAGTGGGGGACGATGCCTGGCTCGACAACAGTACATGTGAAAAAGATCTTGGAGTCCTTGTGGACAACAAGTTAAACATGAGCCTACAATGTGATACGGCTGCTAAAAAAGCCAATGGGATTTTGGCCTGCATCAATAGAGGTATAACATCTAGATCCAGGGAAGTCATGCTCCTCCTCTATTCTGCCTTGGTCAGACCACACCTGGAATACTGTGTCCAATTCTGGGCATCGAAATTGAAGGGAGATGTTGACAAGCTGGAATGTGTCCAGAGGAGGGCAATTAAAATGATTAAGAGTCTGGAGAACAAGCCCTATGAGGAGCGGCTTAAAGAACTAGGCATGTTTAGCCTGAAGAAAAGGCTGAGAGGAGACATGATAGCCATGTACAAATACGTGAAGTCATAGGGAGGAGGGAGCAAGCTTGTTTTCTGTTGCCCTGCCCTCCCCCCAACTTGCAGGTGGGTATCTGGCCACCCCTCGCAAAAAGGTGGGGGTTTCCCCCCAGTGTGGCCACCAAATTGGCATGAAATTAGTGTTTTTTAATGTAGATTTGATGCAAATTTGGGACTGTGTAGAAGTGCCCTTATAGAGCGCATGTTACAGCTGTGGACACATAGCCTTTCACTACATATCAGGATCTGCTTAAAATAACTAATTCATCTTCACTCATAAGAACTTGCAGTTCTCTCATAGAATCATAGAATCATAGAATAGTAGAGTTGGAAGAGACCTCATGGGCCATCCAGTCCAACCCCCTGCCAAGAAGCAGGAAATCGCATTCAAAGCACCCCCGACAGATGGCCATCCAGCCTCTGCTTAAAAGCCTCCAAGGAAGGAGCCTCCACCACAGCCCGGGGGAGAGAGTTCCACTGTCGAACAGCTCTCACAGTGAGGAAGTTCTTCCTGATGTTCAGGTGGAATCTCCTTTCCTGTAGTTTGAAGCCATTGTTCCGTGTCCTAGTCTGCAGGGCAGCAGAAAACAAGCTTGCTCCCTTCTCCCTATGACTTCCCCTCACGTATTTGTACATGGCTATCATGTCTCCTCTCAGCCTTCTCTTCTGCAGGCTAAACATGCCCAGCTCTTTAAGCCGCTCCTCATAGGGCTTGTTCTCCAGACCCTTAATCATTTTAGTCGCCCTCCTCTGGACGCTTTCCAGCTTGTCAACATCTCCCTTCAACAGTTCTTCTTGCTGAACTGGAGGAGGACTCAGATACTCCAAGTCTTCTTCATCTTTCATGGAGTATGGACTCTCCAGTGGCGGGGGGAATGCCAGGGTTCTACTGATGTACATTGACACTCTCTAGATGTTGCCCTGATAAGCATTACTCCCATTGAGCTTAGGAGCCAATATTCCTTAGGCCAATGTGCATCAGACGCATTGTATATCAGTTCCTTTGCTCTCTCCCCTACAGAGTAACATCAGATCAACTATTTGCTAAATGCAGTTGTTGTTGACGTGAGTCCACTTACAAAGAATTAAGTACTTTACCGTATTCTGGACAACACCTCTGAAATGACACCCCCAAAGAAGGCTGCATGATTCATTGCCCAGGGAAGACTCTGCGGCCCTAGAATTGAGATAAAAATGAAGTGGGCAGGAGCGAACAAAAGAACCAGACATAACCATTGGCACTCATGTACATACAGCATATAACAAAAGGCTTTTGCATACCTGGGAAACATTAGAAACCAATGTTAGCTGCTGTTTGCCACTCCCAGAAGATTGAAGTAAATCACATACATTGGTATGAGAAATCTGTTGTATACAAGCTGCTATTTTTCTTTCCATTCCTGCCCGCCACACTGCATTTTCAATTTTTATTCTTTTTAAAGAAAATGTTTGCCTAATGAAAATGCAAAAAGCATTTGGAGAAATTAAACGAGAGGCATAGGCGTGAATCATGGAGTCGATTTGCATGTTTGGCCCTTTGGCTCATTAGGGAGTTCAGAGTTTTCCAAGAGGGAAAGTGTCGCATTTACATATCGTTACACAGGCATGCAAATGTTACCCAAAGACAATCATTTATGCAAGGTATTACTGGGCTCATGGGCTGCCAAACAGTAAATCCGGGCTTTAAATAATATGTATTTTTGCAAACTTGGCATAATGTGATTGTATTAGAGGATTGGCCACTGGGGCAATTTCTGGAGATGTCAGCATTTCCATTATAAACTCGTACATTGGGAAGGGAGTGTCTATTGTAGGTCAGCCAAAAAAGCACAAGCTGAGACAAAAATGGGGAGGGAACTCTCTAGGCTCTGCAATCCTACACTTTGTCCCACAGCAAATTTATTTAGCTCATTTTTTAAAAAAGAAGACAGTTCACTTAGGCCAATTCACAAAGGCAAACACAACAGCTACTCAGCCACAGTGGAACTATCCTTTATTGTAATTCGAAAAGGGGAACAAAAAAAAACATATCCAGCTTTACTAAAGTTTAACCTTGAGGTCAGCCTGGGCTTGACCCAGAAATTACTAGGTGAATTTTTATGACCTGTGTTACAAGGGAGGTCACCGGAGATGCTGATAATGGTCCCTTTTGGCTTTTGAATCTATCAGTCTCTGAAACTACCCAAATTGCTCTGCCTAGCAATCTGACATAACACACACGAAATTGCTTGCCATTACAGTCCATAATGGGAAGTTGTAATGCCTTTGAGAATTAAAATAATACTCCCGGCTCCTGAATGCATGCTGCTGTTTGCTACGTTATTTCAGTTTAGAAAGTTTAAAGGCAGCCTGATCCACTGAAATCGCTGAGGCAGTGGTTAATTTCTGAAAAGAGAGAAAGAGTGCATTCTCTCCAATAATTCAGGTTGTCTGTGGGTTTGCAGTGAACGTACGTGAAATGACCTAGGTTGAGCCAAATTTACAAATTGTATTCCCTGACTATTTTTTTGGTGGAAATTCTCTCTCTTCCTCTCCATTTTTTTAAAGGAAAATATCCCTTGTAAAAAATGTTTACAATTTCATTCCAATATAATGAACGGACTGCATAGGATCACCAGCATGACCACATCAAAGTCAATTGTTTATGAAATCACTGTAATCCCTGTCTAGTAAGGGTAATAATAATAATAATAATAATAATAATAATAATAATAATAATAATAATAATAATAAATAACTTTATTTTTGTATGCCACCTCCATCTCCCCATCGGGGACTCGGAGCGGCTCACATGGGGCCAAGCCCAACACATCATATAACATTGTAAAATGAACAGTTAAGACAAATATCATCATTAAAAGTAATTAAACAAGTCATAATTTAAATAAAACATAATTCAAACAAAAATATTTAAACAATCATTCATTGTACCAATCTAGGAAGAAATAGGGAACAACAAAATGAAAAAAATAAATAACAGCACACGGGGAGAAGTAGCATCAAAAGTGTAGCTGGACAAAGAAGTAATGCCTTGTAACATTTACTATACTTTATGCACTTTATTCTGTCCCATTCCACCCCAAATCTCTTACTAAATATAGCACTTTACACTTATCTTATCCATTGAGTTTACAATATACACTCCTTGCACTTTGGTCCAGTTCGCTTTGCCAAAGGTTGTTCTGATTTTATATTACGTCTTACCATGTTACTATTTTGTTTTTACTATGTTATTGTATATAATTATGTTTTTTATTTTGATTTTTTAAATCTTCTTGTGAAATGTATTAAGTATGTATTTTATTCTGTTTTATTGTAACTATCCGGACTTGGCCCCATGTTAGCCACCCTGAGTCCCTTCGGGGAGATGGAGGCAGGATACAAAAATAAAGTCGTGGTTCTTTATTATTATTATTATTATTATTATTATTATTATTATTATTATGGAAGCAGATGGGAATCTATTAGCTCTGTGTGAAACATTTTCAGGAGAGAAATATCCTCTCAAACAGCAAGAGCTGGAAAATTGAATGTCACACTTGTGTGGTGATGCTCTAGAAGGTTCTGAAAAACCATAATTTCCTCATGAAAAATGAGGCATCATATAGCCTTTGTTACCATGTGCCATATATGGGGGTGAAAGAATGGTGGTTGCCAGTACCAAGAACCACTGAAGCCAAGGGTATATTTGCAATGTAGAATTAATCAGTCCAGGATTTGTTGTGATGCATCTAAACTGGAAGACAAGGCACACTGTTGACTGAAAAGACACTTTTATGCTATTTGTTGAGAATATAATTTTATTAGGTACATAGGACATGGGAAGGTGAATTGAGGACAAACTGAACTTTCTTCTCTGAGGTTCTAATCAGCTTGAAACACAGGAGGCTGCCTTTTTGTAGTTAAAGCAACAAGTTAAAAGTAAAAGTAAAAATATCTGGTTAAAGGATTAATATATTAGGTTTCCTGTTTTGAAATGTTATAAAGTTTCAATTTATTTGGTCATTGCAAATTGGTTTGCTTATATTTAATATGGTCAATTGATTTAATCAATTTTTTTTTCAGTTTTCAATCATTGTTGGGCAACTTCTGAGATATATGTCATTTGCATATTATTAATAACAAAAAGGGAACGAGGGATTGAGGCAAAGCATATGCTATTTTAACATTCCCCTTCTATGAAAGCTCAATACCTATCCTTGTGAACTGTTGCAGGTTTTGAAACCCAAGACATTTTCTCAGTGTTAGTTTCATAATAATCAACCTATCCAATGTATAAGTTGACCTCATGTATATATTGAAGACATATTTGGGGGATGAAATTATGGAATTTAATATGACTTGGGGATAGTGTTGTGATTCAGCTGGAGTCTCAGAGTGACTATGATGGTGATTGTGGGATTCAGGTTCCAGATGTTCAAGATGATGGGATTCAGGTTCAAGATGACTCTGATGGGAATTATGGGATTCAGGTTCAGAGTGTCCCTGCTGTGAGAGATGAGGGGCAGGGAGGCATTCCCATGGCAGGGAATGGTGATGATACTGGAGATGATACTGAAGCTAGCCAGGTGCAAAGGGAGGACAGCTCCCAGTTAGATAGCATGCAGACAGAGGCTGCTGCTAACGAGCTGTCTGGCCTTGACGAAATGGAATCTCTGGATCGAGCTGGCCGTTTGGAATTTTGAGTTCGCAGGAGTGTTAGAATAGCAAACAAGACAGAAGTCAGAGGCCAAAGAAATGTGTTCATGCTATGCAGGGAATATTAAAGGGTGTGTTGAGAGATAAATCTTTGTCAAAAGCAACATCTCGTTTGAGTTAGAAGCAGCTCTTGCTTTCTTGGATTATCCTGTAGCTTTGTGTGTTCAAGTTCTGGGCGAATTGAAGGACCTTATCACATGTGTGTAGCACTCCATCTTCATGTGCTGTGGAAACGGAGCTCCACGGGAGTTCCATGGAGGCTATCACATGACATAAGAGCATTTCTGGTAGGATTCCATGTGGCTCCATTTCCACAGTGCATGGAGATGGAGCCCTACACCCATCTATATTACCAAACTCTAATCAGCTTTAAGATGAGTGAAAGCAGGGGAAAGATGGGTAAGGATGCAGGTTGGCTGGTCATCCCTCAAGACAGGGAAAAATGGGAGGTAACTGGGTAAGACGGTTCCTCCTACTTCCCCCCACTTTCCTCTATTTCTCCTGCTCTGGCTGATGAAGTCTTAAAATAAATGCCAACGTCTTCTACTCTCTCTGTCATGGAAATGCTTCTGGCCCTTTTAAATGCCTGGATCAGAAAATAGTGATGATAGCTCTTAGGACTTTCTCCACAAAACAGTATGGAGACTATAGATGAATATGATGCTTCTTTTAGGTTCTCCCAGGACAGACTAATGCCTTTCACCATTCTACTCAAAGAAGAGGATAGTTCCTTTACACATGCACACAAGTAATTCTTTTGACTATGAATAGGTCAGCCCTGGTTCTTTGGGTTAATTTTTGGCCAAGATTTCTAGACTTATATATATGGTCTATAGTTCCCATACTATATGGATAGTATGGGAAACTTTCAAACAATATTTATTGTTCATCCATAAAATTCCTATTTGTAGTTCTTTCAAAGGGGAAAAACCTTTCCATGAAGATTTTACACATTCCCTTTAAAAAGGGAAAGAAAAATACAAATGAAGGCACTATTGTTTAGTATGCAGTTGCTACTCCAAAGCGTGGAAAATCCATTGTTCCTTGAAATAGACAGCAAACTCTGTGAAGGAACTGTGGCATCTTCTTGAAAGTGGTTGATGGATTTACAGCATCTGAAACTACCATGGTAGAGAGTATTTTAATGGCCAATTTTACTGTATCAGTATTGTGGGGATTACAGGGCAGTTGTATTTGAACCACATTTCACAATCCATGCTGGTGTTTTCTGAGGATTTGTTGAACACAGATAAAGATCAATGTACTTCTACAGACCTTCAAAAGCAAGCTAACAATCTGCATATCAGAAAAGTCCATCTGAACAAGAGGGGAAATAAAAGGTACTTGAAAAAAAAAGATAAAGCTTCATTTGAGTTTGGGTTGCATTTCCAGCCAAGAATATAAGAAGAGTCCTGCTGGATCAAACTAAAGGTGTTCTGTATATACAGCAGCTTACCCGATGTCCACTGAGCAGGACATGAGGCCAATTACATTCTTTTCAGGGTTTGGAAATATCCAATCCCTTAGAACAGGCCATTCTAGTTAGTAACTTTTTGCTTAAATGAACTGATACAATGTTACCTTTCACCTATGATGGACAGGGCAGTACCGTCAGACCTCCACTTTCTCTGGGGTTGGGGGAATATGACGCACCATGAAAGTAAAAAGATTACACAACCCCCCCCCCCCCCCCCTATTTCTTTACTTAAATATACTTCTCTAGGTATCTCCATGTCCTCCAGAGTTTTCTGCCAAAAGTTCACCTCATGCTGAATCAACAAATGCCTAGTGCTCTCTAGGAATCACTAAGGCTGCATCTACACTGCCTAATCCATCCAGTTTCAGAATGTGGATGAACTGCATTGATTTGGATTATAGGGCAGTATAGACTAACCACACAGCTATATAACCCAGAATATCAAGGCAAATAATCCACAATATCTGTTAGGGATTCCTCTTCTTTAGAAGAGGAAGGGGAGCAGGAAAATGTTCCAGAATCAGATGGGCAGTTGGAATCTGAGGAGGAAATTTTGCAAGTACCCGCTTTTCAGGAGAGGCGAAAGGAAACAGAGCAGAGACGTCGTTCAGCTAGAATAGCTGCCAGAAATGTAGCTGAGTAATTGGGAACTGCCGTAGCAGCTGTGAGGGGACTCATGACTATAAAGCAGAAGCAGCTGCAGCCAGCTTTTGCTGGTAACAAACTGTCTCTTTGCTCCTCTTGTACCTGCTTCAAGTCTGCATCTGGGAAACTGCTCCTAAAGATGCATTGTTGTTTCTTTGTCTGAAGTAAGACTGCTATTTGATTTGGGAATTTATCAGACACTAAGAACTGTGCTTGCCCTAAGACTTCCTTGCTTCATTTTGCATAATTCCACTGAGTGTGCTGTACTTTATGTTTTGCTGAGTTTTAAGGCTGTTCTTGAAAGACAAAACATAGGGTTATCTGAGTCTACACTGCCATATCATCCAGTTCAGTGTGGATTTTATACAGCTGTGTGGAAGGGGCCTGATATAATCCAGTTCAATGCAGTTCATCCACATTCTGAAACTGGATGGATAGGACAGTGTAGATCTAGACTAAGAGTGCATCTATACTGTAGAATTAATGGAATTCTACAGTATGGGAGTTGCCATTTTACAAGGTCTGCAGCCTTCTTGGCTAATAGTACTGATGCCTCACCAAGCTACAACTCCCTGGATTCCATAGCATTAAGCCATGGCAGTTAAAGTGGGTCAGACTGCACTCACTCTACAGTGTAACTACACCCTAGGTCCTCTGGCAGAAAGTTGATCATAGGGTCACACTAAAAGACCTAGAGATTCCTACAGATAACATATCAATCAAATCCTTGAATAATCAAATCTGTAAAGGTGAAATTCACAAATGTGGAGGGCTAACACAAATTTGCTACTGCTCGGTTACTCATGTTACCATCGTGAGATTTTTGTTATTGTTCAATACATAGAATAGCCACCCAATTCTAGTATTATGGGGAGACAAACAAAATTTCTCCCCACTTTCTCAGATCATTGTGCATCACTGGAAACATGTAGCTCAGTTCCCAGCATAGGAGCATGTCAGAAGATCGGGAGACAAGAAGACAATTCTTCAATACTCTTTGAATACTCTAACATTCAACTTTGACTAGTAAGATGGAAAGAAGAGAGACATCCTAGAATGGATGGGTAACTGTGGAAAGAATGAGGTCCATTTGTGACCCTCATCATGCATTTTGGAAGTGTCAGAACAACACAATTGTATTTACAGCTACAATTTGTGAGAGTGCATCTATATTGTGGAATTAATGCAATTTGATAACAGTAACTGCCATGGCTCAATGTGTGTTTTGCATAATTCATAATTCTTGCTTTCTTGATCACACTCAGATGTTCCTTGGCTACATGTGTCCTGGTTTTCACCTGTAAAATGTTGGAGGCTATATTGTGAGGAAGGTTTGAGAGAGAGAGAGAGAGAGAGAGAGAGAGAGAGAGAGAGAGAGAGAGAGAGAGAGAGAGAGATTGGGAATATCCCTTTACTATCATTGATGTAACTTAGATTGATGGTTTCAGAAGTGGTGAAATCTATTTTAATTTAATCCATCCATTACTGGCTTCAAAAGCAGGTAAAGCAACTTAACTTTCTTTTAGCAGATTAACAGACACAGAAGTGCAGACTTTGTGTCAGGAGCGCCATTCTGATGCGCAGTGTGTGTTGCCGCATGTCTGTGTGCGAATGTTCAGAAACGCCACATAAAATAAACCATTCTTGAAGAATGGCAGGACTGGCAGGTTTTAAATCACCCCTTTATGCCATTTTAACTGTTTTTAACTAGCAGAAAATGGTTTGTTGGAATTATGCAAGTATAGATCATTTTAATTTGAATCGTTGTAGAATCATAAAAGACTCGGTTCTTTCATTTTCCTGCCTTCAAGTCAGCTATTTTGATTAAAAAATAATAAACCGTGGGAGGCCATCGGGTCTTTGCAGGTTCTCCGAGCTATCACGGATCCCTGATCTTTGGTGCTAATTCTGCTCATTAATATTAATAAAAATCCTGATAAGCCATCTTGGAGCACAGCAATGAGGGGGGAAAGGGAGGGGGACATGCAATTAATTCCTTGTAGTATTTTTAAGTGCTTATGGTGCACAATGGAAGGCATTGCCTCCAGAGTCCAATATCGGTTAATCAATAATATATTTGCTGAAAGAGAACTATGTTTCACCCTTCCCCCAGTTTTAAAGCTACATTAAAATCAATTGCATGCTATTTGGGTTTAATTTTTATTTTAATTTAAAGTCAAAACAGAGAAGAGGAGATGAATATGGTTCTGAGTTTTCTTCTTGGTTTTTGAACTTGTAACGTGTTGGCTGGTTTTTTTTCTCAAAACTAAAAGTTGGGTCAACTGTTGGAATCCTTCCAGTAGGGTCCATAGACTAGAAGGATATAGATGTGTTGGAGTGGGTTCAGAAAAGGACAACAAGGTAGAGAAGAGGTGTGGAGAACAAAACATATATGGAAAGGTTGAAGGAGTTGGGCACATTCAGCCTGGTTAAGGGAATACTCAGGAGGGGCATGAATGCCCTTATTATACCTCAAGGCCTGTTGGAGGAAGCTGGATTGTTTTCTGCTGCCTCAGAAGGTAGAACCAGGTCTAATGATTTGAAGAAGGCAAATGTTGCAGCCACCCTAAGGTGGACATGGAGTCTTCTGAAATTCCCTGGTTTCACAATCAGAAGATAGCACCAGGAGGAGGGAGAGCGTCCGTCATTCTTCTTTGGACTCTATACCATGGTGCGTGTGTGTCCCTAACATTATAAAGTACATCCTTCAATTTCTCATCTCTCTTCACACATTGTCTTTTCTTGCCAGTTTTACCAAAATTATCAGTTTTCAGATTTATCCCACCAGCCAGTATACTCTCTAGACACTCCGTTTTTAAAAGAAAAAAACCTTGCAAAAAAACCTTATGGGATACTTGACTTTCCTCTCCGATCCTTCTACTCTAGAGTAGAAGCAAGCAACTGATCTTAAACCAGACAACACTTAAAGGGAAACCTGACTTTAAAAAATTACCAGGCCAGGCTCATGAAGCAGGATTTTGGGAGAGAAATGCCAGTGCTTGGTAGCAGACTGCCCAAGTTTATACAGCACACTTCAATATCTCTGCTTAAGTCACCAAACAATTTCATTGCATCCAAACCCTTACTTAGGTAAAGGTAAAGGTTTCCCCTGACGTTAAGTCCAGTCATGTCCAACTCTGGGGGTTGGTGCTCATCTCCATTTCTAAGCCGAAGAGACGGCATTGTCCATAGACACCTCCAAGGTCATGTGGTTGGCATGACTGCATGGAGCGCTGTTACCTTCCCGCCAGAGCAGAACCTATTGATCTACTCACATTTGCATGTTTTCGAACTGCTAGGTTGGCAGAAGCTGGAGCTAACAGCGGGCGCTCACTTCGCTCCCCGGATTTTAACCTGGGACCTTTCAGTCTGCAAGTTCAGCAGCTTTTAACACACTGAGCCACCGGAGGCTCAACTCTTACTTAAGGTCACTGAAATGATTCAACCTGGGAAAAATTGACAGCTTCTATCCCATGTGTGTTGAGGTGATTTATCCAGTTATACCCCAGTTCCTGAGTCCAGAAGACAACCTCTGACCATCTTTTCCCCCCTCCCTTTTTGGACTGTTTCAGATGTTTTTGTAATGACGCATGATGGATGCTGACAGAAAGTTCCTCTGCATTGTAGTAAGGGCTCTGTTATAGATTGTAGCCTCAAAGTTTAGAGATGGTGGGGGGGGGGGAGAGAGAGAGAGAGACAGGGAATAGAATAGAATAAAGTCTTTGGTTTCATAGATTCCCTGTTCTGATATTGACAGATGTGTCCATACAAACAGGAAGAGGAAGAAAGGTTCCCTGATCACAGAGACGCCTCTGTAGATGTCAGAATAGGGCACCCACACAATTAGGGAGAAAAGGTGGTGACAATTAGTTTTCAGGTGAAGTACAAATTGTTAGTGAATACATTTCCAGCCCTACATGCTCTGGGTCTAGGTTACTTATCAGGTTGCCTCCTCCTGTATAATCTGTTCCATAGTACATCCAGGTCTCTTAGGGAACATATACTTCATTCAGTCTGGACTAGTTGGCAACCATCAACCAAGGCTTGTTTAAACTGGTTGCATTCCTTATAGTGAGTGAGAAGTCACTCCTATATGTCTACATGATGTCCAGGGATTTCTAGTTCTTATTGTAGGATAAGTCATTTTAAAGTGATTTAGCCCTGTACAAAGGAAAATTGAGGAATACTCGAGTTTGGCTAAAGTTTTGGAGCAGACCCATACACTGAGTACAATGTAGACAACACAACCAAATCTGATGCAAACTATGTCCACGTGAGCTACTACCAGTCTCCCCTTTTCCCTGCTCACAGCAATGTAGTGAAAAGAGCTCAAAGCAGTCCATGTTGCTCTTGCAACAACTAGATGTGCACTAGCACCAATGCAAAGCACCAGAAGCGCTCTTAGCCAGTGCAGGTACCCTGACATCAATAAAAGAATATGTATGATCAGTGAGGAAGAGGGGCGATTGAGTGTATATGTTATTTTGTTCTGATTTCCATGCTTCAAGTAACATGATATATTGTATTTTGATATGTTATTGTTCCCCATACTTCGCACAGAGGCAGAATCTAAGCTCCATCCTCAATTTAGGATGGGTAGATTGGGATCTACAATATATCTCTAAAGGGTTGTAATGAAGATCCAGTATAATTTGATCCAAATGGGTGACATTAAGGTTCTCAGCAGAGCAACACAATAAAAAACACTTACAGTAGAAAGATGTCCAGATGTATAATGATTAAAAATACAAAATAAAAGGTGTCATTTTGAAGTTCTGAGACAACCTTCTCCTAATATAATAACCATTTCCGAAAGATCATATGATATTCTCTGTCTCTTTTCCTCAGCTGTAGTAGTTCTCCACATAAATTATTTGATAAGGGACATGTGTTCCAACAAAACGGGAACTGACGGAAAGTGAGAAGCTTGAAGATTCAGAATGGATGCTTGAATTTCCTTCTAAAGGTCACCTGAGGCCACTTCACACTTCAGCTCTTCACAATTTATATTTATTTGAAAAATTGAGCTGCTCAGCAGTCTTTTCTAATAGCAGCATAATGCTATTGGAGTTGGATTTTAATCACACACCACTGCCGTTCCAGGCAGCGACAGCACAAAGGTATCAATTCTGGGCATGAGCAAGTAGTGAAATGGTGATATTGAGGTCATTTTTCCCAGTGCCCAAGCATTGGTGGAGCATACATATAGATGGGAAATAATTCTGGTTTGGGCTGAACCTTTTGAGACTATTTTTCAATCATTTCATATTTGTTCCATGTGACCTTGAGGATAGACAGTCCAAAGCAGAAGTTTTCATGATGGCCAAAATATTAGAACTATTTGAATACGAATCCATAGTTTTGAGTAGATGTGAATTCAGTGTGGAATTTACTTTGTTACTGTTATTTGCCTTCGACTTTTGACTTAATAGTATCTCTGAAAATGATAGACAATTTAGAGAACCTGTTGTTAGAAGTCTTGCTCTGGTCATGCAGGCTCAGGATTTATTTGTAATGTGCTCTACCTCTTCTATAGCTTTCCACTTTTCTCAGACTTATCATATATTCCAATCAATAATATCATGATATGCTTAATGCACAATAGTCCCTGTTTAGATATTTTGGCTTTGAGTGAGATTATTTTTTTTGTGTGGTTCAGCAAATATTAACAACCCATTGATGCAACCAAATTGAAGCTGTTGTTGATCCAATGTTCATTTACAGAGGACAATTAAACCTATGAGTGTTTCATTTTTAAACTTCATATATACACTATTATCATCCTGCAGAGTCACCTTTGCTGTAATTGTTGCAAACTTCAAAAAAGAACTAGAGGTAGAAGATAAGCATTCTGTGGGATTGTCACCAACATTTGTAAACCATCACAAATTTCACTTGCTCACAACATATAATCCATGCCCCCTTTGAAACATAACATGGGTGCGACAAAATAGTCTCAATCCTAGCCGAATCAAAACAAAAACCAATGTCCTTTGTCATTCTTGTGTATTGTAAATCTGCACTCATGCAATTAAGTGGATGTGCTGCACCACTTCACTGTTGAATATCAGCATTGCACAATCTGTTGTTTATCTGTAAATATGACAGCTGATTCCATAGCTCCAGTGAATCAAATGGTATATTTATGGTACAGACGAATACAGAGAATGCTGCTAGGCTTTGGTTCCAGGACTCCAAATCCATGGATGGTCAAGTCCTAATATATTTATTGATGTTTCTTATATAAATTGGCAACATCAAGGTTTGCTTTTTTGGAACTTATTTTTAGAGGGGATATTTTCAAGCCATGAATAGTTGCAGTTTTTTTATATATATTAAGGGTCAACTATAGTTGCAAATAATCCAAGAAAGCACAACCACTTGTTAAACTGTTATACCTGTCAAACACTTATTAAAGAACTGTGTAATCATAGAATCATAATGCTGGAAGAAGCCATAAGGTCCATCCAGCCCGCATTAACTGCCATGGCTGAATGCTATGGAATTCTAGGATTGCTCCAGAATAGAGTAAATCACAATTTTGGCCCCATGTAAACTGTTGAGATGGTTCGGGACAGAACTGACCACAACTGTTTACATGGCCATCCCATATTCTCAGGCTCATGCAATCCAGGGAGATGGGGTGGCTCTTAATTCCCTCTCTTCTTATAGTACTGATCATTGGGCAGTGGATTGATATCAGCCGGAGCACCAGAACAACACAGGAAAGAGTGGGGGTAAGAGGCATAATCTCACCCTTTCCCCTTCTCCAGCATTATTCTGGTGCCCCAGTCAACATTTCTCCAGATGATGAGTGATGGCCATCAGCCTATTGTATACTTGGTAGTTGTGGTTATGATGGGAACAGGAGAGTGACAGTAAATCAATGGGCACTGAAACAGGTTTGCCACTGCTGGATGGTTAGCACCCTTTCCCAGCTGTGCAGCAGCCTAAGGGCTGGAAGGAAAATCCATCCTGGGGTCAATCTCAAGTTTGAAACTATGGATGGGCACCAGGATATTGAGTCTGTATGGAACTGTCCTGGTTTTACACAAACCCCAACATAACCTTCAGTTTTCTCAGCTGGTTAAATATGAGTTTAAAATCATGTTTTCTGTTTGAATTTGTCAGTTCAGTTTTATTTGTATGCTGCCCACAGATCTCTGGACAGAAGGTGGGATGTGAGTATTTGCATTAATTCATTTAATCATTTTAAGCTTGAGGTGTATAGCTTCTATTAGTTGGGAAAAAAAAGAATACCAGAAGCGTTGTTTCTTTTTGGAGACTAAATCTTTCACTGCAAACCAAATTGTAAGGAAAATAAATCCATTGCAACCTTAGGAACATCCTAAACATAGTGACAATAGCTTGAACAATGTGTTCTTCTGCTTCTGCTTCTTGTTTGTTTTGCCTTGAATATCATGCTTAATTTTGTACTGTGTGATAGGATCACACATTTAATAAATTTTGGCTTTGTTGTCCAGAAGCGCACAGTCAATATCATGTAAACATCCCAAGTGTTTCAGCTTAAAGTGGGGGCACTCTGTTTCCATGAGATCGATTGATCTCCCACATCAGAATTAGTCTTTTGTTGTGCAAAGGATTCTTTCAAATAAAGCTACTCGAGTGTTTGAAGATGTTGGCCCTTTGAAGTTTCAAAGCCTCAATTATGTAGGTACTACACAGCTGTATATTGTTGCCTTCAATGTCATTGTACTTTTAAAAAAATATTAGCTCAAGTGGCAAAAATGTCATGTTTTGTTCAAAGCCTGTGCGGGACTGAAAATTCAGAGAGAAGCTTTCATTCTTGCGGATCCCGAGGCTCTCATCTCCCCTCTGTACTGAAGGATTTCATCACATGATGAACATTTTGATTGCCCTTCCTGCGCATTTTTGTTATAGCACAAGTGGATCCTAAGGATGAAAATGCTATTTCAGCTAGGATTGCCAAGTGTTTGTACTGGTGATATTGGCATGGTGGTGCATTATGAGCAAAATAAAGAAAGAAATATGTCTTAAAATTCTGAAGAAGTCTCAGTAGTCTGACAGTTTTACTTCTTTGGAAAGAAGTAGATTACTATTATACACACATATACGCACATACATAAACTTTGGATTTGTCTCAGATTCAGTGCTGGCAGTCTGTACAGTGACTTCCAGTAAATATCCCCAGGTGAGTTTTTTTTAACTTTTTACTGAAAATTGAACATAAAACACAATCGACAAAATAAACAAAGTCCACAAGTAAACTGCTACCACTGAAAAGAATTATAACAATGTACAGTATCCCCATGGGTTTTAAAATTTTATTTTGACTCAGGATAACTTTAGTTTAGGCAAAGTTGGAGGGTATTCTGGAGATTGCTGGAAATTGCAGAGTATGTTGGGCCCTCACAGCCATCTCACAGGCTGGATTCTGTCCATTTGGGCCTAATCCACTGTCCAGGTGGACCTTGCCACTATTACCCTCTCCCTTTGCTGATCAGCATCCCCATATCACCATCACCACCACAACTCTCTGCTCATCACAGAGCTCCCTGCAAGAGATTGGTTATTGTCTATTATGTCTACTGAGGTCAGAATGGTGCAGGATCAGGATCAGCAAGGAGAGGAGCACTCTAACTTCTCCTTGCTGGTCCCATGGACCCCAGAAGACATAACAGATGTCAGCAGGCCTTTTAGGAAGCTCTGTAACCAGAAAGGAGCAGTGACTGATATGTGGGAAAGGGGATGTGCTGGATCATCCTGATAAATGATGGCCCTGGATTCAGAAGTTATGTGGCTTTGATTAAAATGTTTTCTCTAGGAATCTCTTCATTTTGAAACAATATTCTGGCAGAAATTAACTACATAGACGGTGGATGATCTAGAGCAGTGGTTCTCAATCTGTGGGTCCCTTGTTTTGGTCTACAACTCCCAGAAATCCCAGCCAGTTTACCAGCTGTTAAGATGGTTCTTCCTAAACAACTATATTGAAAGTTTATTTTATTTATTTATTTACAGCATTTATATTCCACCCTTCTCACCCCGAAGGGGACTCAGGGCGGATCACATTACACATATAGGCAAACATTCAATGCCTTTTAACATAGAACAAAGACAAGACAAACATAGGCTCCGAGCGGGCCTCGAACTCATGACCTCCTGGTCAGAGTGATTCATTGCAGATAGTTTCAGCTGGCTTGCTCTCCAGCCTGCGCCACAGCCCGGGCCTGTGAGTCATGTTTCTGGGACTAGGGGTACAGGATCTCTGTGAAAGTGGAATATAGGGCTTTTAAGTCATGTTTTTTCCACTTTCACAGAGATCCTGCACCCCTAGTCCCAGCAAATGTGGAAGGTTGATGGTATTCATATTTTGTGATGCCCAGCAAGGAGTTGCGAAGTTGCATTTTAAGAGACAAGAGCTCTAAACCTGGCAGGAAGCCAGAGCGACTTTCATTTTCCTAGTTTATTAAAGCCTATCCAGGTTTTTTTTTATTTATTTTATTTATTTTTGATGGTCTGTGAATTCTAGTACCCACTCAATTACCTTCTTTAAAAAATTGACAAGTTTTTTTAAAAAAATAGATAGATAGATATAAGTAAGTAATTCATGGCTTTGCCTTTTAACGTGAGGTATATGGTACCATTATTTCAAGTAATGCCAGTAATTTAGACACAATTTGAGAGGCTATGGAGCATTTGTAAATCAAGGAGGTGGGATTGTGTGTATATAAGAGAGTGTGTGTATACACACATAAGCCTTCAGCCACATTCCTTTTTATCCGCTCATGAATTTAGATACAGTTTCCCTAGCTCCTTAATGCACCTGTCTAGAGGCTGAAATATGCAGTGCTTGAGACTGGTTGCTACTGAAAAATCATAGAGTGAAAGTTGATAATTTGGGAACTGGTTTGTACGTTATTCGTTTATCGATGAGAAACAATCCAATTTGCAACAAATAAATGAAGTCAGCCAAATTCTTCCTATGTTCCTTGAATATGTTGTTCCTTCCTCAAAGGCAAAATTCTATGCTGGCGAATTAGTATACCAGGCCTTGAGATTTCAGGTTCAAAATCTGAGATCAAAATATATCTACTGGTGGTGAGGAATGTTCTAAATTATCAGCCACAATTGATCAGAGTATATCAGTTTTTTATTTTTAAAAATCTAAAAACAATGCATGCACACATCCATGCACATAATTTTCAAGAAAATGTTCTCCTCCTTTCTATGTTGAAGATTAAAAACAAGAGTTAGGAACTAGAAAAATTACCTTGATACCATTATTGGACTTTTCACACAATCCTAGCACTTTGGCATACAGTACAGCAAGGACAGGATACAATTAATTCAACATACCACATATAACTGAAATAGAAGTAAAATTCAATTGATAATCAAGGAACTTAAGGCACAAAAATTAAACAGATACAGATGAATCCAAACAACCGAAAAGCTAGACAAATAGCCAAAATGAAGTCAACAATGAGTTGTTCATCAAATCCCAAGAAAGCTGTTGAATAGAGGACCTGGAAGGAGTTCTGGCACTAGATCTAGGTAAGACATAGGTTCTCAGTTTCATCACTGGTGAGTCATGAGAGTAGAGGAAACATGAGGAAAAATGAGTCTCATTTCGTCAGAAAGACGATATCAGGTTAGATCCACCTCCAATCATAGACTACTCTGCAGTTGGTTCTAGTACTACTATTATACGAATTTCTGCAAATTTCAGATCTTCCCATGCTAACTCATGCTTTAATTATAGCCTTTCTGAATTACTAAATAAGAGTGAATCTAATTGGTCCAAGAATTAAAGAATTAAAATTAAAGAATACTTGAGTTGTTCTTGGAAACTACTAGATGAAATAAATTTTAAAGGCAACTGATTGGAGTAGTTGAGTAGTTGAGTACAAATGTATTTATATTTCCTGTTGGTAAATCTTAGCAACATTCAATGGATTAGCAGTAATTGGAAGTAATCATAAAGATTCAGACTACCTTCTAAACATTTTGGATTGTTGAAACATTTCTGTATGTTTGGATTTTCCTTTTCCAGAAGGCCAGAGCTGTCAACAGTGAGTGATATTTAATTTAAATGCCAGCCCATTCTTCCTGAATAGTCCTTTTGCATTTCAACTAAAAAAATCTGGAAGGGCCTGGAAGTAGATGACAAGCAGCGGAATGACAACAATTTCTATGTCGCTGATAATAAATCAATGCAGCATTTTCTCTCTACACCTCTGCAAACATGATGGCCAGGGACCTTCAGATGTTTTAATTGGCAAGTTGTGTGCTAACAAAATAGCCGCAGACATAATGCGAAAGTTAGTCATGTGAACTCAGTCAAAGCCTGTCTCAACAATGGAAAAATAAATCTTTTCATATTGAAAGAACCAAGATCAACTTCTGGTTACTGCAGATTAGCCCTCAGCTAACAGGATGCACACTGTTTTGTAAATAAAATAAAATAAAATTTGCTGGACAGAAGCAACAAGGCTTACTGAAATGTATTTTCCTGGCTGCATAAGGAAGAGAACACACACTATTGACCTATACAAGGGATGAATGGACCACAGAGTCTGACAATATGTAATTAGTATTGCAGAATATGTAGACTGAGCCACAAAAAGACTTCAAGCTTAGCTGTAACTGCTTTTCACAGCCTGGGTCTGAAATCTGAACATATGCATAATGTCTCCTAGAGAAGCGGTTGGACTTTTTTTGTCTGATGCAGAAAGTCCATGTTTACTTCAAGGTTGTAGAGACACGGGTTCCAAGGCAGTGCTATTTCATGTTCAGATACAAATTGTACATGACTATTCATTATGCATTGCACATTAGGCTTGTGCACGGATTCGGTTTGGTCAGTTTCCTTCAGCCAATCTGGCTTGTTTAGCTGGCCGTAATGGCAAGGGCTCTGCCACCATGGGTTTTTTTCCCGACTGAAATGGGCCACACGGCAGCTGGTCACAGCTCCTCCACTCCTATTCAGCATCATGTGGCACACAAAGAGGCTGCTGCATGCTCGTGCTGTGTTTCCTGACAGCCCTGTCTGTTGGGCCAATAAGAATAGAAGAATAGGCGTGACATGTCTTACACAAGCTGTATCTATTTAATGGGGTGAGAACCTCCATTGCTCTCAGTTCATCCTGGCTCTAGGGACAGAAAGATGTTTCCTTAACCCCATTCCTCAAACTCAGGCTCCCAAGAAAGAAAGAAGGAAGGAAGGAAGGAAGGAAGGAAGGAAGGAAGGAAGGAAGGAAGGAAGGAAGGAAGGAAGGAAAGAAAGAAAGAAAGAAAGAAAGAAAGAAAGAAAGAAAGAAAGAGAGAGAGAAAAAGAGTGAGTCCCAGGAAGGATGCTTCCTAACTCCGTTGCTCAAACCCAGACTCCCTTGAAAGGAGGAAGAAAGGAAAGGGTCCCAGGAAGGGTGCTTTCTTAACATTGTTTCTCAAACCCAAGCCCCCTTGAAAGAAAGAAAGAAAGAAAGAAAGAAAGAAAGAAAGAAAGAAAGAAAGAAAGAAAGAAAGAAAGAAAGGAAGGAAGGAAGGAAAGGATCCCAGGAACAGAAAGAGGAAGCTTGTAAATTCCCATTGCCGCCAATGGGCCAGATGCTCCCAGATCTGTCGGTTGCCTAGCCGAAAACATTTTTTCCATTAGCCCAGTGATTCTCAGCCTGTGGGTCCCCAGGTGTTTTGGCCTACAATTCCCAAAAATCTCAGCCAGTTTACCAGCTGTTAGGATTTCTAAGAGTTGAAAGCCAAAACATTTTGGGATCCACAGGTTGACAACCACTATCATTAGCCGATATTCGAGAGGCTACCGAAAACGGATCTGGGTACCCAATGAAATTCTGATACCAAAAACAGATCACCCTCCAGCCAAATTTCACACGCCTATTGGACATGGAGTCCACTTCTAAGTGTTTACTGTTATAATATTTCAGCTTCATAACTCAGTAAAAAGTACTGTGATGTAATGTGAGTCATATTTTCTTGCAATGTCTTATGAAGCTGCCCTCCCTTGTCCTTTTCTTTTCTCCACTCTAGGATGAATACAGTTAGGCACCGCCTTAACTGTCATGGCTCAATGCTATAGAATCATGGGAGATGTATTTTTTGCAAGGTCTTTAATCTTCTCTGCCACAAGATGCTGGTGCCTCATCAAACTATAAATCCCATGATTCTATAACTTTGAGCCATGGCAGTTAAAGTAGGGGGAAACTACATTCATTCTACAATGTAGATGAACCTTAGGACCCTAGAGAGTTCTGCCATGGTATCCCAATGGTGACTATTATTATTATTATTATTATTGTATGACACAGCAAACAAGATAGATATGCTGGATTTCATTTAACAAAATCACAAGTTGAACACTTCCCAAGTGTCTAGGATTATTATTATTATTATTATTATTATTATTATTATTATTATTATTATTATTTATTATTATTATTATTTCATTTCTATCCCACTTTTCTTTTCTCCCATGGGTGGGATTCAGAGCGGCATACAACATATAAAATTCATAGAAATACATCAAATAGCAATACATAATCAATTAAAACATCATATCCCGATATAAAAACCCAATTAACATCAAATAAAAGAATTAAAAAAATTTACAGCAAGCACAATTTAAAGATATCCATAACCTCCAGCTACTGAAGTTATTTGTCAAGTGTTATAAAAAAAATTATCAGACTGGCAGTGCCTATTTTCATTTGTCTGGGAAGGCCTGGCTCCACAGAAAGGTTTTAATTTGTAAACGAAAGGCCAGTAACGAGGGGATTGATCGTACCTCATTAGGGAGGGAGTTCCAGAGCTGCAGGGCCACCACCAAAAAGACCCTCTCTCTCGTTCCCACAAAACGCACCTGCGATGGTGGTGGGACCAAGAGAAGGGCCTCTCCTGAGAATCTCAGGGCTTGAGTGGGTTGGTAGAAGCACTTGCTTTCAGCCTTAGAAGCTGGCAAAGGCAAACAGTCTTTGCACGAATCATACCAAGAAAACCCCATGAAAGGTTCACCTTAGTTTCACTATAAGTTGGGAACTATTTGAAGGCACACATCCTCAAGAACAAAAACAGCAACGATAGCAAGCCAGCACCCAGCTTGTGAACTTTATAAAACAGCAGTTGAAGCAGCAAGGCATAAAACTGGCCATACAGCCCTAGCTGAAAACGACAGCAAGGAGTTGACTGATTCTTCATGCTGATTAGCAGTGAGCATCAATCATTATTTTTCTGGTAATGGACAATGGGAGTGCATCACTTTGCAGGAATTTGGCCGCTCTGAATAGAGATTATCTTGGATAGATCTACTAATGAATGTCATGCCAAAAATATTCTCGACACAATAAGAATTTATCACCTCTGCCTATCACCTTCTTGGTGCCAATCCCCATTTCTAGCCTTCCTTGGAAGGAAGTATGTGTGGCACTAATGTCCCAAATAGATCAAATAGTATAACAAGCCTTAGGGCTGGAGAAAGAACATGCCAGATAGGACTGTTAAAAATTGAGATTGGTAGAGTTGTGTCTATAGAGGATGCTGACTGGCAATAAGGACTGGGCAAAACAATGCAATGTTGAACTGAAATTTTCCATCGTTGTAAGCCAAGGCTATCTAACTGATCAACCACCATAATGACACAACATTGCCAGACATTTAAAATCCCACTGTGGGAATGATATGCCAATGCCCTCTGATCCACATCCATGTTTTCACTTACCGACATCCAAAAAAAAGTAATCTCTTTAAGAATTCGCTAGGTCTTCCATGCAATTTTATGGTGTACCTCCCCCAGAGGTTACAATAGGGTCACACAGAAGTATATTCCTGGAGAGGGTATCTCTTTAATAATATCTAGGTTATCTAGACAACCTCTATGGTATAATGGAATCAGAAATTAGTAATTTAATGGCGTTCGACATATTCATGGTTTCAGGTAACCACAGGTCAACTGGGATTGAGGCTTTAGGGCATATATGATGGTGAGCCAAAGATTATTTGCACTTTGGTTATATTAAAAACTTCTCTTGGCCACACTCTTTTGCTTTTCGCATGAGGTCACTGTGTAGGCTACAACTGTCTCCAGAATCATGCAGTGATTTATTTTTTTGTGGTCTGAAGTTTCACCTGGTGCCAATATTTATCTAAAACTTTTTGCATAGTATGGACTTCAACTCTTAAAATTCCTAACAGCCAGTAGGAATCAGCATAAGTGGCTGAGGAGGAAAAGGAAGGAGCCTGAGGCAGTTAGGAATTGTGGAAGTTGCAGTCCAAAACACCTGCAGGGCCCATGCTTGTGTTAAAGTACGGAATAAAAACATCCTCAATCACTGGTCAAGAAAAAGTTCAAAAGTCAACCATCAGCTGAAAAATGGATACTTAAAGTTTTATGGGATTCTCAGGGCCAGTATTGGGACATAACCTGTAAAAGGGTTCAACAATCAGCAATTCTCATTACAGCGAGATGCTCACTAAAGAGATGAAGCCTAAAATTCAGATGAAACATAGAAGACTGCTATTCAAGGGTGTTGTGTTGTTGCATGACAAAGCACATCTGTACACTTCTATCCATATTGTTGACTCTCTCCAAAACATCATTTTAAAGTTTTAAATCATTCTCCCCATAGTTCTAATCTTGCCCCAACTTTTATTGTCTGTTGGACCTCAGAAAGAAACCTTACAAGGATAAAGATCCATGTCTGATGAGGAGATAAAAAGAGTAGTGCATAATTAGTGGCTCACAGCTCAGCCTAAAACATTTTAAATGCTTTACAAAAGTTTGTTGACAGTGTATGGAAAAGCAGGGAGATGATGTTAATAAGTGAGGTATTTCTCTTTTCTGAAAGTTGATTCAAATAAGTTCTAAAGCAGAGTGTGGATAATTTTTGAATCACCCTTAGCCGATGATGCTGACAAATTGTAGACTACTACTTTACATCTCAATGAAGTTGCAATATAGCAAAGCAAAACTATTCTACCAACATCTCCTGTACCTGAGATATTTCAATCAAATGAGGTGTTTTGGAACACCCCAATCAGAAAGGAGCTCATCCATGTAGACACTTGAATCTGTAGTGCTCTGAAAGCCATCATTGGTCCTGCAATCCACTTCAATAGAATTATGTTTCTGTGTAGTGACACCAAGCGGCACCTCTTTGGACAAATAATCTATTCATCACATTAGCTACATTTTTCCAGGAAGAACCCTCTGTTCCTCTTAGCTCAAGTTTCTGAAATGATATTTATTCAAATCCAAATGGAAAGATATTGGAACCTTGGTGTCCACACATTATCAATTTTCTATGCCTTCTTGAACTCCAAAGAGTCATGATGTGCTGGCTGCTGTAGAGCAATTACTAAAATCTACCTGTCAAATGTCTCCAATGAAAGATTTTTACTACCAAGTCTATTAAATATTTCACCCCAAAAGTCTCACAACACTCTGCACAAACAAATATGGGGTGGAAATGTACAGTTGGTTCTCTGCATAGAAGAAGAGCTAAGATGGCAATCATTTCGATTTTGGCTTATAAAAAAGTTGATTCAGTCATAGTCTCTCTTGGACCTCTTTCTTTCTGACAGTGCATGTGGCACATTGGTATGTATCACTGTGAATCATAAGGTTCTTTGTTAGGTACCAATAGAAAATGTAATAGCATTAGGGGGAAGGGGAGAGGAGTTGAGGAAAAAATGCAGTCCTGCACACCTCAGATAAACAGAGACTTACTCCATTCACTCGCTGCCCTATTGTCCTGACTGACAAGTATCACATCAACTGATAGAGAGTGGGGAGATAAGGTAGCTAGCAGATGGGGCTGGGAAGGAGGGGGAAGGAGAACAAACAGCCAACTGCTTTTGAATTGTATTGTTCTCCAGTCTGGGACCAATGACTATGTGATAGTTTACAAATGGTCCACCCTTGCTGTGTACAATTCAAGGAATTTAAGAGAATCCATTTCCTCCCTAAATGGATCAAAAGGCTATTGTGTCCAGATCAGTAGACTTGCTGACTTAGATGGATTTTCCTGTCCTGTCTGCTGAACCAAGAAGTTTCCACGGCATTAAAAAAGTTTTATATTTAGGAAATCATGAATAACGGTGGCTTTTCAGTTGTTTTTCACATAGTTTCCACAAGTGTGGACATCATGAATTCTTCCAGATGTTTTGGACTCCATCTCCCAAGCATTTCTCACAATTGACCTCTGGAAGCGGTATGATTCTCGCCAATGTCTTAAACCATATCTGTTATCTCAAGATAGTACCCCTTTGTGGAATTTATCTTAAAGTGAAGTGATATCTCTTTCACTTACATTTTCAGAACTTGAATTTTGTTGTTATTTAGTTTTCCATATGTACTGGCATAGTTTAGTTAGAACTAGAGTAGACTTGTTACATGGTGTCCACTTAAACTAAATGAATCCACTCAAGCTAAATTATGTGAGATTCAGAACAGAAGAAAGGGAATACTTTTTCATGCAGAATATAATTAAACTATGGAATGTGCTGCCTCAAGATGAAAAAATTATTTCAAACTTGTGTGGTTTCAAAATGGGATTGGATATATTAATAAGGATGAAGCCATTCATGACTATTATTCAGGTCTCATATCATGCCCAGGCTCAGAGGACAATGGACAAGAAATATCAAAACTTGGGCTACACAAGATTGAGGATAATATTATGTTCATATTCTGCTGGAAAGATTCCTAGAAGCAATTGGTTGGCTGCTCTGTGATCAGAATAGTGGACTGATAGAATATGGCTTCTCTTTTGTTATTGTGTTTTTAAATATGTCATCTTCTTCTATGGCTATAATTTAAGATATAGATGGCATGCCTTTCTATGGGATGAAAAGGACGGAGTGAATAAATAATTTAAGGGACATATAGTAAGAGCCAGCCTTTTAGCAACATGGAAAAGGTACAACAGGGGGATAGAGCCAAACCCCTCTCCCTATGGCTGTGACCACTGGCATCAGTCCTGAGACCAGTTACACATATTGAATCTGGAACATACACAGAATGCTTGGTCAAAGAGAAAGGGCAATGGATACTTAAGAGTAGAGAAGAATATGGGATAAAAGACTGGTTCAGCTTCTTCCAACTGCATGATAGATTTAAAAAGGATGCGAAAGTAGGATATGTCTCTAAAAAAATTGGAGTTAGAATGTATTTATGAGAAGGGCAATAAAGGCCTAATTGTTAGGCTTTAAAATATATATTTTAGATTATAACTTAGTAGACAACTAGATAAAAACAGTTATGATTACTTGGGCTAAAGATTTGGGTATAAACATTGGCTTGGAAGATTGGGAAAATCGTTGGGAAAAGGAGTTTAAATTTTCAGTAGCTGGCTCAATTAGAGAAAATATGTTTAAAATGTTTTATATAACTTAAATAACTCCAGAGCTATTGGCCAAAATAGAGAAAACAGGATGAGGGACATGATGGAGATGCAAGAAGATGAAAAGATTTTTTATCCATATATGGTGGACTTGGGGAAAAAGTGGTGAAAGAAACAAACATTATGATCAACAAAAAGATCAAGAAAAACCTGGAAATGTGTTCATTAGGACTATTTAGAATAGTGGTTCTCAACCTTTGGCTCACCAGATGTTTTGGCCTACAACTCACAGAAATCCCAGTCAGTTTACCAGCTGTTAATATTTCTGGGAGTTGAAGGCCAAAACATCTGGGAACCTACAGGTTGAGAACCACTGATTTATAAGGTGTATTAGCACAAGAGAGGAAGAAATCTGCCAATATTTTTTGTTGACTAATAATAGTTAAAAGATGGAAGGGGAAAAAGAGTAAAGTATTAAAGAATGGCGAGATAAATTACTAGATTATATCCAAGTGGCCAAATTGACAAATAGTAGCAGAAGAGGAAATAATGAAGAATTTTCAAACAAATGAAGGCTGGCACTTGGATATCTGGAAAATAAGACAAAGTTAGAGTTGATGATTGCCATAAAAGGGAATTAGTGAAAGAAGACATATGAGTAGTTGCTGGTTTTGGGGGGGAGTCTGAGGTCATGGGGGTTGAGTTCATGGGTGTGGGGTTAGAGGAATAATAAATGTTAAGGTATAATAACTGTACAGATAATTTTGATTTTTCATATGTTTAACAAGCGCTGACTCTATATTATTTTGTAAACCTGTTTATTCTTTTTTAGATCTGAACAAACCAATATAAAGCATAATATATATATAAAACAATTACAGTTAAAATAGAAAGCATTAGTTAAAACATCCATATAAATATGCATTCATGGGCTCATTCTAAATCGTGATCCAGGTCTGTCCATTTTTCATCCTGTACAGTATACATAATAAAACTTTTAAAAAAAGGGAAAGGAGGGGGGAAGTGGACTAAGAACAAGAGAAGAAAGAGGCTGAAGCATAGATCCAACTTTAATGTGGAGGGAATTATCTCGATTCATTGGTACTAGAGGCAGAATTTTCATCTCTATGTGTAATATTAGTATATTGTATATATAAAAGACTAGAATGGTAGCATTAAATGACTTCTATAAGCACCAACTAGGCAGCTTCAACAAATGTATAACACCCATATGAAGGTACAGGCCTCCTCTGGATTACTCTGTCAATTTCAAGAACTTAAAGTTCAATAGCAGTGTCTTCAGATGGCAACATTTGGCAAGCAAAATGCTTAGAAACCAACTCTGCTATGCCAAAATGTGTCAACATTGGGAAATGAATTGGGACAATAAATGGGCAAACAAATCTGTGTTTGCACATCCATGTACAATTTTTATTTATTATTTATTTCCATCATTTCTATCCCGTCCTTCTCACCCGAAGGGACTCAGGGCGGCTTACAAAACTGGCAGAATTCGATGTCAATACACAACAATACAAAAGAATAAAACAAAAGCAGTTAAAAACAGTTAAATAAATTAGCAATATGCAATATACAGATTTAACACAAAATACTTGAGCCATTCATCCACAAAACTTTGTACATAAACCTTAATCCAGACCGAGTCGAAGCCAACGAAACTTATCCTCTGAACGCTTGCTCGCATAGCCAGGTCTTCACTTTCTTTCTAAAACTCAAAAAGGATTCATTAATCTCTTAATGAATTGCATCCCTCGGGAAGATAGGGTGGGGTATAAATAAAGTTTTATTATTATATATTATTTATTAAACCACAATGGCATAATGTGAACAACTCTGCTTCTCCAACCTTAACATAATTATGGAAGTTCCACATCAAACACAAATGTCCAGTTGTTTCCACTGCATATGATACTAACAGGGTCCAGAGGCAGATGGGAAAGATGAAGAAGGAGTGGGAGACTTTGGTACATTGGTGGGTGTCTGTAAGGTATTTTTGTGGTCTCGGATATAGATAAAAAGTTTGAGAGGATTGCTTCTGTTGACATGATCAGAACAGAAAAGATAATACTGTTGATAAGATTCACACATGGATCATTGACTGAGCTTTCTGGGATTAAATCCATCTATCCTTTTTAGGATAGGGCCATATACATGTGGTTTTCTGAGCTTAGTGCTATGTTTGACTGATTATTTTGTGGTTGTGTGCCTTTAAATAATTTCTGACATATGATTACCCTCTGACAAACATATCACTGTTTTTCTTGGCAAAGTTTGTTCAGAAAAGGTTTGTTTTTGATGTTCTCTGAGGCTGAAAAGAAGTGACTTGCCCAAGGCCACCAAGTACATTTTGATGTATTAGTGAGGATTCAGATCCAGTCATTAAGCAACAACACCATGCTGGCTCTTTCATGACGACTACTAATAAAAAATGTCTGGCATTTGCCCATTTCTCTCATATTAGGAAAAACAAATGGGATAGAAATAACTATTTTTGCTGCTGTTGCTCACAGTATGGAGACTGGTGGCTGCTTTTCCCCCCATCCAGTCTGACTTCAATTCAAGCTTGAGTTCTTTCATTGACTACAAAAAGAGGAAAAATATTGAGAGCCCAGGAGTTGAACTCATAATTGTGTGGACTCACTCTCTCACACACAAGCTACCCAAATTGTATATGGCCTCTTTGTATTTTATAGAGATCCCCTCAGGAGAAGATTAGAAAGATTCTTTGCCATTCCCCCGCAATGGAAGGTAATAAACATCTTCTTTGCCACCCCTTCTTTTTCTCTGCTTCAAACCTAATGTGTCATTCAGCAATACCCATTTGTCCAGTAAGAATATAATAGAATTATTCATTACTGCACTTGATGCCCCAAAGACTGAAAAATAGTTGTTACACACCAGAAAATGATTGCACACTAAAAGATTAATAGGCACGAGGATTCACCAGCTGTCCACTCCGTTTGGAAGATGGGGGGAGGGAATGTATGTAAATCACTGTGGTTTCTGGCTCTCAACATTGTGCAATTTGTGTCTGGCATCACGGTCACAATAAAAACACCATGGGCACATTTATGCCTCTGCACTTCTCATCTTAAAGCCAGGCCTATGATTAACAACAAGACTAGTTCTTCAACTGGGAGCAAGGGCTTTGGGAAGTGGGAGAATGTGGTTTGCAAGAGAGCCGGGCACTTTCAACTCTTCATGCTAATGACCCTTTGGTCTGCCCGGGAGGAAAAGTTTAAATAAAAACCCATTCCAGGAAGCCGTTAAACCAAGCAATTGTTTTCTCCTCTCCATCTAGAAAGAGAGGTCTCTCTCCAACCTCCCACTTTCTCCCCAAAATGGTTTCTTGTAAATCTGTGGCTCGCGTCCCTCATATTACTGCGCGATACAGCTTTATTTGCTCGAGCATTTTTCTTGCCAGCTGCATCCTGCCCAGGTTGCATTTCAGAGTCAAGCATCACCCATTATGGATAATAATAATGAAATAGGAGCGCATGGAAATGAAAAGATATATAAGCTGCTCCTGCTGATTTCTAAAAGAGGGATTGAACGCAGTTTTGGAAATGAGCTGTCGAATCAATAAAGCAACAACAACAACTGTGCCGTAGTTCATTGTAAACCAACATCTAGCAATGCACATTGGGCCCAAAAGATCATGATAATTTTTACAACAATTCTACACAGTAAGAAAGTGTGATCTCAGAACAAAGAAAGAAAAATGGGATTGGCAACCTATTAGATATTTTCATCATTGTAAATAGTCTTATGACCACATAAAAGTGAATTGAGACATTGGACAATGTTTGTGATCTCAAGAGGGAACATAGAGATAGGATAACAATCCTGGACTTGATCCTAACCAACAAGGAGGAGTTGGCAACTGGAATCAAAATAGTTTGTAATTTTGTGGAGAGTGACAATGCAATGCTAGAATTCATGACTGAGGGATGAGCAAAAGAATACAGTCAAACATTGATTGAATTGGACAACACTTGGTGTCTCTTCCAAATCTATAAACTTTAGATTTCAGGGATGTTATCAAGCTCAGAGAAACACTGGATAGAATCCATGGCTAAAGACACCCAGCATAGATGGGATTTATGTAGAAGGAGTTGTTAAAAACACAATCACAAGTAATTCCATGGAAGAAGAAAAAAATGGAACATCTGCCAATGTCCTGCACAAAAATCTTGAAGAGGAAGCATTATTTTGGTTTTTAAAAAGCTGCATCAATTGTGGACTTTATGCTGTGTGTTATGTTTATTTTCTTTTTACTGTAAATAGAGTTAGAAATATAAATGTTTGTACCAGGCTTCAGTTCAGCAGCTGTGTGGTGAAGACTTTGAATGTGGAAACTGAAATGACTCTGGGGACAGTTCTACATGGTGACATACAGTTTCTCTCCTTTAATTAATTCCTCCACCCCCATTTTAATTTCACAATTTATTCCAGAGACACATTTTTCACTGCCAGTGTTATAGAAGCCACTTTGAATGCCGATGATAAAGGCTAGTTTGCATTGTGTTCTACAATCCATTTTTGTCTTCTCCTATGGTTCTCAGTTTCACCATGTAGTTCACCTTGCAAAAGAAATGTGTTTATTTATATAAGTTACAAAGAAAACTGAGGAGATTTTGTCTTTGTTAGGTCCTGTGTGCAGGTGAATTAATGGATGTGGGACTGGTGGTTGTTCAGTTTCAGCCTTGGCAAACTGATTGTACTGCTAGAATCATAGTAGAATTATTGTAATATTACAGAGTTTGAAGAGATCAGCAGGACCATCCAGTCCAACTCCTTGGGATGGAGGAATAGACAAGCAAAGCCCTCTGAACATATTGTCAACCAAGATGCTAGGATTCAACAAAAGGGATGGGAGCAATGGTGCTTGACCTCCCATCACTGGTAAACAGATATTTGAGGTGAGGTCGGAAGCAACTGGAGAAAAGATCTTCTCAGATGTGGCACCATTCTTCTAGAAATTCTAGCCCAAGGAAGTTTATTTACTGCCTATGTTGGTTGCTTAAATATGTGTTCGGTAAAGACATTTCATTTCCCTGGGATTTTAAAAGAACCTTTATTGAAGTCTTCAGCTGAAACATAACAGCTAAAATAAATAAGACCAACAAAACAATAAATAGAAACTGAAATCCAACAGCTCAGTAATCGGTCTGCATCATTGGGTAGAATTGATTCACAACATATTCAGCTCAATAGAGAATACAGACAATGAAGATTTGACAGGAACACAGAGAAAGAAAATTGAAAATATTACACATCTTACTAACATCTGATGTCTTAACCTCTTCTGGGATTGTTTTATACTGCTGTTTTATTTGTTGCTTTATTAATTATTGTATTTCCAGTTTGCGGTTCCATGCAGGCTGCAGCTCTATAGCAACCCAATGTATTTACAAAGAATGAATATGCAGTATTTTCAAAAGAAAACAAGGACTAAAAGTGAAAACACAGGTAACAATAAATTATACCTGTGTAGGAATGTAAAAAATATAGACCCAATTTGTCTCAACCTCAACAGGAAAGGGTGATTGAACTACAAATTTACAATTGAGAAAATCTATGACCACAACAAGGTTTATTTCACAGTAAAGTAAATTTATTTCTGATATATACACTGTATATGATGCTATGATATTGTAAATTAAAAACAAAAAGACAAGTGTTGATAAATATTGCAACTCCTTTGTGACTTTTGGCCCACTCTATGTGTGTGCTTGTGTGTGTGTATCTGTTATGATTTTAAAGTATTTTTGGTTTTAATATCCTGTGAGCTACATTTAATGTCCTGCAATACTCTAAAAGCTACCATTTACTATGTGTCTTATTTACAATCTAGTAGTGAGATCTAGAATCACGACCTTGGATCCTTGGGATATAAATCAACCAGACAATCAATCAATCAATCAATCAATCAGACAATGAATCTTCAGCAACTGGGAGATGTCTTCACATCACAAAACAATCAACTAGAGATATACCAGTGGAGATTAGAAATCCTTTGCTAACATCTCCTAAGAAAGTTTGCAGAGGTGCCTAATAAGGGGATATGTCTTTTACATTTGGAATCATGTGATGACCTCCACATCAATGGGGGCATCAATCTACTATGGGTTTCTATCCAGAACTTAAAGAACTATCAATTGTGCTGGCTTTTATCCTATCCTGAAAACTGGTTCAACATTTTGGATAGCTTATTTGAAGTTCACAGCAAATTCTGGACTTCTATATTTTAACAAATCTTATGGAAGCTACTAAGCTTGGGGCTCTGAATTGAACTCCTGGGTTGCTGGATGGTTGCTTACCCCCACTTTACAGCATTATATTTTTCATCATAAAGGTCAAAATCCATTACATTTTTAAAAAGTCATATTCTGACGTGAACATCCCAGTTCACCATTCAGTGACTGACCAGATGAGAAACAGTTACTTCTCAGTTTGTTTTGTATCAAAGAGTAAAAGTTCATCGGCCTCTATTCAATCAAACTTTGATATGTGACTTATCCTTTTGATTGTGCCTTTATAGTCTGTTCTTCCAATATAAAAATGATTTAGGAAAGAGTATTTATACCTAGGGTATAATAGTTGTTCCAAGTATAGAACCACTACTTTCAAAGTAAGGTCTACACAATTAATCAGGATATAATACTTTCAAGCTAGGAACATATTTTTTATTATTAAAAACTTGTTGTTAATAAAAACTTTGAAAATTCCCCAAAAATCTGTGGATAAGTGAAATGTTCTGAAATTTGGTGGGCTAAGAGTGGTAAATGTGTTTTACCATTGTAGTGAGTTTCACCCCAATAGCTATAAAAATGAGAGAGAAAGGACCACTGACATTTCCCCAATTATAGTAATCATGTACAATTACGATAATGAAATAGTAATGAAATATCGTTACTCTAGTTATAGTAATGAATTTTTCACTAACTATACTTTAGAAACACTAGAAATGAAATGCCAGCACCCCCAGTTTTGTAATAAGTTTTGAACCATTTTTATTGGATCGCACATCCCTAGTATTTCCGACAAACACTTGTCTCAGATGCATTATAGAATGATATGAAATGTTTACAGAGAAAGAAGGCACTCTATGTTTCTTAATCTCAAGTACGAATGGATAGGTGTGTGTGCAATGTGCAATGTGCATGGGATTTCAGGTTTAATTAGCGTTGCTAAGAAAAGACAATCCCAAATCCTAAGATTTTCGGTCCCAAATCAAAACTTTTGTAGCTTTCACAGGGACAACCTCTTATGATGTTAAAGGAATAACCTTATGATAATGATGATAATAATAAGATCACAAACCTGCAAAAGTATTGGAAAATGAGCACGCAAAGATACTGTGGGACTTCCGAAACCAGACTGACAAAGTTCTGGAACACAACACACCAGACATCACAGTTGTGGAGAAGAAAAAGGTTTGGATCATTGATGTTGCCATCCCAGGTGACAGTCGCATTGACGAAAAACAACAGGAAAAACAGCCGCTATCAGGACCTCAAGATTGAACTTCAAAGACTCTGGCAGAAACCAGTACAGGTGGTCCCTGTGGTGATCGGCACATTGGGTGCCATGCCAAAAGATCTCAGCTGGCATTTGGAAACAATAGACACTGACAAAATCACAATCTGCCAACTGCAAAAGGCCACCCTGCTGGGATCTGCATGCATCATCCGAAAATACATCACACAGTCCTAGACACTTGAGAAGTGTTCGACTTGTGATTTTGTGATATGAAATCCAGCTTATCTATCTTGTTTGCTGTGTCATAATAATAATAATAATAATAATAATAATAATAATAATAATAATAATAATAATAATAATTTTATTTCTTACCCCTACTCCCACGGCTCGAGGTGGATCACTGCACAATCAAAAATACACAAATACTATAAAAATTCTACAAACACATATATTAAAATGCAGCTTCATAAAAGATATACATCAAAACATTCATGTAAAATACAAATTAATCACAAAGGACATAGACCAAAACACAGGAAATGAATTTAAAATTCATGCTTTCAAGTGGCTGGGTAGACCTGGTGAAAGAGATGGAATTTAAAAATAGGCCTACAGTGGTGATGATCAAGCGACAGCCTCTGGTGATGTCATTAAGTAGAATACAACATGAATAAACTACTGCTACCCATAACAAAAAATGTAGTTTCCCTACATATTTTAAGGAAATGCTATCACCCTGTTATTCTTCTCCCTGCTCTGAGTACTGAAGTAGAAGGTTACACCCATAGACTGGATCTAAGATCTGGAAAACCCTATCTTACCCATCTCTTTGATGAAGCCCCATTGAACACAATGGGTTTTATTTCTCTATAAACATGCAATTATTCAACTTCTCTCCATAGCGAAATCATGCAATTAAGTATCTTTCCCAGATCCTTCCACACCACTCATTTCATCAGTGTTTGGTTGCTATTATGCAAACTAATTGCCCTTGGGGTGTGTTCAAGGAGCTCCCTATCTTTTCCTTGGCTCCCGAGCCTTCTTTGGCTAATCATCATGCCCTGTAAGTCCAAAGCGATTGGGCTGCAGAATAATTGTTTTGTTGACAATGTGCAGCAATAGCCATATAATCACAGGGCAATTATGTATCATTTACAAGGATATTTGTGCCTTGCAAATGCAATTTAACTTTTCCTCTCTTGAAAAGGACATATCCTTAAGGTCAGACTCTGGCTTTTTCCCTAGGAAAGAGCTTTCTTTTGTTTTGCTTTGTTGTTGTTTAAAAGTCATTTTCTGAAATATCACTGAAATTTATATTTCTACCATGCTTTTGAAGACAGAGCTTCCATCTCTGATAGCAGATTAACAAGGTAACAATACACAGGAAGGGAGGGGGGAGCACGCCCTCGATATTATAAGCAAACAAATGAAAAAAAATTGCACCCATCAAGTTCTATCTGTCTCTTGATGCTACTTATCTGTTCGTATCAAGCGCCAAGCAGGTGCAGGGTGATTATGATCATCCACAATAAAACTATTATCTATCAAGTGAACAGTTTCCCCACATCATTGGGAGCAGTACATTGGCGGCAGCTCGGACTCTCAATCACGTGGAGTGTGCTGTTGGGTGACACTTGGATGAGAGCCGTTGGGCTACAGATTAGGAAGGGATCCAAGGTTTAGCAGGGTGGAGAAGATCGGTGTCAAGAGGGACCTTGACAGTTTCAACAAAGGGGGAGTTGATTAAGTGCTAAAATTGCTTAAAATATGGGGAAATGAGTTTCTTACGATGCTACAATGTCATGGAGTACCTCTCCTCTCATCCACATTCCATCAGCCTTATATTTCTGCTTTCTGTGTCAACATTACATCTTTGTTAATACAGCACCTTCTTAGATATTTAGAAAGCATGGATTCTTTTGTAGAATCATAGAATTGGAAGAGATCACAAGGGCAATTAAATTTTCTCCAACAATGGGAGCGCTTTTGAGCAGCTTCTGTCTCAAAACCTTCCAAGAAAGAGACTCCACTGGATTCCCAGACAGCATATTCCATTGTCAAACAACTCCTAACATCATAAAGTTCTTCCTAAGATTTAGATGGAATGTTTTTTCAAGGAGTTGAATCCATTGTTCCATGTCCTAGTCCTCTGGAGCCACATCGAATTGGAAGAAACCTTAAGGACTATCCAGTCTGACCCCCTCCCCTACAGAAATAGACAATGAAATCACTTCCAACAGACGACTACCCAGTCTATGTTTAAATACCTTCAAAGTCAGAAACTTCATCACATCTCAAAGCAATATATTCCCCAAGTAAAATACTCTTCCAATCAGAAAGTTCTTTCTAGTATTTAGATGGAATCTTTTTTTCCTCTGTAGTTCAAATAGTTTTCCCTTTTTCCTATACTCTGGAACAGCTTAAAAATTCCTTCTCCATCTTCATTATACCATCCTTTCAAATATTTGAATATAGTTACTATTTCACCTATGCATGTTGTTTTCTCCAGGCTAAACATACTCAGTATCTTAAATTATTCTTCATATTTATTTATTATTTATTGATTTACAGTATTTATATTCCGCCCTTCTCACCCCAAAGGGGACTCAGGGCGGATCACATTACACATATAAGGCAAACATTCAATGCCATATAACATAGAAGAGAGACAGAGACAGACGTAGAGGCAATTTAAACCTTCTCCAGCTTCCAGCTTCCTGAGGGTATGCTTGATTCCGACCACAGGGGGAGCAGCTACTTCATCATCAACAGCAACTTCCTCATTCCAATGGTGGCTGGATGATTTTTATGGTGTCGTAAATTAGCCTCCCCACATATAAGTGGTACCTAAATTTCCTACTTGATAGAGGCAACTATCTTTCAGGTTGCTTAGGTCAGCAACAAGCAGGGGCTACATTTTATTTTTAATTGTCGGGTGCTCACCCCAACACAGCTGGCCTCGAACTCATGACTTCTTGGTCAGAGTGATATATTGCAGCTGGCTGCTAACCAGCCTGCGCCACAGCCTGGCCCCATATGGCATGGCCTCGAGATGTCCACAGGCATGCTCCTGTGAACATCTTCCAGCTTGTCAATATCTTTTCTGAATGTGGTGCCCCAAATTGGGCACAGTATTCCAAGTGAGACCTCAGAAAACAGTACTATTATGTCCTTTGATTTGTACACCTATCGATGCAGCCTACAAGCATGTGGACTTTTTTTGCTGTTGCATCACTCTATTGATTCATGTTCAGCCTATGATCTACTGAGACCCCTAGATACTTTTCACATGTACTATTGTCAAGCCATCCTAGATCTACGCATTTCATTCTTCTGCCTATAGGTAGTACCTTACATTTCTTTTTCAGAATGCCTCATTTGGTAGACACCAAATAGATAAGCTGACGGGTTGCTGTGTTTCCAGGGAATTCTGGGCAATCAGAATGGCAGATGCTAGCCAACAGCTGCTGGAAGAAGTACTTCAGTACTCATGAGTACTAGAAAACATTATCCTGTCCTTCTGATACAACAAAATGCCAAGAAAGTTTGCCTCCACAGTATAATAATAATAATAATAATAATAATAATAATAATAATAATAATAATAAAACTTTATTTATATCTCGCCACCATCTCCCCAACGGGGACTCGGGCGGCTTACATGGGGCCATGCCCAGAACAATACAATATAGCAAAATATAAAAACAACATATCATAATACAATTACAACAATACAAAAATAATCATGTACAGTACAACACAAAATCAAAAAAGCAATATAACAGGGCGGGCCGCATGAACACTCAGTTAAAACCTGGGGTGAGAAAAAGATAAGAATAAAACCACGGGGAGCAGAGACATAAAATAGCAAACAGTCTGGAGGATAGATGATGGGGGGAGTAACAAAAAGTGTGTAACAGTTACTCTCCGAAAGCACATCGGAAGAGCCATGTTTTTAGATCTTTCCTAAAGTCTAAAAGAGTGGGGGCTTGCCTGATTTCAATGGGCAATGAGTTCCACAAACGGGGGGCCACAGCGGAAAAGGCCCTCTCCCTTGTTCCTACAAGGCGGGTCTGGGATAAAGGCAGTGGCGACAGTACAACCCAAGATTAGATCCAAAGTAAGAATTATCAAGTCAGTAGTACAATCAACTTGCCTCATTAAATTTCATCCCTGCAGTTCTTATTTGCCAATCATGCCTGAGTATTTAAAGAGTATTTGAAAATATTCAAAAATGTTTAAAATATTTTTTGGGTAATAGAAAAACTTGATGGGGAGAATCCTGGGCTAACAAGAATCTTTGTGGTTCGGGATTTATTTTGTGCAGAAAGTGCTATTTCCTGTGTGAAAGAGAGCATATATTTCACAGAATAACAAGGTTTCCTGCACCGAAAACGTGGTTTTCTTTCCCCATAATACCTATGTAAGATTTTGCCCTGAATAAGTCTTGAACTGTTATTAGTTTTTGTAATCATTCTCAGAGCAAAAGGAACATAGGTAAAACGATTCACTGGTTCCTTAAAGAACAAAACTAGTGAAGAATTACATCCCTATCTTTTGTGGCTCTCTGTCAAAATCCCTAATCTCCATTTTAGAAATGCGCTAGACTACCATTTGCTGACATTATAATTCACACCACATGTGTTTTTGTAAAAAAAAAAGTTATAATTTCTGATAACTCTGAACTGTTGTTAGTATTGCCAGAAAGCAGATAAAGCTTTATTTTTCATGCTGGTTCTATCCCCCCCCCCCCCTTCCCCTGTCCTTCAAGAAAATTGTCCTTTTATTTATTTTTGCTCTAGCAGAGAGTGGCAGCTGATTTTGAAGTGTCAGGTCATTATTTCTTTCTCTCTCCTTTTCTTTTTCTTTTCTTTATTTTTTGGATGTAACCATTTATTGCAAAAGGGATAAAATCAATGTGACATTTCAAAAACAATGATAGATGAATATGATGAGTGGTCTTTAAACGCAGGCAGATTTTTTTTCTTTTTACAAAAAAAATATCACCAGTGTACTATTTCAGAGTTTGTCAAAGATAAAAAAACCAATAAAAGTTATAGACATGAAAACTAGTCGTATTTCACAAGCAGTTTATAGATAAGGACCCCATAGAGTATGCAGGCCCCATACATCTCTCTACATGTAATGATGGTAGGCTAACTGCAGAAAAGATTATCTAAATCACATCCTGCATGTCTGCTAGTTGGTCTCTGTCTTCCATCGACCCCTCTACCACTTTTTAAACATAACTGGAAGATCATTTGCAAACTCGACAGGAACAGCAATATCTTATAATGGTAGCTAAGCTTAATGGCCTCAAATCAATGGGTTCATCACAAGCAACGAATACCTCATAAGGCATGTCTACATAAATCTTAGATTGTCTCAGAAATATGGGCTCCCCCATCTTTGGAGATTTTTCAAAAGAGGTTGGATGGACACCTTTCAGGAGTGCTTTAATTGTGTATTCTTTCAAGGCAGGGGGTTGGACTGGATGGCCCTTAGAGTCTCTTCCAGCTATATGATTCTATGAAAACACAAAGGGATTGAATTCTGAGTATACCATGTAAATATTGCTGGACTGGATGGCTCTTCTAACTCTATGATTCTATGGCACTATCCCCACAATCTATGGTTAAACTCCCATAGAAAAAAAGACAGGAATCTTTTTGCTCCCCCACCATTGACATAACGAGACCACACAACCATATGGAATACCTATGGGCAAGTGTATTAATGTTACCCAATTAGCTTTCTTTGTGACCTGCAAACCAATTCTTAAAGGGTATGAACTAGGTGTAGAATAAGCTGAGGCAGTGTTAGGGATTCCTCTTCTTCAGAAGAGGAAGGGGAGCAGGAAAGTGTTCATGAATCTGAGGGTGAGTTAGAATCCGAGGAGAAGACTTTGCAAGTACCCATTTTTCAGGAGAGGCAAAAGAAACAGAGCAGATACGTTGTTCGGCTACAATAGCTGCCAGAAATGCAGCTGAGTAATTAGGAGCTGCCCTAGTAGCTGTACGGGGTCTCAGGGCTATAAAGCGGCAGCAGGTGCAGCCAGCTCTTGCTGGTAACAAACTGACTCTAATGCCTTTGCTCTCCTTGTGCCTGCTTCGAGTCTGCATCTGGATTTATTGCTGTTTCTTTATTTGAAGTAAGACTTCCTTGCTACCTTTTGCATTATTCCACTGAGTGTGCTGTACTTTATGCTTTGCTGAAGTAAAACAGTTTTCATTTACTTACCACAATGTTTTAAGGCTGTTCTTAGAAGACTAAACAGCACAGGCAGACACCATCCAAGACCTACTCCTCTGCTAACTTGAGTGAGACACATGGGTCCACACATGAGCAGTTCCTAAGGTGACCTCTTAGGGAAGCTTCACAGAAAATTCCAACCAACCCCAAGTCATGAGGATATATTGGGACCAGAATTCCCTTCAGCTCCAGGGTCATTCCCATTTGTCTCTACCTTCGTTAGCCAAATCCACAAGTGAGGTTTCCTGTTTCTGGCCTTCACCAAAACGAGTGTCTTCATTACGCACCAAAATGTGAAATCCATCTCATTTTCCCACATAACCACCTATTTAAGGCCCACCAACACTAATTAGCCTCTAAAGAAACAGTGTAGGGTAAGCAAACCCCCTCCCCATTTCTTGGAGGGGGGCATTCCTACCCAGCCTAGAAGCGCCACCTAAGGACACTGTTAAAGGGTGGGAGGGAGGGTCAGCATTCAACCAAAACTGAAACTGAACCAAGGCTGCAAGGTTACAAGCTGGTCCCTTCCACAAAAAGTAGTCCCAGTTGGGACTATTTAACCATTGTTCTCTTCTCACTAGATGCTAGATAATCACCCTTCCCTCTCTCCTAAGTTACTTGACATATCCAATTGTACTTTGGTAGGCTGTTACACAAATGAACACATTCAATTCACAAGTACATAACCAGAGTAACCTACAGTTCAGTCTAATCTGTCTGAGACCCATATCTTTCTATACAAAGCTGCCAGGGCCATAGGATTTTCAAGAGAGAACCTTGGTCCCACCAACATCACTGATTTGTTTGATGAGGACACAAGAAAAAACCCTTTATGTCTTCAATTCTACCTCTGGAATTCTTTTCTATAGAAGCTAGGCTGGCTCAATTCATCCTCTCATATATTTTCTTTTGGCAGACATAGTCTTGGTCATGCAAGCATTTGATGCAGTAGTTATCAACCTGTGGATTCCCAAATGTTTTGGCCTTCAACAGCTATAAATCCTAACAGCTGGTAAACTGGCTGGGATTTCTGGGAGTTGCCAAAAACATCTGGGGACCATAGATTGAGAACCACTGATTTAATGAGTAAAGCTTTTAGGAGGACTTTTCATGGACTGTGTGTTGCCGAGTTTGAACCATGACATGTTTTTGAATATTCTTCTTTTTTAGGGCTTTATTACATGAAGGTGGGAGAGTGTAATTGTGACAGTTTAATTGTGCACGATCACCTTACTTATTGCACAATGTAATGGGAGTCCTGTTGCTTTTCAGGTTCTCCCTTGTGATTTTGCCACACTTTTAAATGTCCAAAAGAAACCAGTAAGTAGACTCTAAATAGTACCTCATTCCACTGGTACAATAGGTAATTAACAATGTTGCCTCAATATCTGTAGAAGCCATGTAGTGTTGTGGGCAAAACTTTTCTTCTCTATACTTAACAATGTAATTGTTTTTAATTATGTTTCAATGTTGTCAGGTTTTAGCATATTCTTATTTTAGCTTTCTGGGCTCTTTGGGTCCCACATGGTTAGACATTTAAATGGCATAATAGGAGGAATGCATGTTCACTTGTGCAAAACCTCAGGAAGTTCAGTGAGATCTAGGCATAGGAATAGTTCTCTCCCCATAAGTTAAGAGGGCCACTGATTGGCAACTGGAGACCACTGGATGCTCTCAACCTTTTCTGTGGATAGACATGATACACAAATGCCTGGCACACCACTGCCAATGGGACACTTCTTTCTTCCACTTCCAGACTTCTACTTCTGTCAGTATTACATTGGATCTTGGCCTCCTTTGCCAACATAGCACCATCTGTTTCATTGTGCCAAAGCAATACACTGTGCTCCTCAAGCAGGCCAGCTAGGTCAGAAAACAATAATAATTTCTTTTTGGCTCTTTTTTTTTCTTTTCCTCCCTTCCCCTCCTTTTTTTCATCTGTAGCTGGCATTCAGGAAGGAAAGAAAATGAAACAGGTTTCCTCGGTATTTTGTTGAGACACTAGCTTCATAAAGGAATTATCTTAATCATATCATCAAAGGGGAAAAGGCCTGAAATACAATCTCAGATGAAAACTCCAAGCAGAGGGAAAGTACAGCATAAATTTCTCAGCACTCAAGCCTGGGAAATTACAGCCCTTATTCCATACCTCAGCCTCTTGAAAGGAATAATAATTACTCATTGGCTATTTGTCAAGGCAAGCTTTCCACTGGAGAGAAAGTCTCATTCAATTGGGGAACTGAGGGAGCCCACAACCTGCAGGATATTAAAGTGCAGCAGAGAGCGGGAAAGGTATATAAACTGAAATCAAGAAAATAGTTCTGATATACAGGTGAAGGATTTAGAAAGAAGACTCAAGAAAACTGAGCATTTCTCCCTATCCAAATAATGTCTGGCAGGTTACTTGTGCCTTATATATATATCAGTTCTCTGATGCACAGAGTTGTCCTTTTTTTGGCCAATGTGTAATGCACTGAAAGATATGGACGTTTTCACACGAAGATGGCAAACCAACATAGAAGCTGTGCACAATTTATAAGTGATCTACTACCTCCAAGAGAGATACTCATCCTCTGCAATCAACAGGCAAAACCCATCAATAGTCCCTCATTCCTGATTACATCTCAGTGACACAACTTACCTAGTGCAATGATCACCAGCCGCTTCTCTGCCACATGCCGACATGAAAGAGGCATAATGTGGATCAATTTTCCTTCTCTCCCACTCTCCTCTTGCAGCAATAAACAATTTAAAGAATTTATTTTACTAAACTTTGTTGAAAATGCAAAGTTGCTTTAATGAAATGAATTTTAAAAATATAGCAGAACAGTGGAACTATGGGATGAAGGTTATGTCCACAATCAGAAGTGGAAACTTCAGTCCCTTTGAAACTTGTATAGAAGGGAGAACTTCAACAGGTGCTACTTAGATCAAAAGCAACACCCGTTGAAGTATCTTCTACTACACAAGTGTTAAAGGCAATAGGAGCCTCTCCCCTTATTTTACCCATCATCCAAAGGAGAAACCATCTGTTACTAGGGATTGGTGGCTTCCACATTCCTGAATCGACTCAGGGTTTCACTACAGACTGTAAAGGATCTCTCCACTTTGCTGAAGTCTCTTCTAACTCAGTCCAAGGTGCTGAATCCTGAAGACACAAAATGAACCAATAAAATTGAAGCTATCAGCCTTCACTGGAATCTCCACCATGGGCATTATATAGTCTCTGTGATGATTCTGTTGGGGGCAGTGGAGACATAGTTGCCATCAGCAGTAAGTGTACAATGGAAGACTTGTTTTTGTTGAGCTGAGAAGGTGATCTTAACTTGCTTTCCATAAAATGGAGTGCTGCCTAGAACCATGCTGAAGTAGCTGCAGGTCCTAGCTATGTCACGTGTCTGCATTCTGCACCCAGGCCACTTTTCCATAATTCTGTTCCAGTTCTTTAAATATTAGCACTGAGCAATCATGTTAAAAGCAAAGCAATGAGACAGCAAGAGCAGAAAGGTGATGCCTGATGTCTTCCACTAGTGGAGCAGTGAATCCTCATAATTGGAGGACTTCTTTCAAGTTCAGATTAAGATTTGGAGCAGATTCGCCATCTCACTAATACAGGAGTCGACAGCTCCCACAGGAGAAGATTCAGTGGCCTGGATCCTATCATTTAGGACATCATCATATGGAGGTCCTTGAGGTGGGGAACAGTGGGTTAAATTGTGGGGTTGCGGGACGAATCCATCATCCAATGCCCTGCACCGCCTGCATCACCCACATACCCATCACATGCCAGAAGTGTACCCTTCCAATGTGCTCCCATGCTGTCCACATGATTTCCTATTTGAACACAGGTGGTCTCATGTTCAGATTTATCTCCCATAGTACACTTTTCCAATGCCACCAGCATGGATCCCTGCCAGAAGTAGATGTGTATCATGTGTTGAGATCTGGTGGGCTCTGTGTGGCTGCATGGACGAAATGTTCTATGACAGGGAATTTTCCCCATGTGATGAAGTCCTTAGTCTCAATTGAACAAAAAACCATTAAATCAATTGCTGAATGGTGAGTAAATATGTAAATAAATTGCAACTATTCTGTGTTTTTAATTAAGTTTGGAATAGGTTTCAGTCTGATGTGAACAGCAGAAAAATTCCTTCCATGAAGGCCATTCTAGATGATATCAAGAGGGTCAATAATATGCCCTGCAATTGCCAACTCATGTTGATGAGATGATGCTGTTGGACCACCAGCCATTGATCATGGTACACCTAGTTTGTTTCAAGGCTCTCAAAGTATGTGTGATACCACATTACAATCTATTGTTGCACATCATATTCAGAAGGAGTATGGTATGCTTATCTTTGCTAGGCATTTATTGATGAAATGCTAAATATTTTTCATTCTTTCAACAATTTGTGAGTGCATGTTCTTTTCTATGGTCTGCCCATCAAACCCTAGAAATCTGCTATATTCTTTCTGCATTAACTGGCAAAGGAGCTGGGATCTGTAAGTCATAAGGAAGTGAAGGAGATGAACTTGCAGGATGATGGGAGGGGGGAAGCTTTACCCTAGAGTTCTGCATGCTAATCCATTTTCAAAAAAGTGCAGCCACGTTGTAATGTTAAGAGTTGTGAATTTCCAAAGGAACTCATCTAATCAGAGGGTGCAAATTTATGCTGTTAAATGAGCCTGGTCTTGGCTCCTCATTTGTTCTCACGTTGTTACAATTCCCATGAAGAAGTCATTAAGGGCTCTTTAGAAATCATTTACTCATGAGCTCATCACTTGGAATTGGTCTTATGGCCAACATGGCATTTTTGAAATCCTCTGAAGCTTCATTGGACAAAATGCATTAGAGTTAAGTGGGTAATACTGAAGTGTACTCAAGTTCACTGTGTCAGTAAGTCTGTCCAGTAGTTTCTTAGAGGAGGAAAGGCACTAATATGCAGGGGTGGGTGAGATGTGCTTTTTGTTCAAAAAATTTCTCAAAGCAAAGAATGGAATGGATTTGACTGAAGAAATGCAAACACTTATAAGGCTTGTGTTAAGGATTGTGGAGAGAAATGACATATTAAGAAGAAGGAAAAATGTTGACATTGAGCATATGAAGATAGTGCAGACTTAAATAAAAATAGACATGAAAGTGCATTTCTCAATGGGAAAATCCATATATTTAAGATCTCTTTGATCTGCTCAGTCCTTGTTTTTCTTGACTGGTTGTCCAGGGAGGAGATGCAGTTTGATCTTAGCTGCAAAATATTATTAATGTGTTTCTCAGGGAGATATTTTTTCCATTTTGTTTAATAAAAGTGGTGATATGATCTTATATTTCAAAAACCCCTCCATGAACCTTCTGAACTTTAACAACTACAGACCAGCATCAAATACTGATTGAGAAGACAGTTTCCTTCCAACTCCATTGAATCTTGAATGACATTGGTTTTCCAGACCCATTTTAAACCAGCTTCAATGCAGTATATAGAACTGAGACTTTTATGGTCACCTTAGTAGATGATCTTTGCCTGAGCATTGGCATGGGGGAGTGTTGATACTATTGATTCTTCTGGATCTCTCCATGGTATTCAATACCAAAATCATGATATTTTTCTGGAGTACCTGAGGGGTTGGGTAATCACTCCCAGTCCTATCTCTTACATCTGTTCCAGATGCTTGTTGCTAGAGGAGGATAGCTGCTCCTCAAAAAATGAGGTGTCATATGGCAAACTACAAGATGCCATTCTATCACAATGGTGTTTATTTAACATCTACGTGAAAATGCTGGTAGCAAGGGAGAGGGTGCTATTGGTATGAAGGTATGTTCATGCCTTCAAAAACAGCATAACCTAAGAATCGAGCCCTTCACTACTCACTACTATCTCTCCCTTCAATATTGATAAATTCCTTTGACCATTTACATTTGACCACCTATCTCCCCGAGTCACCTCAGGGAGACAGAGTGGAATACAAATAGAATTTATTTATTGTACCTGTGCTGGTTTGATTCTCCCATAACTCCTTCTTGCAATTGCCTATTGGCGCATGGCATTTGAAAGTTACTCCAAAGGCAATCTGCTTCCCACTTTAAAATTCTTTTAACCAGAAATAGAGAACCATAGTGCCATAAAAATGGATGGATGAGAGCTAGGGGAGTGAGATGCAGCGCCTGAATTCCTCGCAGGTACCTAGACTATTGTATGTGCTTTGGATGTTATTTTCCTGCTTCTTGGCAGAGGGTTGGACTGGATGGCCCATGAGGTCTCTTCCAACTCTATGATTCTATCAAGCTTAGTAGATTTACCTATTTCTACTAGTAAGAGAACAGTAAAAGAACAGCAGTTCTCATTGGATAAGAAGCAAAATGGTACCTGGTTTGCAACCTCTCTTCATAAGAGTTCCCTGCGCCTTGTATTAGCCTATTCTCAGTGAGGATGCCTTCAAGTTGCTTAATGATTTATGGTGTCCCTCATGGATTTCACAGGATTTTCTTATATTTCTTATATTTTATATTTTATATAATGTGATTTTATTTTGTAATGGTACTTGTTTTATATGAACTGTTGTTTTGTAGATTGTTTTATATGAATTGTTGTTTTTACATTGTTTTTAGGCATTGAATTTTTGCCTGTTTACTGTAAGCTGCTTTGAGTCTCCTTGGAGAGAAAGGCGGGGTAAAAGTGATGTAATAATAATAATAATAATAATAATAATAATAATAACAAACACAATTACCACTGCTTTCTTCTAAAATATAACCTACAGCATCTGGCATTCTTTGGTATTCTCCCATCCAAGCAATAACATGTTTCCAATATTTGATGAGGACAGGTGTCTACAGGATACTACTTTATTGAACTGTATTACATTTATTTGCTTTAAAGGTATCTGTAATGTGCTACTCTAATGCCTCATCCCATTTAAATTATTGCAAAAATATTGGCCTGCATTCTATTGTTATTCTTCCAATCCCTGCTCAGAAGTAGATCCATTGAAAATGAGATTTATCAGTGTCTTGTCTCGCCATCCAATACTTGATTCAGTGGGGCTGCTGTAGTAGGCATTAACCAATAAGGCTTAGGCAACTTATATTTATAAATAATTTAGCAGACTACCCATTAAAACAAGGTTTTCCATGGCCAAGATATAAAGGTATCTATTAGAAAGCAATGTTAATGAAATCATACCCTTTTGTCATGCCATTGTTTTAAATGTGGATGAATGCTTGTGGTTTGAATGCAATTGTTAGTTCAACTAAAATAAATCTCTTGAATCAATTGTTGAATGCTAAGTCTACACCTATGTAAATCCATCTGATTTACTGAGTTTACTCTAGTTGATACTACTGGTGAGATTCAGTCATATATGTCACCATCTCATTCAAAGGAAGACACTTATGTCTTTAATTCATTTCTTTCATTTATGGGATGCTTATTTAGAATTGGCTGAAATCCCAGATGTGGTAAATTTCTTTTAAAGGCCTTTGTGGTATGAACTTTAACAAAATAGCTATAAAAAAGGTAATAGGAATGAACAGTGGGTCACATAAAGCAGAGTAAGGAGGAGAGAAAAGGTAGAGGCATTTTTGTTAGGAGATTTTAGAAGGTTTTATCTCCCTGTCACTTTATTTATTTTTAATTCAGAAAGAGGGAGAGGGAAAAAGAGAAAGAAGGGCTGAATGGTGTGCATAAAATTCCTGGCAAATGGCAATCGCTTGTTTACCCTGTGATTAAATACATATTTCTTGCCAATCTTTTGCTCAGTAAAAAAAAAAAGAATTTAAGAGGAGCTGTGCATTTACTTCTAACTGCCTTATCTTTATTTTCCTGATGGCGCTTGATGAATGTTTGGCTGCATAAATGTGAATCCAGGGAAGATTTGGTTTTGCAACAGAAAGGGGGGGGGTCCCTGTTCTTAGCTAATTACGAATGCCTCATGCAGAATGATTATACCCTTTCACCGTGGGTTAATCAGAATATTGACACAGAAAAACTATCCTTGGTGCAAGCTAGTACACAAGTCAGAATAATGCAAATTAATGATTTGAGATCTTTCTCACTGAATTGAAACAGACTGAACCCTACTTACATTTATATACTTTGGTAAGAGCTAATATAGCTATTAGGGGTGTGCACAATATCATTTTGGTGTAATGGATTTGGTGAATTAGGTTGCGGAATCCATGAAAATGATCCTGGTGGGGGACAGCCAAAGCCTTAGCCAATATGGATCACAGCAGCTGGATATTTTCGGCCAATGGGGGTCATTGAGGTTGAGTGGCACTTTATTTGTGGGGAAGGTGGCATGTGGGCAGGGCAGCCTTACATATCAGGCAAGCTACTTCTCATTCTCTTCTGTTTTCTCCAGCAGCCTCCTCCATCCCTTCCCAAAGCCCCTTCCCCAGCGACCACTTGAGGCAATGGGAACTCGCTTTCCCAGCAACACTTTGTGTGGCACAGGCATTGAAGGAGCCTCTGTGCTCCCTCCCAGGGCATAATGGGAGTTGATATTTTTCTCTGTGCGTGTTACCCACTTTATTTCTCAGCCAGTCAGAAGCCTGGTTAACTGTCCATTTTCCTCCTCTCTTGTGGCATATGCTTGGGACTCCAGTTCTTAGAAATCCCTCTTGTGTTTTTTTTTTAATGTTATGGAAATAAATTAAATAATTACCCCAAAACCAGTGGATTGGTGAAATGTTCTGAAACTTGACAGGCTTGCAGCCATAAATATGGCCTACAAGTAAGGAAGGTTTCATGGTGATAGGCCTAAAATGACAGAGAAACAAGCCTCTAAAGTTTCCCCAATGGATTGAATCTTACCAGAACAAAAACAGAACCCCTTTCCCAATTTTGGGAACTTCCCAGTAGTCAGAACGGGGTGTGTGTATGTGAAAATAGGACCAAAAACAGTGTGTGTTTTTTTCTGAGTTGCACACACCTAATATCTATAACTTTTGTCATAACAATAGCAACAATGGATGGTCAACATGATAAGATGTTGATTATGATGAGGATGAACACAATGATAAAGAAGAAGAAGAAAAGAAGAAGGAGGAGGAGGAGGAGGAGGAGGAGGAGGAGGAGGAGGAGACTGAACAATTCAGGGCTTGTCTACATTGGCAAATGGACTGTTGGCTGTCGCCATGATGCACTGTGACTTCTAGTGAGTATAATAGAGTTATTTGTTTTAAACTGACTTTGCCCCACTGCGGGATACTCCAGTGTTTGCTAGAAACTCCAGCGTGTCCTGCAGCTTCAAGGCAGTCTGGACAGTGGGTTTATGTTTAATTTCTCCTAATTTGTTATCCAGACTGGACACCAGTGCAGTCACCTTTTCTGTGAACTCATTAACACAGAGAAATTGAGTGGATTGTACCTCTGTCGACCCCATGACTACTCCTCACTTACCATGGAGTTCTGTCTGAACTCCTGGCCATTTTGGGTGCCTCTGCTGCCATCAGCCTGAGATGCCAGCAATGACCAGGAGTTCAGGTGGACCTCTAAGACTGGACAGGAGCAGCATTGACACAGAGAAAGTAATATGTGGCTGAATGGGCTGAATATGGACTGCTCCAAGGCTGATTTTTACTGAAATAAATTTCCCAGTATAGGTGAACCCCACAGTCATCAAAATAAACACATTGAAAGGAATTCACCAAGGCCATAACAAATGCATCACTTGGAGGTCTGCATTTATGACAGGTTCATATTCATTTATTGCTTTAGGGAATGCATAGAAACTGTGCAAGTTTCCTAATCCTTACTCACTAGGCAGCAGTCATTACTAGCAAAAGAGGCCTGTTCCCCTGATGTTACCCCATTCTCCCACAAGTGTTGTGATGAGTCCCTGTCACAATCCCCACTTCAATTGGAGATCATACATTGGAGAAGCAGGTGAGAATGGCTTCTATATGCTTCCCATTCAATGTGTTGCTTGCTATCTGTTGTTATTGCCCAGTAAGTGGGGATTGAGGATTTTGGTCTGCGGGGCACAAATGAACTATATGACTAAAATTGATACATAGCTAATTATTTGATAGAGAATTCTGGGCATCATTCCTCTGTACATGAAGTTCGGATTCAAATGCTGGTTCATCTAATTTCTGTTGACCTTTGATATGAATAATCCATTTATTCTTCTCTGTGAAATTGGAAAAAAAAGGATTTCTTTGACATTCAGTTCAACAACAAGAAGAACAACAAAAACACTTTGGAGTTTACTGGAGAAAAATAGCTCAGGCAGCAGGGAAATAGTCTTGTCAAGGATAAATACATTCCACAGTAAACAGACATCTTTCCCAACACTGTAGCTAGAATCCTGTTGATCATTTCTAGACCCATTTAATTAATTACACAGTGTAACAAAAATGTAAAAAAAGTCCCCATTTTGAAAGTGTTATTTCCTGTTTAATTGTGTGGTACTTACTTTGAAAGTAGTTGTCATACTCCAGAAACTTTGTTTTTGTGGCTGCCACAATTGATGTTAAATTGGTTGAGACTCAATGAGATATTCATTGAGAAAGTATAGGAAAATGTGCTGTAGGATGTCCTGTAACAACAAAGTTCTTGGAGTTTAATAATTTTTTCCATGTTTCTTTAATAGGACTAATTAGGAAATGACGTTTATAATGCAGGAACAAAAATAGTGTTACGTAGTGTTATTCAATGGTGAGAAAAAAAACACATGTAAATTGAGTAGATTCAGTAGCTGTATCCCAGTTGGGACTAATAGCTGGATTTAGGCCCAGGTCTTTTTATAAATACAAAATTCCAACCCCAAGATTGCATCCTGTTGGTGATTCATGCCCCTATAAGTTCCCTTATGAAAAACACCTAATACTCTCAAGATGCCAGATAGTGTCTGATCTTGGAAGCTAAGCATGGTAAACCTGGTTCATACCTAAAATGGGGAATGCCAATGAATGTTGGGTTCTGTAGGTCATATTATAGAGGAAGGAACTGGCAAAAAACAACTTGGAAATCTTAAGAAATCTTGCTAATACACACATAGTGGGGATATATTTTTAATAAGAATCTTCTAGAATCTAGAAGGTAGGGCCAGGCATTTGGACAACTGTTTGTTCTCGGTATCATTTTCATCAAACCAGCCTTGATGTTTATTTCTGGTATCCAATTATTTTTTCACGGGTCTTCAGTTTATTCAAATGTTCCTCAACATTTTCAGTGTGTTCCTTAAGTGCTGTTTGGAGAATGGCTAGTTTAGAGGGTTTTACACCTTATCTTTCAGCCTTGAAGTCTATGTTTAGGAGTGATATTAATGGCCATCATGGATTGAATTGGTTGGTTATCTGTCCAGTAGTCCTCAGCCCTTGTCATGGCTCTCATGAGAAGTACATCACAATGGTCTCTGGCATGTATAATTACATAGTCTAAGAGGTTCTGATGCTTTGACCTGGTGTGCTTCCATATGTCTTAAACTTATTTTTTTCTGGTGGAAGAATGTAGGTGATGACCAAGTTATGTTCTGCAGATATGGTGAGAATTAGAATGCAATTCGAGTTGCTGTTTCCAACCCTGTCCCTGCCCACAGGTCAAAATCCCACCTTACTCTTGCATTAAAGTCAACCGGGAGGATGATTTTTAATCCTTAGCTATCTTGGATAGGATGGTGTCCATTGGACAGTAAAAAAATTCCTTGATGTCTTCATCCACACCTAATGTTGGTGCATAGGCTCCTATGATAGTTGCTGCTAGTTTTTGACAAGTTTAATTCAGAGGGTTGAGAGTTGTTAGTTAATGCTGATGGGTGTTTAAGACAGATGCTTCACCAGATGAGTTCTGATAGCAATGCTGACTGTATGTTCAACATTCCAAGGTTCATTTGCCTTTTTTGAGTTCATGATGGTAACCCCTCTGGATGTGGCTGTCCATTTAGGGATAACAAAGAGGCAGACAATGTTTAGGGATCGGTTTCTAGCTCCCTTCCTGTATGGGGTGAACAGAGTGCTTCCTAAATAGGGTTGCTCACTCATGAATACAGCTGCTGACTGCTTTGAGGTAATCCACTGCCCATGTGCTAGTCATAGAATCATAGAATCATAGAGTTGGAAGAGACCTCACGGGCCATCCAATCCAAACCCTGCCAAGTGGCAGTTCGTGGCTAGGGGCTTCCAGATGTCATAATCCTGTCCCTGACACTACTCACTGATTACCATGGGAATTTCTTTGGCTTTCTTTTTCTTGCCAGATGCCTGTGCATGAATTTGTTTTATGTGTGGAGATCAGTGCATGCCTGCTCAACACACAGCCTTCACAAAAAAAGGTTTAGATCTAGTGGCATGGTGACCCAGATGACTGGTGACCTCTCATCTGCTGTATCCTTTCTCTGCCTCAACAGGCATTGTGACATGTACCATGCCATCATCCACCTGTTCCACCTTTGAGGACTTCAGATTGTGCTTGGTCTAGTTCTTCCCCTGTGACTTTGCATCTCTGGGAGATCCCCTGGGAGCACATGACTTCGATGGCTTTGCCCATGCATTCACTGGAACACGCAAGCCCCCTCACCATGACAGTGACAATCCATCGAGAGGAAATTGGCCATGCAGTTGGCACTGAGTAGAAGGGTAGCTTAGCAAAACCTCACCATAATGGTAATTTTCCTACACTGCCAATGTAGTTTTAAACTAATACAGGTGAGACTATAGCAAAACATATGCTGAACTAGTCTCCTTCCATGGATACCTATGAGAAAGGTGAAAACACCAGAAATACCATATACATATGTATAGACTTCATGTATACATTGAGGGCCAATTTTAGAGGCCAACGTTGTGGATGTTTATAGGACCTGTAGATAAGCTGAGGGTCATTTTGTGGAGAATACCAGTGCTGCCTCCAAGGATCAGCTTCCTCTGGCCACTATCGCCTCCTATTCTTCCTCCTCCTTGATATTCATTTTCCCATCCAAGCATTCAAAAAAGCCAGAAGAGTCACCATGGTTCTCCCACAATGAAGTTAGCTCTTGCCTTTCATTACTTTACTCAGAGAAAGGGATAGTTCCTTTCTGAAAAGAATTAGGGTACAGTACTTACAAGTGCGTTAAAGCACTGAACTGGAGACCGAAAGGTCCCAGGTTCAAACCCTGGGAGCGGCGTGAGCGGCCGCTGTTAGCCCCAGCTCCTGCCAACCTAGCAGTTCGAAAACATGCCAATGTGAGTAGATCAATAGGTACCGCTCCGGCAGGAAGGTAATGGCGCTCCATGCAGTCATGACCTTGGAGGTGTGTATGGACAATGCCACCTCTTTGGCTTAGAAATGGAGATGAGCACCAACCCCCAGAGTCAGACATGACTGGACTTAACGTCAGGGGAAAACCTTTACCTAACCCTACTTACACTGAGCAGTGGCTATGTTCACCCAGTTTTTCTGATTTTTTAAACTAAATTTTCTTGACTTATAAATGTGTATTTACAGTAGGTTTGAATTTAAATCAGATTTAATTACGGACATCTTCCAAAATCAGCTCAGTTAGACATTTCCCCTTGCCACCAAACTCATTTACTCATCTTCATTTGATGCAACGATGGCTCATTGTTACAGAGATATGTTCTGCTTATGTCTTGATTTCTTTTCCTTTTCAAAAACAGACACACACAACACAACACCAAATCCATCCATGTAAGTAAACAAGCAGTTAACTTCAGTTGCAGCATAAAACGGCTTAATAACAACTGAGATCAAAATGAGCCGAGGCGGCAGGAGGGAATGGTGGGAGATCATTCCTAAGCCTGTTTGCCCCTGAAGGGAGAATTATTATTATGACCTTGTAGCTTTGAGCAGGCATGTGCTCCTCTTTGGATCAAATAGAGGACCTTGGCAAGGCTTGGTGCCTGGGAAGGCTGTTGAAGCTTTGAGTTTTTAATGTTACTGGAGGTGCTGCTAGGAGCATCGAGGCATGGGAGCCAAATCCAAGGGAAGGGAAATAATGAAAAATGCTGATTAGGAGCTCAGAGAAAGCAGTGGAACATTTGTACTCAACTATAAAATGTAATGCTCTGCTAATCTGTTTTTGGCTGTCTTTACCAGCTTTTTAATACACTTTTTATATTACTCTATAGGTTATTTAATATACATTTTCATTCAGTGAGTTTTTTTAAAAAAAGAATTCTATCCCCCTTTCTCCCCTTCAGTTCAGTTTGCTTTTTTTAACGCCTTTGTTCTCATTTGTGCTGATTGTAGCTTTCTGATCTTCCCAAAATACTCTCCTTTTCCATTTCTTCCCTAGGGCCCACAGTGATGAAAATACAAATTACTGGTAAATACCGTTCCAACAGCATTTACGTTTTCCTGCTTCTCCAGTCTTTTCTGCTTCACACTGATTTCTAAAACCTGAAGTGGACATGAAGTCACTCCTGGAAGTACAAAGGGCACCCAGGGATGTCTTGTTTGTAACACAGGGTAAACTGGGGTAAACTAGTTTAGTTCCATGTTTAAAAAAAGTTGGATAATGCTCCAGAGTTTTGCTGAAACGTCAGAGCAACCTTGAAATTGGGGAGAATGTGGACACTATAACCTGCTCAAATGCAAACTAGTCTGTCGGCGCCATTGTCTCATTTCCCCTGCACTCAGCAGAGAAGGGAAAAGGGACAGTTTGGGCCCATCTCAGCCCCCTTTTGCCACAGTTGATGGACACAAAGCTCCAGGAAAGCTTTTGACCATCACTGGGAAATCTCCCCTCCTTCTTTCTGTTTGCATGACCTCTTTGCTAATGCCAATAAATGGGTCTGGAGATGACCTGGTGCTTTCCTGAAGCTCCATGGTCATCTAGCAGTGGCAATAGCAACAAGAAAGTTACAATAATTGTCTAGCCAGGCTGAACTGGTTTTAGCCTATCAATAATAAAGATTCTCTCCTGCTGCCACTGTGAGATGGACACAGAGTTTGTGGCCACTTCGGGACCAATTCATATTAATGTTAGAATATTTGGCAGGTATAGATAAGCCTTCTGAAAAAGGACAACTCTTCTCTTATTTCAGAGGTGGAGAAGGAAAGTTCAGGGGTTATTAGCTTAACTACAGTGAGTTTATATGTCCCCAAGGTGAATCTATCTTCCTCACTTTCAGAAGGGAAGACAAATGCCAAGGTTCTTGACCAGTATAACAAGGTGGATGTCTAGGTTTACTGGGTTAGATTGGTTCTCTACATTCAGCATGGTGTAAGGGCTTGAAGATTGGACAGGAACTTGAGAGATCTTGGTTTGAATCCTTGCTTAGTCATGGGAATCCACTGGGAAATGTGGCACTCTTTTCACCTTGTCAGAAAGCAAAGGCAAACTCTGAAGAATTGTTGCCAAGAAAATCATATGATAGCCTGACCTCTGAGTTCACATGTTGAAAATTACTTGAAGGCATTCAGAAACAACAAAAACCTCCAAAGCCTCTTTCAACTTAATTTGTACGTCACCCTCTCTACTTAGGTACATTGTCAGGTCCTGCAGTCATACTTTCAGGATCCAAGGAGGATTATTCCCTGAAGACCTAGGATACATTTTATTCCTGCGGGACTTGAGAACAGATCCATCAGTTGTTTTATTTACTGGTAAAGAATGCTATGGGGGCCCCTGGTGGCACAGTGCATTAAAGCGCTGAGCTGCTGAACTTGCGGACCAAAAGGTCCCAGGTTCAAATCCCAGGAGCAGAATGAGCGCCCGCTGTTAGCCCCAGCTCATGCCAACCTAGCAGTTCGAAAACATGCAAGTGTGAGTAGATCAATAGGCGGGAAGGTAATGGAACTCCATGCAGTCATGCCGGCCACATGACCTTGGAGATGTCTTTGGACAACTCCAGCTCTTCGGCTTAAAAATGGAGATGACCACCAACCTTCAGAGTCAGTCACCGACTGGACTTAACGTCAGGGGAAAACCTTTACCTTTACCTTTACCGGCAAGCACCCACCCTGGCTTCCTTCAAAAAGCTGCTTAAAACCTGGCTCTTCCGCTGCGCCTTTGGATAACCGAGCCCATAGCTATAGTAGTTGCACAGGCCACCTCTTTGACTTGAAACACTGCACTTTATTCCTCTGCCCCAAAGCATCTTAGAATATCGCATTGCATTTTAGTTCTAGTGGTCCCTCCAGGCCAACCTCTCCTCCATCCCAGTGGTCTTTTTTTTTTTTCCTTTTTCTTTGCAGACTCATGTTATTTGAGTGATTATATTCCTTCTGCTTATGTGATTGTTTTAGTCAATTGTTATGTTTTGTTTTTGTTTCTAATTCTTATAGCGTTTTATAGTGTTTTCAGTGTTTTATTGTACAATGTTTTATGCTGATTTTATATTGGAAACCACCCTGAGTCCCTTTCGGGAGAGAGGGCGGTATACAAATAAACTTTTACTTACTTACTTACTACTTACTTACTTTAAGGAATGCTATACTCATTAGTATTCTGGGGCAAAATGGTCAACATGCACTGACCTTTTCCCTGCTTAATTGTGGTTGTGGGTGATTTGACTCTCTGGGAACCATGCATGAGTGACAATTCAGTCTTCAAATAGGTAGCAGTCACACACATGCAATGGCTGTGCACTCATATGCATTGGCTAAAATTCTGCATTAAAGTGCAGGGATTGCTGCTGTTTCCTTTGAGGGAAGTGATTTGGACAACTTAAGTAGTTGCTGGACTCAGCTTGTTGGAGGAAGAAAGGAGGATGCATTCACAGATGGCATGCACTCTCATTTTCCTCTCCCTGGAAGCCCAGAACAGCCATATTATTGGAACCTGAATTGCTTCCTTCACCCGCCTCTCCTCATGTCAACTATGCTTCTGCACACATATGTTCATCTGTGGTGAAATTTGATGTAGTTCCAGGCCTTTCCAAAAGTTTGCTATGTGTAGTTCGTACCTATTTTGTATGTAAGAGATAACTTTATCTGCTTTTCTATTATGATTTGTTTTAACAATAATATTCCATCTGAAATTGGGGTTTTGTTTTTTTTGCCTTCTTCAGTGATACTTCTTCTGATTATTGAACATTGTTCCTTCATCTCATAGATCCAATTTCATATATATTTGCTGTGGTCTTAATACATCTTAAAAATAAATGCAACTGTGAATAGACTCTGGTTCCAATTTCTCATCTGCAGGGGCAAACAGAAAATCTCATTTCTGGAGAAGGGGGCAAAATGTTTTATTAACAGTTAGACTGCTGCAAAATTATCTCTTCTGTTAGATCAACCTAACAATATATTTCAAAGTTTCTTCTTTAGAGTTGATCTACAGCCATCTGAGCATCTGTCTTGACTTTTCATGACTTTTGTCAGACCTGTTTTCCAGTGTTGCCCATATTGCATGCAGTATTCCAAGTTAAGAAAAGAACAATTAAAATGTCTTCTCTTGATCTCAAAATTATATTTCTGTTATGCACCTAAATTACATCTGTCCTTTCTACTGCCACATGCTTGCCAAATATTAAGCCTGTGGTTTATCAAAGTAATTTTAATGGGATGTGTTGTATTTTTGTTATCTTTGAGTATGTTTCAAATTAATATTTTAATTGAATCCATAAAACAATAACATCATCTATCCTGTCATAAAGAAATGTGGTCCTCCAAATGTCTTAGGCTACAACTCTTCTGGATGGGAGAAATAGTTATTTAGATATTAAGATTTCTAAAATGGATAGACAGTGTTCACAACATAACTCTTTGGAAAAGTATAAGAACTAATGGACAGCTGATGGCTTAAGAAGACATTTCTCCCCCCCCCCCAAAAAAAATCAACATTATGCACTAATAAACAACAAAGTGAAGATAATAACAAAGATCCAATTGCTAGTCCAGCTAGACCAACTGAGAGAATAGGTTTATGGCAAACTGAATTGATTTCATGGAAACATTCTGAGTGTATCCAGGCTATGAGGGGGACAAAGAAAAATTGTAGTCCTTTCTTTCAGGAGGGAATAGGAAATGAAAGCTACATAGAGTTACTTATTTATTGGGGAACCAAGTGTCCTATACATCTGAAGCAGCTGTTCTTCATTCAAGGCAGAAGAAAGTCCAAGAAAAGGCTTTAATCCATAAATTTATATTGTCCTCCCTTCTGTAACCCAAGGAGGAAAAAGGTAAGAAATGCATGACATCCAGACTTTATGTGATAGCATACAAATATCCAAAGAACACATGTAAACCAGACTCTCATATTATAGAACATTATTATCCATGTATTTATTAGATTTATTTATTGTAAATATACCCCACTTTTCTCCCTGGATGAGATCTAAAGCAGCTACTTTGAGAAATGTTGGCTCGTGTGACTTGGAGGCCAACAAGACTGTTCCTTTGCCCATGCCAGGAGCCCAGAAAGTCCTTTCACCAAGCCCTTTCAGAAATGAGACCACTGTATTTTGTTAGTTGCATTACTAGTGGTGCTTGAGGTGAATAATGCCTTTGGAGGGAAAACCCCAGTGATTGCAATTCAGCCAGAACAATGGGTGAGATATCCTCAATTATGTTTTAGTTTCCAATGCATTCTAATTTAGCCACAGTAGTCCATGGACTGGTAAGTTCCCAATTGAGCTAGTGTAGTGTGTTTTGGGACTGATCTCAAAGATGATTCAGCAACTGCAGATACTGCAAAAAGTGATAAACTGTTGAGCAAAATGTCTCATAGAAACCATACAAAATTGTTGCTAAATGTTGCCAGTACCTTTGGCTGGCTTACAATACTTCCCCAGACTGAATTCAAGATACTCATGATAGTACTCAAAGTTCTACAGAGCTTGGGATTTCAATACTTGCAGACATACCTCTTCTGATATATATCCTCCCTCTTTTTCTTTTCATAAGTGCCTTTGCTGGAAGTTGCAGCTCAACAATTTGGGTCACAAAATCTCCTACCTCTGATCTAACTAAAGCACAATCAAAGCTAAAAGAAATATCAGTAGAAATTTATGAATGCAGTTAATAATCACCACTCTTCACCAGCATCTTCCAATGAAAGGAGAAATTGCAAGGAAGATCCTGCTTTTTGTTGTTATACTGGAGGTTGCTGAGCGGGTGGAAAAGAGTGGTGTAAGGAAGTGTGATTTTTTATTTACAGATGCCATGTTTAACTGTGTTTTTAAAAAGGTTAATATTTCAGTTACTCTGCTCTCATGAGTGGTTGCCATGGAGAAGGGGGCAGAGCCAACTGGGTTAGCTGAAGAGAGAGCAGAATTTGAAGGGAAAACTCAGTCAGTCAGTGTCTGTGGTCAGCGAACCACAGGGAAGTCAGATTCTCAGTTGCAGGATCAGGGTGGCTCAAATGTGGGATTTGAGTCCATTCTAAAATAAGTTTGGTGACTTATTTTAGGTAGTCTGTGCCCTGATAAGGTACAGGGAAATCTGATTCTCAGTTGAGGGAATCAGGGAGGCTCAAGAGTTTATTTGAGTCAGTTTAAAATAAGTTTTGTGGCTTATTTTAAGGTAGTCTGTTAGTGGAGAAAGAACTGACGTTTTAAGAAGTTTGGAACACCTCAATATAGTTTGTAACTGTTCAGTGACGTGCCTCAACTAAGAAGAGAAGTTATTGTAACCATTAAGCTGTTCCTGAATAAACTTGTTATTGTTCTCTCAAACATCTCAGTCTGTCATATATACACACATTAAGAATAAACAAGAAGAAAGAAGAAAAATAAAAGTCTCCTCTCTAAGTAGCCAGTGGCTAAATCTTCCAATAGTGGTGGCAAGAGTTGATAATCCCCTTTGTAATTTGGTGGCAGCTTTTAAATATAAACATCTTTACTTCTGGTGGCAGCGGATATAAAATATATAATAATTAATTAATAGAAACATCATCCTTCTCCACAATCGGTGTGAGAGGTGGGAAGGATAAAAAGATTCCCCTCTGCCCGAGTTCTCCACAGGTGGAAAGGCCAAACTGCTGCATCTTGATAGACAGGAACACAGATCTTAAAGTTTTGCAGCTACTAATGGCAACATGGAAGTGAACGGTCCAGGACACTCAAGTTGCTAAATACAACTGATTTGCTGATTTAGATTCTCATCTCTCTCTCTCTCTCTCTCTCTCTCTCTCTCTATCTATCTATCTATCTATCTCTATCTCTCATCTATCTATCTACCTATCTATCTATCTATCATCATCTATAATCTATTTTTTTAAAAAGCAGATGCACACATAGATATGAGCCAGAAGGAAGTGTCTGGTCTTTTGAGAAAATATTGTTTCTCTTTTTCACACATACACGCATAGAACAAAAGATACAGCAACTTGTTTTTCCTGTGGCCTTGGAAGAGAGTGGAATGCTTAGAAAAAGAAGTCAACTGCAGATCTTGGCACTCCTCCAATGTAGCAGGCTTGTTTTAGTTATGCCGCATGCCCATAACCATATTGCATCCTGTTAAAATCCTTTTCTCTTCCAAGACTTTCACATCCCTGATTTCCACCACCAGCCATCAGTATGATATAAACAAACAAACAAACAAACAAGGAAACAGAAAGATGAGAAGATGTCAGGGAAGGAGGTAGGATGCGGAGGTTTGACACCAACACAAGGCATGAGATAGTCCCTTCAGGTGGTGTTGTTTCCATTTTTAGTGCCGTATTCTTGATTTGATTTAGCCTAGTTGTTGCTAAGAGCAGACGGAACAGTTGGCACCAATGATGGAAGACTAGGCCAAACCACGCTTTCCAAATGTCATGATTTTTAAAAAAGAAGAGGGAGGGAGAAAGAAAAAGAAAGTGTGTGTGTGTGTGTGTGTGACTGTGTGTGTGTTGCAAAGCCAAACCTTTCAACAAGAACTGGCTTGAGCTTACTCAGAGGAATTCCATTAAATGAACTCATCCGTCATCTTGCCTTTTATTGATGAGCGGTACTCTTTGGCGGCGAATGACACAGCAGAACAAATAGCATCAGAGCCCAGGCTTCCTCTTCATCTCATGCCGAGACACACGGACCCCCAAAAAATGAGTCATTACTTATTACATCCATTATTAACTCAGCTCAGGCCTCATTAGGCATGGAAATTGAGGATAGCAAAATCGAGAGCTAAGTAGAGGCGAGTATCCACGCATTGAAGGGAGGGGAGTGGTGATGCATATGACTGGAGTGGGGGCAGGATGGGGAGAGAGTAAAAAGGGCAGTTAAAAGTTCCGACTCAGCATTTGTGACATTTTCAAATCCTAAGGGCCGGGGATTGTTGATTGTTGGCTTCCCCTTTTCTGACATGATTGCACGGAGGACTACCTTTGAAAGGGCCGGGGCTGTAGTGCGGCAATATGAGAAGTATATCATTAGCTCCATATAGACCCTTGTGACAAAGTTTGTTTGGACTGTGATGTGGCTCTGTTAAAGAGGTGCCTGGAAAACATTGATGGAAAGGAGTTCAGGAGAGGGAAGGCACGCTAATTCACAATAAGAAAACAGACATATTGTTTGACTTTAAGGAAAGTTCAACATATTTCTTACATAATGCAACCAGAATGAAAACTGGCCAGCTTGCAAGGAATGGAGAGGAGAAAAAAAAAGAGTCTCAAAGTACATAAGACTACAATACAACCTCCATATCCATGAGATACACTGTGTCATTTACCCACATCTTACAAAATGTGTCCTCTACCCATTTTCAAGGTTCTCCAGGCAGTTTTATGCTATGGTATTGCCAATAATTAACTATAGAATTATTCTGGAGAACACCTAGCAAGTCCCAGTAAAAAGGCCTCTCTAGACATTTTCTAGGTCCTACAGTGAAATTCTATTGTATGCTTCAGACAAGTCATTTGTTCAATACAATACACTATTGTCTGCGGTTTCTGATGTGCATGCAAAGTCTTGGAACATATGTGTCACAGGGTTGTTATATACCTCACAACCTCTGAGGATGCCTGCTGTAGATGTGGGCAAAACGTCAGGAGAGAATACTTCTGGAACATGGCCATACAGTCCAGAAAACACACAACAATCTTGGAACATAACCCCACAGATGTGAAATGCCATATTATATACTGAATAAACAATTATGCCTCAAACAAATGAAATAATGTAGAAGATTTCAAACAACAGAATTCAGCATGGGGCTTACATCTTTGTAAGTGGGCGTAGAAGTGAAAAAAATGGATTTGAATAGTGTCACAGTGTTCATATTCTTCTAGGGATTATAGTAATGTTACAAGATAAGAGCATCTATTGCTCAATGGTAGCATATTGGCCAACTAATGCAGTAGAGATCTATATACATCTGGTTTACTTTGGAGTTAGTAGTACTGTTCACGTTCTGCCCAAAAGTGTGTGGCTGCTCTGAAGTTTCTGCGAAACTTATTTTGCTTAATGCAGGCTATCATTTTCCCCAGCTTTACCTGTGTTAAAGACTGAAAGTCACTAGAAGTGATGGAAAGCAACAAGAGTGCCCAGTGCACACCAGAAATGTCTGAGAGTTACCAGGATGCTGTACATCAGATACAGTCAAAGGGCATTGCAAAATCTGGATGCACACTATATAAATAAAATGTAATGTCCATTTGTGGGGACCTCATATCTCCCAAACTACTTCACCAATTGCTAGGAAATTTGGACACAAAGTAGCACTGGAACGGATGTTTTAAGGTATTCACATACCTACTATCACAAACCTGTCACAATGGGGCAGGTAAAACCATTCCCCTCTCTTTAGCAACCGGGGCCACAAGGGACGGATAGTCTCGCCTCCTCGCCACTCAGTTCAGCTTGGTGAGTTATGCAAAGCCAAGGCTCTGTGACCTAGCCATGGAAAGAAGGGATACTGAGAGTGAAGATCCTTTTTGTGGGCCCCAGTGAGGTGACCAATTCCCAGCCGGTGGGAATCCTTTCTTAGGAGGTGTTAGCTGACCCTGATAGTTTCATGTCTGGAATTCCTGTTTTCTGAGTGAGGTTCTTTATTTACTGTCCTGATTTTAGTGTTTTTTAATACTGGCAGCCAGATTTTTACCATCCTATGGGAGGTTTCTCTTTATATTCCTGTGGAAGGTCCTGGATGGGAGAAAAAACTCTTTTCTGCTTGAGCCAAGTGTGAATGTTGCAATTGACCAGCTTGATTAGCATTGAATAGCCTTGCAGCTTCAAAGCCTGGCTTCTCCCTTCTTGGGGGAATTCTTTGTTGAGAGGTGTTAGCTGGTCCTGGTTGTTTCATGTCTGGAATTCCTCTGTTTTCTGAGTGGTGTTCTTTATTTACTGTGGCCTCTCCCAGCATGAAAATAACAGGGGGCATGGCCAACAAAGAAGCCTCACCACCTGTCATTCTCCCCAAGAGGAGAACAAAGAAAGAAAGAAATCTATATCCATCCATCCATTCATCCATCTATCTATGTTTACGCTCAGAGGCAATATTTAGAATTCTACGGTTTACATCAGAACACGGATTGCTTATCACATGGACAGTAATATGTTCCATGTTCCAGGGTTACCAAACCAGACAATCTCCATATCTGCACAGACAATGGAACCACCGCAAATATTGCCTACCCACAAGTACTGTGAAATCACATATATCTTGAACTTACTCTTTCTCTATCCTTTCTTTCCCATTGAACCAGACTGGGCCACAGCAATGCGTGGCCGGGTACAGCTAGTTTGCTAATAAGATTTCATTGCATTTCTGCATTAATTATCACAGGAATAAAAGGCCCAAATGGAAATCTAAGAACCCAAGACATAGATTACAACATTTATCCTAAACAAACAATCTTAACATGCTAATATGAGACACAGAAAAATGGACCATACATATCATTTATGTATATAAAGGCAAATTTGTGGAGTTATTTTATCACTATTTTCCTGTGGATTTGTCAATATTCAACACATTAGTTTCAAACTGGTACAAATATGGAAAGAAAAACTCTTGCAAATAATGCCTGCAAAATGAAGACAACAGAAATTTCTGATACAAAGTATAACTACTATACTACTTAGGGCTTTGATGAGCTTAGCAAGCTGTTTGAGATCTTGCACTTGGAATGTAAGAAGAACATAAGGCCAACTGAATCAGAATTATACTAACATAATGGTGAATGTGATGCAAGTATCAAACAAGTAAAACCATATAGGCGAGGAAACTTATGTGTGTGTAAAATACCAGCAGGATTCCGGGTCTTGAGGGCAATAAACATCTTCAATTATTATTCCCCAGCGATTTCTGCTGAGAAACATACTGTCTCTGATACTAGAGTAATACAGAGTCTTCAAAACTAGTAGCCATTGACAATCCTGTCTCCCATGAATTTGTCAGACCTCCTAATAAGAAGTAAGGAAGCAGGAAATAACTTTGATTAGAATGACAAAAAGTACTATAAATGTTGAGTAAGCCATTGTGAAATGTATGGTTATCTACCTAATATGTATATTCAGAGTTTAGAAAAGTTAAGTTTTGGACGACAGCTCCCAAAATCCCCCATTTGGCATGGCCGGTGATTATACTGAGGGAGTTGTACTCAAAAGTAACATTTCCAAGCTTTGCGTCTATTGTAGTCGGACCATAAAGTATGCTCAGAACAGAAGGGGCTAACAAAAATGTCACAGTTTGCCTTGCATATAGTAAAGGTTAAAAGGACCTGAAATTGGGTGATCAATGTTAATGATGTATAGCAAAATTGTACAGAACAATGGATCTATTCCAACAAACGCTGAGATAAATAATGGATAAGTGTACAAACTGCTAAAAATGTTCATAGGTATTCATCAGGCGCAGAATAGGTTCTAGTGAGGCAGAGAGATTATCAGCCCAATCATTTTCTCTCCTTCTTTGTCTTTCCCCATTCTCTCTTTATGTCTCTGTGTATATTTCAAACATATGTAGTTCTTATTAATATCACCATGTATTAAGGCATATATTATGGCAAGGCATATATTATGGGTTTGCTTCCAACCTGCATGTTGCATGAGGATATGGCAGTGTTGAGGATGATGAGTTTACATGTAGACATGAAATGATGACTAAGGCCCCATATACACTGATATAATGCAGTTTCAAACTGCATTGTATAGTCAGTGTAGACTCATGTAATGCAACTCAAGTAGTTAAACTGTATTATATGAGGTTACACTGACCTTATATGAGTTTACACAGCTGGGGAAGGAGCGTGATTTGCCTCCTCTCTCGAATAAGAGGCAGGCAGTTCCAGCCAGAATTGCTGTGGAAGGGGGCGAAGCTGATCTAAGGGTTCAGCCAGCCCCCTTCTCTTCATTCTGCAGCAGATCTTCAACCCACCATGCCTGCCTTTTAAAAAGTATAACTTAGTGGTTGTCAATGGCAACATAGTCTGTGCACATTCAGAAGACCTACAAGCCACTCTAAACACCTTGGCAGAAGCATACAAGAAGCTCGGCCTCTCATTGAACATCAAGAAAACCAAAGTGCTCTTCCAACAGGAACCAGCTAATCCCTCTGCAATGCCAGGAATACAGCTTAATGGTGTAACATTAGAAAATGTTGACAATTTCCGCTACCTTGGCAGCCACCTCTCCACAAAAGTCAACATTGACACTAAAATACCACACCACTTGAGCTCTGCAAGTGCAGCATTTTTCTGAATGAAGCAGAGAGTGTTTGATGATTGGGACATCCGTAGAGAGACCAAGGTGCTCATTTATAAAGCTATTGTCCTCATAGAATCATAGAATCATAGAATAGTAGAGTTGGAAGAGACCTCAAGGGCCATCTAGTCCAACCCCCCGCTAAGAAGCAGGAAATCGCATTCAAAGCACCCCCGACAGATGGCCATCCAGCCTCTGCTTAAAAGCCTCCAAAGAAGGAGCCTCCACCACGGCCCGGGGGAGAGAGTTCCACTGCCGAACAGCCCTCACAGTGAGGAAGTTCTTCCTGATGTTCAGGTGGAATCTCCTTTCCTGTAGTTTGAAGCCATTGTTCCGTGTCCTAGTCTGCAGGGCAGCAGAAAATAAGCTTGCTCCCTCCTCCCTATGACTTCCCCTCACATATTTGTACATGGCTATCATGTCTCCTCTCAGCCTTCTCTTCTGCAGGCTAAACATGCCCAGCTCTTTAAGCCTCTCCTCATAGGGCTTGTTCTCCAGACCCTTAATCATTTTAGTCGCCCTCCTCTGGACGCTTTCCAGCTTGTCAGCATCTCCCTTCATCTGCGGTGCCCAAAACTGGACACAGTATTCCAGGTGTGGTCTGACCAAGGCAGAATAGAGGGGGAGCATAACTTCCCTGGATCTAGACGCTATTCCCCTATTGATGCAGGCCAGAATCCCATTGGCTTTTTTAGCTGCCGTATCACATTGTAGGCTCATGTTTAACTTGTTGTCCACGAGGACTCCAAGATCTTTTTCGCACACACTGCTGTCAAGCCAGGCGTCCCCCATTCTGTATCTTTGATTTCCATTTTTTCTGCCGAAGTGAAGTATCTTGCATTTGTCCCTGTTGAACTTCATTTTGTTAGTTTCGGCCCATCTCTCTAGTCTGTCAAGATCGTTTTGAATTCTGCTCCTGTCTTCTGGAGTGTTAGCTATTCCTCCCAGTTTGGTGTCATCTGCAAACTTGATGATCGTGCCTTCTAACCCTTCGTCTAAGTCGTTAATAAAGATGTTGAACAGAACCCTCCCAACCCTGCTCTATGCCTGCAAAACATGGACGGTCTATAGACATCACACTCAACTCCTGAAGTGTTTCCATCAGTGCTGCCTCAGAAAAAACCTGCAAATCTCTTGGGAAGACAGGTGGACAAATGTCAGCGTGCTGGAAGAAGCAAAGACCACCAGCATTGAAGAGATGCTCCTATGCCATCAAGTCCGCTGGACTGACCACGTTGTCCAAATGCCTGATCACCGTCTCCCAAAGCAGCTACTCTACTCCGAACTCAAGAATGGAAAATGTAATGTTGGTGGGCAGGAAAAGAGATTTAAAGATGGGCTTAAAGCCAACCTTAAAAACTGTGGCATAGACACTAAGAACTGGGAAGCCCTGGCCCTTGAGCACTCTAACTGGAGGTCAACTGTGACCAGCAGTGCTGCGGAGTTCGAAGAGGCACGAATGGAGGGCTTAAGGGAGAAACGTGCCAAGAGGAAGGAGCATCAAGCCAACCCTTCCACCTTCCACCTGGAAACCAATGTCCTCACTGTGGGAGAACATGCAGATCAAGAATAGGTCTCTTCAGCCACCTACAGACACACCCCCAAGACACCAGAAATGGAAGACAATCATCCTCGGCCTACAAGGGATCGCCTAAGTAAGTAAGTAAGCATTTATCTCCTCTAGCGTAAGAAACAGTTTTAAGAACCTGCTTGCCTCCTTTAAATGCTTTGGAATGACAGTTTGTGTAGTGTGTAGGCCCGGGACCGAAAGCACACATGCCTGCCTGCAGATGATTACCTCTCTTCTAAAGCAGAACAGCTTAAATTCCTAAAATGATGGGAAGGGGAGCCTGGGAAGACCCTCTTCCATGGGCCGATAGAAAATGAATCTTTTGGCAACCCAGAGCTAAAACAGATATCTGCCTTCCCAATATTGGGAGGCTCGAAATAATGGATCAGAGCCCCCAAACCCAGAGCACGAAACAGGTCAAGGTTTACCCCGAATGCACAACCCTAATAAAAAGCTTCTTAATCTTGTCCAAATCTTGATATTTAAATTTTGTTGTTTTCTTAAAAGTGTAAAGGAAACAATGCAGATTTTACATTTGTTTGCCCCCCCCCCCCATCAGTTATTTATCTATCATTTATCTATTTTGCCCCAAAATAAGACAGGGTCTTATATTAATTTTTGCTACAAAAGATGTGTTAGGGGTTATTTTCTGAAGATGTCTTATTTTTGCAAATTGAATTTTTAGTGTAACTAGTGCTTATTTTTGAAGTAGGACTTATATTTCGAGCATCGTGAAAAATCTTGCTAGGACTTATTTTTGGGATAAGTCTTATTTTCAGGTAAGTCTTATTTGGGTGAAAGAGGGTGTCTATCCATCTATCATCTATCTTCTCCTCATAAAGAAGAACATACCTTCATCACATTCCATAAAACATGGCACATTTTCTTGCTTTCATTTGAACACATGCATATCTTTATGGATATCCGAGAATTGAGTCAATCTATATGTAAGATGAGATTTGTTTGGTTTTCATGGTTTCGTTGTGATGTCTTTTTTCAGTTGTGAAGTACAGCTGCTAATCAGTGATTGGAAGGAAGGGAAAGATTCCTCTCAAGACGGATGATGGGGAACAGGCGGCAAGAGGACAAGCAGGCATTAGTGTCCAAATTCTTCTTGGCGACTTGGCAGATATTCCTTCTGCTAATTGATTCAGAAAAAAAGTAAAAATAAGGAAGTGACATTCCTTGACAGCTGCACTGGATATTTGAGTGTCAGCACCAGTTAGCACATGCCATTGAGCATGGACATTGAGATGAAGAATGTCAGCATGGAAGCCAATAACAATTCTTGGTTCATTCTGCATGTAGGGATGAGGAAATCTATCCATTTTACATTCTCTTCTATTTTGACTTGTTAATTCTTCAAGTTCCTAAAGGCTTGAATATGATACCTTTAATAGGAACAGATATTTCCTGTACATATCAGACTATGTGCTACTTGTTGAGCATACAAGTAGGGAGATATTTCCTGTACATATCAGACTATGTGCTACTTGTTGGCCATACAAGTAGGGAGATGCAAGGTGAGTGGATGTTTGAGAGGGTCTTGTTTGCTGGGATGTCTGTACCTTAGATAATATTGTCCCCTTCTAGGCCCTATTAGTGCTACTACTGGTGTCATATGAATACAGATCCTACATTTCCTAATGTAAACCTATACTCCCCTAATGTAAACCTATACTCATGAGTTTGAGGCCAGCCCGTATTGGGGTGAGCAACCGACAATTAAAAATAAAATATAGCCCCTGCTCGTTGCTGACCTATGCAATCCGAAAGATAGTTGCATCTATCAAGTAGGAAATTTAGGTACCACTTATATGTGGGGAGGCTAATTTATGACACCATAAAAATAATCCAGCTGCCGTTGGAATGAGGAAGTTGCCAGCGCAGTGGATGATGAAGCAGCTGCTCCCCCTGTGGCTGGAATCAAGCATACCCTCAGGAAGCTGGAAGCTGGAGAAGGTTTAAATTGCCTCTGGGTCTGTCTCTGTCTCTGTTCTATGTTATATGGCATTGAATGTTTGCTTTATATGTGTACAATGTGATCTGCCCCGAGTCCCCTTCTGGGTGAAAAGGGTGGAATATAAATACTGTAAATAAATAAATAAATAAGAATAATAATATAAATTAAGTTCATCATTATTATCATCAACATCCTATCCATTACCCTTAAAAAAATTGTGTGCTACAGTGTGAATCCTATTGGTGTAAACACTCTTACAAAGATGTACATAGGATCCCTGACTGGTGACAAAGGAGAGAAAAACAAGGCTGATAAAAGTCAGATTGGAAGTGGGAAAGGGTGTTTTAAAAAACATAACTGTTTCCATTAGCCACAGAAATGCTGGAGAAAGGGATTGAGAGAGGAGATGGTTTGTCTTAGAAATCACTGTTTTACAGGTGAAAATTGAAGAATATCTGTCTCAACGCTAGTAGCTCTACTGCAGCCTGTTTCTTGATTGCTACCATTGGGATTGCTTTTGAATCAAAGTTTGAATCCGGCTTCCTCCCTCCTCCCAGGGATGGCTCTTGATGTAAGTAATTTGGACTTGTCATCTTGGGCTGTCGCTGTTCCATCAGCAGCTGCATTCACAGGAGAGGTCTCCATTTGGAACAGCGTGTCGGGAGTCTAGACTAGCTCAGCAGAAGCAACAACATAAGGACAGATGTAAAATCAGTGGTGGGATGGTTTTATATCTGGGAAGTAAGATGTAAAATCAATGAGAGGTTTTAAAGACCAAGGGACATTCAAAGCTGCACAAAGAGCCTGGAAGGAGGATTAACGTTTGCTTTAGCAAAATGATCTTGTTTTTTTTTTTCCTCCTACGAACTGAAAACAGCAGCATATGGGACAAAAAATCGACATGCCTCAACTCTCTTGTGGGCACTTTGTGCCTTCAAGTAGACTCCAACTTATGATTACCTTATCACAAGTTTTCCTCTTTTTAATCAAGATTTATTCAGAAGGCATTGCCTTCCACTTAGCCTGAGATAAAGCAACATGCTCAAGGAAGGTGACTGAACAGGGATTTGAATTTGGCTCGTTCTACATCTACATTGTAGAACGAATGCAGTTTGACATCACTTTATCTGCCATGGACCAATGCTATGTAATCATGGGAGTTTTAGTTTTAGTGATAAATGATTTTTATTAAGCATTTCCAAATTAAAAATAAATAAAATAATTTCACACTGAAGGAATGGGGTGAGGGGGGAAATGATAATATGTGGACAATAGTGTTGTTACTAATTAGTTAACCCTTTACAAGTATCTAATATGTCAGAAAGAGGGGACAAGAAAAGTGGGGTTTGTTGGGACAGGAGAAAGGTTCTTATACAAAGTTATCATTGCTAAAACTAAATCTTCATCTCTATTCCATTAACATACAGTACAAAAATATTGGATATCCTCTATAACAAATCTTATTTTAATGTGTTGTCGAAAGCTTTCATGGCTTGGATAACAGGGTTGTTGTGGATGGCCATGTTCCAGAAGTATTCTCTCCTGACGTTTCGCCCACATCTATGGCAGATGCATTTTCAGGCATCCTCAGAGGTTGTGAGGTATCTAATTTTGAGTCTGATAGTTGTATCTTCTTGTTTCTTCTTATATTGTCTCAAATTCTTCTCATTTTCTTTTCCAACTCTTCACTGAAAGTTGATCTCAGTTGTTTTTGACAGATTATTTTTTTAAAATCTTTTCCTGACTGTTATAGTTTTACAAGGTCTTTAGCCCCCTCTGCCAAGGAGTCGTAATACCTCACCAAACTGCCATGGCAGCCATGGCAGTTGAAGTGATACCAAACTTCACAAAGGACCTCCCCAGACAGGTGAGGGCAAAGTACAGGGAACTATCCTCCTTCGTTCCCTACCGTATCTCCAGCCATCCCATTGCCTTTTCTTGTCTTCGGCCATCTTTCCCTGTTTTAAGATATTTGTAATCGAGTAACACCTGACTCCTGAAGGCAGACTTCTGGCTCTGTTTCCATGCACTACAGAAACTGAATCCCATGGAGTCTCACCAGAAGTGCCTTTACCTCAGGTGATGTCCTCCGTGGGGCTCAGTGCATAGAAAGGGAGCCCTAAAGCTGTCTGATGAGGTCTTTATTCTCTTATGTGGGTGCACCCAGAGACTACATAACAGACAAAAAGAAAACATTACATTACAGAAATTTCAAAAGGATTCAGAAGCCCAGATTGTCTTTTTGTAGAAAGAAAATAGAATGATATGTTAATGGTAGGTTAAGACATAATGTGTTAGAAATGCATGATGTTATTATTTTATGAGGGCTATCCAGAAAATAGGTTACATTTTGGAATTAAAAATGAACAAAGTATAGGAGAAAACATTTACCATATGCAGTTGAAAGCCAGACCCAAATACTATTTCTCAACATAGTCCCCATTGAAATCTAGGCACTTCTCATAGCGATAAAAGAGTTTGGAATATCCTTCCCCACCAAACTTTGCTGCTTGGCTTGTGCCCTCAACCAGGTGGGTGTCCCTTCCCACAGCTGCGCATGTGCATGCGCTCAACTTTCCCACACACTTGTCCTAGATCGCTCTTCTAACGTTTTGCAAGAAGCACACCTTTCCTGTCCCAAAAAACGGTTGCCATGACCTTCCTTGCAAGCATTTGCAAAACAGAAGAGTGACCCAGGACAAGCTTGGGGGAAAGCAGAGCACATGCGCAGCTGCAGGAAGGGTGCAAGCCAAGCGGCAAAATTTGGTGGGAAAGGACTTTCCAAACTCTTTTATCGCTATGAGAAGTGCCTAGATTTCAATGGGGACTATGTTGAGAAGTGGTATTTGGGCCTGGCTTTCAACTGCATATGGTAAATGTTTTCTTCTGTGCTTTTTTCATTTTTAATTCCAAAACATAATCTACTTTCTGGATAGCCCTCATACATGTATAAGTATTGAGTGTAAAATCAAAAGACATCTCTTCTGCTTTTTCTGGCCTCTTATGTTCTGCCTCCTCTTTTTTCCCATCTTTTCCTTTTTGCATATATTTGCATATATGTAATTTTTCATGTGTTTGAAACTTCTCAATAACAAAATATTGCAGAGGAACTCAAGATATAAAGTCTGGGCATGATAAGTGTTCAATATTTTAATTATTACTTTACTTATATTAGATGCATTTAAAACAACCATGGGGAAACCCCTGCTTGATCTTTATCCTTGCATTGAATAATGAAAATTGACTTTACAGATAAAGATTGCAGTCATTCTGCATAGGACCAAAGGCCCTATGACTCTGGGTGCCTTTATTTATTTATTTATTTATTTATTCATCATCCAAAATTATAGGGAGAATCATTAAAATGTGCAAAATCTCCTAGAATCCTCTTTAGTGAAGAAGGGGGAAATGAGCGTTTTCAACCTCATATGCAGGAGATGAGATTCATGAATAAAATATAAGATTTATATTCCTTGGAGGAGATTTAAAATTACATGTCCACACTACACTTAAATGAAGTGTGTGCGTGTAATATATGTCCATGTGTTTTTTTCAAAATGTGTGAATGCATATGTTTCTGAATGGTGTTTGTGCATGAGAGATTGTTTTGATGAGGATGAATGTGACCATGAGTGTACAAAACAGAATGGAGGCTCAAACACCATACCATGGTTGCATGATAGAAATCTCCATATGTTATAGATTATGTATACTATGCAAGATTTGCCTTGCTTGGCAGCATTGCCCAACTGAACCCAGGCACTAAATGTACAACCAAATGCACAATCCAAAGTACATGTGCACCTATGCAAAAGATGCAAGAAGACCCACATGCCAATAGTGAAGTGAATATGGACATTGCACATTGGAGAAATATGCTTTCTATTTTCCAAGGAAGAATTTACACCTGTGTAAGGTAACAGGATTCTTCTTCTGATGTGCTTGTGTGTATATGTGCACAAAAGAGTGAAAGGGAGACCTTCAGAAAGAGTAACATGTTACTTAAAAATACATCAGGAAACCAATCAACCTTTAATCATTCATGGAAAAATGCACTTTGAACACACTCAGAGGTGTTATGTTAAGACAGCAACAACAACAATAACATGACAACGGTGACTGAAGAGGAAGATACAATCTTTTTGAGATCTTTTCCATAGTTTCCCCCAGAGATTCAACACAGCTTGTCTTCAAAATATTTGCAAAGAGATTCTTTTCACTACTAAATTCCTGGGGCTACTTTGAAGGCAAAATGTATATTTTGAAGCAGGTGTTCAATACACCTCATCCATGATTTATGTATTATTTAGTATTTGTCTATAGGAAATTAGGAATAAGCTGCTGTATGCTGAATAAATCCATAAGAAGCAGCTGATGCTATATTGCTGACAGTGAAAGCAGCCGTACTTGGTTGGAGAAGGAGCTAGCAGTCGTGAATGGTCTAAAAAGCTGTAGCCCCAATTCCTTGAAATCAGTAAAGAAGCTCAATAAATAGGCAAGGCCAAAGGCAGTGTTTTTAATTGACTCATAGAAGAAAGAGTATAAATGAGCTTGTGATGTTGGGTTGAATACTCTAAGCTTTGGGAATTTTTGGGGAGAATTTGTTGGGATGTAGTGAGGGTTTGTCCTACAGTTGTACAACGTGCATTGTATACATTGGTCATCTCCAATGATCTGCAACTCCCTTGGCCAACCACATGTTGAAAAGGGGAAAAAAAAGAAATTTCTGGGCAATTGGAAAAGTTTATTGCAATTTTCAGGATAAATCAATCACAAATCACTTGAAAACTGCACCAAAATGTTTAGATATGGTGGAGATTAGTGCATAAGGCTTTAAGCCACACTGAGGCCTCTGTAGACAAAGGAGAAAGAAAAAAAACCCTCACCATAACATGATGTCATCATAAACTGACTGCAAACCAATCTTCATGGTGCATTGGAGCAGGACTTTCCCATTTTTGGCTTCCGAGGTAAAGGTAAAGGTTTCCCCTGACATTAAGTCTGGTCGTGTCCGACTCTGGGGGTTGGTGCTCATCTCCATTTCTAAGCTGAAGAGCCGGCATTGTCCATAGACACCTCCAAGGTCATGTGGCCAGCATGACTGCATGGAGCGCCGTTACCTTCCCGCCGGAGCGGTACCTATTGATCTACTCACATTTACATGTTTTCGAACTGCTAGGTTGGCAGAAGCTGGGGCTAACAGCGGGCACTCATTCAAATCCCAGATTCGAACCTGTGACCTTTTGGTCCGCAAATTCAGCAGCTTGGCGCTTTAACACACTGTGCCACCAGAGGCCCCTTGGCTTCCGAACATATGTGCAAATTCCAAAGCAATTTCAGCCACGCAGTAATCTGAACCCAATTCTATAGTGACTTTGTGGCCAGTGACATATATTTTGGGCATGCTATGGCTTGTCCTGCTCTCCATTGCGAAGCCAAACGCTCACTTCCCTTTAAAAAAAAATCAAGGAATTTTACAGCTCCATGGATGCAACAAGCTATTGATATGAATTTCCCCTCTTATTCAGGGATTTCTTTTTCTTTCAAGAACTTTCTTTGTGCAAATCTTCCCACTTTCAGGGCTTTTTCTCACTAAAAAGCTTCCAAAGTCAAAATTACACCTCCCACTTGTACAATCAAAACAATAAAGTCCTTTAATTGAAAATGCTCATTTATGTTTTAATTATTATTTTATGTGTTTGAATGGATTTAGTACTCTGAAAACTCGAAAGTACAGAGGTAGACAGTTTTGATCCTGGGTTGGTGTATGTCTTTCGGGCTGTGTGGCCATGTTCCAGAAGTATTATCTCCTAACGTTTCACCCACATTTATGGCAGGCATCCTCAGAGGTTGTGAGGCATGGAGAGACTAGGCAAGGAAGGTAAATATATATCTGTGGAGAGTCCAGGGTGTGACAAGAGTCCTTTGTCAGTTGGAAGCCAGCACCAATGTTGCAGTTAATCACCCTAATTAGCATTGGAAAGTTTTGATCCTGGATGCTTAGAGAATTCCACATTTCTCACATTAAAATATGTCATGGCTCAATATGCAACCCTGGGTCTGTAGTCTTGTGCTTCAACAAACTACAAACCCAAAGATTACATATCATGAAGCCAAGGCAGTTAAAGTGGTGTCAAACTGCATGGATTCTACAGTGTAAATGTAAATGTACCTCGAGATATCTTTGGTTTCAGATCAGGGGGAAAGATTCCACCTAAACACTAGGAAGAACATCTTAATGATAAGAGTTGGTCATCAGTGGAAAAGACTGCATTGATGGGCGGTGGACTCTCATTCTTTGAAGGTATTTAAACAGAAGCTTCCCTTCCAACTCTGAGATTTTATTATTTAAGAGCACTCCCCAAAATTGTTATCTCAGACATCTAAGAAGACCATGGTATGGAATCGTAGACAGAGAAAATAAAGATGTTTCAGAAATCCATGAAAGAAAAGCAAAGGGACTTTCTTTCTTTCTTTCTTTCTTTCTTTCTTTCTTTCTTTCTTTCTTTCTTCCTTCCTTCCTTCCTTCCTTCCTTCCTTCCTTCCTTCCTTCCTTCCTTCCTTCTTTCTATAATAGACAAGCAGGGAGGAGAAGGTTACACACACAGGAACAGCACAGTTGACGTTCACATATTGATCTACAACAATCAGCCAATTTTTCTTCTCTCAGCTCTCGCTTAGACATAATAGGAAGAAAAGATAATTGTATAAAGTAGGTGTTAGCTCTGGCTTGACTCGTCAGAGAATGAGTCACAGCATCAAAGTTTTCTTGAGGATAATAAGGATTTTATCTTTCTACCGGAAGAAGCTTGGCCCCAACAATCTGTCTGGCAAAGCATTCCTACATTCCCCTTCCAGAGTCTTTCTTTGCTTTGTATAAAGCTTCACCTGGTGAACCCTTGCCTTTCATAGAACCAATAAGGGAACAAATACCCTGGTAGGAATGAGTCCTTCCGGGGAGATAGGGTGGGTTACAAATAAAGTTTATTAATGGATACCCTCCCCCATAGCTCTGTCGTTGGTGAGGCTCCAAAATATCATATGGCATAAGGCTCCCCACCTTCTGTAATTTAGCCTTGGGGGGAGTTGAAACATTGCCCACCTCTATCTTTCCCCCTCCTTATTTCCAGCCTCACCCAGTCCATTTCCAACAGCTTTGCCACTTGAGTACTCAAGGATGCAAAATGACATCCAAGTTTGGATTTCTTTACCAGATGTTCTGTTTGACCCAGGGCAACTCAATCAAAATCTGTACCGTTTCCAACATTACTAGCAGGGATTTATTTTTATTTTTATTTTTAAAAAAATATATGGCATATGGATTTTTCTGGCAAAAAGCATATGAGCAATTTAGCAGTCTTCTCAAGTCTGCTAAATAAAACCAGACAATTTCATTTTCAAATAAATGCATCGGAATGGGGTCGGACGATATCAGGAACAGACATGCCAGCCATCTAAAAGACACTGATATGTGTTTTCCCTTCTCCTTGAGCATCAAAAACAAAAGTGGGGACTAGTTGCCAATCTATTGGTATGGCAAGAGGAATAGTTGGGGCTGGAAGACTATTAAACTTCTGTTGTTCCTGTTTCAAATGTTAAGGCACAAATTTGCGAAAATCCATATGTGAAACCAAAGTTCAATAGCCCCTTCTCTCTTGACAAGTATCCTTATTTAGAGTTTTAGATGCTCAGTTTTACAAAGAATATTGACAGCTTCAAAACTTTGCAGTTAGAAAATGGGAAAGAAATAAAACACGCATTGCTTTGATTGTGTACTCCTGCGTGGCAGAATGGGCTTGGACTGGATGGCCCTTGCGGTCTCTTCCAGCGACATGATTCTATAGCATTGCTCTTAATTCTATTTTATTTATAAGTAGAGCACACCCATTTATTCTATTGGGTTTTTCTACATGTAGAACAACCACTGAACACTTGGGTAAATGAGTCCACTCTAGGAGGATGTTGATATTACTGCATGCATAAGCTGACTTTTATATGTGACTGTACACTCTAGCAAATGAATAATGGACATATTCAGTTCATGGCTACATAACATGCATAACATAACATGCATGGCTCGGGCTGTGGCGCAGGCTGGAGAGCAGCTGCAATGAATCACTGCAATGAATCACTCTGACCAGGAGGTCATGAGTTCGAGGCCCGCTCGGAGCCTATGTTTGTCTTGTCTTTGTTCTATGTTAAAAGGCATTGAATGTTTGCCTATATGTGTAATGTGATCCGCCCTGAGTCCCCTTCGTGGTGAGAAGGGCAGAATATAAATGCTGTAAATAAATAAATAGATAAGCAAAGTTCCACAAGTATAACCCTTTTACATACAATTTTGCAGACTTCAGTAATACACAACTATTCACCAATGTATGATTTGATTCACTGCAATGGCAGAAAAAACACATTCAGTGCTATACAATTTGTTGCACAGAGAGGATATTCTGAAAAAAGCTGGCTTAAGGCAACCACTGAACTACATGAATGTGGATTTATATTACACATGCATGTTGAAGGATATTTGGTATTCTCTTTCATGTCTGAAACAGAAATACAGTAGAATCTCACTTATCCAACACTCGCTTATCCAACGTTCTGAATTGTCCAACACATTTTTGTAGTCAATGTTTTCAATACATCATGATATTTTGGTGCTAAATTCGTAACTACGGTAATTACTACATAGCATTACTGCATATTGAACTACTTATTCTGTCAAATTTGTAAAAGATGGAAATTGCAATAGTGTTTTCTTGATTGCATATGGGACAGTAAGCATTTCCAGGATATCACATTGTGCTTATGCAAGTAGTCCAAAATCCAAACAAATCCAAAACAAGGAACAGTTATTTATTTATTTATTTATTTATGTACTTATTACAACATTTATATCCCACCCTTCTCACCTGAGAGAGGACTCAGGGCGGCGTACAATAAACACACATATAAAAATTATACAATACACTATAAATAAAATTAAAAATTATTAACTTACATCAACATTCATAAAAACATTCTAAAATACAAATGGACATGTTCAAGTTCAAGAGACTGGGTCTGTCAATTGAGTTCTGGCATACATAATAATAATTATAATAGTTATGGTCCCAAGCATTCTGGATAAGAAATAGTCAACCTGGAAGGAGGAGAAGAGTAAGAGGAGGAGGTCTGTTTTAGTTAGGACTTGCAATTGGTTTTAGACCCTTATAAAGAAAAAAAATGCAATCATAAACATATCTAACAGGGGCCTCATGGAGCTATAACTGTAATGAATTACCTTTTAAAAGGTAACTGGGAGAGAGTAAAAGAAACTTTCTCTGCTCGGTTCCTTCTCAGTTCAATTTCCCAAGTTTAACTGTATGCTGGCAAGGAGAAGGATTAATCTAACCTTCCTCACAGGATTATACTGTTTGCTGTGAGGACAAGGAAGATAAAGATTGTAAAACACCTGGCTATTTGATGACCTCTGTGCCCCTCATTGCCAAATTCTGTTCCCAGAACACTCAAAAGCTGTAGTCACAAAAACTGATGGAAATCAATACATCAAACAACTCAATTGCTCAATAAATCCCAAAGTCAATATTAGAGTTGTTGAAGAATTTGAAATTTGTCGACAAGGGAGTGATGTGGTAACAGGACGACAGGTGTGGATAAAATGAAGGGCAGCTGGAGAGAAATAGCGAGGGGGATCATGACTGAGAACATGATCCTGAAGATTGGCTGGTGGAGAAGCACAGAAATTGCTGCTCTGGCCTTGTGTGGAAGCTACAGACAAAACACAACATAGATTATGGCCATTTGCTGTCTATTTTAGCCTGGAAAGTCTAAATCAAACACACTCCACAAAGTTATTTCTTCTCCCTGAGACAATTTAATCAAGATACATAATGTGGATTGGATCGGGTGGAAAACAAGTTGTTGGCTCTCACCCTGATGTTCTTCCTCAGCTTGCGCAATTAAGGACACAGTACACCTCCCCCCTCCCATTAATCTAAGGGATAATCCCTTCCTGGATATAACCTGAAAACATGAAATTCCAGACAATTTTGAACTCTAATGAAATGAATGACTCCCAGTGGGAGCATATCATAGAATTAAGCTGAAGAACCCAGAAATGCCAGCGAGAACACCACTCTAGAATTTCTAAATCATTCAGCTTAATGCTCTGATCAACTTCTGGCAGAAAGAAACCATAGGACTTAGAAAATGCCAAGATTCCTAGGTTCTCTAGTGGAACTTTGTGGTCAGCATTCAGCAGGAAAACATATAGTAAATGCATAGAGATATGGCCATGTTCCATCTTCTGGAACATGGCCATGCAGCCCGGAAAACTCACAGCAACCCAGTGATTCCAGCCATGAAAGCCTTCAACAATGCATAGAGATAGCTTTTTAAAAATGGGGTAAGTGAAATTGGTGGTATTAGTCCAATGGATATGGGTGTCATTAGGCCATAGTTTAGAACATATTTTGTCTGGATGCGTGATACTCAACCTTTGCCTTTCCTGGTGTTCTGCTCTCCGGTTCAAAGAATTCTCAATCAGTTTGGCCAATTAACACTATAGTTAACATCATCTGAAGGACCAAGCATACAGTTACTTATCTTCATGTTTTAGATGAAGATTTTTGTTGTTAGTTTATTTTATTTATTTTATTTACGTCACTTTTACCCCACCCTTCTCACCTGTAGGGACTCAGACTCTAGGAATGTTTTCCAGGAATTGTGCTAGATGAAGGCCCTGAGAAGATTCAGAAGCATGTGACATCACTTTGTTCACTATGGCACCATTGATTATCAGCTATTTTTTTTGAGGGGGGGGGATATACTGTAGTTATTGAGCTGAAATGCACACTTAGTGCTATGTGAAGCAAAATAAATAGATTTTAGACCATGCCAATGTATGCCACAGAAACTATGTTCATTTTCAGCTTATCTCATGGTTCTTATATTTTATCTAAAATCTATGTTTCAGATTATTAAAAAATCGGCTTATCTATACAACTTTGTATCTCATGTCCTATTACAAAGCACATAGAATAAGCTGTTCACATATGCAAAAGAGTGACCTCAGATTTCCAGAAGGTAATATGTTGCAAAAAGAATCACATTCCAAGATATGACAATCAAATATTGGAAAATGGTAAATTTCCCAAATGAATCTAACATTTAAGTTTGTCTCCACAATTAGATATCTCTTAGGAGAATGATCCAAAATGTAAATTTATTTCCAAGTCATCTTTACAATTTCCTAGTCAGGAAAGTGACCAGTACCTATCTTAATCTTAGGTTTATATCTCCTATTTCTTCTCCTCAGGACTCACTGAGATCATGACATCTATGTTTGGATTGGAAAGCATTAGAGTCCTCTGCCGCCCCCAATTGTTTTTCTTTCTTCGTTGCTGCTCTCTTTTCCTGCACCCACATTCCTTTTATTTGCTGATCTTCCTCCATCTGTCTCCTGCAACTCATTCTCCCTTCTAATCTCTGGACTCACCTTCCAACTCTTACTAGGCACTCAAAATTACAGTTCCCATATTCTAGTTCTGCAAATCCATATAGTCCCATGTTCATCCTGTTTACTCAGTTTGCAAATACAAGTTCAGTAACCCTTATCTGCTTAGATATATCTAAATTTCCCAGCCAGCATGAGAACTTTAATTCAGAGATCAATGGGTAACTGTATGATTTCAAATCTCCGGGACCCTCCAAATGGCATTTGATTTACTCTGTGTCTTCACTCATTGGCAAAATACCCCAATCACAGATTGATTTTTTGGGGGGAGGGCACACAGAAGGCGCACAATAGCAACTCTAAATTTAGTCTCCTATCTTTGCTTCTACAATTATATCATCTGTATCACACTGTTACCACATCATTGTAATTCCATTTGCTTTGTCCTAAGGATTTAGGATAAATTAGATCCTAAATTCTACTTTCTTGAACTACAGTATTTAAGATATACTGAGTGCCATTTTTAGGACATTTCTGGACCTCCGTTTTCTTGGAGTCGCTTCTCACTTAGATATGTTGAGAAAGTCCAGGTATTTAAATAGTCAGGTACTCTGGTGCTCCATTTGAGTCAAACAACAAAGTTTTCAACCAAATCTTAAGGCTTCTCGCTCTTACTCTTAACGAGAAAGATTTTGATTCCCCAAATTGCTGTGGGGTTTTTTTTGCAAAATTCTTTCCTTGTACCAAATTGTTAGAGAGCTTTCAATGGTATAATATTACATTCTGTTCCATTCTTGCACTCAAGTATGAAATCTGATCCCGTTCCCAAATGAGCAGCCCTGTTAGCACTCAGTAAATAATAATAAATAATAATAATATAACTTCCATTTAATGGAATAATTTGCTACCTAATCACAATAATAAAGGGAGTTGATGATTGCACCCAAACTGTTTGCAGAAAATTAGGCTTTCTACGAAGCGATGAGACCAGATGCTACACTGGGCTTATCATATTGTCGGAGAGCTCTGCTGGCCAAAAATGTCCTGGTGCAGAGACATCAATCTCCTTCCCTGCTGGCTGCTGAATTTACTCGGTAGAGAGGCCGCCTTTGCAGTCTGGCTTGCATCGGTGATCGATGGTGGAGTTCAAGGGGGAGAGGAATGGTGCTGCAGGAACTTGCGCTTGCGAGAAGATAAAAGATGCTGGTGGAGAAGAACTGCAGTGGAGGAGAGGTGGGGAATGTGACAAATTGTGGAAGCCTTCAGAATGAGGCGAGAAGTGATGAGATGGAGAGTTCATGGAAGGCAATGCTCCATTCCTTTCTTTCCCTGTCATCCTGATTCTGGAGAGAAGGGATAGAATGCTCTTGGGGTGTTTCCATAGCAAGGACATTTGGGTTTTGAGAATCACATATACAGAATTAGCTGCAACAAGATGTAATGCTCTTCACAGAATTAGGTTGTGCTACTGTCTACACTTATCCGGTTAATCTGGGGTAAACCACTATGGAGCTGCTCTGATGCAGCCTGGGAGGGACTCCTGTCCTTTTGCCATTCAGATGGATGACATTTGGGACAACACTGTTTCTGAGCTGCCTGTCACAAGTGGCCCAATTCATTGCCCACATGTCTAACAGACCAACCCCTGCATTATCAGCTCCCTGTCAGAATATTGCTGATGATGTCACATTTCTGGGTCACTTTGATGTGAACTCACTAGAAGCAAGGTCACCAACAAGTGTGTTGTCGAAGGCTTTCATGGCCGGGATCACAGGGTTGTTGTATGTTTTCCGGGCTGTATGGCCATGTTCTAGAAGTATTCTCTCCTGACGTTTCGCCCACATCTATGGCAGGAATCCTCAGAGGTTACCTCACAACCTCTGAGGATGCTTGCCATAGATGTGCGAAACGTCAGGAGAGAATACTTCTAGAACATGGCCATACAGCCCGGAAAACATATAACAACCCTCTCACCAACAAGCCTCTGGAACTGAACTGTTAATGCAGTGGAGAGTAGATTGGAAACATGGCAAATGGATTGAACCAGACCCAGCCTGATCCAATAATCCATAGCTCCAAAACTCCAAGATCGTTCCCAAATTTCTAGGAAGCTCCAGAGTAAATCCTGTTTCATCTTGAGCTTCATTAACAACATGGTGTAGTATTTCTGATGAAAATCCAACCATTGGTTGTCTGGACTCCCTGCAGCATCTGAAAGGTGAGTCCACATTAGTTGGGCCATAAAGATATAGGCTCCAATGGCTTTCAAGGGAAATTTGAAAAACACACACCTAAAATAAGTCTATTAACCACAGCAATTTAATGAAATCCTTATTTTTAGAAACCCAGTAGCAATACCAAAGACATCTTCCAGAGCAGCTCCATGGACAGTGTGTCATAGTATCAATCCAGAAATAATCAAGATGTAGAAGCCGCTCTGAGTCCCCTTTGGGGTGAGAAAGCTGAGGTATAAATACAGTGAATAAATAGAATAGCATGTCACAGCCATGTCATAAGGCAGCGGTTTCCAACCTTTGGTCCTCTAGTTGATATTATTATTATTATTATTATTATTATTATTATTAAACTTTATTTGTACCCCGCTAGCATCTCCCGAAGGACTCGATGCGGCTTACAAAGGCCAAGGCCTCAACACACAATAGAGCAATACAAAACAAAAGGCAAATTAAAATAATTAAAACAGTATAAACCACAAGCAATAACAATACGCTAAAACACAATAGAACTGGGCCGGGCCAGAGTAATGGGTACAAGATTAAAAGTGCTGATGTGACAGGTGATATATAAGGCTTATAGGGCAAGTGCAGAGTGCGATATGCGATCTTAGTTCTAATAAAGTGCTTATGGGACTTGGTATTGGAGATTTCCTATTAATCTGGGAAGGCACATTAGAACAGCCAGGTCTTCAAGTTCTTTCTGAAGACTGCCAATGTAGGGGCCTGTCTGAGATCCTTGGGGAGGGTGTTCCAGAGTCGGGGGGCCACCACGGAGAAGGCCCTGTCTCGTGTCCCCACCAACCGCGCTTGTGACGCAGGCGGGATCACGAGCAGGGCCTCTACAGATGACCGAAGTGAACGCGTGGGTTCGTAGATGGAGATGCGGTCACGGAGGTAGGATGGTCCCAAACCGTTCAGGGCTTTGTAGGTAAGCACCTGCACCTTAAATTGGGCTCGGAAAATAAATGGTAGCCAGTGGAGCTCCTTGAACAGGAGGGTTGACCTCTCTCTGTAAGGGGCCCCAGTTAACATCCTGGCTGCCGCTCGTTGGACCAGTTGGAACTTCCGAGCCGTTTTCAAGGGCAGCCCCATGTAGAGCGCATTACAGTAGTCCAGTCTGGAGGTGACCAAGGCATGGACCATCCCGGCCAGATCAGCCTTCGTGAGGTACGGTCGCAGTTGGCGCACGAGTCTCAATTGTGCGAAGGCCCTCCCAGACACTGCCGACGCCTGAGCCTTGAGCGTAAGCGATGAATCCAAGAGGACTCCCAGACTGCGGACCTGTGGCTTCAGGGGGAGTGTAACCCCGTCCAGCACAGGTTGCCACCCTATACCCCGTTCAGGTTTATGATCGACCAGGAGGACCTCTGTCTTGTCGGGATTGATCTTCAGCTTGTTCCTCCTCATCCAGATAGACACAGCGGCCAGGCACTCGTCCAGCACCCGAGAGGCCTCCTTGGAATTAGGTGGAAAGGAGTAGTAGAGTTGTGCGTCATCTGCATAGAGGTGACACCCAACTCCAAAACTCCGGATGACCTCTCCCAGCGGTTTCATGTAGATGTTAAAGAGCATGGGAGACAGAGTAGAACCGTGCGGGACCCCACAGCTCAAAGGCCAGGGGTCCGAGCAGGCGTCTCCCAGCTTCACCATCTGGGATTGACCCTCCAGGAAGGATTGGAGCCACGACAAAACCGTGCCCCCGAGACCCATCCCAGAGAGTCGTCCCAGAAGGATACCATGATCGATGGTATCGAAAGCTGCTGAGATGTCCAAGAGAACCAACAGGGTCACACTCCCCCTGTCCAGCTCTCTACGGAGGTCATCCACCAAGGTGACCAAGGCTGTCTCGGTGCCGTGACCAGGCCTGAAACCAGACTGTGACTGATCTAGGTAGTTGATGTCATCTAGAAAGCCCTGGAGCTGGGAGGCAACCACCCGCTCCAGCACCTTACCCAAGAAAGGGAGGTTGGAGATTGGTCTGATTTGGACTACAACTCCCAGAAATTCCAGTCAGCTGTTAGGAATTGGGAGCAGAAGTCCAAACACCTGGAGGACCAAATGTTGGAAACCACTGTCATAAGGAATGACCTTGTAATGACTTATTAATCATGCTGAGATCAATCCTGTTTATGTAGTTCAGAAAGGACAACTGAGATCCTGCACACGTTAGCGTAAATTTCTGAGTTGTGCTTCAATGCTTAATTCAACCATTTTCTAGATCTTTATTAAAATCTATCCAGCTGTCCAGTGTGATAAGAGGTTTGTGCTTGTGATTAGTGGGGCATTGTAGGATGATGTGACCAGCCCTCTCTTTTCTGCAAGTGAAGCTGAAATGAAGAGTTGTGACTGGTCCCCACAAGAATCCCTGTTCATCCAATAGTATCACTTGTTAGTAGGAGAGAAGTGGAAACATGGAGTATGCTGGAGTCCAGAAAGTGCCTGCCATAGATGTGGGTGAAACGTCAGGAGAGAATGCTTCTAGAACATGGCCATACAGCCAGTAAAGTCTCCTTCTCTGAAGGTTTTAAAGAGTCTGTATGACTGCCAGGAGTGCTTTGATTGTGTATTCCTATATGGCAGGGGGTTGGACTGGATGGCCCACAAGGTCTCTTCCAACTCTATGATTCCATCTTATCGCACCTTCCTTGGCAGCAACATAGACCTCTGTTTCTCCAGACTTTTGACTAGGGCTTAAAGTGGATTTCTGTGTCATTTTCTGTCATGACAATATTGCCACAATTATAACATGAGAATTTGAAGCAGTAATTCAATAATATTCTAGATCTATTTTAGGACAGTGTAACTGACTAACAAAATGCTCTTTACTCAGGTTGCTTGATTCATGAATAAGCCAAGGGCCACCATTTGAAAAGCCCATATGAAGGATGTTGAGCATGGATGAAAACTGTCATATGTGAATGTTTATTTGTAAACATGCACATCCTGCTAGCTTGTATAGCTCTTATAAAATGCTCTCATAAACCCAGTGTGGATTCAACACACCCAATGCAATGGTGTGATTGGTCATTGCTGCCTCAATGTATTGCCTTTTGTTAGTCCTGGCACTGCAACTTCCATAAACACACATCTGCTTTCCAGCCTTTTTGCTTCATTCTGTTTTGCAGCCTTGTGTTTCAGCTGGAAGAACATGCAGCATCTGATCTATTTTTAAATTTATTTATTTATTTGAAATGGCACCTTGAACTCAGTGGCCACCCACACCCATTTCTATTTAGGTCATCTTCAGCTCTAAAGCGATAATAACAATGTCGGCAGAAGAAGAATTAAAAATAATGAGGTGCATCCACCCTAAGCTGGTGAGGGGGGAAGATCAGCATATGGGGGACTATTTTCAGCACTGGGCTTGGCTTCAAATGGGCAGCTATGTCCTGGATCCTGGAGTGAAGCTGGGAAAATAGTAACATCGGTTGACTAAATAAAGCCTTTGATACCTGCAGAGTAACAGACCATTGAGCAGAAGAAACACAAAATAACTCAGCCCAGCCCCGCCACAATGGAAAGGAGAACACAAACAAGAAATGCAACGTTTTGACTCTACACCTCCTTGTCTACTAAGTACAATCCCTCCAAAAATTATTGTGTTTGTAACAAGGATACAGGGTTCAAAAATACTTCGCCCAAAGTTGAGATATATATAAAGTCATTGTTATATGTTCCATGGATCTATCCTCCATTGCCAAAAGGGAACTTGCATGCTTGGAACATGTTAGGAGATGTAAAAGTAATTTTGGGATCACAATTTGTACCTGACCTGATATACAGTTTGCCAATGGAAGTTTGAATCCTAGAATAAAAAGAAACAACAAGGGCCATCAGGTCCAATCCTATGCCATGCAGGAAAGTTGGTACTGTTAATAGGAATAACACTGCAAGGAGGAAGTGATTGTGAAATTGAGAATTACTTTGCATTACTGCCTTTGCTCACACCTTCACACATACAAAATTTTGAAATGATTTGTCAGGTTAGGACTATCCCGGGCTCTGAGATTTCAGAGTCGAACCTGAGAGTAAGGGTTGAATTTTATAATGTCAAGGGGATGAGCCTTGGTTATATTTCAAGGGTAATGTTAAAAAGGATATCATTGGGGATATCATGAAGCATTAAATATCCGTCACAATTGCATAATGTTTAACAAATGAGAAAAACATGCACCTTCCAAGAGAATATCCTGAGATTCTCCCTATTTTCTTGAGGAATTGAGAAGAGAGGTCAAGGTCTGAGGCTACATCTACGCTGCCATGTCATGGAGTTTCAAAATGCAGTTAAACTGCATTATGAAGCTGCATTTATATGACAGTGTAGATGAGGCCTTTATTTATCATGTCAGAAGTAAACCGAGGGTACAAGGTGTATGTATTTGAAAACACAAACAAAGTTTTAAAAACTTGGCATTATACTAAATGTCCTTTGACCAGTAGCTGGCCACTTGGAGTGTCTCTAGTGATGCTATTAGAAGGTCCTCCATTGTGCATGCGGCAGGGCTCAGACTGCATTGTTGTAGGTGGTCTGGGGTTTGCTCTTCTTCACACTCGCATGTTGTGGACTCCACTTTGTAGCCTCATTTCTTAAGGTTGGCTCTGCATCTTGTGGTGCCACAGCACAGTCTGTTCAGTGCCTTTCAAGTCACCCAGTCTTTTGTGTGCCCAGAAGGAAGTCTCTCATCCAGCGTCAGCCACTGACTGAGGTTCCCATTTTTAGCCTGCTATTTTTGGACTCTCACTTGATGGGGTGTTCCTATGAGTATTTCTGTAGATCCTAGAAAACTATTTCTTGATTTAAGGCTTTTGGCCTGCTGGCTGATATCTGAACAGAGGATGGGCCGGAGATGTCAATGCCTTGGTCCTTTCATTGCTGGCTGCTACTTCCGGCGTATATCAGGTGGTGCAATGCCGGCTAAACTGCATAATTTCTCCAGTGGTGTGGAGCGTAGACATCCTGTGATAATATGGCACGTCTCATTAAGAGCCATATCCACTGTTTTAACAAGGTGAGATGTATTCCACACTGGACATGTGTAGATGTGGCCTGAGAAAAAGGAATACTGAGAAACTCAGACTCCCAAATCTGGGAATCATATATGGCACACACCTCCAACCCATTTAAATAGCACCCAAATGTTCTCCAAGAACTACAATTCCATCTTATCAAACACTGTATTTTTATTATTAGAACTATCACTCCCCAGATCTCAACCAAAGACTGTAAGTCTCTAGAAGAGACTTTTGATCTTTCTAACTCATGGTTGGCTAATATGACTGATAGTGTTCTCCATAATATCAGGCCAAGGTTTGTTTTTTCCCAACCTGTACATGGAGATCCCAAGGATTGAATCTGGGATTTTCTAGCTATAGACCTTTTGCTCCCCATCTAAGCTGCAATTCTCCTGATAAGTTTGCATATATGAATGAGGGATGCACAAACAGTCACACATTTAATCCAATTGTTTGTGTGAGAGGCAATAATTATGCTTACATTACACTGCTTAAAGAGATATGGAACCCGATACTCATTCCAAGAAATCATATTGAACAATAAGCATGCAAAATGCAACAATACCTTGGATCTGCATTGTGGAAATTGTGTTATCTGCTCTTGCGGGGAAGTAGCAGCATGCATGAAAGCAGATATATCAACAAAAATAATAAAAAATGGGCTTTTCACATTAGAAGCAGAGAGAGGAAAATCAATGGTGGTGTTGAAAGGGGTGGAAAGAAGTTGAAGTACTGAAAGGCATTTCAACAGAGCCTTCCAAAGGGGACGAGAGTAAATAGCCTATTCTGTGCATTCTTGTTTGCTTCCATTTGAATCAAAACACTACAGGAGAATTTCAGCTTTCAGATCTAAATGTATGTGTACTTCAAATGCAGTCTATGAGAATTCTAATAAGAAAGGGGATGGGGAGGCAAAGAAATCTATCATATAATGGGCATTTGCTAGATTGGGTGGTATTTTAAATTATCTTTGGAGAGTTTCTTGGACCAGATGAATCAATATTCAGCCTCTCCTTTTGTCAGAATGGGATTGTGTCATGAGAAAGAAAGTAAGGAGGGAGGGAGAAAGCTTTTGTTTACATCCAAAGATTAAAAGAAGCACAATGTTAGAATATGCAGTGGAAGCACTGTGATAGATAAGGTGTCAAGGAGAACTCTAGGAACTACAACAAAGCTTTCCAAAGATAAATAAATATACACCGTTATCTCTGCAGCCTCTTGCAAACTTCACTTTTAAATATGTATGACCACAACTTTCTCTATTCTGCTCTCATATCCATCCATTTGTAAAATGTTTCCTTATAAGGCCACATTAAGGAGGAAAAACTGTGGAAGAGATTGCAAAGTGCGATGCTAAAGGTTGATTCTTTTGCAGTGCAGACTCAGGAGCAAGAAAGAGAGAAGGTTTTGTGGGAATTAGCCACGTATAAATGTTTTTGACACATTCTCCAGAAGAATAAACAGTGACTATAATAGTGTCTTCTGCACAAAAATATTGTGTACCCAGCATATCTTCATACAAACAAGTTCTTGTTCCTCAGACAGCTCCATTTAGACTTTACTTAACAACTTGCTCAGAACTTTGCAGATAAAATTACTTCATTCCCTCCATTCCAGTTTGGGTGCTATGAGTAATACAGACTCAGGGGATGTGACTTTGGTCCCTTTTTGTTCTTTATTTGTATTCATACCCAAGGATGTTGACATTGTTCTGAGAGGGGTGAAGACCATTACAATGTGGTTTCGACCCTTACCCTTCCCAACGCATTTTACAAAGTCAGAGCTTGACTGGCTGAGTGGGGAGAGGAAATGATTAGACTTGTTCAGGGTTCGGTTTGGTTGGTTCCTTTCAGTCAATCCAGTTTGTTTGGCTCCAAGTCCATAATGTTAAGGGCTTAGCCGCCATATTTTTTTTTTTTGGCTGAAACGGGCCACGTGATTGCTGGTCATGGCTCCTCCTCTCTTATTCAGCATCACGTGGCCACAAGGAGGCTGTTGCATGTTCACATAGGATTTTCCTGTGAGCCCTGCCTGCTGCGCCAATCAGAATGGAAGAATACCATGGCGTGTCTTACACAGCTGTGTCTATTTAATGGGTTATCAATAGAGCAGAGGAGACATTTTTGAAATGTACCTAAAAGCCTTATCATCCTCCTTGCCACCACAAGCATTTCCACCCCCCACGACTCCTTCACTGTCCAAATATTATTTTGCATGCTCACCTTCCTTGTGGTAGGAATATTCTTGTGGATTCTGAATCACCTGCCTCACACAGGCCACCAGCTCCTTTTCCCTTGTTTGGCCTGCTGCTAGACAGAAAGGACAAGGTGGCCATCCTGGAGGTCTCCTCCTTCCCTCCCAAACACTTTCCTACTTTAGGAGACCAACTGGCTCTTTGTGGGGCAGGCAGGCGGCCACCTGCTTGTCAAGGGCCACGAGCTCATTTTCCCTGGTTGTCCTGAGTTTTGTAATCTGATTCCACCAGTGTGAAGATGACACTCTGCTTCTTAAAAACCTAAATCAAAATAATCAGGCTTGGTTTTAAACTTTTCCTCAGTAATGGACTGGATGAAGGAGAACAAATTAAATTAACAAATTACACAGAGGTTGCCTGATGTTTCAGTTATCAATTCCTGTACTTTCTACTGGGGTATCTTCTTCTACTTCAACGATTCTGCATCCAGCTACCTCCTTAAATATGAACATAATGCCACTATACGCATATTACTTTCAGATTTTCATTTAGAACCACTTTTTTTGTTCATAAAGCCTTCGGCAAATTTTATTATTGCACTATGTAATTTATACACCTTATTGATAAATTTTACTGAACATTTGGACATGCATTTGTTGAAACCTAAGTAAATAAATAGCAATATTATTAAAACTAATAATTTGGTTGACTGCACAGCTTTTCAAGCATCACTTTGCATTTCCTTTGTCTAATTTGTTCCACCACCAAAGAGCAAAGGGATTCCTATTTCTATGATGTTTATTTTCCATCCCTATTTTCTGTTTTAACTTGAAGAGATCATATTCCAAGCAGACATACCATGCAGATGATTCCAGTTTCACTTCCTGACATCTATGGTTTCTTTAAAATGTACCATGAGCCAGGTGGGATAAATGCAACCTCTCTCATTGTTTGTAGAAATATTTCTTTAAAAAGATATCCCCAGATATGTAAATACAACATTGAACTGGAAATTAGGGTTGACTCCCTTAACCAGTGTCTGGCTGTGAATTTTGCCCATGTATTGGCAGGCTAGCCTAGGTCCCTTTCATACTACACAATTCTAGCATTGCTATGCCACTTTAACTATCATGGTTCCATCCTATGAAACCTTAGAACTGATAGTTTGATGAGGATATCTAGTTTTATCATATTTGTAAATTTTAATGATGTACTTCCTTTAAAATAAGTTGTATATATTGTATAATTGTAGAGGCCTTGAATCCCAGATTTGGAAAATGGTGGGAAATACTAGTATTATACAGCTCAGGTTATCAGAAGGACTATATTTTCCATGATAATTATTATTCCCAGAGAGAAATGTTGCAGATCAATACAAAGGATAGTTGTGTGTTCAATTTTTCAAGGACAAGAGTATTCACTGTGGGTGTCAGGGGATCCTAGGAGTGGAATGCACTATAGACAGAGACCTGGGGAGTGAGATGATGAGCTTGAGGCTGTGAAATTCCATCTTATATTTAGTTGTAATGCTGGCCTTTCCAGGCAGTTTCCCTGCACTTTAATGTTTGTGTTATATTTAACAGGGTTAGAAAAGAAACAAAAGAAAGAAAGAAGAAAAGAAGGAGGAAAAAGGAAAGAAGGATTAACATTTCTGCCAATCACCCTGTGGAGCAAGCAGAAAGCAAGAATGGATCAGTCAAAATATATGTCAGCAAGTTTCCTTATTGAGATCTATCTAACGACTTCAGTTCAGATGGATTGTCTCTACTTGCACTCACCATTTCTGTTTGAAAGGATAATTATAGAAGAAGTTCAGAGGAAGAAACAAAATGGAGATAAAGCCTAGGTATGGTTGGGTCACCGAGGTAAGGATGCCTTAATTTCTATGTCCTGAAGACACTATACTATCTTCCAAGTTAGTCTCAATTCTGTTCACCTTGGATCTGCCATATTTTCTCCTCCAGAGTAATGTATAGGATCTTGTTCTACCTCCTCCTAGATGTGTCACATATAGCTTCAAATGTGAAGACTACCACTATCTGGAAGGTATTCTATCATCTGAACAGGTCAATAACAACACAGGCAAAGGGCTAGAAGCAGCCACCACATTAACTCCTGGTATGAGTTGTGGATTAGAACCAAGAATTGAGGATTGACCACAGAAACAAATGGTACTACAATATGATGCTTTGTACAATTTTAAAACTTTAATTTGGCGATAAGTTTTGAATCAGAAAACGAACATAAAAATATAGAACCAGAATTCAAAGTCTGTTGGATTGGTTCATTACCTTAACAAGTGAGCTGAATGTGAAATGCACTCATCTGAATGCAAGTCATGTACTGACAAATATTGACTGCCACTGCAAGTTAGTTGTCAAATATTGTCAAGTATGGAAAGTGACATCTCCTCCTGTCACATTCTTGGTGGTGGTGCCTACCAGGCACAAATACTGTCACAAGTTGACTTCTACTGCAATGCCTGTGTGTTGTCAAACACTGATGTCAAGCAGCAAATATTTGTCTAATGTTCACACAGCAAGACAATTTTTGGAGATATTTATCAAGAACACGGGGGGTGGGAGGGGATGTTTGAAGGCAAATTCATACGAACTGAATTAAAATCAAGCCCAGAAAGTATTATCTTAGAGAGAACCAGCTGGTAATAAACTATATCCCGCAAAGAGGTTGATTCAACATTCTGACATGCAAGGCATTAACATCCATTGAAAGAGTTGAAATGAAAGCAGTTTTCCAAATTAATATAGAACAGGGGCAGTATATGATATGGCTTTCTGTGAAGGGGTGCATATCACTAAAACTGAGATAAGGTGGAAACTATGGGCTTATATCAGAATTGGTGGATGATATAAAATAATTATAAGAACTATTGGGACACCTCAACTTGTTTTTGCAATCATATAGCTGCAGTGGATATATTATAATATAATATAATTATCTGAAGATTGGCTTCTTAGCACAACAGTTTTGCAGTCGGAACTAGAGCACAATTGTTTACTCCACTTCATTGTAAAGCCGTCTTTTTCATGTTTGAGATTGATACTTTCTAGGGTTGTGCATGGATTTTGTTTCCTCTGTTTCCTCTGTTACCTTTGGTACCTTTGATACTTCGGGAGCTTGTAACGGTAAGAGCCCTCCTGGTACCAAAAACCCATCCAACATGAAAGCTAGCAGAAGCCAATCTCAGCTCCTCCTCTCCTATTCAGCATCAGAGTTGAATATTTTTGATTTTCCTTTATTTTCCTGATACTTTTTATTTAGTAGGACTGACTGAGAGTTGGGAACCTGAGGGACAATGGGTGGGGTGCATGCGCCTGTGTTTGGGGGCTTGGAGCTGGAGAGTCACCCATTCTTTTTCTCCTTCCCTGTCTCTTCTGCAGCAAATACTTCTAAAAGATAATTACTATTTTTAATATTAGTGATCCCAACAAACAAAAAGATAAGCCTACCTCTCCTCTAGAGCAGAAGTATAAACAGCTTTAAGGAAGCAAAACTGGCAAGCTGTGATGACTCATGGGCCTTGTAGTCCTGTTCCTAGTACTATTGTGACAGACGAAGAGGAAAACATGGGATTTTTGCCGGTTCAGCCAGAGCCGGAGTCTCCTCAGTCTCCTCACCTGCAGGATGTTGATGTTTGTCCTCAAGAATTCAGCCAAACAGGCCTTGGGCAGAACTCCCCCCCCCCCCCCGTTTCAGAGAAAAGAATCTTATTCCCGAGAAAGGGGAAACAGAGAGGCCCATCGGAGGAGTTTACGCATTGCTGCCAGAAATCAAGCTGATTAGTCTGTTTCCCTTGGGAAATTCTAAGGAGTCATGCATCTGGACAGAGTTGAGTTTCGCTTCTCGTTCTCCAGGGAAAGTGTTCTTCTGGCGGGAAAACGAGACCCTATTTAGGTGTTTTGCCGCAAGGGGAACCTTGCGGAGTCAATTCGTCAGCTCGAGGAGTGAGATCATGTGTGGACTCCAGTTTCTTGTTTCCCGGATCAAGTTCAAGCCTGCCTTGTTTCGCGTTTGCCACGGACCTTATTTTCGCTTCTTGTTGCCTCATTCCAAGTCTTGTTCTAGCCAAGTATCAAGTTTGTTTTCCAGCCTAGTTGTCAAGTTTCAATGGACTAAAGGACCTTGTCTTCTCCCCACACTATTGCTTGGCAAAGTGTGTGTTTCGGTTATTGGATTATAACTTTGGACTTTAATATCTTATATTGGACAATTTATTCCTGACTATATTTGACCTCATCAGAAAGGTCTGCTTCTGAACTATATTCTTCACTTGTTTTTATTGACTTTATATATTCCTTTAATAAAGATATTAGATAGATTCTGGTCTCTGCGCATGGTTATTGGTGCTCTGCAGCCTGGGTCCTGACAGTTTGACTCCGCCACCCTAAGCACCAATTAACCTAGGCCAGTATGTCTACAGGAACCGGGGCGGAAGCCCAACCACTCAGCTACACCATTTCCAAGGAAGAATTCGACAGGATCCGAGATACCCTCCAAACGCAGGAGGGAGAAATACGGGGCTTAAAGGAACGCGGTGTCCGATTCCCTGGCCTAGCGCTTCCAACCAAGTTTTCTGGAGAAGCCTCCAAGGTTCATGTTTTCCGTCGCCAATGCCAGGCGTACATAGAAGCCCGCCAAGCCGAGTTTCCCCAAGAAGAAATCAAGGTGGCGTGGATTTACAGCCTCCTAGAAGGGCCTGCGGCCAATTGGGCGACAGCGCTGTTTGATGCGGCTTCCATGCACCTGAGTTCCGCGCACAACTTCCTGAATCACCTTAGAGCGACGTGGGGGATTGAGGACAATGAGGAGGCGGCCGGCCATAAACTCCGGCGTCTCTTCCAAGGGGACAGACCGCTGTCCCAGTACATAGCCGAGTTCCGGGTGTTGGCTCAAAACACCGGCTGGAACGATATAGCCCTCAGAGGACAGTTTCGTGAGGGTCTTAACATCGAGATGCAGGAAGAAATCTCTAAGGTGGATCCTCCAGATTCCTTAGAGAGACTTATCAATCATTGTCTACGAGCCGAAGTCCTACTTGCCAACAAAAAACAGTGGCTCCGAGGCCAGAGTGGAAGAGCAGGAGTGAAACCCCCTGCTTCCGCCAGTATTCAGCCACGTCCAGTGTGGAGACCCCCACCACCAGCCCCAAACCCCAGGGGAAGCGAGGAGGAGCCAATGCAGTTGGGCAATGTGCGCCCCAGACTAGATGTTGCCGAAAAGGCCTGCCGCCAACGTTTAAACCTCTGTTGGTACTGCGGGAACGGGGGCCACTTCGCCAGAGAATGTCCAGCCAAAAGAAAGCCCGCCGCTCACTTGGCGGCGCCGTCCTCCGCGGAGACGGAGACGGCCGAGATGGCTGGAGCAAAGCCGGCGGGGGAAGCCAGCGACCGGGCGTAGAGAGGCTCACCAACCCGGTCAAAAACCCCACTCAAGAGCCGCAAACCGGGGTCCTATTTCTCCTAGTGGTCACGCTGTGGTCAGCGAAGAAAGGACCCGTCATGATCCATGCCATGATAGACTCAGGGGCGACAAACAACTTCATCGATAGAGAGTATGCCGACTCTCTAGGATTACAATATCATGATTTCAAGAATGCCCGGGTGGTGCAGGCCATAGATGGCCGTCCACTAAAGACGGGTCCAGTAAGCCAATGGACTGAACCCACCAGAATGTGGATAAGAGAACACATGGAAGAAATTTCCTTCTTCGTTACCGAGGTGCCCCACTTCCCTGTGATATTAGGGATCCCATGGCTGACACTCCACGACCCAAACATCTCCTGGTCCAACAGAGAACTACAGTTTGCTTCCAGATATTGCCAAAATCATTGTCTAGTAGCCAAGGTCTGTCATGCCACAGACACCGAGCCCATCATCACCTTGCCCAAGAAATATTCAGACTTTTGGGATGTTTTCAATGAAAAGGAAGCCGAGAAACTACCCCCACATAGACCCTATGACTGTGCCATTGACTTGGTGGAGGGGGCCCCGATTCCGCGAGGACACCTCTACTCCCTGACTGAACCAGAGCAAGAAGCTCTCAGGGAGTTTATAGAGTCAAACCTTCGCAAGGGGTTCATAAGACCCTCTCAATCCCCAGCTGCTTCCCCAGTGATGTTTGTGAAAAAGAAGTCAGGGGACCTACGCTTGGTTGTGGACTATAGAGCATTGAACAATATCACGAAACGGAACTGTTACCCCTTGCCTTTGATCTCAGACCTATTAGACTGACTCTGAGGGGCCAAGGTTTACACCAAGCTGGATCTCCGGGGGGCTTACAATCTAGTTCGCATCAGAGAAGGGGACGAATGGAAAACCGCCTTCCAGACCAAATTCGGATTATTTGAGTCCCTAGTCATGAATTACGGTTTATCCGGAGGTCCCGCAACGTTCCAGCATTTTGTCAACGATATCTTCCAGGATTATCTAGACCGGTTCTTGATCATATATTTGGACGATTTTTTGGTGTTTTCTAGATCACAATCGGAACATGAGCAACACGTCAGAATGGTGCTACAACGATTGCGAGATCATGGACTATATGCCAAGTTAGAGAAATGCGCCTTTGATCTACAAGAGGTAGATTTCCTGGGATACCGCGTCTCGCCACAAGGGATCTCCATGGACCCAGCAAAGGTTTCAGCAGTATTGGAATGGCGGGCGCCAACCAACAAGAAGGAAGTGCAACGCTTCTTGGGGTTCGCGAACTACTACCGCAAATTCATCCCAGACTTCACCCGCTGGTCTGACCCAATCACCAGCTGCATCCGTGGGAAACAGCCTTTCCGCTGGACGGAGCAAGCAGAGAAAGGGTTCCAGCAACTAAAGAAGTTATTCACGACCCAGCCAATTTTACAGCACCCTGATCCTAAAACCCCTTTTGTTGTGCAGGCTGACGCCTCTGATGTGGCAATTGGGGCTATACTCATGCAACCAGTGGGAGAACATCTTCACCCTTGTGCCTATTACTCCCGTCAACTAACAGCCCCAGAGAGAAATTACACTATTTGGGAGAAAGAACTTTTGGCCATAAAGGCAGCCTTTGAAAATTGGAGACATTGGTTAGAAGGGGCCAAATTTCCCATTGAAGTTCATACTGATCATCGAAATTTGGAACACCTAAGAACCGCACAAAAGCTAAATCAAAGGCAACAGCGCTGGGGTTTATTCTTTGAACGTTTTGACTTCCAGATCCATTATGTAACCCCGGCTCAGACCAAGCAGGCAGATGCTCTATCACGGAAACCAGAGTATGCTGCAGGACGCAGAGAGACCTTCGAATCTCGATTGCTGCAGCCCGAAAACTTTGCCACGCTCACAGTGGGAAACACCAAATCCACTTCAATTGAACCAACTCCTTCTAACCCAGAACCCCTTTGCGCTCAAGAAATTAGAGCCAGTCAGCAGGCAGATGCCTGGGCTCAAGAACAGATTCGCCAAGGACTACGTTTCCCTTTCTCACTTAAGGATGGGTTACTATGCTACAGAAATCATGTCTACATCCCTCCAGGACCAGGTAGAGAAAAGGCACTTCATCTATGTCATGACTGCAAGCCAGCAGGGCATTTTGGACTTTTTAAAACCATGCACTTGATCCTACGGGATTTCTGGTGGCCCAAGATCCGCAAGGATGTGGAGAAATATGTCAATACCTGCCCGGTATGCCAGCATTCCAAGACAAGAAGAGAGAAGCCGACAGGGCTACTGCATCTCCTTCCTACTCCATCTCACCCATGGGAGATAATTTCCGCAGATTTTATCACTGACCTACCACCTTCCCTTGGATTCACCACGATCCTAGTGGTGGTGGACCTTTTTACCAAGTTGGCCCATTTCATTCCCTGCGATGGTCTCCCCACGGCCAAAGAGACTGCAGATTTATTCCTTCAGCATGTTTTCCGACTACATGGATTGCCCAAGAGTTTAGTCACGGACCGTGGATCTCAATTCACCTCTCGCTTCTGGAAGGCACTACAGAAACTATTGGGCATAGACTCTCGTTTATCTTCAGCTCATCATCCCCAAACGGATGGGCAAACTGAGCGCACCAATGCCACTTTGGAACAATACCTTCGCTGTTATGTAAACTACCAGCAGGACAATTGGGCTTCCCTGTTACCTCTATCAGAATTTACTTACAACAATGGTGTCCAGGCTTCAACTAAAGAAACCCCGTTCTTTGCAAACTACGGCTTCCATCCACGTTTCTTTCCTTCTGTCATTGAAACTTCAGAAGTCCCTGCAGCGGAGGACTGGTTGCAAGAACTTACAGCGGTGCAACAACTCTTGCACCAACAACTGGATCAAGCCAAGGAGGACTATAAATGCCACGCTGACGGCCATCGCCAGCTGGGCCCCGAGATCAAGGTAGGAGATCGGGTTCTATTGTCCACTCGCTTTTTGCCCTCCCACCGTCCTTGCCGGAAGTTAGATGCTCGTTTCATTGGTCCCTACCCAGTGGTGGCGCAACTTAACCCCATGACTTTCAAACTACAACTCCCGCGCTCCATGCACATTCATCCGGTGTTTCATCGTTCCCTGCTCCTTCCGGCGGATGGGGTACGCCCCGATGTGGACCAGCCGGCCCCCGCCCCTGTTTTGGTGGATGGGGAGGAGGAATTCGAGGTTCAGGACATTTTGGATTCTCGCTTTCATCGCCGCCGCCTTCAGTATCTCATTGACTGGGTGGGTTTTGGGCCCGAAGAACGCTCTTGGGAAGACGCTTCCACGGTCCATGCCCCCGACTTAGTTCATCGCTTTCATCAAACCTACCCTGCCAAGCCGCGGCCCTGCGACTCGAGGAGAGCAGCCATGTTTGAGGGGGGCCTTGGGGGCGGGGATAGTGTGATGCCTCATGGGCCTTGTAGTCCTGTTCCTAGTACTATTGTGACAGACGAAGAGGAAAACATGGGATTTTTGCCGGTTCAGCCAGAGCCGGAGTCTCCTCAGTCTCCTCACCTGCAGGATGTTGATGTTTGTCCTCAAGAATTCAGCCAAACAGGCCTTGGGCAGAACTCCCCCCCCCCCCCGTTTCAGAGAAAAGAATCTTATTCCCGAGAAAGGGGAAACAGAGAGGCCCATCGGAGGAGTTTACGCATTGCTGCCAGAAATCAAGCTGATTAGTCTGTTTCCCTTGGGAAATTCTAAGGAGTCATGCATCTGGACAGAGTTGAGTTTCGCTTCTCGTTCTCCAGGGAAAGTGTTCTTCTGGCGGGAAAACGAGACCCTATTTAGGTGTTTTGCCGCAAGGGGAACCTTGCGGAGTCAATTCGTCAGCTCGAGGAGTGAGATCATGTGTGGACTCCAGTTTCTTGTTTCCCGGATCAAGTTCAAGCCTGCCTTGTTTCGCGTTTGCCACGGACCTTGTTTTCGCTTCTTGTTGCCTCGTTCCAAGTCTTGTTCTAGCCAAGTATCAAGTTTGTTTTCCAGCCTAGTTGTCAAGTTTCAATGGACTAAAGGACCTTGTCTTCTCCCCACACTATTGCTTGGCAAAGTGTGTGTTTCGGTTATTGGATTATAACTTTGGACTTTAATATCTTATATTGAACAATTTATTCCTGGACTATATTTGACCTCATCAGAAAGGTCTGCTTCTGAACTATATTCTTCACTTGTTTTTATTGACTTTATATATTCCTTTAATAAAGATATTAGATAGATTCTGGTCTCTGCGCATGGTTATTGGTGCTCTGCAGCCTGGGTCCTGACACAAGCAGAAGCAAGATTGCAGGCACTGAAAACAGAGGGGATTTTTAAAGTGGTTCAGGGTGGATAGCTCTATTGAGCTTCAAGTCATAGCTCTTCCTTCCCTTGGTCTCCTTAAAATGCCTCTTGGAAAGCTATGTGACATGTAGGTGCTGTTGAGACTGAGAAAGCACATGCACCTGCCTTTCTTGTAGCCGGGTGCCACTCCTCAAGTAGAAAACAGCTTTAAGAACAAGAAGCCTCTTTAAAGCATGTCCCTGCCTGCAGTTGAGTGCTTCTCCTCTAGAGTAGAAACAGCTAAGAAGCCTCCTTAAAGCACGCACACCTGCCTGCAGCCGAGCACCTCTCCTCTAGAGTAGAAACAAACAGCTTAAATGTCTAAAATGACTAGAAGGGGAGTGTCGCACCTCAGCCTTGATTCACCTTGCTACAGCACACAAACTCCACAGCAGGTTGAGTCTTTTTAGTTTATTAAAAATGGATGGTAAAAAGTTCTTTAAAAGGCAAAAGTAAAGCACCAAAAGTCAGTTACAAATATAGTCTTGAGATATAAGTCCAGAGCTTACCAGGAATAAACAACATCCAAAGGAAACATGACACAATCCAAGAAACATGGGTCCATGGGCTGCAATATAATCCAAAGCAAGGCAGGAAAACTGGAGCTTGCTTTGACAACAGCTTTTCCCCAAAGCACCCCTTTTAACACTCTCTGCCAAACATGAAAGCATTTCTCTGCCCTCTCACCTCCCCCGTCTGTTTGCAATCCTTACTCTACGCCGTACCCTCAATTCCAAACGCTCAGCTCTATCTAAGGAGCCCATCCCATCAAGGTCGGTTTGCTCGTTATTTCGCTGAGGCTCATTATTAAGCTGGGAATCTTCCATCCTTCCTTCCTCCGTTCCCATGTCAGTGTGCACCTAGCTGGCTTCAATGGGTTCAGGGTCATCAATTCCACCCCTCCCTGTGGGAAACTGAACTTGCACCCTCTGTTCCTCATCTTCCAAAACAACAGTCCTTTCAGGAAGATTCTGAACCCAAATCCCCCTTTCCTCATCAGAGTCAATCCTAGATCCACACTGAGTCACAACAGGGAGCCTGGGAAGCCCCCCACCCCCATGATGGGCCAATAGAAAATCTTTCGGCACTTCCAGAGCAAAAACAGATATCTGCTCTCCCATATTCGGGAGGTTCCCAAAAATGGATTGGAGCCGCCACCAAAAGCTGGCAGACAAAATGGCTCACAGTTTACCCAGATGGCACAACTCTAAATTGCTTTCCTTATCTAGCCTTTAGAATCACTTTCTGTTCAGGACTGTGATGTCTTAGGTACTGAGCAACATTCTGTGATTGTGGGCCTAAACAAAAACAACAAATAAACAAAAAGAGATTCAAAATGGAAGGCGACCTATAGTGTTGAAATCCTTTTGGCACTTCTTCTGCTGTCTTGTACCACCAAAATTTATGAACAGTTATTTCTTTGCATTTTTAAAAATAAAACCAGATGCACATGGAACATGTATTCCAGAGAAGCCTTTTGGAAACATGATTCTCCTTTAAAACAAGGTGTATGGTCCATCTGCACTTTATTTTGTTGTGAGAAAACCTTCTAACAACTGGAAATTGATACTTTTAAAAATTTTGTTGGCTGCTGAATTTCAATGGGGCATCCTATGTATGTGGGGAGCATTTATGCACATTATTTAAAATTGGGCTCTGGACTTGACAAAATTTCTCAGCCCAGCTATAGATGTACATGGAGGATGCTGAGAACCACCAGGCATTGGCAAAGCCTTCCTTCAAACTGCCTCTCAGAATGTAATAAAAAGACTAGAAAAGATTTAAGGCAATTTAACAACAATAACACCACCACAACCAGAGCTTGATGACAAGAAAGTAGGGCCTGAGGAGAGATGGAAAGGAGAAAAAGGGAGGGGAAGTGTTATATAAATTTTATAACTTTAATAACCAGAATGAAAAATCCCATCTGAAATCGCATCTGCTTGCTACTTGCTTTTTTAGTGGAAACATTTCAAGCCATTTTCTTGGGGAAAAGAGGTCAGAGAGAAACAGAGAGAGATAATATATATGGACACCTCTGCGATGACAACAATCCTTCCAGAGCACACACTCAGATAAAATATCTGCTCTGGTTTCCTTCTCTTCTAAGTTAACACATAAGAGAGATAAAAAAGAGATATAACCTCTCATACTCCAGCCCTTGATAGAAACTGCAGGGGAGACAGGAAAAGACAAATATTCCCCTCATGACAGTCTCCCTGATAGTGAGAGTCCAACTAATTTATTTTTCCAATATAACAAGGATGGAAGAGAGGCTTCCCTTATGGGGATTTTTGGTAGCCCAAAGGAGACATGGGTGAGAAAGAAAACCTTAAATATCAGTCAGAAGAAGACTGAGGCTATTACAACTAAAGTCTGTCTTTGCCAGTGTCTTGAATCTCCTAAAAAATCCAATTTGCCCACCACCTGTCATTCAGACTGTGAAATTATTCAAAATTCAAATTGACAAATATAGTTTTTTAAAAAGAACATGAAATTGTTCTTATCAGTATATTGTTCAGGTAATTTGAACCCATTGCTTGTACTCCTAGTTTCAAGGGCAGCAGAAAACAAGTCTGCTCCCTCTTCCTTATGACACCCTTCCAAATATTTATACATGGCTATCATGTCTCTTTTCAACCTTCTCTTCTGCAGGTTAAACATTCCCAGTTCTTTAAAATGCTCCTCATAGGGCATGGTCTCCAGACCTTTTATCTTTTTAGTCACCAGTTTCTAGCTTAGAGTCAATATCTCTTTTGAACTGTGGTACCCAGAATTGGACACAGTATTCCAGGTGAGGTCTGACCAAAGCAGAATGCAAAGACACCATGACTTCCCTCAATCTAGACATTAGACTCCTTTTGATGTGGCCCAAAATCCCACTGGCTTTTTAGCAGACACATCACACTCTTTGCTCATGTTCAACTTGTTATCTATGAAGACTCCCAGATCTTTCTCACATGGACTGTTACCAAGCCAGGCATCACCCATTGTGTATCTTGGCATTTCATTTTTTCTTCTTAAGTGTAGTATTTCACATTAGTCCTTGTTGAAATTCATTTTGTTAGCTTTGACCCATCTCTCTAATCTTTTATGGTCATTTTGAATTCTGATTCTGTCCTCTGGAGTATTAGCTCTCCCTCCTAATTTGGTGTCATCTGCAAACTTGTCAAGCACACCCTCTAAACCTTCATCCAAGTCATTAATAAAGATGTTGAACATAACTGGGCCCAGGACCGAACCCTAAGGCCATTGGAGCAATACAAACGATTTTCTCCATTCTATAATGCTGGTGAGAAAACATCCATAGGGTTTATGACCATATTGGGCCACATCCCCGAGGCTCACATTTTGGAGGATCCAACTGTTAATGTATTTTAGTTGGGAGAAGTAGCAATGTATTTCTCCTCTCATTCCCATTCATTATGTGGGGCAAAACAAAGGTTATCACCAGTGTCAAAATTATGGTCAAGACAAGCCATCCTGAAGTCAAAAAGCAGGGTAAGGAGAATTCTTCAAGCCCCGTTAGAAATCTTGCCTCCAATGTACAACTTAGAGACACCAACTTCTTTTCTTATTTTGGTTCTTTATTTTAGGAAGGAAGGGAAGGAGGGAGGGAGGGAGGGAGGGAGGGAGGGAGGGAGAGAAAGATGGAATGGAATGGAAGGGAGCAAGAAAGGGAGGGAGGGAGGGAGGGAGGAAAAAATACTCCACAGAAAACCCATGTTTTCTTCTTTCCATAGAAGAAAGTTCACAGCCTAGAACCAGTCACAGAGAGTGTCCTCACCTATGTTCTCACCCGCTGTGTGTCTGTGATGGTGGTAGAGCCAAGAGAATGTCCTCTTCCAAGGGTTTTAAAACTCAAACAGGCTCAACCAAAGAAAATGCAAACATTCAAATAGTTGATGCCTCAGCTGTGCTAAAACTGAGAAATAAGTCATCTTCTCAACATATTTCCTTCTCCCAAGGATTCGAATTTATTATTCTGTGGGGACATAAATGAAGCCATACTCTAGATTATGCTTGGACAAGTGCAGGAGTAGGTCATGGCCCATACTCTTCAACTATCCCAATTTGGTAAAAATTGACTATTATTTTAATATGTTCGTCATCCCAATTTCAACTTTTAGAAAATTCCACTTCCTCTTCCCTTGTCAAGGGGCTTACTTCACTTGCTACAAAGTGCAAAAGATATTAGCGGCACTCAACCAACTTAGCAAGGCAAGGGGGGCAGAATTATGCCCTTTTCTACAAGCTCAGGCATAAGCAATCTGCTGTGGTCTCTCTTAGCTTGCCTGTTCTTCCTCATTATTCACTTTTGCATCTCAACCGCACTGTGATGTTGCTCAGCCTTACATGTCCTAGTTTTCCATGTTGGAGTGTATGCTTCATCTTTCCTCCCCTCTTAATAACTTATCTAACCTTATGTGCTTTTTTATTAACACCCTTCTGAGTCTGTATTATTTCAGGGAGCAGGCTCTATATTTCTGTGTTAAAATTTCTCATTAAAATTTATCCTGCCTGGACAATAATTACTTTTTCTTCTTCTTTTCTCTTTCTTTCCCAAGTTTTCTGATGAGATGTCTCTGTGATTATGACCGAATGCGGGGCATGGAAACTATTAGCCACAAAACAGAGTCCCTGTCAACTCGCTTCTTCTGTTCTCTTGAAACAAGGGCATCCGTCTGCCGGCTTCTTTCCTCATCCTCCCTAAAGAGCTTGCCACATATCAAATGCAGATGGAGAATATCAACCCTGCAGCAAAAGAGACAGCCGCGGCAAAACTGCAACGGTCTCTTGGCTTGGCAGTGTGGGATCATTTACTGTAGCAATGACACTTGCGTCTTTGCCAAAATCCTTCTTTCTGGCTTCAGAACAAATTGAAATGGCCTGTCTTTGTCCACCGGCACTAATGAGAAACTAGCTGAAGAAAAACAAGCATGATGTTTTCTAGCACTGAAGCCAAGCTGGAGAACATATGCACTGGAAGGAGAGCAAACTTTTGTTTCTAGGCCTCAAAAGATGGGATGTCTGAGCCAGAGGTTGGACACACAAATTAAAAAAAATTGCCATATAACTCATTACAAATTCCAACTTTTAAAAATGAAAAATGGCTAATATTTATTATGCCACATATGAATCTGTAACCTAGAATTTTTCATTTTTGAGTGATTCGTATTTATGATCCCTGTCTATTCACTGCTTCAGGGAATACCATATATACTCAATTTGACCTCTAATGAGAAGCCAGGAAAACTTGGAGAAGAGAATGATGCTGGGGAAAATGGAAGGAAAAAGGAAGAGGGGCCGACCAAGGACAAGATGGATGGAAGGTATTATTGAAGTGACTGGCTTGACCTTGAAGGAGCTGCGGGTGGTGACGGCTGACAGGGAGCTTTGGTGTGGGCTGGTCACTAAGGTCACAAAGAGTCAGAAGCAACTTAACAAATAAACAACAACAACAATTTGACCTCATGTATAAGTCAAGGGCAGATTTGTGGGTCAAGTTTTGATATAACCCTTGAATAAGTTGAGGGCCATTCCATGGAGAGGGGAAAGCCATCTCAGAGCACCAGCCATCCTTGCCTATCACCACCACCACCACCACTTTCAAAGAAGTCAGAAGAGATAGAGAGAGATGTTTTTCCAGAACAGATGAAACACATATTTATTTATTTTATATATTACAACATTTCTATCCCACCCTTCTCACTCCCAAGGGGGGACTCAGGGTGGCTTTTTTATCATTCTACTCAGAGAAAAGGCTGGGTCTTTTGTTGGTAACAGTTAAGGGGCTGATTTTTTTTACTACAAATTCAATATTACATAAAGTGTGTAGGGATAGTGGAAGTCACCCTGTTAGCACCTACTGCAAATAGTTTTGACCAGGAAAAAATTTGGCCATTTTTCCCACCTCTTCTCATATGAATAAACTTCTATGTGAGGGAGGAGGATTGCAATGGGATCTTTCTACCTGCCATAATGGGCCCTTTGATTAAAATTTCATGGACCATTTTTTTCTCCCTCCATTTGTGACCATCATGCCCCCTGTTGACTGATGCTTCTACTAGGACTTCATATAGCTTCCACATGTACTGTTGTCAGGCAAGGTGCTGTCTTATATTTATAATCTGATTTTCCCCTACCCCCCAGCCTTAGTCTAGTACTTCACATTTACACTTTTGACCAAGCTGCTCAATGTTTTGAGGTCACATTGAATCCTGGTCCTGCCTCTGAGTTATCTCAGCTATCCTGCCTCATCTGCAGGCACAAGTATGAAGTTGACAATATGGAATTGAATTCAGCAATGGTCTGGTTCAGAAAGCTTTATAAATTCACAAGATGAGGGTAAAAAGGTGTTAGGACAACTCTGGCCCTATCTACACAAGACCAACACTCCTTATGGCAAATAGACCATAGGTTGTCCCATGATGCACAAACAAAGAAACATTCATAGAAATGTTTCCTTGTTTGTTAGTGTAGTTTATGTGAGAAGGTGTGTGCTTTGTTTGTGTGTTTGTGCTTTGATGTAGTTTTGTAGTTAATCGTAGTAACTAAAATTTAGCTGTATACTTTTTGCATTTTATGTTATAAATATATTTTTTGTACTATTAATGCTTTTCTAATATTATTTTTTAATAAAAAAGAATCTTGGAGATTGTAGATTGGTGAGAATCACGTGCACTTGGGCTGGGAATTCTCAAGGTCCCTCTCTAAACTGCAGATCTGAGTTTCCATAGGATGTTGTGTCGCAGTCCAAACAGAGGCGGTCCAACATTAAGGCCAGTTAAGCCTTCGCTTGTAGTGCCGACCATGTGGGGGTGCTGTCGAGGCGGCGGCGGTGGCGGCGGAAGGCCCAGCCACCCGTCTGCATGGCCACCCTCCTGCTCTCCCTAGCTGTTGCCCGCTATCCACCCGTCGATGGGCCTGTATGTTTGTGCAGGCCTTTCAATCGACTGCGGGGTCGATTGGAAGGCCTGTGCATGCGCACAGGTCCATCAGGGAGCCGGGGAGCACGAGGTGGCGTCACTGGGCCCGAGATGCAGTTGGGCAACGACCTGGGCAACCCCGAGGCCCTCCACTGGCTTCTCTGCTGGCCCTTCGATCACAACGTCCCCATCCAGATGGAGCTACAGGAGTTGCTCCTCAACCACGGCCTCCAACGTCTTGCTCCCGGTGCCCATGCTGGGCCTTCCGGTGCCCGCACTGGGCCCGCCTTTGGAGCCTTCAGAAATTGTGAGGTAAGTGGAGTTTATATATCTGTAGAAGGTCCAGGATGGGATAATTTTAGCATTTAATGGCCCGTGGCTTCAAAGCCTGGCTTCTTCTTGCCTGGGAGAATATTTTTTTGGGAGGTGTTAGCTGTCCCTGATTGTTTACTATCTGGATTTCTCCTGTTTTCAGAGAGTTGTTCTTTATTTATTGTCCTGATTTTAGAGGGTTTTTTTTTAATACTGGGGGCTATCTGGGTTATCTAAGTCCACACTGCCCTATATCCCTGTTCAATGTTTGGTGCTAAATTCGCAAATATAGTAATTCCTACATAACATTACCATGTATTGAACTGCTTTTTCTGTTGATTTGTTGTAAAACATGATGTTTTGGTGCTTAATTTGTAAAATCTTCATGTAATTTGATGTTTAATAGGCTTTTCCTTAATCCCTCCTTATTATCCAACATTTTCGCTTATCCAACACTTTTATTTTTCAGTAATTGGTTTGGGGGAGGGCACCAAAATTTCTGTTCACCTACACTTGAACCTCCTCTGAGTCCAAATGGAATCATAGTGGTGTCATTCCACCATGTGAGAGGACCCCTGGTATCTCAAGCTTTATCATTGTCATTGTTATCATCACTGCCATTGCCACCAACTGCACTTCACCATCAAACCAAGTTGCTAGATAATCTCATCAAAACTATACCATTCAGTGGCTATTTCCTCTAATCATTAAATGGAAATGCTGTGCTCAGAGGCAGTATATCTCAAAATATGAAATGGTACATGAAGCAGTGGGCGAGGTGGGGGGGATAAGAGGACAGTTGCCTTTATGTGTTTTTGTGGGCTTCTTGGAAGCATCTCGTTGGCTATTGCTGGGAACAGAATGGTGCACCAGATGGACTTATGGTCCAATCCAGCAGGACTTTTATATTTTTAGATGAAAGGGCGAACCAATGCCAGGGAATGCTACCAGCTCACCAGCTAGCAGGTAGCAAACTGAGCCACATGCTTAATCTTGTGTTTGTGTGTGGTACAAAACCCCATTCCAAGCATGCTTCTTGCTGGGCGACTTTGCAAGGCCAACTGTGAATATCTTTTCCAAATGGAAGGGAAGTATCCCTCCCTTTCAAGCAAAATTGTTAGCTGGAAATGAAATTCTGAAAGTGGGGAAGAAAACAAAACTGTAATGACTTTCAACAAAATATTCAGGAAGTGTTGCCTTCTGCTGAATCAAAGCAATGGCTCATTTAGTACAGTACTAGTTATTCTGACTGGCAGAAGCAATCCAAGAACCATAGGACATCAACAGAACTTGTTTGCTGCCTGATACTTAGATCCTTTTAAATGAATATGCCAGAGATATACTTTTGCCTTCTTCTGGGGCTCAGATAATGAAATTTACATACATTCACCCAATGTGTTTCCATGTTAAATGCAGGCTCGATCCTTGGTCTGTAGAGTCATAGCCTAGTGCTTAAGTCACCATACCAAGCTGGCTTTCTGGCCAATGAGCAATGGGCAAATAAGTATAAGGAGAGGCTGGATGGCCATCTGTCGGGGGTGTTTTGAATGCGATTTTCCTACTTCTTGGTGGGGGGTTGACTGGATGGCTCATGAGGTCTCTTCCAACTCTATGCTTCTATGATTCTAGTTAAGTATATGACACCAAGAGGTTTCTAAACAATGTCTTCAGATTTTCCTCCAGGCCAGACTTGACCACCTGAGAACAAGAGTTACCTGATCCACTTTCTCCCTTTCCCAGTGAAAACCTTCCTTCTATAGTTGATTGTTCCACCATCCATGCAACAATAAGCCACCATAGCGATTCTTTGGATTTTATGCACAAAGAACAGTTGCTGGCACGGCAGGTGCATTTTGTCCAACATCTCTGCAGCAAGAAGCAGCAATTAAATGGCTTATTAGACAAACCTCAGGAGACAGGGAAGTCTGTCTCAGACGCTGCAAGTACCGACACCCCAGAAACATTCAGGAAGCCTGTGAGTCTTTCGGAAAGCAATTAGAGATAGGTTAACTCCCCCTCCTGGTCCAATTCATAATTAATCAGAGAAAAAACAATTAATTAATGGAATGCCTGGTAGATGTCTGGAAAGCAACCATTTTTTAAAAGATGAACTGCAGTGGGTAATGTGAAAAATATCCCCATCTCTGGTTCTCATAATCTTATTGCAAGTCTTTTTCTATTTGCTCCCATACTGGATTGCATTAACCTGATTTTCCTCCACAGAAAATAGGACTTTTCCACAGTGTGTGTGTGTGTATACAGTGTGGGCCAAGAGTCATAAAGGAGGCTGATGTTTTAGTAACTTTTAAAATGATTTTTTCTTTATAGATTTTTTTACATGTAAAATAAATTTATTTCCTATATATACTGTAAATAATGGAATGTCATTGCAAATTAAAAACAAAAAAGAAGTTTTTAGATATTGAAAGTCCTTTGTGACTTTTGAGCCACCCTGAATACAATATAACACACACACACTATATACAGTAGAGTCTCACTTATCCAACACTCGCTTATCCAATGTTCTGGATTATCGAATACATTTTTGTAGTTAATGTTTTCAATACATCATGATATTTTGGTTCTAAATTCGTAAATACAGTAATTACTACATAGCATTACTGCGTATTGAACTACTTTTTCTGTCAAATTTATTGTCTAACATGATGTTTTGGTGCTTAATTTGTAAAATCATAACCTAATTTGATGTTTAATAGGCTTTTCCTTAATCTCTCCTTATTATCCAACATATTCGCTTATCCAACGTTCTGCCGGCCCGTATACATTGGATAAGCAAGACTCTACTGTATGTATATATTTTTACAAATATAGATATAGATATAGATATGGATATAGATATAGATATAGATAGATAGAGGACAATAAACAGTAGACACTGGTCCCCCATTTGTGTCATGAGTTTAAGGGGGTAGGAATTGAGTCAATAAGCAATGATTTAAATAATTTCTGACACATTTGGTGATGGACGTTAATTTGAAACTTGGGAAAAATTACTGTCCTGTTTCTAGGTCTTTGTCCTCACCAAAGGCCTTGTAGCTTGAAGGTTTATGCTCTCTGGCCAGCCTTTCAGATTACTAGCTGGTCTGAGAACAACCCTGACATTCGGAACTACTCTTGGGGGCTTCTCTGTTTTCATCTATGGAGGCCGGGGAGCCTGATCTGGATGAGACCCACTGCTCCAACCACTCCTCCACTGAATTGTTCCCCCTGTTAATTTGCTAATGATCAAAAAAACAATTAAATAGGTAACAAGTTACTAAAGGTAAATGTAAAGGTTTCCCCTGGCGTTAAGTCCAATTGTGTCCGACTCTGGGGGTTGGTGCTCATCTCCATTTCTAAGCCGAAGAGCCGGCATTGTACGTAGACACCTCCAAGGTCATGTGGCCGGCATGACTGCATGGAACGCCATTACCTTCCCGCCAGAGCGGTACCTATTGATCTACTCACATCTGCATGTTTTTGAACTGCTAGGTTGGCAGAAGCTGGGGCTAACAGCAGGCACTCACTCCACTCCCTGGATTTGAACCTGGGACCTTTCAGTCTGCATGTTAAGCAGCTCAGTGCTTTAACACACTGAGCCACCGGAGGCTCTGACAAGTTACTAAAGCTGCCTTCATTTTATCCAGTTTCTCATGTCTTATTTCATTATTTCTTGGGTTGGTAAGCAAATAATCTTCATTTCTTCCTTTGGCTGGAAACTTTGTTGGCTTTCAAAAACAATGTTCAAAAATGTATCTGCTGCCTTATTTGTTTATTTATTTTTTACTTCATTTTTATCCTGCATTTCTCTTTATATAAGTACTCGAGGCAGCTAACAATAATTTCCTTTTTAGTTTATTTTTAAAGACCTGCATGTATGCGTGTGTATGTATGTATATGTGTATATGTGTATATGTGTATATGTGTGTATGTATGTATGTATATATATATATATATATATATATATATATATATATATGTGTGTGTGTGTGTGTGTGTGTGTGTGTGTGTGTGTGTGTGTGTGTATGTGTGTTTATGTGTGTGTGTGTGTGTGTGTGTGTATACACACACAGACACACACAGACCTCGGTCTGATACCAGAACCTCAGCATCACTAGAATAGCACTGAGGCACCATGTGCACTGCCATATAATGCAGTTTGAAACTGCATTGAACTGCATTGTATGAATCTACACTGTCCATATAATGCAGTTGGAGAACCCAACAGAGCACAACTGCATGTTGTTTACCTTTTTCATCACCACTTCTGTCATTTCTCCTCACTTGGATTTGGGAATGTCAACTTCTCAGGGCAGGGATCTGCCCTCTGTAAAGCATTGTACAGAACGATGGTGCCGCATTAACAAGAGTAAAGACAATGACATTTTGCGGCATCAGTATGTATATCCCTCAGGTTCAGTCCTGGCCATGGAATATCAGGTTCTTTTTATATATCCTCTAGAAAGACTTACAATCTGATTGTGAGCAAAATAAATTGGGGTTATCCTGTTGGGTGAAAAAAATTACTGCAGACCAAAAAAAAAAAAAAATCCCCTCTTTTAAGAAAGAAAGAAATGGTCCGGCACACTCTTATGACGAACGCTGTTAATTCCAGCAATATCTTGGGTAAGATGCAGTAATCCAAAAATTGCCTCCAAGGCGGAGGAATTAACGGGTCTCCGAATATCTATTCATGGAAGACAGGTGGGCTGTCGAGACCTGGGCTTAGTCCCTAAGCGGTTTTTTTATGCTGGCTTTGAGAAGGTTCCATGAGTGCCTAGTTACACATTAGATTGATTGGGAAGCTTTATTGTTTTATAAGCCCCTGCTTGGTCTGTTACCAAGTCACATTAACAATCTGTTAATGGCTTTCATTATTCCCAAAGCATGCACAATAGGTGTGTACAACCTGGAAATGTTCCTTGGAGGAACAAAGGGAGAATGGGGATAATTGTGTTGATCTGTTCTTCCAGTGACATTTTCGGATGACAACAGTCTAGCCAGACGCTCTGAACGATTTCTAAACATCGGCTTCCAATCTGGGGACCTGGACTAGCTC